>NC_066615.1:4375000-5000000 GCF_025231255.1 Drosophila biarmipes | reverse complement strand
AAATATTCCTTCGTGGAACGTCTCATTAAATGGGGCAGAATGGGATACTTTCGCAGCGTCTCGGCCACCACTCGATCCAAGTAAGGCATTTCCTGTACGGACTCGTATGTGAGTTTTTGGTTGTTGCGCCCCAAGACTTCCAGGACCTCAACTCGCAGTTTATCCTGGATGTCCGGGTTTAAGGCCAGCTCAAACAGGCAGAATGACATGGTGGTGGATGAGGTGTCGAATCCGGCCAGGAAGAAGACCAGTGCCTGGGCTGCGATCTGCTCGAAGGACAATGCATCCTTGGCCCCCTCCTCGCCCAGTTCCATGAGCAACTGGATCAGGTCGTTGCGATGGATGTTCTCCCGCCGTCTGTACTCCAATGTCTGGCGCACAGTGTCCAGGAAGAACTCACTGACCTCCGGACGAAACAGTTTAAAACGTAGCTTCCTGGCCAGATCCGGCTGGGCGAACATGAAGCCCTGCACGAGCATCGAGTGGAGGGGATTCGAGGTCACCGAGCGACCCATGCGACGGAACTCCGACTCCGGATCCTGGAGGCTGTTGCACTCCAGTCCGAAGGCGCAGCTCCCGATCACATCCGTGCTAAAGCGGGCACACAGGTCCTTGGCCTCGATCTCGCCGAGCTGCAGGTGACAGGCCTGCGTCAGCTTCTCGCCCACCTCCACCATGGTGGGGAACATGAACTTCATCTTGCCCGAGGTGAACACTTGCGTCAGGTTGTGGCGCAGCCAGCGCCACTCGGGTCCGTCCAGGAACAGGAGGTTCCCCGTCAGCGGATCGTCCTTTACGTTGTGGAAGAGTCCGCGATCGGCGAAGCTGCCGAAGTCACTAATCATGATCTTCCTGATCAGCTCCAAGTCCATGACGAACAGGGCCTTGCTGAGGAAGGTGAAGAAGCCGCAGTAGCGCACTTTTCCCCGAAACTTCCGGTAGATCCGCAGGTTGATGTCCGTCCAGTGGAGCTCCTTGCCTAGTCCACTCATGTTTCCGCGGAAATACACCGGAGTCTCGCCAGTCACGCCCCGGCGCTTCCAGTAGGCGTAGTGCCAGCGAAGTTTGACATACAGCAAAAGTCCAGCGGTCAGTGCGAGTACCAGGAAGGTCAACATGCTGCCCACAGTTCGACGGAATAGCAACTGAATGGAAAAGTGGGGCACACATGATTTGCAGGCGGAAAAGCTTTTTCTACACTCTCTTCAAATGCCTCGCTCTCAATCCGACGGTTTAATACAGTCAGAACTGCAATTATCCAAGCACACATACAATATATTGATTGCGTCACCTGTAAAACTCTTTAAAAGATTGCCGCCGAACGCTTCAAAAATATTGTTAAACTGGAATTTGAATAAGCCGGCTAGAGTGAGAATGTTAAAATATATATAATTTTTATAAATATACCAAAAAACGTACAATTTTTATTAATTGATTTATTTATTAGCAACTTAAAACAAAAACATCAATAAAAAGTACGATTATGGCGGCACAAACACTTAAGATAAACCACTTTAGCTTTTTAGTGGTACCATGTCTGTTGATAAGGGGTAATCAAACATTGTTTAAAAAAGTTTGCACCGTTGGCGCTTACATTCGAAGAAAGAAGATTAAATATTCTCAAAATCGGTGGCTAGATGCGTTCTACTTTCAAGTGAATGCCGTACTTGGTGGCCAAAGTAGGACTGCGGGTGTCCAGGGTTAGGGGAACCTCGGTTAGTTTTGAAATTCCAAACTTGAAGCGTTGCAGCAGGGAGACAAGACCAATCTTGGCTTGCATTTTTCCAAAACGAAAACCAATGCAATTTCGGGGTCCATCGCCAAAGGGCAAATAGGAAAATGGATGACGGGACTTCGACTCCTGCGGATCAAAGCGACAGGGATCGAAACGGTCCGGGTCAGGATATAAATCGGCATCATGGTGAATGTTGTGAACGGGTATCAGAAGAGTAGTTCCCTTCTCTATGACCAACTCCGTATTGGGAACATTATAGCTCTCATTGGTTTCTCGCAAAAGTTGCGCAACAATGGGATGTTTCCGAAGTGTTTCTGCAAGAAATGTTATTGGCGGCTTTCTTTTTTCAGTAAAATATTTTTCTTACCCGCCAGCACCTGTTCCAAATAGATCATTGCTGATAGAGCGTCGTAGGTGATCTCCTCCCCTTCTAGAACAGAATTAATCTCCTCCCTTACCTTTTGTTGAATCTCGGGTTGCAGCGCCAGTTCGTATAAACAGAACGCCATAGTACTGGAGGATGTTTCGAATCCAGCCACGAAAAAGACGAAGGCCTGGGCTGCCAATTGCTCCAGGGTCAACCCTTT
The DNA here is from genome assembly GCF_025231255.1 of Drosophila biarmipes. Lineage (NCBI taxonomy): Eukaryota > Metazoa > Arthropoda > Insecta > Diptera > Drosophilidae > Drosophila > Drosophila biarmipes. The sequence goes on along the minus strand of NC_066615.1, from coordinate 4,997,678 downwards.
GGACAGGTCGATCCCCTGACCCTTCTTAGCCGCTTCTTGGTCCTCGGCTCTAAGTTCTATTAGTTGATCCATGAAATCGTTTCGCTTTATGCCGTTTTTGATGCGATATTCGACTGTGTTTTTCACCGCCGACAGGAAGAAATCGGTCAGATCATCACGAAGAGCCTTCATACGCAACTTCTTAGCCAGCTTGGCATTGGTGAATATAAAAGCCTGCACAAGCATGGAGTGGCGGGGCTTCTCGAAGACCATGCGACCCTTTTCACGGAACTCGGCGTTGGGATCCTGCAGACTGTAACACTCCAGCCCAAAAGCACACGAACCAATGACGTCCGTAGTGAAGCGGGCACAGAGATCCTTGATCTCCACATCGTTGTCCTCCACTTGGGCCTCCTTAACTGCCTTGTCCATGGCATCGGCCAGGCGGTGACCCACCTCCACAACCACTCCCGACATGTGCTTCATCTTTCCGGAGGTGAAAACAGGAGTGAGCTTCTGCCTCATCGATCTCCACTCGTCGCCCTCAAGAGTCAGCAGGTGTCCTGTCAGGGGATCGTCGCGCGGATTGTTGAAGGCGCCGCGATCCTGAAAGTGATGAAAATCCTTGACAAGCACCTGCTTGATGAGGTCCAGGTCGGTGATCATTGCTGTTCGCTTGAAGAACATGAACATTCCCGCAAAGGGAGCCTTGCCCTTGAATTTATCGTAGATCCTCTGGTTGATGTCCCGGAAATGGTACTTCGACCCGATTCCCTTCAAGTTTCCGATAAGAGGCAGTGGAGGCTCATGAGGCACTCCCTTCCGGGCCCAGTAGGTGTAGGAATTGTGGTAGAAACTATAGGCCAGAAATATGGCCACGCCCAGTAAAGCTAGTGTTAATAGCATGGCGATTGCTATACTTTTCTAGCTCTATGTGTAATAAATCCGGTTATTACAGGGCTTATAAATTATCCATATATCGCTGGAACATAAAAGTTCGCAGAAACCGATAATAAAGAGAATACGAGAGTACGAATTTGTTTTGTGGAAGGCACAAACAGAACTGAAAAGTGGATGCGAGACATGTCAAATATAAGCAAAAAGCTTTTGCATAGTCTCTCTATTCGTCTTTGAACCTGACCATCAAAACAAAACTGACAGATAAACATTTGGGAAGCTTTTTTGGAAGCTCCCTGTCGTCAAAGCTTTCTTCCCATCCGACGATCAAAACAGAACTGATAGATTAAACTATAAACAAATACGAGAATGTGCCGGGGAAATGCTGAGCTGACTAAGAGAAAGGTAATTTTTTTGTTTTTTTGGCGCACTTCTATCGCACAAAACAGGGTATTAGAAAGAGAACGTGAGACTAAGTTTCAACTCTCTTTCTGATTATATGAAGCCAAAAAATAGTTGTTTCTTTCGTATGGGAACTTCCCAGGATCGAGATCATATTCTTCACCGCGCTAAAAACTTGTGAGCAAAGCCTGGGCTTACAAAACACCTACAGAAAAAAGTCGAGCAAAATATATGATCTAAGATACAATTCAATACAATATGCAAAAAATGTTATAGTCGTATGAGCAATTTTAGTGGAATTAAAACTGTTTGTTTTTTTAATATTAATATTAATTTAGTAAATAAAGCTATCGTTTCAGATGGGGAACTCATTTTACCACAAAAAGTAAAAAAAATGTGCAAGATGCCATAAGTATTGTACTAAAATTTTGATTAACTTTAGAATATCCGATAGTAATAATCACCAAAGCTTTTAAAGACAAACTCATTTCTGTGCCTTTTTGCTGTTTTTGTTATCAATAAATGCTTTCTTCTACACGACACGACCACCACAATAAAACGTATAGATAAAGCAGCAAACAAATGTTCTGTTCACGATTTAAATTCAATGCCGGTACAATGCTTTGTCAAGTGAATAGAGCTAGAATATCAGTTGGCGTTCTGCGATTGTGCGCGTATTCAAAAATAAACATTGAGCAAATGAACTTGACTCTTTTAAAAAGCGTTTCTTTATAAGCAAAAGCAGAAAACAGTAGTTGGCTATCGTGGCTCGGCTCTATGCCAAATATTTCTTTAAAAATGACAGCAATTGTTGTTGGATGCTCAATTTAAGATCCTTCAGAAGACACTTTTCCAATCGACTCCTTGCGTGTTTGTCCTTTTAATTGAAATGTGAGCCTGGGTGTAAACAGGGAAGCAAGGCAGGCTTTTATTGACAGTCAGTTGATGATTTGTAGACGACTTGTTTGTTGCCTTTTGGCCTTTGCATCCCACCTTTAATTAAACTGGGCAGGTTGCAGAAACCAAATCAAGCGTAAACTCAATGAAACTGACATAAAATCGGGACGATGGCGTCAGTGAACTCCCAGGTTTATTACAAACTCGCGGGAAAATTTATGCGAAAGCGATTAAAGGCCCATTAAACGCCTTTCCAGATGGACAGCGAGTTGCTTGCCGCGACCAAGGCAGTGAAGTGGTTCCAACGCCCAACTTCCTCCCCGCAGGACCCCTATCTGCTACTCCTCACTAAATAATAAAACGGAGTCGCGCCTAAAAGCATTTTGGGCCTGTGGGCGGCCGTGTGTGCTGCTGTGGGTGCTTAAAGGATTTGCCCTAATGCTTACGGGCCGTTTTATGCCGCTAATGCGCCATCTTCCAATCGACATAAAAATCGTAATGCCGCAGTTAAAGGCAGCTCCACCCATAAAACTCGCTGCGTGACAAACCAAAACAAAAGCTGGAATTAAATAATCAAGCTGGGCCTACGCAGATTATGCTTATTATAAATGGATGGCTTTTTGCCGCTTTGATCGATTTGCGGCTTTAAGTGAAACAAGGGAAAACTTTACAAATGCATACATTGTAACATCGCAAAAAAGTAAAAGCAAAAAAACAAGCTTAGATAATTCTAATGGGACTTATTTAGTTTTTCTTTTAAAAGGTTTACAAGTGTTTAATAATAGAATACCTAAGTTCAGGTTTAAAATTATCAAAGTGTAGTTCAAGTGCGGCATAATTTAAAAGATAGATAATGATTGCTGGGAACCTACCTCTAACTATGACTAACACAAATTTTATTGAGTACAACTGTAACGATTATTTTGACTCAAATGCGAAGCATTCTCTCATTCATTCCTGCCAGAGCTAACACGTATAAAGCAGCACCTCAGTGCTCAATAAATAGAAATGAGTACACTTGAAAAAATAAAATCAGATTTTTTCGGGGAGATTTTTCTGTTTTTTTAGGTAAACTACCCTTAAAGTATGAAAAAATGTTAGGAATCAACTGCGCTTTTTCTTGAAATTATTATTAATAACTTTTTTAGGTTATTTGATTTAGTTTCCTTTTTATACTTTTACAGAGGGTATTATAAATTCGTCAGGAGTTTGAAACGTACACTCAGAAAAAGATCAAGTATTCCAAGCTTGAACTAAGTACTTTTGGTGTCAAAACTTCGCCAAACGTGGAAAATACAGAACAGAATTGAAACAAATAATAGCTTCGGTGTTCTTTGTATTTTTAAGAATTTCGAATTAAATTTTATAAAACTAAAAAAAAATCATATAGCTGTAAAAAACACGGTCAGAGAAATACTAAAAAAATTATTTGTATAAAAATTTTGCTTTATTGATTTATATCGTATTTTCTTTTACTCTGCGGTATTGAATATTTTACATTTTCAGAATTATGATTATGTGTATGTGGTAGAGCCCAAGCTCTCTGAAGTGTTAAAAAGCTTTAAAAAAAATCTATTATCATCGTGTTTCGATGCAAATTCACCAGTTGTCACTGACTGCTGGCCATGTGAAAATTTCGTCACGCATTCGCTAAAATTGACATGTGGTTATTTCTAATAGGGCATTGTTTAAATGTAATAGTTTAACAAACCAATTTTTTTTCCTTTGACTTTTGTAATTTTTTTTTCGACATATACATACATATTTCAGAACTTGTAACTTGTTTGCTGTGGATTCGATTTTGTTTGTCGTTTAAAGAAGCCATCAGTGCAATCTCTAAAGTTAAGAGAGAGATTAGGGCCTTGCTAAAAGCTCGATTAAGGTATAAAAAGGCAAAATAAGCGGCTACCCGAACAGTGTTTCTACAGTTTTCATCAAGAACTACGTGAAAAAGTACTAGCTCGCAATGCTGCTTACTATTGCCCTACTGGGCCTACTCTTGGCCTTGGCCTACCATTTCTACGTAAAAATCTTCACCTATTGGGAGCGCAAAGGGGTTCCCTACGAGAAACCTCTTCCAGTGATTGGCAACATGAAGGGAATCGGGGATAAGTACCATTTCCGTGACATCAATCAAAGAATTTACGACCAGTTCAAGGGAAAGGCTCCGTTAGCTGGAATGTACATGTTCTTCAGACGAACCGCCATGATCACTGATCTGGACCTCATCAAGCAGGTGATGATTAAGGACTTCAACTACTTTCAAGATCGCGGTGCCTTTAACAATCCCCGCGACGATCCCTTGACGGGTCACCTCTTTGCCCTGGAAGGCGACGAGTGGCGATCGATGAGACACAAACTTTCTCCGGTTTTCACCTCCGGAAAGATGAAGCTCATGACGGAAGTGATAGTAGACGTGGGTCGCCGCCTGACCGACGCCATGGATGCGGCAGTAAAGGAGGCCAAGGTGGTCGATGACAATGTGGAGATCAAGGACCTCTGTGCACGATTCACCACGGATGTCATTGGTTCGTGTGCCTTTGGGCTGGAGTGCCACAGTCTTCAGGATCCCAACGCAGAGTTCCGACAGAAGGGTAGGGAGATCTTTACGACACGTCGCAATTCCCAGATGGTGCAAGCATTTTTGTTTACCAACCCCAAGTTGGCTAAGATGTTACGCATGAAAGTACTTCCCGATGACATAACGAATTTCTTTATGTCGGCGGTGAGGAACACCGTCGATTATCGCCTCAAGAATGGCATAAAACGGAACGACTTTATCGACCAGTTAATAGAAATTCGTGCTGAGGACGAAGAAGCGGCTAGGAAGGGTATGGGTATCGATCTTTCCAAAGGACTGACACTTGAGCAAATGGCTGCCCAGGCCTTCGTGTTCTTCGTGGCTGGCTTCGAGACCTCCTCCAGCACTATGTCCTTTTGCCTGTATGAACTTGCCTTGCAGCCAGAGATTCAGCAGAGGGTAAGGGATGAGATCGAAAGTGTGCTCGTCAATGTGGAAGGCGAAAAGCTTACCTACGACGCCCTGGCCCAAATGTCCTACTTAGATCAGGTGGTGGCTGGTAAGTAAAATTATTTCAGACCTAATTACATTATTTTAACCTAATCATTTTTTCCAGAAACACTTCGAAAGCACCCTCTTCTTCCCCATCTTATCAGAGAGTGCAACCAAGAATACCTGGTGCCCAACACAGATATTGTGCTCGATAAGGGCGTCAATGCCTTGATCCCCGTTCACAATATTCACCATGATCCTGAGATATATCCTGAGCCGGAAAAGTTCGATCCTAGTCGCTTCGATCCGGACGAAGTCAAGTCCCGCCACCCCATGGCCTATTTGCCCTTTGGCGATGGACCACGTAACTGCATTGGACTTCGTTTTGGAAAGGTTCAGGCAAAGGTTGGGCTCGTATCGCTGCTTCGTCGTTTTAAATTCTCAGTTTCGAACCGCACTGAAGTTCCTTTGATTTTGGCAAAAAAAGCGTTTCTCTTGGGTACCGAAAATGGCATGTACCTAAAGGTGGAAACCATTTGAATTTTAATAAAAGCCCTTGTGGTTTCTAATTTGCGTTTGGAATTAATAAATAGTCATGGGTAATATGTTAACGTAATGATTACTTTACAAAATTATCATACTATAATAGGCTAGAACGAAACTAACCGATCGATTCTATATGTATATAATATAACCATATAGTCGAGTGTCTCGACTATTAGACCCTTTACTCAGCTTTTAAATACAAACTGGAGAAAAGTTAAGTAAAAATACTAAGTTACCCACGCTGCTAATTAGGAATATATCACTTACGGCAGTACTCGTAGAGAAATAGAAAGGTATCGCCACTACTTATAAAATTGCATACCGAAACTTTAGAATTATCAGTGTGTTTGGGAGAAAAAGTTTGTATACCATTGCACTTATAAAAAATAATCAATAATTTTATTAAATTGAATTCAAAATTCTTAAGAATATAAAAATTTATATTCCCAATATATATAAGATAATATGTCAAAAAGCCCCAAAGCTATAATTTGTTTCATATTATTTCCCACCAATTATCTGATCGTTCCTATGACAGTTATACATATGAAATAGTCGTCCGATTTTAATAAAAAGTAATTCGAAATTGAGAACTAATTAAAAATGTTATTTTTAAGCTTATAAAGTTATATGTTAAAAAACACAAAAGATATATTTTTTTATTTTATGTTTTCCGACTAATTTTCCGATCGTTCCTATGACAGATATATGATATAGTCATCTGATTTTGATAAAATTTAATTCGAAATTCAAAACTAAATAAAAAATGTTATTTCCAAGCGTAACCTCCTACGCTTGGAAATAACATTTTTTATTTGGTGTTATGTTATGTTAAAAAACACCGAAGATATAATTTTTCAATATTATTTTACCACTAATTTTCCGATTGTTCCTATGAACAATTTAAAAGTAATTTAAAAATGTTATATCCAAGCTTTAAAAGGTATATATTAAAAAACACCAAAGATATAATTTTTTGAATTTTTTCCCCGATAGTTCCTATGGGAGCTATAAGATATAGTTGTCCGATCCGGCTGTATTAAAGCAGAGGGAGACTATTTTGAATAAAATAAAGTAAAACTAAAACTAAAAATAAACGAAAAAACTTTTTGTTCTGTTTTGTTTTTTAAGTCCTGTTTACTTTTGAATTCACCTTGTAAGAAATAATGAACTTTAGTAACATCATGTGAAATTTTTAAAGATGGTTGCTGGCTTCAGTGATATTAAAAAAAAAGTCTCATTATTTCTCTGACTGTTTCTTTGACAGCTATATGCTAGATTCGTCCGATTTTTATTAATTTTAATTTTTAAACATATAATTATTTATGTTCTTAAACGTTTAAAAAATTATATTCCCAATATTATAGGATAATATGTCAAAAACACCGAAGATATAATTTGCTTCATATTATTTTTTCACCCATTTTCCGAACATTCCTATGACAGCTATATGATATAGTAGTCCGATTTTGATAAAATTTAATTCAAAATTCAGAATTAATTGAAAAATGTTATTTCCAAGCGAAGAAGGTTATATGTTAAAGAACACCACAGATATAATTTGTTTTACCCTTGCAGAGGGTATAATGATTTCAGTCAAAAGTTTGCAACGCAGTAAAGGAGACGTTTTCGACCTCATAAAGTATATATATTCTTGATCAGCATCACTAAATGAGCCGATCTAGATATGTCCGTCTGTCCGTCCGTTTCAACGCAAAATTGTCTCTCAGCTTTAAAACTATCGGGCTGAAACTTTCCCAAAAGTCTTCTTTCTATTGCAGGTAGTATATATACTATATATATTTAAAAAATTTATATGTTTGGTTTTTTAACATATAACCTCCTACGCTTGGAAATAACATTTTCTAATTAGTTTTTAATTTCGAATTTAATGGTATCAAAATCGGACGACTGTAGCATTTAGACCAAACAACCAATGCTACACGCTAATGCTTTATGTGTCCAAAAATATATTCCATTTTGCTAAATACTCTTCTTATAGTGAAATTGTCTGAATATAATAGATTTAACGTTATGACAAAAAGTTATTTTTTATAAGCATTTTTGACTGTTAGCGCAGAATCATGTCTAATGATTTCTTTTTAAATTTTAAATCTTATAGCCCTTAAGATTAGTCAACACCTTCTTCTTCAATAAAAAAAGCATTTCACTGCCTTCTTGAATGCCCAAAATTGTATAAGATAGTAACTATATATATTTATTGACCTTCTAACTGTTGAACACTTCTATAATACCCTTTTAGGAACGAACGCTCGAGGATGCTTTTGCTGGGTATGCAATATTAGGAACAGTCGCTTTGCTGCTTGCATATCTCACTCTCCCTCGCACTCTCCTTAGCTGAGTACAGGGTGCTTGATAGTCGAAGACGTCGACTATACCGTTTTCCTTTATCGTTTTTACGGCACTCATTCGGTCCCCAAGTTTTTCATAACCGTTTTCATTTAACGAAAGGATTTAAAAACTTTAATGGGTTTTATAAGAGCTTCTTTGGGCGAGGATTAAAATATGGATTTTACTTTTAAACAAATACATTTTTCAGTCTTATAGATACAATATCTCTCTTTGTATACCCATTACTCGGCTACAAATAGATAATGTCGATATTCATAACCAAATTAGGGCATATTAATTACAAAGGAAAGTTTAACCAGTGGCCGAAACTTTGCCAAATCGGATAAAAAACCAATTAAATTTGTATTTGCTGAAATTTATTGGATTGGCTAACATCCGGTTAACTGATCAAAACTTCTTTAGCTAAAACAATTGTCCCGGCTGGATTTGTTTGTCTGCCCCAGGCAGCTACTATAAAATACAACGACTTAGTTCAGTTCTAGAAGTGCGGCTACTTACTGAGCAACGCTTTCTATACATTGGGGGAGAAGATGCTTTCGCGGAGTTCGCCTTACCATAACTTTGAAAGCAAACGGCCGAAAGAATAACAAAGTATGCTCCCGCTAATCTGGAGGCAAAATCCGGCTAAAACTTTTCCGTGACTCGCCCACTAATTCGCTCATTTCTCATGCGTTACTTGCCAGCTGCTAACCGACTACGACTGTTTTGACAGAATTGCATGTGCTATGCAATATGTTCGCCATTCGCGGGCGAACGGGGAGCTCCCGTTCTCGTCTCCAGCCTGGCAGAAGTTTCGCCCCGGCACTTTTTAATAGTGCAGTCACGCCACCGAATCCTTGGGGCAACGAAACAGAGGAAGACAAAAACTTGGAGCTGCAAAACAAATGGAATAATTAGCCGGAATAAGATGAACTTGCTCACGGCAACAGGAAAACTCACAGAGCGCAGACAGGTGCAGCGAGTATCTGGTATTCGTATTCCCCAGATAAACCAATACCAGCCATTTGTATCTGTTTCCAGTTCTCTGTTTTTGCAGCTTTGAGGCGGGGAGTGGTGTGTGGTATCGAAATGCCTTGGAGTCCCCACTGAATGACCGCCGGGCGAAACTAAAAACAAAAACAGAGGCGGTTACAGTGAAGAAGTGCAAAACAAGACAAAGACCACGCGCTCTCAGTGCACAGTATCCAGTGTCCAGTAGCGCCTGATTGGATCTGGGTGGGTGTTCCTGGGCGGCTGTATCTTGGCGTCTTTGTGTTTATAGGATACTGGCCGACTGACTGGATTGCCATTGATTTTCGCTCAATTGGCGGCGTTGTCTATTTGGAAAACAGCTGCCGTGATGAGGCGGAAAAAACAATATCGCATGCCTCCGTCGCTGCTTTTCTCACTTTATTTTTGTGCGGGCCATAATTCATTTAGGCCAAATTCCTCTTACTTGCGCATAGACAATTTGAGTCGATGCCCTGATGCCTCATCACCATCGCAGCACGAGGGCCACGCATCTCGCCACACCAGTGTTCCTATTATTATGTTATTTACATTTATTATTGATTGATAACAAATTGCTAAGCAGTGACTAACGAGCGCACATTGTGGCCAAAAGGTCAAAGTGTCGGCTCCACCTTCGCACCTTCCTGGCCAGCTCGAGAGTCCGGCTGGCGCACGTTATAATGTGCAATTTTCCGGAAGATGAGTTGATCTGCGGATCCATTGGTTTCGGGCCGCTGGGTCACGTCGCTTGTGATGTTGTATCTCAAGGTGTTTATCTGCCTCTTTAATACAAATGAAAACGAACTTATGGGAGTTTAAATGCTTGAAGTATTCCTTCAGATGTGCCAAGCTATTGATATTGATTTTGAGGTTCGACACTTCAAGCCGATCAGCCCTGCAAGGGTATTCAGCTGTTGTCTTGCCCTCCGCCTGGGGGCATTTCCTTGCTGACCCGAGATTTATGAGCTGCGTACTGATATAAATCATGCTTAGGTAGCATTCATTATGCTTAGGTGGAGCCGGTTAGCCGGCCTCCGGCGTAGTTCTGGACAGCACACTTTTGCGGGCAGCGCCGAGGTGGGCAAGCGGTGTTGAACTTTTATGGCCCAGTCGGGCATTTTGTAAGCGCTTTGCGTAATAAATGGCCCGACCAAAAGCCATACAAATTGCTAATTACTTGAGCTGCAAGGTGTCAGAGTCACTTGAGTGGGCTCTGGCCAGCTTGGGGATCTCCATTGAGAGCCGACGACACGGCACTTTACAATTTCGTTGGTCGCTTTATTTATGTTGTTTACCCGGGCTTTTTCCCAGGACGCCCATATAAATTACAGGCGAAATATTAGCTGGCCGATGCGGAAAAACATTCGGTGCAAAGGCATTTTTAGATTGCCCTGGCAACCGGAAGCATTCGACTGGATTATAGTGGTTTTGTGGCCTCGTTTTTCCATCTGCATTATCTGACGATTGCTGCAAGTAAAATCCACTTTTGTGGCTGGTATTTGCTGTTGGCCAAAAAAGATTAAATTATTTTCCCAAGTTTCTAGTCATAGTTTTCGGCACACACCGTACACCCCCGAGCCCAACCCAAAGCACTTTCAATTTCGAGCGAAGCTGTCGAATTGTTTATTGGCCGACCATTCGGCTGCCGAATTTCCTTTTGGCAATTGATTGTAAGTGTGGACACAATCAATTCTTCCAAATCGTTTGGCAGACAACACGCATTAAGCTGTCAGAGGACATCAGCAGCCAGCCAATTCAGCCAGACAATAATTTATCATCCCGCTCGGGGCCTAATCAAATCAACTCTGATTTGATGAAAGCCAACGCGAAACTGGATGTCAACTAGCGCTGTCTGCTGTGCATTCTTTTTGGCAAATCCCCGAGCAAATCCTTTGACATAGTTCTCGCCAAGCAGCTTGATAAATGGCATTACTACCTGCCACTTACCCGGGCACACACGGCGTATGCTCATTTTGCGGAGCATCTGCAGCGATGAAGGCAACGTCAACGGGTTGTCAACGGCAAAAGTGCTTCTCCTCATCCTCCTCCTCCTCCTCCGACGAACCCTCCTGGCTTCTGCTGCTCGGCAATTTTCTGGCTCGGTAGGTGCTATTAGTCTGCTAACACCTTGAAACCTTTGGGTGGGACAGCTCAATTGCTCCTGGCTTTCTCGATCGAATGCACTCCATTGGAGGCGAGCAAGGGATTTCGGAATTAGGCTGCACACCGAATCTGGTAATGGGCTGTCTTCTCATCGTGCGATTGCCACAATGTGTTCCCTTTCGGCCAGGTGCCTAATCTGCTGGCAAACGAGATTATAGGAGGGGCGGCTAAGTGGAAGCTGGAACAAATAATGTCTGTGGTGTCCCCTGATTTTTCGTCTTACCTTTAAAAAATAGCTAGCTGCAGCAATCTTTTTTCGAATTCCTTGTCTTTATTTATGACATTTATTTCCCATAATCTCCCATGTTCGTGTCCTTGAGAAAGTTATGGGCTCAAATTGCAGCTCAATAAATATTCTGCAGAAGCAATTTTTCGTGTTAGGCTGCATAGTGATTCAATATTCAGCATTTTTTACAAAAGCATACGAATATTTTCATTTTCCCAATTCAATTACCAGTTTGCAGCTGGCAAATCGTGCGTGAAAAATCTAGGAGCAAAAAGTTCTCCAATGCAGTTGAATAAATCTTCCAGCATTTGTTTTCACAGACATCATGCTTTCATAACCTTGGTTGCCTGAATGTTGATTAACTTTGCGGAACCCCGAAGAAACCAGGAAAGAACGTTGAAATTGAAACACTGTTGCAGAGGAAAATATGCAATAAAACCACAGTGAAGGAGTACAGGCCCAGGAACTGGCATAGGAATAAGAGCTTTGGCTGGAGACTTGAGTTTCACGGCAAGCGCGTTGACAAGCAGCAATTGAATTATTTAATATTATATGGGCTTGTTCCCGAATGTCTGCTTAAAAATAAATGTATTTTTCCAATAATGGGAGTTGTCATTAACGGGTCAACTAATTCTTCAATTAAATTTGGTTTGCTTTGGCAAGCTGTCGGTAAGGAAAATGTTAGCAATGACAATTGATGGAAATTACATTTAAACTGAATGCGCCTAAATAGGTCAACACGAATGTGAATGCGCCTAAATAGGTCAACACGAATGTGAAATCTTTAGCCTTCGACGAGCTTAGGTTGTTTCCTCGAATGGCCTGTAATAGTCGGAAACCAATATGCGAGTATGTGTGCGGTAGACATATGCTTTGTATTACAAAGAACGACCAATAACTAATTAATATTTACCAGGGAGTTTCGACCGAGAGACGAGCTCAACTGCACTCTAGACTTTCCGGCGAGGCGTTAACCTTTCGACGATTAACCTGATCCTGACATGGCCCGGGCCACTTGTCAACTGAAATTAAGTTGCCGTCTTATTCGGGCCCTCGCAATGTGTGTGCGCAATTATCGTATGTTTGCACTGTCTATCTGTGTCCCGGAGAAAGTTATCTGGCTTTCACTGCGATATTGTGTTCGACTTTTGGGTCATATATGGTTAACACGTTCGTTGGCCCGTAATAACCGAATTATCCCGAGTTATGTTCGAACGCTGAACTGCTGGCGAGTCGTTGACACGCTCGTTCGTCTAGAATGCCATAATTTAAGCGGATTAAGACAATGGTCAACGCTTTCCCCGCACTTTCCGAGAGGCAGCTGTACGCCCTGGTAATTTATGCGAGTTTCGAGTTTTCTTCGTGTTATTTTTTGCTTTCTCGTGGCTGCCAAACTCATTTGCTGTAATGACAAACGGAGTTGGCAACAATTGTAAAATACATGACATGGGTCGCACGCATTATATTTTGTGTGAGGCGGCAACTTTGCACAGAAATCGGAGGGACGGGTCCTAGGACACATCTAGAGCACATGTAGCAGGGGCAATTTCCTTGACGGCGGTGTCTTGGGTTGTGAGTTATATGTGCAACTTAATTTGCTGCTGTCACACCTGTGGCTTCCGCCCAAGGAAAGTGGCAACCTTGGCCCTGTTGACATGAATTTATGAGCGGCTGCATAGGGAGGCGCTCCCTTTGGTCGCAGAACGGTTAGCAGATTTAATAAAATATATTCAGCTTAATAAATAAATTCGCCCGGCAACATGTCCCCGCACTTAAGAGAGTCCGCAGGCCAAGAGAGGAATGCGAAAGCCGAAAGTAACTGCTGTTAACGCAGCACGTGTTGCTTGGCTTTCGCTTTCATCTGCGCAGCATCTCTGCTAAAATTTCCCTCGCTTCTGGCCATCATGTTGGCGGCTTCGGCTCGTCGGCTGCTGGCCCAGTGTGCGAATCGCGCCCGCTGCCCAAGGACGTGTCCTCGTCAGCTCGCCGGGGAAACTGTTACGACCAAAAGACGAGTCCTTTCAGTCGAAACGAGCACTTAAAGTACTGTTTGCACTCCTGCGGCCGGTTGTCATCAATAAACACAATTCGACGCGCATGAAAAAACAGATTTAAAATTAAACTCTGCACATGGCTGGATGATTAAAGTGTTGTGGAAAAATATGAAAAGTGAGCAAACAAATATTGGACAGCTTAAAAAATGGTGATACCTAAAGTGAGTGACTAAAAACAGCAATATTTGTATCGCAAAAAGTACCGAAAACGTGTTATTAATTGGATGAAGGGCTTTTAAAGGCACGCATCATTTAAAACGATTTCGACAAAATTATAAAGTTAAAGCCTCCTCTTCATAACGTCAACGGGATGTAAATGTAAGTAACCAAAAGTCTCAGCTCATCCAAACCACGCATTCAGCCATTTTGCCATGCCCAAAATCCATTCCACTCTTGTTTTTAGCTTTGTGAACCTCCGCTTAAAAACTAAACGAAGTTCGCTGCCAGCCTTTCGGCCAAACAATTAGGCGAGCGCACAAAAAGTTCATCCAAAGCTGTACTAGAAATCAATTTTTTCCTCTCATCCGCCCGCCAAAGAACACATGTCCCTCTGATAGACCACTTAATAAAGCGTCAAAAAAAGGCGACCGCAGCGAGATTTATGGTCAACACGTGTGTGTATGCGGCCTGATAATATTGCCGAGGAAAAAGAATACCCAATCCATACACACTGTGGCCAGCAATTTATGGGCGCTAGCCAGAATTATTGCTATTGATTTAGTAGCAGGGAGATGCCAAGACCCCGTCCCAGGACTTATTGCCGGCCATAAAAGTTGGCCAATAAAGCGTTTTGGGCACGAGTTACTACCGGAATACTGTTCCAGCGGAGCCCTGCCATTGGAAACTAATTAAAAATGTATTATCGGGCGACTAAATGGTTTGCATTTTCCAATTAGTGCGGTATTAGTTCATTGCGCCCCATTTGTCGTTATTGAAATGCACATTTTCCGGGATAAGCGCGCATTTAGGAGCGTTGGTTGAATGGGAGGGCCGCCAGAGCTTCGGCGTCCATCAATTCATTAGCGGCATCATTAGGTGGTGAATAATATTAAGCCCCTGTTTCGGACGGCGAACAATGAGCTGCAATTGCATCGCTGGGCAAACAATTATTCGAGTTATTTCGAAATTCAGCGGTCGTTCTTCGGGAGGAATTGCATCCAGCGCGCTCAGGGAAGGGGAAAATTGTTTGCCCGTACGTGCGTGATTAAATTTCATTTTGCCAACTGCCAACCAAACAGCGGATGACACAGCAGTAGCGGCATGATATTGCGCATAATTTGTCTTTGTTCCCTAATTGTCGTGTAAGTCGAGCTGGCTTGTTCTGCCATCGAGCTGACCCCGTGTCCCCGGGGAAAATTGGGTTAAAAATGCATGCGCCAGTGAGGACAGAACCGTATGAGAAAATTAAAATTTAAAATGGCACGGTCCTTTGCGTCCATTACATGCACTTGCAGCCAAGAGGTTTTTCGCTCCGTGCTCGCCGTATAAAATCCACATAAAAGCTAGCTCATTACAAATATTTTAGGAAACTTTTCGCACTCGAGGTGCAGCTGGTCGCCGCTCCCCATTAATTCAATGCTATCCAAACAAAGCAGAGCCATCGGCACGCTGCAGGATCCACTCACGTTTTCCCGGCCATATTTCCAGCTTTCCGCCCCTCCTGCAGTGCTGCACTGCAACTTTCGGCGCCCACGCATTTGCATCGAGTGCTGAAACAAACTTGCAGCTGCTGCTCGTGGAACTCACAAAAGGATCCGGCGGAAACTTTCGGGCTGAGGCCCGTCCTTATCCCCACCTCGGTTCACGGAGCTCCCGTTTATTCCTTTTACGTGTGGAATGGCGACCAGCAGGACGGCACATCATTGTCAGCCAATGATTCCGCCTGCAAAAGTCAGCCATTTCCGGATGCCTCCACGTGAGCTCCCGTCTAGCGGGAAACTTTTCCGAGAACATTGCTTTTACTTACATTTGCATAAGCAGTTTGATTATGCTCTGCAAATTGCTGGATAGTACGAACTAGCCGGGCGGTTGGGACGAAATAGTAGGATCTTACGAGGTCTTCACTGTTCAGTTTTTTGTTAAACATTGCTCTATCAATTCACCAATATAGCATACCTTCTTAATGAAACGCTTTCTCGTAAAATTCAGTTGGGTAATATTGGGGTTGGTAATACAATCGTTGGTACCATCGATAGTATCGATGGTCGAAAAGTTTAGCAAACATCGATGATTCGGGTCCACCATCAATACTATCGTTCCATAAAAAATGTGTTTTCTGAGAAATTCTTGTTTACGTCAAGAACAAAATAGTATACTGCGGTATATTTTTGCGAGCCTCAGAGTTTTCCACTTTAAGGACACACTGCAACTCTACAAAATTAAAGAAGGATTAACGTAAGTCATTAATATTGCCTATATCTAGTGGAATGCATTATATTAGTAGTTCAGTAGTGTTGGCAGTGGTTCGACATAACAAAGTCAAGTGTTTATTGGGCCAGAATATGTATAAAATTTATATGAATATAATTTATTAATTACTTCAATAATTACTTATTAAGTAGGCACGCATACTTCAGATAAACCAATTGTGAAATATATAAGAATATTTTACAGACAGATTTAGATGACGGCCCGGAAGTTTAGGAAGGGAAAAGCGCGAACTAAAAAAAAGGATGTCAGAAGTGAGAACACTTTTCTCAGGGATCTGCAAGATTTCGGCTAAGCGCGAACAATTTTCGATTTTATCGATAGTGAACACCATCGATAGCCTAAACATCGATAGTGTTCACTATCGATGATTTGACAAGCCTTGCTAATATATAATTCAAAAATACGAAAATATTCAGTTTCTGTAATAGGGCTTTTTTATTAAAATATTTTTGGTTAAACCTTAAAAAGAATTTGAGGCTTTGGAGTTTCAGAGCAGAGTATTCTCACAGAAACTTAATGTGCTTTCATCCGCTGATGGCTGATTCCATGATTTTTAATAAATTCGAGATTATGTGCAAACTTTTACCCGCCAAATTGTGCGAGTTCCCGAGAGCTGCTAATTCTGGGACCCAGCTATGCGAAGCGCACTTCTGGTGAGTGTCTCCGCCATTACGGTTTATTAGATGCAGGCGCGGCGGATCGCAGGGCCGGAGTGGGGGCCCGTGGAGGAGGTCGTCCCGGCCCGCGGCATTCCTGTAAAATTTTTATAAGCTGTGGATGTGCAGGCGGCGCCAACGACCGTGACAACGACGTGCACACGTCACCAATTATGCCCGCGAAAGGGGGGCGTGGCCGGGCCCACGGAGCTGCTCCTGGCCCTGTTCGACCGGCTCGGCACTCGGCAGCAGCTCCCCTGCACTTTCTTATAAACATGCCATTGTCTACGCCAACTTGGGCCGGGATCTTCATTTGAAATTCAATGGCGTGCGCGAGCTGCGTGATTTCAGCCCTCCGCCGCATTCCCAGCCTCCATGCCGCGAATTCCAATCACGGGTGACTCCCGAGTGCCCGCCCAGCGCGTGGGCGAAACATCGCCAATATTTGCATTTGCCGTGGCAGGGGAGAATTTGGCGTGGCAAATTCAAAAGAGATCTTCTGTCGATTCCACTGCGATAGCAAATCTCGCAATTAGTGACTTTGTGGGTGGCAGATACTCGCGGGGGAGCCGATATTGCTTTTCTCCCCTGGCTCCTGGAATTTTCAATCCTGGCAGCAGCACGTACAGGTGGCTTTCGAATACCAGGTGTGGCGGCAACCCCCTGGAGCACACAATTCATTTTGCTGGAATTTTGCTAGCTGGCTGTTCACAAAATTCACAAAATGTTAATAAAGGCTGTGCGTTTGCATTGTTCCATGGACAAATGCACTCTGAGAATCCCTGCAGACGTTTTTGTAAGCATGATTTTTTTAGTATTTCCGTGGAATTTGGCTCAAAATTAATGAAAACCTCTACAAAATGCAGTCTAATGAATAAAAACGTTGGCAAACATGAAACATGTCAAAACTATGCGAAATGCAATCTTCAATGCAATTTTTTTCATTTTTTTCCTTTTAATCCCGCCGCAATATGTATGAGATGGAACCAGAAATAATTTAAATCACCCACTTTGGCAGGTTTCCTGCCTTGCAAACTGCTGGGCCAGGTATTATTACCCTCAGCAAGTGTATGAAAACCCACCCACCCACTCATACATACTCGCATAGGGCACTTCATACAAGTTCTTATCGTTTCGTTTAGGGTTCGAGGGCCCTTTCTTTCGTTGGTCGTGTGTGGGATGGCACTTCAAAAAATATCCATCTCCTGAATAAACGTCCGTTTCTTGATAAATGCCCATCTGCACGGAAAAACCTGCAAACTTTTGCTCTGGCGCTGAGGGGGAAAGTCTTGAGCTTTTCCTGCGCACATTTTTTATGCCTCGATTGGCTTAAAATGTTCTTTGGGTTCTGCCCACCTGGCCCACCGCCGCACCTGCCTGCCGATGCTGCAGTTTTCCTGGCCCTGCCCTCCTGGCCACTTGGCCGGACCTGGAGTGCCTGCTCCTGGCCATTGTTGCGTGCCGTTTTAACTGTTGCACTGTGGCCAGGCCATTTGATTTGACGATGTCTGTCTGCTGCTGGCCATATCCGTGCTCGTTCGGCGACGGAGGGCCTCTTTTATGGCCGCGCCTGATTCAATAACTGCCGGATTGTAAAGCAATGTAATTTAATTGCCACAATTTGCATTGGGCGTAGCTTGGATGTTTTGTTTCAATTTGCGAAATTAATTAAATGCCCGTCTGTTTATGCGCGATGAAGATAATAGAATAATTAAGGTCTGGATTGTTTTCGTGGTAAATTACTATATTTGGCAGTTCCGGGGAACTAAATCTCGCAAGCGCACACATTGCGCTAAACGATTTAATGGTTTCCCCATAACATTTACGCCTTTTGTTATTAAACTTTAAGCTGCCCGAAAGCCAATCAAAAGTGTGTAAAACTTCTAAGGCACACACTCGGGCACTCCGCACGCAATTGGCACGCACAAAAGTATGCAATAAATTCGGGAGCATTTTACGACTGCTCATCGATTTGCAGCAGGGCTGGAAAAAGGGGCTGAGAGCGGGTGAAAGCGGGCGAAAGCGGGCGAAAATGGGGTCTAAAACACCAACCGCAGGTACCACTTCCAGCCAAGGAAAATGAACGAAGAAAGGCTTAGGGCGCCGCACAAAACAACTTTAATTTTATTGCATTTGCCATCGGGGAAGCCAGCCATGTTGGTTTGGGCTTGGGTTCGGGTGGGAATTGAAGAGTGGAAAGCAGCAAACAAGACAGACACAACGGCAGCTTTGCTTGCTCAGCTTTCGCCGGAGATGTCTTGGCAAGGGAAAGTCTTACAACAGTGTTGCCGTTCCAAAAGAATTGGCTTTCAGTGGTCAATAAAGGCGAGATTTAATATCTTAGACCTTGAAATGGCCCAGAGTAATGTGTATTGAGCGTTTCGTTTAATTCATATTCTGCTGCCACAGTACGTTAGCTTAAGTATGATAAATATAACTTTATAATAATCCGGTATGTTAGTTTTCGTATGGTACACTTTACTAGTCTAGCACATCTTTAAAAAAGGGGAATTTAAGTGGTTTTCGGGAATTTAAGTGGTTTTTGAGTTAGCTCTTAGTTGCAAGTGCACGGCTAACAAGTAAAACAATGACTAGAGATACTTTTTAATGCCTAAACAAGCTTTTGCCTATGGACTAGCTGACAAGGAATATAGGTACTTTCCAATTTACCTTCCTAAACTATTGGGTTTTAAAGGAGCCAATACATTGTTTCACCCGCCATGATTAATCCTCAGTTGGCAGCACTGTTGGCTCCAGCGAGAGCGCTTGGTTATCAGAGGGCGTTAAATGTGGCACATAATAAGGTTCTGGCAGCAGAAGCGAGGAGCCCGACATGTGCGGATACTCAGGGCTGCGGAGTGGGCAGGGTTCAATTCCGGGCTTGCCTTTTAGCGCAATGCAATAAAACAGCATAAAAATGTTGAGCATGTGGCGCTTATTTATAGTGTACGCCCGGCAAATGTAGTTTGTCCTGGCGGGAGCATGGACCGGTCGCAGGGGCTGCGGATGGGGGTAAAGAGTGGTAGTGGGACTGGGATTCCTCTGGTAAGTCTCCGGATTGGACCTCAGCCACGCCCCCGGAACAGCTGGCTGTTCAAACATTTTTTTATGTGTTTTATACAAATGCCTTGTCTTTGGTGGCCATTGAGAGCATACGGGGCGCATACGCAACATTTGAGTGGCGCCACACAACAAGAGATTCCAATAAAAACAACAGCAGAAATGGCCATAATGAAGACTATCAGATGGGCTCGGCATCGGGGGAGGCGGAGATTGAAGTCGTTGTGGCTTTTGTTCGGCCTTCGATGGGAGTTAGTCGCTGTTTGCTTTTCCGCTTTTATTCTTTTTAGTTCGAGCGGCTCCCGGCGTTTCGGATTTAAAGCCAACTGAAGTCGGCCGCCATTAGCCAGGCCAAAGACGACACATGCACTAAGCAAAATTAATTAACGGATCCGGTTTCTTGACCCAGATCCCAGCTCACAGCTCCTCGCTTGATTTGCTTTACTTAATTAATCAGCAGTCAAGTGTGGCGTTGGTGGGAATCCGGATGGCCCGGGATGCTATGGTCCAAGACGGATGCTGTCCACGGCAACCGAATGGCCTGACAATATTTTCCAATTAGGCAGGAGCCAGTTTAGTTGGCTCTTTCGGGTGCATTCGGGTGTGAAATTACCGCTTGCAGTAAACAAGCTTGGGCAAACAATGAAGTTCCTGTGAAACAATCAGTGGAATGCCTTCAGCCCTCAGCGTGCGAATAATGCCGTCAGAAACTATTATTCATTAAATTTGAGCTACCCTTCACTCAAAGAAACTGAAGTGCGAAGACAAACAACACGTCTTAGTCCATCAATTGTGGGGTTTGTGTGAAAAGATTAGCGATGGGTAATGTATATACATAAAAAAAATATTCTTTATATAAGCTACATTCAAAAAATAAAGTGAAAGATTGACAATTTGAAATTATTGATAAAAAAAGTTCTTCAATTCTAGTACTATATTCAAACTGTCAACTGCCTCTGACTAGACTTATGTAAATGGAGTACAAGGTAACTAATAGTTTTTATGCATCATTCCCAATTTGAAATGTAAGAAAGTTCAACAACAGGAATTAAATTTAATATAGTTTACTACAAAGTTTCACAACAATGTAGGATAATATTTTAAGAGAATTCTGCCAATTTACGTTTTCCAATCTCCTTACGTAATAAAAACATTCTTATATACCTATGTTTGGCTTTCGAAGTACATTTCCTGTGTCGTTCGATCATGTCTTTTCAGAAGTTCGACAACCTTCTGCTCTTGCATGAGTACATCGTACACTGATAATGGTGCTTATATAGACTGTTGTCGATCAGCTGGAAGTGTGTTGTCGGGCTATTAAGTACAAAAGACGCGGTTTAGACATTTACGGAGGCGAGGATTTAAAGTCCCAGTGGAAGATGGGCGCGAATTTCGCATCGTCGGTGTGAAAAAATCAGACCGGGGCAGCGGATACTATAGAAAATAGTTACATTAACATTATTTATGTGAAGCTGTATAGGGAATGGTTATTCAGTGCGGTTTAATGGCGCAGACTATCAGCGGATGAAGCAGAGGTTCTACTCTATTTTGTATAGTAAACCAAACTAAGCGGCTTGCACATACAGCGGAGGTACTTTTCATTATTTGCTGGCATTTGTTTTCCCGCTGTTGTGGCACAAAATGCGAGTATGCATGCACTGCTGACAGTTTCGTTGCAGTTTTGAGTCTCTTGTATTTAAATACAAATCACAGAGACCTAGGAAAAGATTTATGTCCCAGCTAAGGCCCAAATGGAAGTAAAAAAGGACAGATGAAAATTCCATAAACAAACAACCACTTGAGAAAAACGGACAAAAGCAAAGGGAAAATAAGCGGCAGGAAAAAGTTATATTTTTACGGTAAATAACTTTGCCCAGAGCTGGAAATAAAGAAAAATCGCCGCAGCAAAGGGAACAAAGACATTGCGCATACGCCATGTGGGATTGCAGGGTGCATGGCTCGCAAAATATGAGAGTGACAGGCGGAGGCGGGTTTTTTTTCGAATGGAAAGGATGAAAGGAGCGAAAGGAGTGAAAGCCAGTCGCCATCACAGTTTTTTCAGGGCAAGTAAACTTTGGAAAAAATATGTAAATGAAGACGTCAGCAGGAGGGTTTTCCTTAATTATATATTTCAACTGACCTCATGCCGGTATTAACTGAAATGGCATGTGCATGGGCTAAGTTTTCTCTCCACTCCTCCCCGTTTGTCCGCCCTTGGTTAGCCCGGGGAAATATAATTTACAAATTGAATGTCATTTTCGGGCGACAGACTCTTGGCGAAATAAACAAGCGTGAATAAGCTGATTACACGCATATTTGCATTTTTACAGCTCCATTTCGGCCACCTATAATCGTAACGAAATGTATTCAAATTTTTATCATATTTTAGTTCAAGTTTTCCCCGCACTTTGACTCTTGTGATTGCTTTTTTACTTCCTCCCTCGCCCAAAATATACTTTGATTCCAGCTCGAAGGCGGGCCAAAAATGAAATTTTCGCCGCAGGTGTAATATTTCTTCATTGTGTGATTTAAATTCGGCTTTTTGGAGTGGAAAGTCGGAGGAGTTGTGCTGGGAGGTGGGTGCAGATTGGCCTCTAATACGATTTCATTGTCGTTTGCCAGACCTTGGATATTTGCATATGCCTGGGCTCGTTTGATTCGCGTTTAAATGCCCAAGCGGGCCTTCAAGCATCTGCATATCGACAGAAACACAATCAGAGAAGCCAGAATCGCAGTTGAAATATCTGATACATACTTTTTTCAATCATAGTAAATTCAATATTTAAACATATTTAAGGTTTTGATAGAAATATACGTTTTCGGAGCTCAGTGTTAGACTTGCAGATAAGAAAAGTTTGGAAATTTATGACTGATGGACGCTTCCAAAGTGATGTTGGGCGCGATATTAATGTCGAAAGTTTTTAACGAAGACTTTTGCCAATAAATTTCTTTGGCTCAGAGTGCGTTACTTGGTCATATTTTTCAGAGTGTGCAATGCGAACTGCTTTCCCTTGATTACTTTAACCGTTTTAAAACACAATCTTGGCAGAGTTTACAGCCGGGCCTGAGGCATTTGCATAATATGCTTGTGTACTGGACAAAAACGGTCAAAGACTCGAGCTTATTACCATTTATTTAGACCTACGGCTCTGCACAAACAAATTCGATCTGAAGAGCGGCTTCGAGGACAAGGTTAAAGAAACTATGTCGGCAGACAAACTCGGTTCAAAGTTAAACGAGGCGACAGAGTCACAGACGTCTATGTAGAAAAAGAAAAATAAAGAAAATGACGAGAGTCGTGTATGGCATGCAAAAAAACTTTCACTATGAACTCTGCAGCAGACAAAGAAGACATTTTCCCAAAGTCCGGGGACTGGGGGAGGGTGAAATATTTGCGAGTCCTGTGAAGCATGAAAATTTCCTTTAAGCCGGATTTTATTAAATTGTTTGTGTCGCTCTTAGCATTACGAGAATTTTATTCGCGTGATGATTTGCATGATCTACGAGCCGGTTGATGGTTGCTGCTAGAAAGTGTTTAAGCATATTATTCCCCGCCCCAGGGACTCCACTTCAATTGCTTTCCGGGGAATGCCAAAGCCGTCCTTAATTTCGGAAAATGTAGTGCGCCAGATGGGGCCACGTACTGAACTCGAACTGAAAGTGTGCCGCATCAACATGTCATCTGGGCCGAGTCGCACGTTTGAGCCAAGTGCGTGATGAGCTTTTCCTCCTTTGGGGTCCAAGGGTTTTAGTTACCAGTTCGGCCTCCGTTTTCCCATTTTCCAGCCACTGCCAGCGGGGCCATAAATCTCGGCCGAATTGCATTTGCGAGTGGGCCGCCTCTTTTGTGGTCAGCTAGCTGGATCCGAGTTCTCTGATTCAAAGTCCACCTTTGTCATGTGTCAACCGGAGTTACTATGTCACATTTCCACGAGTTGGTCTCAAATCTACGAGCACTATGCTCAGGACGGCCCTTGGCGATCCCAAAAGGTTAAGTCTTAGAGACAACAAAACATTTTATTTGTTGCTTCTTGGAATCAAAGAGCTTAAGGCGATTAAAAATCAGCTATGCACAAAAAGAAATACATTAAAATTTAAGTCTTAACAAACACAAACGGTTGTGGCCATTGAGTTTAATGCATTTTCTTTATAAAGGTGTAGTCTACATAAATAAAGTATTATTGGACTAGACAATTATTTTATATAAAGTACAATTTGTTGTTTAAGTTACAAGGTACTTTGAAAAACAGTAACCAGTCTAATTTGTTTCCTATTACGAATTGTATTTTAAATTGATAGGTGTGGGTAAGTTTATATCAAATATCTCTCCGTGTAGTATTTTGGTTGGATATCGTTTCCCGCATCCACATGCAAATCATTTGGCTGCCAAGTCAGACGTAAATTAAATGCAGACGCGTCGAGCAAGACGGGCTCGGGAGAACAAATTAGATGATTATTTGCCAAAAATCACATAAGCCACAAATAAACAACTTATGGGAAAGCACAGAAAAACGCCCACATAGTCGGTAGTGAAATGGCTGCGTGAATTACGCAGATTTCCTGCAACTTAATTTATGTTTGCATGGCGACAAGCAGACAAACATTTCCCAATAGCATTTACTTGGGCGCACACGAGTTAGGCAAATATCGAGGCCGCCACACTTATCGGACGCATAAATTTCGCCATGCTGACAATTAAGGGTCTTGATTGCCTTAAGGTATGTAAATAATAGGGCCACTCAGGAAAGCAAGCTTAAAGTATTATGAGAAAGGGGAGAATCATTCGAGTCTCTTTAAAAAATGATAGTTGGCTTTACAAAAAATACATTGAAAAATCGCTTAAATCGTGCAGTTAAAATGCGTAGAATATTTTGGGGCTTAACTGCACAAATATGTGTTTCCTTACGAGTTATCTTAAAATGCAATATGTTTCTATGACAGGTTTCCTTGCGTGTTTCCCTTAGATATCGAAACCAATTCAAGCTTATTCTGAAATAGAGCGGAAACAGGCCCAAAACCTTGATTAAAACCATCCTTTAGTTTGCATGCGAGAGACGAATGCCTTGGGACTAATTATAACTTGTGGTTCTGGGAGGTCAGCAGAATCTGCAAATACCTAGAAACTGTTATCAAGTATGAAAATGGGAATTCTTACCTCCGGCAAGTTTTAAATAAAAGATGTTAAGTAGGGTCGCTCATTGTTTTATGTCCGTAGAAAGCAGCACAAGAAGCATGAACAAATGTAATTGCAGCAACTAAGCAAAAACATTGTAGCGTTTGCCCCTTGGCATTGCATTAAAAAGGAGTGAGAAGTTTCCTTATTTGCGACTTTATCATTGTAAGGGGAAAAAGTGACAATTGACTGCCGTTGAGCGGATAACAGTCGCATATAACGCACAAATGGCATTTGCAGTGCCAACAAAATGTCAGACAAGAGTGAAGAGTGTTGGGAAAATAGAAGAATAAATAAATCAGATTGCAGCAGCAACAATGCCATGAACTGCACTTTTTTTCAATGGTATAACTAGTTAAAAACACACAAAAAAATGTAGTTGGTCAAATTTTCCTATGACTGTGACTGAATTAAACAGTAATTACCTGTTACAAGTGTTTGCAAGTAACTAAATATAGTTAAACGACGATAAAAGTAGAAATGAACAACGGACCTTATTCCATATAAAAGTTGTAACAATGACTTTACAAATTGTCTATTATAATTGACTCGAAAATATATTTTCAGTATTTCTTTGTCAGGAACTAACAATAATTTTAAGATCGTTTTGAATGGTGCCCATTTTTAACTTTGTTCCCGGGGATGGAACACTTTTTTGTAATAAATAAATTTAAATGAAATTAATTGGAAAATATGCCAATTAGTCAAAGCTTTTTAAAAATTCTACAGGAACCATTGAGGTTCCTTCCCTCAATTGCCGAAATTATTTGTTTATTTTTCTACAATAAGGCAATTCAAACGTTTAGGGAATACCTAGGTTACTTCCAAGGGTACATTCGCTGTTTTATGTGCATAGTCGGGTAATTTGAAAAGAAACTTTTATAAACTACTTGACTTGCCCCCTTTAAACGAGGCCAAGTCGTAAATTGTGTGCAGTTTTCAGATTAAAATTCCCCTCACAATGTTGAGTTTAATTTCCCGGCAAGTGAGCTGTTAATTGGATCATATTATGGGCTTCTAGGACTGGCCATTGTAATAACCACCAACCGATTTCCAGCTTTAATTAATTCATTTTACTGCCGGCTTTCTGTTCACCTGCAAATGAATGGGTCCTGAGACTCTATAAAGATCCAACGAAATGGTTAAGGTCGACAGGCAGCCTGTTCTTACAATTTTATGCCGCACAATTAAAATACAATTCATTTGAAGGCTTTCTCGTGGCTCTTTTCCGCTTACTTATGTCTTTTGGATGGTCACCACCCCCGAAAATGCCGGCTGTTTTCAGTGAAGTTGTGTCCTCTGCTGTTTGTCTTTTGGTTTATTGCCATGGCAACGCGGCGGCTACTTGATCTCCATAAATTGCCCCGCCCCACGACTTTAATTAGTTTGTCAGGGCCTGGGCTCTGATTTAAAAGCAATTAAACAGCGTAGCCCATTAACCGCATGCCTCCTTTTAAAGATGCCCACGACTCTACCCTTATAATGTTATGAACGATTCAAAGTTTCGTCATTTAAAATTGTCCTTTATAATTAAAATTAGCTGCCTAGGTTGCTGTGTATTATTTCATTGCTTCTTAAATTTAAGAAAAACTAACGTACATTTTTGAATGAAATATCATTATTTTTTTTAGATTTTCTTTCGCCTTCTTTTTCTTTTGATCTGCTTTTTCCTCAATTTTATGGTGCTGCTGGCTGTATTTGGGTTGTATTGGAATTCTGCAATCTGTTTTGCTCAAAAGAACTTGTGTCATATTCAGATTCAACAAAGTCAGAAAGGCTCAAAAGGTAAAGAGGAAAGTGTACAATACATTTTTTTGGCAGTGCACAGTGGAAAAAGCGGCCATAAAACCACTTACTAATAAAGAAATGTAATTGCTCAAACGAAAAAAGAAAGATAAAAAATTGATTTCATTGAAAACAACTTAATTTAAATCAGCTTGCAACTAAAAATGTTCACCGTCATTAGTTATGAGATTTCAAAATCAAAAAAAAGAATTTAATCATTTTAATAATCTGCCACAAATTTGCTTTAGGGTTATGCCTGTCACAGGAAATGCCAACTTTCACAGGAATGCAGGTGTATCTTCGTGTTGTTTTCTTTTAATTAAACCCCTTTTCTAGCTATTCCCCATTGCATATTTAAAATTGCCAAAGAAAAACGCACGGACTGAATGCCTTCTTGTTGCCGGTAACATTTTGTTCCGACGTCAGGAAAAACAACAGCTTCCGACAATATGTTGACACACATTTTGTACCCAGCCGTCGGCAGAAATGCTCTGGGATCCAGCCGATGTGGCATTGTGCCGGGGCACGCAGAGGCGGGGTGCGGGACGGGGCTTAGTGGGGTTACGTGGGGCCCGCCCCCGGTGCCGACAGCCCCCAGAACATCTCGGCACTTGTTAGTGGCCATGCAGTGCGGCTTATGCAGTCAACCATTGCGAGCTTGCTCCCGAATTGCATGCCATATTTGCCTTCCACTTTGACATATGCAAATATTTCCTTTGCCTTCGGTTCTGCTTTGCCTTTGCTTTTACTTTCTCTTCTGCTTTCGCCTCGCTCCGTTGGCTCTGTGGACGAGTGCGAATCGTCTGCTGCTCCCGATTTGCAGCTTGTCTCATTTCCATCGGCCGCCACAGCACCCCCATTTCTCAAGTCCGCTCCATCGTATCTCGCGCTTTAAGGAGGCCGTTAAAGCCGGGAAACTGTTGGTGCCCACTGAGCACTCTGTTTATGGGACGCAATAAATCCCTGGCTCATTGCCATCGCTCTGGCCCGCCTTGGTGCAACACCAGCAGTCCCTGATGGCGGTACAGGGGCAACTCCAAAACTCAAACTTCTCATTGCTGAACTTCCCCTAAATTAAATTGTAATGTGTTCTAGCCGAAGTAGAATGTTTTTAATTGAGATATGAAAGCTTTATTCATTTAGCAAAGATGAACTTAAAATACTTATATATGGACAATTCGAAATGAATATTGATTCATTATTATTCACATGACTTGTAAAATTACCAAGCAAGAAACTTAACTTTTTCAGAACTTCAAGGAATAACTTGTTGTATATCCTTTATAACCTATTATCTCAATATATATTATAGTAAATTCAGTTTCTCTTACATTTTTTGACAGGTATGGTCGCGGCCCATACCTAATCTTCTAAACTATTCAAAATAAACAAATTATCTTCAGTGCAGTAATTACTTAATATGGTTTTGTGACCGTGTGCCTTATCTCAAATTGAAAAAACATAAAAAAAAGTAAATACAAGTAAGATACTTAACTTTTGGATGGAGAAGAGGCCATTTTTTGGCATACAAAAATACACATTAAAAACTTTTCATAGGTTTGCCTTACATTTTTTGCCAGGTATGTCGCCGCCCTAAGCCTTTGTAAATTTCACTTTAAATGTGTCAGTAGCTACGGAAGTTTGACTGCTCTTAAACGGCACGGCAAGTTTTTGTGGTTTCAGTTGTACTTTGGCCACAAGCCACAGGGTAGACCAGAAGTGTGAAGCAGAATGATTTCCTCGGCGTTGCAGGAACTTAATTGAATACTTGGGTCGGACAGATCCTTCTGGGATTACGCTGCAGTTTAACGAAACTTAAATGTTGTCCTCTGCTGGAAGTTCGATTATTAGTTTTCTGTTTAGAGTGGCGCATAAAAATAAATGGCAACAATTGCCCAGAAAAGCATGAGGCCAATAAAAGTTGAAGTATGAACCATAAATTGTTCATTTCTTCATACGGGAGTGGGCATACTCCCCTAGAAAAATGTGTTTGCCATATAAGAGGGTTCTGCGGCTGGTGTCGTTGCCATGAAAATAAAATGGCCAATGGTCCGACGTTCTGCTCATTTATCATGATTTAGTTTAAAGAAGTGCTGCCAGCTGCAAGCCGAAATCAATTGATGCTTGTTTCCAATTTCTTGCGGTATCTTTTTATTCCCAATGATGAATTTGCGCTGCGGGAGCAATAGAAATATAGCCGACTGGAGTGCGGAAAAACGCGCTAAACTGATAAATGACAAAGTAGCACACAATCCTGGAATGACAAATGAAAATAAAACATCTACGGCACACGACGAGCTTAGTTTGCACATATTTTACGACTGTCGAGCAAACCAATTAAACGAAAGTAGAACAATTTTTCGCGCATTTGTGCAACTTTACATCGCTCCGCTTTGTTAGCCCCGTAAACTATGTTGCACTACGTAAAGCCTTTTCATGTTAGCCTGTGCAACACGATTGCCCCCAGCGGAGAAAAGTCAAGCAGTCACAAAATGAAAATGACTGCATTTCCCCCTTGTTTTCCCGCCAGCCATGCAATGTGGCCGACACCCGGCACAATGGACAAAAGTCGAAAAGCCATCGGTAGAATTGCTTTGGATCTTAACGAACCAAAAGCACAGCTGCCAGTTTTTTAGAGCAGCGATGCATTATTGTAGTGAACTTGGCACGGTTCTTTCGGAAAGAGGTTGCACTTTGCACCGACCTTGACATCATGGAGAGGACCGAATTTCACGGTGCTAATTATATAAACTGTAAGTTCCTTGGGTTCGCTTCCGTAGGTTGTAACTTTACAAATGGCAACATTCTTTGTTGCAAATTTTCCATTCCAACTTGTAAAAACAATAAAGCATTTGTCTTTATTAAAAAAGTGAGCACAAGTGCCATTCACGTTATTTTTTCTGGCCATTTTAAGGGACTGCATATTTAATCCCATTTCATAGAGACAGACGGAGAACATATATGCATAGCTGGCTCTAGCATACTCTGAAAAAATTCGTTACATTTTTGTTGGTCGCTTCAGCTGGTGGAGTAAGAGCTGAACCTGTCAACCTCTAACCGCAATGTGTATGGGTTAATACCCCAATTTTTATGGGGGAAAAGCTAGTTTCATCGCATGAGTTCCCTGAAATGACAGTTTTGTCATTTTTTAATGCTAGCCGAGCGACTAGTCGGCATCCGAAAACGCCCAACTTTGTGGCTTAGATGCAGGATTTCGGGACGGGCTCGCATACCGTACAGTGCCTGACAAAGCATTTGGCCAGCAGTTCAAAAGTCAGCCATTATTTTCGCTTTTTACAGCTCGCAACAGCTCAGCAATTTGTCAGGCTAACGCGTCGCCAATTGACGCCATTTTTTTATGATGCCCCGTTTTTATGCTGGCCCTTCGGCTGCGGATCCTGGCCTGGATATGGATATGGATGCCGATGTGGAAGTGGATGGGGATGGGGATGGGGTGGGCTGAGGGCTGAGGGGAGCAGCTGGTGCCGGAACGGAATGACAGCGTGGCAGAAAGTAATCGGACAATGGCAACTTGCCAGCAGCGGAAGAGGGAGAATATGGATCAAGGGTCGCTCCAGTCAATCAGCAGGGCCGACAAAGCGGAAGCTTATCTCGAAAACACTAAGCAGTTGGCAGTCGCAGTAAGCAGTAAGCAGTGTGGAATGCCTTCTGAGAGCCCATTTGCATGCCAACCTATTGGAGGGCAGGCAGCCATGAAAATAATTTCCCCGGCATGTCAGTGGATGTGCCGATAAACGTCAAAACATGCCAATATGTGAATTTATATTTCCATATTATACATGCTGATCTTATCCTATTTTCCCGGCCTTTCTTTTTCATTTTTGTCTGGAAGTGCGAGGGCGCTGCACACAAAAGTGTCACACATGAGCGCTCGGCGGGCGCTGCAGTCGACAGTTGGGAGCTGAATGGCACTGTTCATGCTCGTTATACATGCCAGTTTATGGCTACACTTGGGAAAACAGATACTAGTTCAAAAGCCAGGATTTTGGATTCAAGACCGCCTTTGTCTGGAACTGGTTCATGTTGGTACCGATGTTGTGCTTGAATTGAAGTCATTGAATTTTTATATTTCTTCTTAAGTGAACAAAAACTGGTTGGGGCATGGTGTAACCATGCAAAATATTCAAAGTCAATCTCAAAGAATTATTGGGAGGTCAACAGAAAAATTTGTTCTTCTTTTAAAATGGTTTAAATCAACCATATTTCAGACTGTTGGATCTAAAATTACTTCATTCAAGAAGAACGCTTATTGACCCATTTTTACTGCCGTGAACATATTGATTTAGGAAATTTCTCCCTGTGTAGCTCCTCGACAGCCGGCAAACCAGCACCTAGCTCATAAAGGCCATTCAAACACTTCGGGGAACTATGCGAATGCAGAGCTTAAGGCCCGGAAACGCAATTTACATTTCTTAAATCCTGTTAATGGCCGGCAGAATATCGTCCCTTAAGGCTTTTAATTTAATTAGCTCTTGCAGCGAGGATGCAATTATTTTTCGCACATCCGTGCTGAGGCTTCCAGTGTTTCTGCCAGGTTACTAATTGAAATAAGAAAGCCAGCATGTGCAGGAGGCTAGCGGGGGTACAACCTTTTACTCACCATAAATAATAAATCAATGGGAAAAGATAATGCCATTCGAAACCCGCACACGTCGTCTATGCTGCATACTTGATGAGAGTACATTTTGTCAATTGTTCACTTTTTACGACTGCACAAGGTGATGCGGGGCACTTCTGGCCAACTCGGGCTCTCTTTATGCTAATGCATTTCCCCCAGCGGGGACTTCGTTAATATTTATGAAATGGATTTCGTTATTTAGACGCAAAGCCGATTAGCGGACAAGCAAGCAAGGATGATTGGCCAAGCAAAAGTAATTATTTTCGGCAGACGAAGCTGTCTTTTGCTTGGCCATTTCCCAAAGGCCCCGACGACATTTACAAACTCAATTAAACTTGATCTCTCAGCTAATAAAAATCGTTCTTGGGTTTGTGTTGTCTTGCGGCTTTTGTGCAATTTAACTGGCATTTTAATAAAAACCAATTTCAACGAGGGCCGAGTGTGCCAAATGTTTTTGTTCAATTCACAAGTCGAAAATATTTTACCAAGACAAAACAAATCAAAACAAATAAAATAAAATGAAGTGCAAAATGTGATTTAATTATTCAGACCACGCAAACCAAAATTCTTGCCAACCGAACAAACAATGTTTTTGAGCCAAGGAACATGAGTACCATTTTGTTAAATTGATAATGAATTCTGTAACAGCACTCTTTTTCAACAAATGGCTTGTCTGCTCCTCGAAGAGGGATTTATTGGGATTTCTTGACATGTTTTGCATGCTGCCAGTCAACGGCCAACACAGCCGGCCTTTAACCAGGAACCTAGCAATCCATTCAAGTCCGTCCATCCGTAGACCCGTCGATTTGCGGCCTGTCAGCCGATTGCCGAAACAAATGTATTCCCCGGCGAAGCCCCATGAGTTTCAATCTCAAGCTCAGCCCAATATTTTACTTTCAATCTGCCGCATTTACGATTCTGTTAAATGTTTCTTTAGTTGATTACTATTGTTTCCCAATCACTAATCAATTGCACCAGCAAACATTTCATTTATCAATTACGGTTGCAAGCGAAAAATTCTCGTTTGAATGCCATTCGATGCAGGCAAAAACAGAGGCTCACAAAAACACGGCATACCATGGTTTACTATAATTAAATGATAAATTGCAGGCAAGTCGGTCTATGTTTTGCTGAATCCATTGAATTACGTATGCAAATTCAAATAGATGGTTCCTGGTGTTTTTCGTTCTCAAACATTCTGGACAAGTAAGAAACATGGTAATAAATTAATCATAATTTATATCTATAATTAGGAATTTAAAACACGACTATCAGAAACCCGGATGGAAATATGCAAGCATCAAGGCGCCACCTAGTAGCGATTATACTGTTTGGTCATGTCTTTTTGCTGATTGGTACGAGCTGAACAATTTGTATATAGATATTTATATCCTCAAAGTTGGTCCGCGTGACTGACTTCAGCGTTTTGAGCGTTAGACATTCCTTTTTTAGATAATTTATGAAACCAATATATTTCAGCTAAAACAGTTTTAGTAGGTTATTGAGCGTTACCGTGGGCTTGGCACCTGCACAAATAAACTTGCTCTGCGCAAGTATCTTCAGTCTCCGAGATTTAAGCGTTTGTTTTTTCGGTTTTCGTGGTGCGGTGCGCTATAAATTCTTTTCACCTGTCACAACTCTTAATTAGGAATGTTTTTCAAGCGTTATGCATTGTTTGCAGGAAAGAATTCGTCTTAGAGCACTAGAATTATGGCCAACAAAACCTCTCCCACTGCACTTGTTCTTGGTGACCATTTTGCCAAGCCCATATTTGTTTCGTGTGACTTCTGGCTATTGCCAAAACTCAAGAGACTAGTCCGCGGAACTATTTTCAAATCGATTAAGGAGATAAAAGCCAAATCTAAAAATCTACCTCCGAAGCAACAACCTTCAACACTATCCGCGTTTTACTTTCGATACCAAGTAGAGGCAAGTACAATTAATTTCAGTTTAAGAAGTGCTGCTGCAACCCATTCATTTTGAAAGGCGTTCATTAAAGTCAAGTGCGTCGCCCATCAAAGATCAAAGGTTAAGTTCAGTGTCGCAGTGCCTCGTTTTGCAGTGGTGGAAGTGGCATCTTAATGGAGCTGGGGCGGGGTCCGTGGCCTCCGGAGTACCTACTACCCGGAGCAACACTGTACAACGGGGTCAGGCGTGTGAGTGTGGCATCCTCCACGCGGTGCTGCCTCGTGTGCGAGCTATGTATTATGTGCATGTTGTAAGTGTTTGTCGCTTTCGACTTATGGGGACACGGGGGGTGGGCGTTTTGAACGCTGGGCGTGGTCCTAGCCGTCTGATTAATGTTAGTACATGAACTTGACCGGATCTGGGCGAGCAAGATAGCCGGAGCAGCAACTGTTGCTACTTGGGGGGGCAGGCAAACCGAAAACTAACTGGAATTTATGAGGCTCCCGGCGTCGATATGATTGCCAAAGCCAATCTAATGGAAAATTCTATTTTCCCACATTCCCTCCAGTGGCTTTGAAAGGGTCTGCCACTTTCCCGCATGCAACCAAACACTTTTGTGGGCTGTTCAAACATATGGCCGAGTTTTAGGCGGACATTACGTATAAGCCACGTTGCCACAGTGGTGACAGAGGAAATATCTTGGTAAAACTGGGTCAGAATATGTTGTCCCTCACTTTAAATCTGTTAAATAATTTACCAGTCACATGTGCAGCCATAAGTTAAGCATTATTGTTGACCATGGCTACGAGTAATTCACCGCTGGTCGTTCTATGCTTAGTTTTTGTTTACTTTGTAAAGGTTTTTTATGTGTAGCCATAAGTTACGGACTTATAACTATAATAAGCTTTTGTTACTCAAACCAATAAGTTACATAAAAAAATCGGAATGCAATTCAGTTCTTAAATATCAAGTTATGGCCGCATTTAAAATGTATTAATGCAGCCATAAGTTACGAATTGTTATTGAACGGCAGTTTCATTTAAACCAAACCAACCGCAAAAAATGACATATAATGTATAGGTAGCACGGATAGCATGTTGATGGGCGTATCTTGGGCATTAAATTATGCCTGGATGTGCAGATACTTTATATTAATTCAGTGAAACGCCAATTAAGTATATGACCGTGCGTAATTTATAATTTCAACTGCAGTGCTTTTGTTTGATTTGCAGGGCCCATAAAAAGAAAACGATGCTGAGAATATAGGAGACTGCGGCCTCTGAGTACCCTCTCCAAGTTGCCGAACCTAAAATATAATTTGCATATATTTAATATTTGGTATGTAAAGTCTCAGGTTAGTTGGTGCGGCTCCAAATACTGACTGTGGAAATGTGCTCCGAATTTCCGCCTTGTCAATATTTAATCAGCCGCGTCAGTCTGGGATTTGTACTCTGAAGAGCCATTACGCCTTCTTTGTGTGCTGCTTACATTTCTTAATCTTAGTCCGAGTTCTCCGAGCCAGCTCAGACAAAAAGCGCCATGTCCCGCAAACGAAGCGTGCATATTAAACGGGCTCAAAGCGGCGCATACGCAACTCAAAGGACTCTGCCGGCTGCGGCTGGGTGTGAAGCTCGCAGAAGTGTTCGCCCGCTGATTTTCCATCCGCCCGGCTGTCATTCAAAGCCACCCACCCACCGGAAGCCGCCCCGCCAGCGCTCAAGTTTATGCAAACAAACACTGCGGAATGCCAAATGAGCGAGTGCAGCGCGGTTGCATCTGACAATCGAGTGGTGACGGCGGCGGAGAGGGGCGGGGCGGGGTGGGACACGCCGCCTGCATGCCTGAGTGGGTGCCGACAACAAGTTGCAGTCGCTCGTTAAAGGCTCTCCGCGATCCGCCGACAGGCGCCTAATAGATTCCTGATCAGACCTCGGTCTCGCTTGAGTCCTTGGTGTCTGGTGGGTTTTCTCCGCTGTCCACAGCCTAAAATGGCAGAGATCAACTGGTAAGACTAAACTTTATCCTTCGAGCTTCCCTCATATCCGTGCGGAAATTATAATCCTGCACGCGGATGCTTCCTTAGGAACTAATTGAAGTTGCTTGTGTGCCAAGTCCCTCGAACTTTTCTCCTTGAAAATACAATCTAAAACGCTGCAAATGAGTGAAGGCAAAATAGTAATTAATTACCCTGCCAAGAAACTAAGTGATTTACGATTGCAAATTGTATTACAAAAGATTAGTATTAATCAAAGGGCCTTAATTATAACCATGGTAATGTTGGTTGATAATTTTGTGTTTATCTTCATAGCCTCAGCAATTTCTATTGTAATGCAGTGAAAGAGCAATGCCTTTAGGAGATTTAGGTGTTCATTACTTATGTATTTGACTGTAGCAACTTACAGGAGCTTTGCTGATGTGTTAAAACTTAGCCATTCAATTTTGCCTAAGGCGTTTTTAGTTGAACTAATGTTTGTATGGTAATGGCTTGTCTTACTTTAGTTTTCCGAGCAATTAAATAATAAAATGTAGGTAAAAAATAGAAACATGTTAGATAGAAAACAAGAAATAATATTAATTTATTCATTAAAGAGTTGATCCTAAATTATGTATGCACTATCCCTACTTGGTAATACTATACTAGAGAATACTCGTTAACTAAGGGGTGTGTTATAGTCGATAAAAAGTATGTACAAAGGAAAAGGAATATCATGGTTAATGCCGTTGATGCCAGTATAAATAATGCAGTCACAAATTGCATTCGAAATTTCGTACATTGCAAACAAATGGTGCTGGTGGTCCCAGAGTAAGGGGTATCCGATAGTGGAGACCTTGCGTTTCCTTGCTGTTTCCTCTTGTTAAAAGCATGATAATATTATTTTGAGCGCAGCTGTATATCAATCTTAATATTTATGCTCAGAGTTCCGTCATTGTCTGACTTGCGTTTCCGCGGCGGTCCTTAGACTAATTAGCCCGATGACAAACCGCGTTCGCTGTCAGGCTGATGACAGCGTACAAAAAAGGGTTTTGCAAGCTCCAACATTTTCATAACTTTATTAGCGCGCTAAGTAGCCCGACATTCAGTCATTGACGGAAAGGACGGGCGTCCTGCATCTGAAGCACCAGAGAGCACTTTTAATGACTTTCTGGATGCGGGGACTGGGGTGGGTGCGATGTGAGGCTGAGAGGACCGACCAGGGAAAACTTACTGTGTCCGAAATGTTCATCAATCATTTTTGATGCGCGTTTCATGACCTTCGATTACCGCACTAAAAACGCAGCCCCCCAGCGGGCGGGGAGGTCGATTGAATATTTAAAGGCCGGTTTTTATGGTTGTCCGTGAGCTGCGGACTTGAACTCGCCAATAAGCATGGGGTTGGTTCTGTGGTTCAGTGATGCGAGCGCCAACTTAAAGTTGATTAAATTAGACATTTTATGGCCCCAAAACAAAATGTCAAAGTTTTTACAACTGCTGCGGCAACCTTGAAAGTTGATAAATTGTTGCAGAAAGTAGCGGCGATGGCCATAAAAGAAATCTTTAATCATTCCAGTGACACGGACAGACGACGAACTCCAGCCGGTCAGGACGCAGACACCGAGAAGACAGAAGGGGATAGTGGCCGGGGATAATGTCGAAACTTTCCAGGCGAGCGTGTCGGGCCATAAACAGGAAGCGAGTGAAAGCGAAAGTCAAGGCCGACCCGGCCGGGAAACTCATTAAGCCCCTGCCACCCGGCCGCAACGGGTTCTGGCAGTGGTAGCTCGCCGAAAATGATTCGGATTGGGCGGCAAATGTAAACCAAAACTTCTGCGGCGCTCAAGGAAAACAATTATCCCGAATTAATTTACATCTAAGTTTTGCGCAGGGATCTCCGCTGGTAATGCACTTGGTAAATAAGCCGAATTAATTTGCTTCCTTTTCACTATTGGTGCTACCGCTCCCAACTTTTTATAAAGTTGAAAAGGGTTTAAATAGTAAAAACGTAAAGTGAAACTTTGTTGAGCTGGGAGGGAATTATTGAATTCAGTGTTAAATTATGTTGTTTATATGTCTAGACTTAATACAAAAGAGGCAAATTAAAAATGAAGAATAGCTTCAAAAGCACGCACGATTTGTAAAAGTCGACTAAGCCACATTCGTTTTATTGCTGCGTTTAAAAGACAATTTAATATATTTAAAAAAAGATACGCTTTACTGGCGGTTTGGAAGACATTTTAAATTGGGAAAAACAAATGTCCACCGGTGTCCAATATTGTAGCTTTTTGTTATCTCCGTCCCATCGCAGATCTCTGTGACATTTTTATGACAAACGTACTGCAAAGCTATGAAGAGGATTGCTGCCGTGCTCGGCTCCTGACCCTTGTGCCCGGAGGTTTTTCCTTTGTGGAGCCGATGGGCGCCATGTGTTTTATGAGTTAGGTTGCCGTGGACTAAGCCAAGCTGCTGCGGCTGGTCAGCAACGCTTTATGCAAATGACAATCTGCCAGACAATCTGATTCGAAGCGAGGGCTTTAAGCCACACCCGCCGCATTTTGCAGCTTAAATCGCTACCAGCTATCCCGGAATCGCAGCACAATTTGTACGGCAGAGTGGGATAAAATGAATTTTTTACGGCTTGCGAATTCCGTACACGTTCGCCACGGGGAAAACGGAAGCAGGAAAACGCCAAATCCCCGCCAAACAACGGATAGAGCAACTTAGCTCGCTGTCGTACGGTTTTATTTCATTTGAAGGAATTGCATATTTAGCAGAACATTGAAAATCAGCGAGTTGCAAGTGGACGAACTCCGCGCTGTTGGTTTTGCTTGCTTTATTTGCATACTGCTGAATGGGTATGAATTTTGGCAGCCAGTCCCATAGATTTCCGTATTTAGCGAATTATGCAGATTGAAAAATCAAAGGAAGCCACGCTATAAAGCTGAAACAAAAGGCTCTGGGAGAACAAATGTAAATATATATAAATCTTA
This sequence comes from Drosophila biarmipes, assembly GCF_025231255.1. NCBI lineage: Eukaryota > Metazoa > Arthropoda > Insecta > Diptera > Drosophilidae > Drosophila > Drosophila biarmipes. Next base: position 4,959,522 of record NC_066615.1, on the reverse strand, counting down.
TTTATTGAATGCCTTCTTGAACTTGAAAGATTCCGCATAGTTGTATTTCAAGGTGTTGAAAATAAATATTTGTGAAGCACTAATCCGGGGATCCTGTTAGTGAGAATTCTGGTTTTGATCATAAGGGTAATGCAACGAAATAACTTGGGTAAAAAAACAAGAAAGGAAGCCAAGCCGAAGGTGCAATTATATAAAGTAATCACTGTTAGTAACAAAAGTATCATCGCCAAATCGTTGTGTAAAATTAAATTCGTAGTTCTGTAAAGTTAAAATATTCTATATCCCGGAGTAAAAAAAAAATACGATCAAAATCAAGAAAACAACATTTGTTTACAAATAATTACTTCTATAAATTCTGAAAAATACAAAAAATAGTCTTCCACATAGTATAAATAATATGTCAAAACACACCGAAGCTGTAATTTGTATCATATTATATTCCCACAGACTTTCCGACCGTTCCTATGGCAGCTATATGATACAGTCGTCCGATTTTGATGAAACTAAATTTAAAATTCTGATAAATGGTTAAGTTTTGGATAATTGCTAGCTTTATTTTAGTCACTATTTGGGAACCCTCTTACAATCATTTTTAGATTCAAAAAAATGTTGTGCAGAAACTCCGGATTGTCAGTTGAGTTCATTTAAAATCCTGAGAGCACAACTATTTATTTTCTTCAGGGCGACTTTACCAGCCCTGGCATTGACATTGGCTGTTGGTTCCTTTGACAAGTTCCCTTAAGTTCGATGAGGGCAGACCCAACTGGTGGTTGGTTCCGAGGAATCCTTTGACGCCACCCTCACGTGCACTAATTGGCCTGATTTGATAACCAGGCTGAATGAGTGGGCGGCTCAGAAAGGCTCACAATTTTGCAGCCGCCACAGAGTTCGAGGTTGAACACTGCATTTCTCTCAAGAAGCTTGGGTTGTTGTGGCACAATTAAAAAGTTTTCGCTCTCAGGCGTTTGCTAATGGGGAAATTGCACACTCAGTTATGTGTTGCCGTCGGCACTTGGATCCGCGGAGGAAATTGAAACTCTCATCTCGCCATTGTGCCGGCGGCAGTTATAATTTGCTGGGCGTGTTGAGTCCAGACTCCGTACCCATAGGCACCATTAGCATTATTATGGGACAGCCCATTACCACGATTATTGCCTTGGCAGCAGGACAAAGTTTCCCACTTACCAAAAGAAAACTTTCCCGCTTGTTTATGGAAGTGTGTGGTCTGCGGTCTTTCACAACTACAGCTTTTTTGTCGCAGGCATTTGTAGTTTTGTTGCCATTTATTGTCGGCTTGGTGTGCAAGCCAGGACTAGGAAAACTATATTTTAAAAAATTCTCTAAGCAGCAAAATATTTTAATTCTACCACTTATAAGAAAATTTATAAAAAAAAATTCACATTGCATTAAAATTATTGAATTAAAAGATTTTTTAACTTTTATTTTAATATGAAAACAAATCTAATATGATAACATGTTCAAATAAATGGTGCTATTTTTATATATATATTATATATAAATATATTTCTGTGTTCTATAATATTCTCATCAATAATAGCTTTGTCCAACGCAATATATTAAACAAATGAATTATGAATTCAAGCGCTGAACCAACTTCACACTGCCACGTGGGCTTGCACATGAATATAAAATTAGAGCATTTTAATGAAAGCCACATCTGAAACCGCAAGCCAAGCATTAATTGTCAATCAACACAACACATTTGGGATCCAGCAAGTGAAATGTTTTGGCTGCAGTGACACTGAAGAATCAGGGGAGAGACAGTGAGTGCCAGGGGTAATGGAAGCCGACAGATGCGAGTGATGGTGCTTCTCGACGAGGCTTCCGATTAACATCACTGGGAAACAGGTGGTGGAATGGAGTGAATTGAGAATCCAGCAACATTCCCACCGCTCTTAGGGTAACCAAACTTCCAGGCGGCAGTCGCTAAATAAATTAACCCGTGGCCTCCGAGTGAGTAATGAATTGGCTTGGCGCACCTTAATGTGTCCTTGAGCGGGCCAACCAAAAACAAATTGCAGCCAATGTAAATGTACGAGATCCCGAAGTGAGGCGAATCCGGAACACAATACTGTTTCCAATTTGGATGGGAAATGCAACTGCGTTCATCGGGATTTCAAACTAATGCCGTGCAGTTTATCATCCGGCACAGTGGGACGCCGAGGACGCTTGTGGCTGGCAGCTGCAGCTCGGTGCACGGGCACAGTGGGCGAACCGATAATCTGGCCGGGCTCCTGCACTTTATTTATAGCTCCGCATACCATTGTGCGCAACACTCCATTATAGTTGACCACCAGAGGCACCTGCCTCCGGATCACCTATCCAGCCACCCACCCACCCTCTCCTACCCTCGCACATGCCCGGCAGTATGTGGTGTGTAGTACGTCCGGGTCTCTGGGGTCACTTAATGGCGCCACGTCCACCTCCATGTCCACTGCCGAGTCTGTGTTTGCTTAGCGTCTAGCAACTCCCACGTCGAACGGCTGTCATCAACGTAATTATGCTGTCAACAAAAAAGGAGAAAAAGCTCAACGTGAAAAAGAACGGATGGTCCAGTCTTGGGCTGAGGGGGCAGTGCCGGGATCCGAGGATGAGAGCCGAGAAGCGACCAGGTCATCGTCGTCATTATCAGCTCGTCGTCTTGCGGACCCAACGACAAGCAGTGGTATTAAATGTTTAGCACGTCTTCCCCAACCCGACTTCTTGTTCTTGGACCCTGGCTGTTTAGCCGAGCTCTCGTGCAAATATTTATTTAATGCTCATTGGCACGCACTTTACACGTCTTCTGGCTGACTGCCTAATTGTGCGTTGGGCGCTTAACATTTTTTTTGCACTTCATTTGCACCCGAATGGCAGTAATTAATAGAAAATATAAATTAACAGAAAAAATAATCATTGATTTGCAAAAAAACCGAGTCACTTAAAGTGCTGCTGGGGCAAGGAACAGAAGGAAGGCGTTGCTCCTCGCTAGAAGTTAATGTAAAGGGACCGTTTCAAGGGGCTTTTATATTCGAGGCGAAAGCAGGTAATAAGTTGGCATTCAGAATGCCCATAATAGCTTGGTTCTATTTTGCAAAGGCATATTCATAAATAAAATCAAAATACCTCTTCGTTCTTTAATTCCTATTCCTGATTTTCGCATTAATTGAATAAGAAAAGAAACGGGCAACGTAGGATTGCTTTCCTGAAAAAGTAGAGCCTCTTACTCGGATCAAATGGGATACTTATACTCGTTGCTCGCAGAGTAAAAGGGTATATTGTATTCGTCGGAAAGTCGGTAACAGGTCGAAGGTAATTTTTACGACACTTTATAGTTAATGTATATTTTTATCATTTTACTAGCTCCTACGTTTATAAGTAAAAAAGGCCTTGCATGGTCAGTAGTACCAATAACATATGCTATGGGTATTTGGTAAGATGGCAAAATATTTTCTGGTTTAAATTTGGTTAGTTGAATAACTTGTTTTAAGCGTTCTTGTTGCCAGTATTTTCAAGAATGCAAGTCCCTTGGTATGAAAGACTCGAATTCATTTTAAGTTCATCAAACCATACGTAGAACTGAATGAAATAGGGGACTAGTAATTTAATCTCTTATATTTATCAACTCAGCCAGGGCCACTGGTTATTCTATGTCATTTTGCGGCTGCCCAGAGTTGTCTTTCCTAAAATTACTCTGCTTCACCTAAAATTCCACTCAACTCCGGTGGCATGTAAAAGTTTTACATGTGAAAAAAGTAAAACAGTTTTAAATGACTCGACACAACCTCACTGGGGATGTGGAGTGGATATGAGGTTTGGGGCTAATCCCCCAGAATCCAGTACCCAGTAAGCACTTGTTTTCCTGGGTGTGACACATGTACAACATTTACTTTTGCGGCAGAGCGCACTAATCTGCAGATGTTTTGTCAACTATTGCCGTACATTTTGTCGGTCTGCCAGGAAAAGCCAGCCAAGCATATTTGATGTATGGCGAGGAAAACTTATGGCTTCCTACACTTTTCGTGGCTCACGGAGCTATTGGCCTCACGGAAATTAGATGAATGTCCTGCTGGCGCATGATTCTTGTCCCATTTTCACACTCATCAATTATGGCTGTGTTTATCTTATTTCCAGCAAAGCTTTAATGTCAATACCTATTAAATCGGCTCCAAGAAGGGGTGGTTAAAGTAAATGGCAATGCGAAATCCGCCACCTCCTAAAGCACGGAAGTGTTCACCACAAGAGGGGTGAAACCTTATTGCAACCAAGAAATAAATGTATTTTTAATATATTCCCTATATCTGTTTTCAATAAAATTCTGGCTCTCATGCCATAACTTTTAACAACCTCGCTGAGCGTCCTCTGAGAGGCTAACAGAGTCGCCTTCAGCTTCGCACAGAGCTCTGTTAGAATTTCCCAAACATTAGCTAACAGCATCCCGATGTCCATGTAGTCGCTCGGCAGGACTCCCGTCAGTCCTAAACGCGGATCCAAGACGCACGGTTGGTCCTTCGGCCAGTCGGCGGTTACAAACAATTGTGAACAGCCTTCCCATCGATACAAACGTTTGAGTGAATAAGGGTTAAAGTAGGCTACCAGTACCATCAGCAAAGTATAAATCTTAACATTTTGAATGGGATTAACCGAGTAGAAGCCCCCAAAAATACTAAAGTAAATGATGGATACACGGGGCTTAGTGTTGAATTCAAAATTCAAATAGTTAAAGGTGAAAGCTGCAAAGTAGAATATTTGAAAACAAAACACCAACTGAAAATACCCTAAGAAAGGTACTAAAATACAAAAACCAAAGCGCGGAGTGCACATGTTACAAAGTAAATGCGGTGCTAAAATGTTTAAGGCTTAGAGAAGCAGAGCTGAAAATAACTCAGACAAAGTTACTTAAAGTTACGTAAAAGTAAAAGTGTTAATATTTTAAGCCCTGCAGAGTCGGAAACTCACATAGGATAAAGCATAATATTCGTGGATTAAAAAGTAAGTTTTACTTCCGTGCGTCGTAACCGACTATGAATGCAAAATGCTCGCTCCAAGACAAATGAAAATCTATAAATCTCGGTAGGCAAAAATATGGTTCTAGCTGGCTGGCTTATTGCTATTGTTGTGAGCTTGTTTGCACCGACTTAAATGCAACAAAGCTGATTTATGACGCAGGCCACGAGTTCGGGATCTTAGCCGGGGGCGCGCAGGGGTTAAGGGCAAAAACCGGGCGGAGTGGCAACAAAAGGAGCGTGGCCCAATGTCAAAGATGGCGCTTGGTTATATATGACTTACTGATGCTCCTCCTCCGCCGACCTCGGGTGCTTTGTGTTCCGCTGGGTGACAAATGTGGGCACGAAGGGAAATTAATTTGCCCAGCCAAGACGAAGATCTAATAAAAATCAATTATTCGGTGAAATAATTGCGCGCTCAGAAAATGAAATTCAAAACAAACAAAGCAAGGCAGCAATGAAAGCGTCGAGTGCCCTAAAAATTAATGGCTCCAAAGTTGAATGCATATCATTTGGATTGCGATAAAGGAAATTGGCAAATGACTCGAAACCATTAAAGATATTCAAGTGGAGTACTTTAGCCCGGATAATAACGTTTTTGATCTCATACGTTCCAACTACTTCATAATATACGAAAGAGGCGTACTAGTTTAGCCAATTTTCTGGCGTAGGCAAAGCGAACTAGTTAAGCTAAACTAAGTTTCCGAGAACAGACTGACTGCAGTAGGCTAAGTTCTTTCCCGGAACTTTCGTTTCACTTCTTTGTTTGCCACACGTGCACAGTTTTCTGTTGGAACCTAGCTCATTAGACTTGGGTCATTGAGCAAAATACCGAGGGCGCAGAGGAAGATGGCATCAGACTTTAAGGCAATGGGAAGCCAAAGCTTTCGGTTGCATTTCTAGGAAAAGTTCTACTCTTATGACACTGGATGTCCGTGAATGGGTGCCATAATAATATCGGGGCTAAGCCAATGAATAGTGTTGTTAATAACTTTTAAATGAATTTCGGATCTAGTTATCGTCCCGATTTTGCGAGAAGCGACCAGAAGGATTATGTGGGTGGTTACAGTGAGTTCCCGAGCTTAATGGCCTGGAAAATGTATGGAAAGTGAGTTAAAAGTTTGTTGGCGAGACCATTTGGGGTCAGGTTAAGTATTTGCCCCTGTGAATTTCGGATTTTTTGGAAATGGATCACCTTTCTTGTCGTTCAAGGCTAAAATTAAATTTCGTTCAGCTTTAAAGTGTAATTTTGCCTTTGAGCCATAATGCTATAACTGACAGCTTCCTGATGGTTAATTTGAAAAATGGTAATCACGTATTCTCCTGGCCATTTCACACTCCTTGGGCGGCTACTTTTTCGCCCCGGCTTACTTAATTAAAACGCCCTTTGCGCCTTCGCACAGCAATTATGCGAAGGCGTTTCCTATTTAAAGTGTTGAAGGTATATTAAATTCAGACGAGTTGGCCGAAGTCCTGGGTCTGCGCACACAAAATGCCATTTGCTACATTTTCATGCTCGAAGGACTTTCGGCCATTTAGGACTGGGGCCCGGGCTTTAAGGACACTTGGATGGGCAGTGGGGCGTGGCCACGGAACGCCCCCTTGTCACTGGATATGCATGATTGATGCTGGACCCTATCATAAATTGAATTCGCCCCAGCCGAAACCATTGCTTTAATTAAATTTTCCATGAGCAGATTAAGAACAATAAGTGCTCTAGTGCAAATTGAGCCCGGGGGCTTGCGAGTGCGTGAATAAATAAATATTTTAGGAGCGGAAAAGAAGCAAAGTTTGGGTCTCGGAAGTGGTCGCCTTGGGGGTCTCCCTGTCGCCATTAATATTTATTATTTCAGCTTTCATTTGGCGGCTTTACGGCTCTTTAAAGCCGTCCAGGGCTGTCATTAAAGGGCCAATTTTAAAGATCTGCGAACCACGAGCCACTGGCCTTTAATAAAGTGCGAGTAGGAGGAGAAGCACAGCATTAAGTCAAAATAATTTGAGTGTTAAAGTACGAAAATCCCTCCAGCTTTTAACCACAATTGGATAGTTCAGTTCAGTTTGGAAAGCCAAAATCTCCCTTGCATCTGCATTTGAATTTGATTGTTATGGGATTAGTTTGAAGTTGGTTTCGGGAAGGCCAACTTTCCTTTAGCTCTTTTGGAATTAATCAGAAGAGGAACATCCGGCACTAATGAGCTGCCCGGCGCCCAAATTGCCTTACAATTGGGTCTAGGATGCGCTTTTCTGCAATCAAAACCATGAATTTTGTATGGGCCCTCACAGCGATTTTGAGTGCTTATATAAGCACAGAAATTCCCTCAGCGAGTGCTTAAATCCGCATTATTTATTTATGTGCGTCTCCTTTGATTTATGAACCTCCTGCTGGAAGTTGGCTCGCTTTTCATCCTTGTTTGCGCTACAAATACGCGACTCATGGCTGAAATGCGTATGTGAACACTGCCGTACAGGACTATGTGTGGAATTATCCCGGCTACGACTCGTAGATCAAGAGCTAAGCCAAAGTGGCTTAGGCCACAGCCGCCGTTTTTCCCGCTTTTCCCGCTGTTCCCACTTTTCCCTTTGCGCTGCCATTATTTATTGAGGGCGTGCGTGGAGGGCGCACTCGATAAACTTGAATAATGCGGTTAATTATAATCGCAGGCAGATGAGTGATTCCCCCGACAGCACACAGTTCCCGTCGGATCTGCTGGAATTCGTTTAATTAGCCAGTTGGCATTCAAGTCGAGCATTAACTCGAGTAAGCCAAGCGATAAGCCGGCCAAGAGGCCAGCCTAGGGATGCGATCTGTGCATTTTGATGGACGCATTCGTTTAATAGGGCACTCGCTTCATGGCAAATGAGCAGCAACGAGCTGCCATGAACCAATATTTGATTGCCCACAACTATAATCCCCTCATTGTCTCTTACAGTCAGCTCGCTTAAATTGAGACGGGCCTGAGGTTAAATGTGGGCGACAGATAACTATTTCAATGATTGCACATGGCATTCTTGATCATTTTGGGAAACTCCCATTTATTATGTTCGGTTTGGGCAAGGCCTTGAATATGAAATTTCACTCTTCATTATTCATGATAGTAATTAGAGACACTTACTACAATGCAAATAGGAAATTTAAATGTAATGCGTTTTCTATTATGGCACACCGAGTAAAAACTTTGGGGCTGTTCATTTGCCTCTTAATTCCTTGAGCTCTGCCCGGAACGGCCTGACGAATCTCCAATTAAGTCGGGAAAGCGAGTGGGGCATACAGCGAAACCGACCAATTTCAGGCACAATCAACTTTAACCTCCTTCGCTGAAGAATCGAAGCGACGGGGCGCAAGACAAATGGAAATGGCTCCCGCTGGTGTAATCGGGGCAAGGCATTCGCGGCAACATTGTGTGCCCCAGCCGTCGATCCTCTGCTCCCCCCGGGGAGGACTATCGGGTGCACGCATCATTTGCTCGGCATACGTACGTGAGTGACAACATTAAATAATCCATTTAATGTGGCGTGTATATCATTTCGAATGCTATCAGTGCCCATCTCCATACACACGTACCGCCAAAAAACACAAAATCAATAAACAAACAGCCGCTCTGTCAACAGGAAGAGGCTGGATCCAGGCAAAACTCGAGCCGCCCGACTGTGACGAGGACTAAAAGGACGAGATATGGGCGGCATGCTGCGGATTTGTCTGGCCAAAGACTGCTCTGTCTTGGCGGGCTTCGGAATTGCCGACAGACAGCACAGTGGGATTGATGTGGACCGATGGGCGGTTTCCCTGCTTACCACAAGGCAAAGTGGCCCTTTTCTTACCTCAAAAGCAAAGTGCTCTCCCAGGCATTGTCGGGCTAAATTAAATAAATGCAATTAAATATGATTGACAAGTTAATGTTGCACTTAAAATAAGATGCAACGGAGGGCTCTTAGAAAGGATACAACTTTAAATAACCTTTTGGCTGTGAAAGTTGAAAGTTGAACCCTCTTTTTCCGAATATTCCCTTCAACTATTTCGAAGAACTCTTGCTAATTAAAGCTCTGAATGGTAACATTGAAGCTACGAGCGGATCGGGGGATTAAGGGGTTAAGCCCCTATTCCGGTGAAGTTTTATGTAAAAGTTGAGTTAAAAAACTGCGCTATACAAATTTGTTTTCGTAAGCCGCCACCAGGCGAGTTCTGTGCCCGACACTAATTAAGTACATTTTTGGTATGGAAAAATACCGGGAAGCAAACATTCAGTTTACCATGAAACTTTTCTAGGAAAATAACAAATTCACGAACTGCTTGTGACACAAAAATGTGCTTTTATTTAATGAAGTTAATGTATTATTGGATTCTATAATGAAGTAACAAGCATTGCATTATAGAAAAACATATATTTACTGGATCCATTTAGGAAACGTAAAAGAAACCTTCCAAGAAACGAACTAGCTCAATGGTTTTTAAATTATGTTAGGCACATAGCACAGAACCTCGTATGACTGCTTAATTGTTCAAGGAAACATCGATAATGAGCGTGGGCCGTGAAAACCAGTGCGGTCGACCTGAACTGTACAACGCGTACTTGTAAGAAGCGCTGCCGTGCGATTACCTGTCGGCCTGTCTCCCCGCCGGCCCCCACTCAGTGTTTTCTTAACTTATTCATTTGATAAAGTGAAACGGAATGCGGAGACCGCGTCCCACTTCAATAAGCATATGATTGCCGGCTCGACTCGACGGATGGAAGTTGACTGGTGTACCAGTACACTGATGCTCCAGAGCCCGAGAGCTCAGAGCTGCTGTGGAATGTGAAAGCGAAATGTGCCTGAGCTCATTTCGGTCTGTGTAAAGCAATTTCCATAATGAGTCCTCTCCTGCAGAGCACTTAAAAGTATTTGGGGCCGCCTCCTTGAGCCAGGCGACGGCGTCGCGCATACGCCCGGTGCGCCGTGCTGAAAATTACTCTCGACTTTGTCGGCGAAACGCGATTAATTTTGATTAATTCGCTTCGCTTTTTCCGCACTCCACGTAATCTACTTATGAAATCTTAATACCCCGAAGATTGTTTTCGCTTTGCACCATGTGTGCGCTCGCCGATTTGAAATTCAAACGTCGCAAGTTTCAAAAACAAATTAGTTTAACAAACAGTAAGTGGGGAGAGGGCGCAGAGGAGCACATAAACGCATTGACACAGCATCAATTAACCCAACTAGGAGCCGCCAATCGACTTAATTACTTAATTTATACCGACCCCCGACCGGGCCGCGGGCTCACTTGCAAAATGGGATTAATTTGTTTACTACTGGGCCGGAACGGCCGCGAGGAATGCCGCCAGCATCGCTTTATGGTCGGCAAAACTGTCGGCGCAAAGTCCTGCCGGCAAAGGACATTCGGGGCAAAGGGGGCGAGTGCTGGCGCGTGTGCCGCGTTTATTGGCGCCGCTGACCAAAAACTTTTCGACTGGAAAACTTGAATAAAATCGCATGGAATTTAGTACATCGTAGTTTTCGTTGGCCACGACTGAAAACTGGATAGTGGAGAGTGAAGAGTTAAGTGTTCTTGAGAGTTGGCAGGAGCACGGGCCCTTGTGTGGAGCGCTGCCAAGCTCAACTCTGACCAGAATCACAATGGATGACAGCAGAGGGTGAGTGGTCTTAAAGCCAACTTGTAGAGCGAGCAATGAAGCCATCGTTGACCTGGCCAGCCTTAAAGACGTGCCAAATGCCAGCGATGATGAGCCTGAATAGGTAATTGGCCCTGCTTTCGGCTCCTCCCCGGTCGCCGGGGACCTAGCCCCTCCAGGCGGTGCCAAACTTATGCATGTTGGACGCCACTAATTAAAACTTGGCTTAAAACTTTTCCACGTTCTCTGTTTGTCGCCGAAGTGCTTAAAATCGTATCCTACATTTTTTGCCCGCTCGGTGGGCGACGACGACAAAGTGGAAGAGCAGAAAATAAATGCTCAAACTTTTTAATTGGCAAAACAATAAAAGTGATAATAAATGAAATTAAACGAGTGAAAAGCAAGGAAAAAACCGAAAACTTTTGCCCAAGTCAAAGAAATGGCTGACCAAATTGCGTGCGGCAGAATAAATTACATTTCGCGCCCAACTTACGTTATACACCTAAATAATGTTGTCCAAAAATACAGAAAAATTATGAAATCTAGTTAGGCTCCGCAGCCACATATCTAGGGCTAGTCGAAACAAATTGTTTGTTTCATCCAAAGGAACCTCTTTTAAGTGTTTTGATATTTCGGATTACGGTAAACAAAAAATCGTTCAAATGTTGTCATAGGTATTGAGAAAAAGGATTTAATAACATAGATTCTAATGGAGTTTTTTTTAATAAGTGAAAAACGTTTGAATTTTAGACCCGCACTCTCGGACCATAAAACATTTTAATTTTAAAATAGACCGCAAAGTGTTCTCTATTCAAAGGCAGTTACTTAACGGGCCTCGAAAATTTATAGATTTAATTGTCGTTTTTTGTGAAGTGCCAGTAGCTCAATGACTGAGTTATTTATGAGCTCATTATAAATTTTACCTACACCCGCAGGCGTGTTGACAAATGGCGCCGCACACATGTTAATATGTAATGGAAATTCTTGTGCTGCGCCCGGATTGCATATTCATTATGGATAATCACGCTTTAAGTGGTCATCCGCCAGTCCGGCAATCCAGTCGCGTCACGTGCCAGCCATTATGGCCGGGTTAATAAATAATATTTCAAATTGAGAGCCGACTATATTGGGTTAGGGCCAGGGAAAGGTGGTCATTAATTTTAAATTTTTGCGCAGCCCTTTTTTCGGGTCCTGTGCATAATTTGCACATAAAAAATCATGGCCAGAAACTGTAACTTTGTAACTTTGGCCATTACCTGAACGGCTGTCTGCATGTGTTCAGGGGCCGCATAACAGTCTTGGCCCAAAGCAATTGCAGGATAAGGGTCAAATGTTCCTGTCTTTGAGGCAGAAAATTCTTCGGAAGTTTTTAATAAATGATTTTTCCTAAGCCCATGAAGTCCAAGCCGCTGCTTTCAAATCAGAGCGATTAAGCGAGAAAAATGATAAGTTCAATGGAGTATGCCTTTGAAATGTTCAATCCATTTACAGCCTCCCTGGCCGTCCTTTGCAAGTGTAAACAATTTCCAGTAGGCCTATTCACACGAATGTGGCCAACAGAATGTGCGTAGGCATTAAGCCGCCTGCCCTGTGTCAGCAAATAAGGATATCCTGCTTGAATAGATGGGAAAATGGCCATGGAAGATGTCACTCGCCGGAAATGGACTTCTGGAAAAATAAACACCCTCCCATCATTTTTGAGCACCAACCTAAACGGCTTAGCCGGATGTTTAGTTGCAGGGGCTGGCAATTTAATCAAAGTATTTGCGTTAATTATAGAGGGCTAATTAGATAACAGGCTGCCTGACAAAAGGGCTCCGCTGACTGGGCCGAAACCAATTAGCCACTTTGTCGCCGCCTAATGAGACCCTATAATGGGTTTTCGATGGACTAGGGGTCGGCAACCAATTATTTACTCGTACAGTTATGGTCCAAAGGGCTGGCAAGCCTCAGCCCTCGGGGAATATTTGCTTGCAGTTTTTACATATTTATGCTTCATTGGTTCGGGCAAATATCTCTGCAAATAGCCGTGGGCCAGTGAAACTGACAGTGGCTTTAAAGACAGCTCGACGCAATAATTAAAGCCGCTCCTCGGGGCGCATCGGTAATGTGCTAGGTCAGAAAAACGTTTTGTGCCTTCATGCTATATTTTAGCATATCACCAGTATTACCAACATTTGTTGGCTTTGGGCGACCAAAATAGCTGCAGGACCTGGCTGCCTGCCGAAGAGAACTCGGACACATGGCCCAAAATAAGTGTCAACTGCCATGTGAAAATAGACAAGATGTGTGGGCTGCCGAGGAGGGCTGCCGCAAATTGCCGAAACGTGGCCATAAATTAACGGGCGGCGCAACTAATGAAAACGTTGGACCCGGCATCTCTTTCCCGACTTGCACCCCAAAATTTAATTAATCCCATCACGTTGGCTGACAGCCTTTGGATCGATTGCCGTGGGGACTGCCATTGGAGAGCATCGAAATATTGTTGATATGGAAAGTCCGGCGAAATGGTGTTGAATATTCCATTGAAACCATGATATCAATGAAAGTAATACAAAAGGGTATGCTTAATTCGTTGGTTAGTTCGATCCCTTCAAAGTACACTGGTATATATTCTTGACCAGGATCACCCTCCATTACCCTCGTTTAACCAGATTCTCTAAAAGTGTAACCGGTATTTTATATTTAAAATAACTGTTTTATTTACAGTTTGTAAAATAAAAGTTATAAGTTATTCGATTGTAAGAATAATACAAATTTTAAAAACCTATTTATAAAAAGAACTTATAACTTTGTACTATATTCCAGCGTAAAAATAAGGTGTGCTGTGAATAACTGCATTTTTTATCAAGCCCCTGCTTTCTTCCATTTCACGCCACATCTACTACAACGTTAAATTTCCCAGTGAGAATTTTAGCCAAATATGAAGCGACGTGCAGGGCTGTTAAAAAAACAAATGTCAGCTCATTTGTATGCATATTTTCACTGCTCATTAAGCTCCCTACCTACCGACATTTATAATTCACTTTCCCTTCGTTCCTGCCCACTGTTTTTCACTATTTATATCCTGGCTAACTTGAGTCTCCACTTGCGTTTTATTTTTCAGTTCCGCAACAAAGTTGGCGGTCCATAAAACTGCTCTGGCTGGGAGTGGGTGCAAATTAGCAGCCACATCAATTTCAGCGCGGCGAGCCGAACTTAATTAAAACGCGTGTGGCCCAGACAAAATTTCGGACGCTGTCGAGACTTAATTGAAATTTAACCAACCGCCCGTGCCGACAACAAATGCGCTGGCCCTCGTCCTTCAGGCTGCTGCGCCCGGGTAGACTGCCCACTTCCATGTCCCCGTCGTTGCCGCACTGAAGCCGCACTGCCAGGACCAGGAACTACGATGCAACCGTTGCTGCTCGCGCTGATGCTGCTGCTGCAGCAGCAACCATTGCTGGGGGGCAGCCCGTCCCAGCGGCAATTGGTCGGGCTGACTGATGATGGAAGGTCGGCCGCCGCATTAAGCGACAATTTAAATTCAACGCTAGTACCTGGTAAAACCATAAAAGCCATTGAGCGACAGATGAAAGCTGCAGGTGAAGTGGCAGCCAGTGCCGCGGAGCTGTTGCAAGTGACACCTGCAAACCAATTACCTGTGAACACACCGGCAACTCCTACTCGCCCAACTGTGCTCTCCTATCCGACAGCGGCAACACGGGTTCCGGATTCCTTTATGGCCACCACAATGGTAACCGGAACCCATTCAGCACAAGGTGAACTTAAGAGCACGGAAAGTGCGGCAACCTTAGACGCAATCACGCCAGCAGCTGCAGCTCCAGCAGCAACAGCAGCAGCATCAGCATCGGTAGTAATAACAGCAGCAACATCGCCGACACGGGAGCAACACATGCTGCTCGCACGTCCCACAGCTGTGCAAATGGCACGAATAAATGTACCAGCAACAATAGAGGACCAAATTGGAAGAGCACTGATTCCGAGCAAAACAAACACGACCGAGACACCAGCAACTGCCCCGCCGACGGCAGCAATAATGCCAGCAAAAACAAAGCGCCACCGCGGGGACGGGGCCAAAAAGAGTGTTCCGAGCGACGGAATAAAATTCAATACGGATGCCGCACTAAGCCCTGACTATGTAAATGCCACAGGGGCGTGGCCGGCGACGACAACTGCCAATATAGCGGCGGTGGCAGTGGCAATGGCAGCCGCATCGACCATATCGCCGGCACTAACGAGCACGGCGGAGGGTATTAGTGGCAAGACGGTGCCCGCGCCCCGCTTGCTGGGAGCCGGGCTTGGGGCGAGCAATATGGCCCAGATCCTGGCCAAGTCCCTGGACAGCCCGCCGCCGACCTCGTCCTCCGGCTGGCCGGTCAAGCACGCCGCAGTGCTCGAGGGCGACGTCATCCTCGGTGGCCTGATGATGGTCCACTCGCGCGAGGACAGCATCACCTGCGGCCCCATCATGCCGCAGGGCGGCATCCAGGCCCTGGAGGCGATGCTCTACACCCTGGACCAGGTCAACAAGCACCAGCTCCTGCCGAACGTCACGCTGGGAGCCCACTTGCTGGACGACTGTGACAAGGACACCTACGGCCTGGAGATGGCCGTCGACTTTATTAAAGGTGGGTGCAGTTATCTTTGTCGCGCTCTTCAATTAATAAGCTGCCTGAAAAGCGCACAAAAAATACGAAAATGTTTCTGTACACAGCAAATAATTTTTGACAACCTAAATGAAAATATTAATATTACAACGAAAAGCTGAATTATAATGGTAATTATTATGTATATAAAATGGATTAAAGGATAAAGCACTAAATGATATATTCATAACTTTAGTTAAGTTTTCAAGTCTAGGAAAAACTGAAAGTTTTATATGGAGTTTTTAACAGACAAACAAATAATTTTTCGAATGCAATGTTCTAGCAGTGTTAGCTAGGACTGTGCTTTTTTTTAAGAATAAATAATATTTTGATAACATTAAAAATGTCAAAAAATGTATAGGATTAACGAGCTCAATTTGTCCCATTTTCCTTTGACAAATGTACTTCCTGAAACTTTCGGAACTTTTTCAGGCAATTTGTAATCTTACCACAAAAATTGTCTTTATTTCTTTTTTGTTTTTGTTACTGTATACTTTTGGTTTAAATTACGTTTGTCGTTTAACTTGTGTGGCAGGTCATAAATTAGTACAGAACTAAGCTCAGGTGGGTATACCCAAATGAAATATATATTATTTAAATGAGGGACATTCAGAAGCGCTTAAATGTGTACCATTTTGATTTAATATATTGGGCGGCATGTTTTTAATCGATCGAATTTTGTATTTTCAGATCTAGTTTTATCTTAACTATTTGCATCTCCGTTAGTAGCTTTTGTCCTTTTCTGAACCAAAAAAATTAAATATTCATTAAATTGTTGTGTGCGATTGCTTGGAAATAAGAATTTAACACCGCGAAAATCAAATGTATATTTTGGCAGGACGGAAATATAAAGCCACAAAAACTTACTTTTAATGGAAAAGAATATTTACGAAGGGGAATTACCAAAATGAACGAGTGTGAAATGCAAATGAAAAACTCTGAGACCACATACACGTTCAAATATTTGTTTATATTTGCACACATTAAATACGATTTCTACAGTGAATCAATATTTCATGGGCTTCGCCATGACTTTTACTGCTCATGCTTCATTTCACTGCTCTCGTGGTATTGTCGATTGGTCTCATCAAAGCCTTTGGCAGAAAAATGCAAGCAATGCAAACCGAAAAATCCTCCCACAAATTGGGGCCGTGGTATATTGGTATATATCAACTAGAAGGCTGTGCTATTAGCGGTTCAACCTTTTACAACTATTAAAGACCGCCACTGTGTGCCCGTTCAAAGTGCTCCTTCGATTGAATCGGTGTTATTTTTTGTTTATATGCAAATTGCTTGCCAATATACACGCAAATTCCCTGTTTGAGCACAATAGTATTCAATTGTGCTGCAGCACGGGAAAATTGAGTCACTTCTGTTTCCAAACCGCCCACTTCACCCAATATTCGTATTCACATATGCAGAGCTGAAACGTAGTTTGACTTTTTGCTAAAAAATCTATTCTGCGCATCAACAAACACAATCGAGATTAATTAATTTAAAATATCTTAATGAATTTTGCATAATTATTCTGTCTGTCTCTTTGTCCGGCTCTCAGGTTAAATGCTAACTTTCCCAATATACGAAATCACCTCTTAACGAGGTAAGAGACTAGGTTCGATCTTCTTACCTTTTCAGTGAGTAATTTTTGTAATACAAATATAATACCGAGGCCACACCTTATAACAAAATAACCTCTTACATTTTTTTGGAAAAGAAAAGGAAAAAGGGAGCTGGCCAATTATTTCCAGAGCGGGTGATCTTACTAGTCGCGTTACTGGATTATGGATGACGAATTGATTAAAAAGCCTACCTGTCTTGATGTTCCTAATTAAAATGAATAGAAAATGATAGCAGCTCTGATTGCAACGATCTTGGGTCTCGTAGACGCTCGTTGCCAATCAAGAGTTCCTCCTTCTTTTGGAAAATATTTATTTTTATAAATTTTTTTTTCGTAGAAAGATAGATTATATTGAAAATATATAATTTTTTATATTTTGCTGTAGGAAATTCAAAAGTTAAAAATATTTTCTCTTTATTCCAAGGGCGAATATAAAAAACATAAACTTCAATTGACAGCCATAATTAAAGTCAACCCCGAACACAAAACTTATCCTTGCAGCTTTTAATTTTATGGCAATGAAATTTATAAAGTGCAACAAAGGCACGCATCTGTTAGATATAAAAACATATTTAAGAGTATTTTTATTTTCCAAGTGCATTTAGAGCTCTATTATTAAGCAAGGGAATTTCTGAGATATTTTCTCAGTTTATACATATTTTGATCTTATAAGCGTAATAATTTGAAAATGGCAACGCTGGGGGTTTTAAGTATGTTAAAAGGGTCGACGCTACAGTGGAAGCTACTGTTATAATGCACATGTGTGGAAGCTATGTTAATTGTGGCCGTATAACAGTCTCCAAGCTTTTGTATGGATTGTGTCCTCGCTAGAGACCACACTTTTGGTTTGAGTTTTGGGACTTCTTTGGGACACTCCGCGGAAAAGCATTATCCTGGAAATCTATAAAATGCCTATCACTTCTATTTCAGGCTTTACGATAGCCAATCTTAGCCGTTATCTTTGCCATGGGACATCAAACCATTCGAAAGCCACTCAACATATAAATTGTTTATGTTATCCTAAAGATTCTTTACGACCACGCGCTCAGTGGTCATCATCCCGTCCCCATCCCGGCGAGCGTCGAGCTGAATCAGTGGCGGAGTGACCCAGATACTTGTAAATTGAATTTTTATTTTCAGCAGCCCACCACGCACTTTTATACCATATCCGCAGGGCGGGAGGACACGCATCCTCATCAAAGGGGGCATAAAAAAATTTATCTGCCATGAAGCGATGTGTCAACCCTGGACGCAGGGTTCCCTTTTTCCTCATATCGTTTTAATTCGATGGGAAGCCCCCAATCTGGCGGCTGTGCTGTTGCCACTTAATGGAATTTGCCGCTTATGCGTTCCGCATGCCGCGCATTATCCTTTCTATGCCTGCCAGGACTCCTCAGTTTCCTGTGAAACCGGAGCTTTTTGCCTCCTGCCTTGGCTGACAGGCTGCCTGCCTGCTTGGCTTGGCCAAAAGTTTTTCTCTGCCGATTTCGGCGTTTTTCCTCCTTTGTCGTGCCTTTTTTTGTCGGCGTTTGCCTCCCTCTTCCGACTTCCTTAAGACTTTCGCACATATGCGGCTTTGTGCGTGCCTGTGTGTTTTGACTTTTAACCAGGATTTCTGGCGTGCTTTGTCTAGTTTCTTGCGTCTGTTTAATTTGTGGGCCTTTAAGCTGGCTAAGCAGGGCCTTGTATTCATTCCCACTCTGGTTGAATTTTACTCGAGATCTGAGGGCAATAATTGGTCTGATTTTGCGATTTGGAGCATCATCTTTCTGCGTCCTCAAGTCGTTGCAATTCGCCTAATTTTGGGACATTTATTTTGTGGCACAAAAGGCTTGGCCTAGTTTTTAATTTTGCTTTTATCGAGTTCACATACAGGCTACGGAAAGAGAACATTTCTCATTTGGATCATTGGCTTCATTGCCTCCATTTCGGATTGACAACCCATCACAAGCCGGTCTCTGCTTTTCCGTGTTATCCTGGCCGATTCGTGCTCCCCCGTGTCCTGCAGTCTTGAACGCCAATACAGCCTTCCTCTGCCTCTGGCTCGAGGTACTCGAAACAACAAACCAGATATTGTTAGGTGCTTTGCAATTCAGCCGACTTCTCGAGTGGTCTCTTTCAGCTTGCGACTACCAACTCCATTTTAGATGGTCTTTTCATGGGCCGACTTAAGCTATTTTTATTGCGAGTCCCTGGCCTCCTGCCGTTGCTATTTCTGCTATTGTCCTGCGGCAGGTGAATGCCGATGGGGGTGCTCCGGGCTACATTGTGTATCTTGTGGTGGATGGTTGTGTTCTGCAAAACTGCTAGCTTTGGTAGCTTGTCAACCATTTTCAATGGTTTCCGAGTTCACACAGAAGACTAACTTACAGAAGCCAAACTTCATGTACCCCTAGTTATAAGTACAAAGTAAATCGAAAGCCGAAGTCAAATGCTACCTGGGAACGTAAAAAAAATGTTTTATATTGGCGCCTTTAGCGAGATAAAAAAAAATGTGATTTATTAATATCACAAAAACACACCGAATGGTTAAGGAATACTTTTAAATAAGTTAACAAATAATGGTAAGGAACTTATAAAAACGGGTTTATATTTTTTGAAGGTTGTAATTCCAGCGCCTCGATTATCAGATACTCGTGACTCATTTTTTTTTTATACTCTTGCAGTTATAAGAAATAGTTAACGTCAGTAACACAATGTTGAATTTTTTGCCAGCTTCAGTATATTATACTATAGTATATTCCCAATATTATTAAATAATATGTCAAAAAACCCCGAAGCTATAACTTATATCATATTATTTTCCCACCAATTATCCGATCGTTCCTATGACAGCTATATGATATAGTCGCCAGTAATTAAAAAATAAGTTTTCCAAGCTTAGGAGGTTATATGTAAAAAACACCAAAGATATAATTTTTTCACAGTATATTCCCACCAATTTTCCGATCGTTCTTATAGCAGCTATATGATACAGTTGGCCAATTTTGTTATAATTAAATTCAAAATTCAGAACTAGAACAGACATGCGGACAGACTGGAGGACAGACGGACAGACGGGCGGACAGACGGACATAGCTAGATCGACTCGTCTAGTGATGCTGAACAAGAATATACAAACTGCGTTGCAAACTTCTGACTGAAATCATTATACCAGGCAGATATGTTAGTAAAATACGTCAAAAAACTACAATATTAGTATTCTCAGAAACAGAACGAAAAGTAGTTGTCTGTTATTTTGAGGTCCTTTCTGCAGGCACAGCTATTATTTTATGCAATGCCCACTCGCCTGCACCGGAATCAGTTTGCCAGAAGTTTGCTATGCCACAAGCACAATGGCGCGAAAGGCCAACAAAGAATTGAGAAGCGATTCCACGAAAAGGCTATAGTTGATGACCATAAACGGCCGACAGTCAGGACGAGTTGGGATGTATTGAAGGCCGCAGGACTAGAAAGGCGGCTTTACCCCTCCGCGTATTACTGTATGCCAGTCAGGCGGTGGGACAGTGCGGCCTTCCCCAGGCGCATGCTAACAAGTGTTTGTTCCATTCATAAATTCTACTAGCCCAGTGGCCTCCAAAGGACCCGAGTAGCACGAGCCGAGCCGAGCCGAGTGGCGGCACGAGGCGGAAGGACTGTCCTACGCTTTTAGCACACCCCTCTTGAGTCCTGAATTTAGATCTCGGCTGCCGTCGTCCTGCCTGATATCAGTGGAATTTCAGTTGCACGCCGGTCCTTCAATAATGCAGACGTTCGCGGTAGCTAATCAGGGTTGATTTCCCATCCTTATCGGAACACTACAAACTAGCGTCGGAAAGCGAAGCGCGTGCAAATTGTGACAGGCAAATGCCAAGTGCTAGGGGTTCCAAAAACAAAACTAAAAAAAATAATTCTGTTAGTCCAAATTGTTCAAAAATGCTTTAATCTAACAATGCGAAACTTTAAAATGATTCTGTAACGGGAAGTGAATACCCTACTTCATTTTTAATATTTTGCAATGTGAAACAAAACATGAATGGTATTTCAACAATCTTCTCAATAATATATACAAAAAAAATAAATTCACCACAGAATGTCACGGCAAATTAAGAGAGTAATATCTTTTAAGCCACCAAATTTGAAAATCAAATAATCCGAAAACGTGTCCTTACAACTTATTTCTTATTTAGTGGAAGCCACTTGCTTTGACCCCTAATTAATTAAGTTGCTACTGCCGTCGCTTAATAAATCTGGAGACGTCTGGCCAGGCAAAAAGATAAATCTCGAGGAGAGCCGAAACTAATTTCATTATGAAAATATAAACACAAAGTCTGAGCAGGCCAGACCTTTGGTAAACTTTCCTTTTTTTGGGTTGTAGATTTTCGGTGATTCTGCTTTCGGCTTGGCATCAAAAAAGGACAAAGCAAATATTAATTAATACAACTTCTATATAATTTTTGAGGGAAAATAAATTTGGCCGAACACGGAAAAATAAATCTGAGTACTGAAAAGTTGCGCAAAGTTCGTACTTAGCTAAATTTTCGTTACCTTAATTATAAGTTGTTTAAAATTGGCAGAGTAATTCGTTTTAAGGTCTGAAATGGAAAAAGTTTGACGGACGAAGCTGGACTAGAAATATTTTAATTAAAGCGTGAGGGCAGGGGAGATATGTGTTGTCTCGTTTTTAAATAAAGTTCGCAGACCAAAAGTCCGAGGAACACGAGTTTAAAGCTCTTTGGATGCCACTGTTGCCCACATTTCGGATTTATCCATTTGAAAAACATGCGTCGAGGGGCAGAGTAAGTCGACAAAATTATTACACATACGTCGTGTGTGCGGCCCAGGTGCTCTGATAAACTTTGCTGGCAGGCCGAGCCAATTAGCAGTGTTTAGGTGTAATTGCGAAATTATGCAAAAATCACAGACTGCCGGCAGTCGTTGGCAGATAAGAGGGGATTGGATTGACAGGAGGACGAGCGGGCGTAACAGCCCGAAATTTCACACACCATTCGAGCTGGCAGGTGTGTGCCGGATGCCATTTCCCTGCGTCCCGCAGTCACAGGATATTCAATTTCCTAGCCCGACTTGCTGACATTTTGTAATTTAATGTTCATTTATTCTTGACCTCCCGTCACCCCTTGAGCGCAGAAAAATGGCATGGGGCAGTGTTAATTGCCAAAGTCTCTGTCAGAGCAATTCCCTCGGGTCTGTCGGCTTTTAATGATAGTTTTGGGACCTGAGGCGGTGGAGGGCTGGGGCACTAAGCCTCGGTCACGTAGCCGTGATGAATGCCACAGCCTGAATTTGGCCTTTGTCTTCTCCGCTCTCCCAGGGCAGTTGCTGACTAATTTTAGGTTACTGTCTGCTGGATTTTCGGCCCGACCTTTGTTTAATTGCAAAGAAGGGCAATTAATAAACGTTTCTGCTGAAATCCCATCCCCAAAGTACCTCTGTTTCGTTTCGGCATTATGGCCAGTCGTTTCAGCAGCTTTTTCGACCCTGAAACAACCTATATCCAACTAAGTCACACAAAGAATGCAGTGTACAGCAGCACACTTTCAAGAATTATTGGTACAGAGAGTTTTAAAGTTTCTTCAGGGTCTGCAGACGAGGGCTGGCTCTCGCTTCATGCAGAGTACCACATGACTAATTGCATTTTAATGCCCTTCATAAATAATTATCGCCCAAATAGATCAAAGTTGAGAACGAAAATTCTGGGGACAGGCTTATTACTAATTCATTTTAACATGCTGCTCTTGCACTGAGCATAATGAGATTGCAGCTAATGAGCAGTCAGTCGGGGGGCCGTCGTTTCAGTCACAGTTACAGTCACAGGAAGTCACAGAAAACAGCTAATTAGCAAACAAGTTCAGGCAAGTTGGAGGCGGCAGCACATGCTCTTTGAATGCTGCGGAGATGTTAACATAAATAAGTATGCCAGCGTTCAGCGGGGCGTGCCCAATAATTAAAACGAATTAATGTCCTAATGAGCATGCAACCCACTGTCTCTCCTCACTTTTCTTTTAATTTATTTATGGGCCGGCGGCGTAGGGGCGAAAGCGTAAATACACGTTCGCCCTGCGCCTTACCTGTTTGCTCTACCTGTTGCCCCGTGGTCACGCCATTAATTCTCATGAGTGAAATAATTAGAAAATCAAATAGCAGAACACCGAGGTGGGTCCGCGTCAAATGCTGTGCGGCACTCGCGTCGTGGGCTGTCGGTTGCATCCCATCCGGCGGAAGCGGAAATGGCGCAACTGTGTTGGACTACATCTGCAAAAGTTTTGGCCCCAATGCCGTCGACCGGGGGGCGTGGCAAGCGCTGTATTGGAAGCTCGCCAAAGGATTTCGCTACATTGCCCTCTGACGGTATCTCAAAGTTTGTGTGCTAAGAAGCCCACTTGAAGAAACTGCATGATCTTACTGCAATTTTTAAATAATTTCAACCAACAGAGTAAAGAAATATATCTTAATATTACCTTTCGTGAAGCCGAAACATACACCCACCCCCAAAAGCGAACGAGGCCTCCTTAATTCGGAAGACAATTCAATTAAAATGTTTCGCGCAGTGCAGCTTAAGAAGGAACTTGATAATCGAGCTAGCAATGGCTTTAAAGTTCTGAGATAAAGCACTAATAAATGAAAGTTAGCCAACAACAGCCTGCACGGGGGTGCTCATCTCCATTTCCTTGCGAAAAAGCCGTCACCGCCCTTGACAAGTGCGGATTACTGGGGCGAAAGACAAAAGTTTTGCGACTGCAAACTTAACTGATTACCCGATTTGACAGCGGTAGACGGAAAAGAGCACGTGAATGGGCCAAAGGTAATTACTTAGCTCGGGGCCCAATGGGAAGCCTGCAGTCCCTTTCAAATAGTGGCAAATTTCGGTCGTCATGTGGTTTCTGCTGGCGCAACTTGTTTGCCGAGTGCCACTAATTATGCAATTATTTTTTCGCATTCCGCCAACGGCCTTTTACGACTTTTTTACGACGCTGCGCAACTTTCGCCAACTTTGCAAAAGTTATTTTTATGGCGCCGCGGACAAGTGGTCAGCGATTTAATTTTAATTGTATTTAGATAAGCTTTAACGATGTTTCTCTGCCGCCCAGGCAAAAAGCGGGAAGTTAATCAACGCCAAGGGATGCTAAGCTGGCTGCAGCTCCTTCCCCTGCTCGTGCCCAACGTTGCGCAAGTGAGTCATTCCGGGAAGAGGACAATCAAGCCACATACCCTGCGTGCGGCGGGTACATACATATGTTCGACTATGATACATTTTCACGGTGCCTGCGCTGCGGCATACGTATGCCATAAAATATTTAGTGCTTAGTTCTATGGCCTTCATGCGCATTTTTGGCGGTTCCACTGGATTACCGTGAGCAGCAGACAAAGAACAAATAGAGAGCGCTCGGCATGCCCGAAAAGCCGAACAATAGACCATTCCTGGCCAAGTACACACCCAGGGGAAAGGCGATAGAAACGATCTGGCAAGGGATTGTGCACTTTAAATGTTTTCTACTAGAGGGGGCTATAGTATTTTACAAGTCTGCTTGAAAAATATATATCTTGACACAAGTTGCAGAACATGAGAAAAAATATATACGTTAAAATGTAATTTTAGGGTCTTATTTATGTACTGTTTTGAGCACAATGGCGGATCTTTTTAGTAAAACGTAATTATTATTCTGAAATGTAGTTATTATTTAACATTAAAATAAAATAATTTTTATAGCTGTAGGGGCTCAATAGCGGATCATATTTAGTAAAACATTTCTATAGAACCTTATAAAATTTTACCAGCTACATACAAGAATGGCTAACAACTATTAAAAATAGTGAGCATTATTTTATTGTTGCGTTACTCTTTACCAGTAAAACCATTATAAAATGGTAGATTAACTTGGATATGGTAACCTATTAGACTTTTCGGAGAGTAACTATTTTGTTGGTCAAATTGACAATTGTAGTGGTCCTGGCAACCAATAACTTAAGACACAACCCAGGTGGCTCCTATTCTTTTTGCCACCACTATGCATGGGCGGGTGGTGTATAGCAACGACAAGCAGCAATAATGATCTTTTTGTTACACATGGGCGGGTGGCCAGGAGGGGCGGGCCGGCAGAGCAAACAAACATCGCACACGCACACATCCTCGCAGGAGTGCAAATACACGCTCACACGCACACCCGGCGACCAGCATTTATTTTTGTTTGTCATGACTTTGCGCTTTTGCTGCGGACTGAATGGAGAGGTAGAAGCAGAAAGCAGGCGGAGAAAGCGGAAATGAGGGGCGGAAGGACGACGCAGTACACGCCATTTTTTCGGGGCTTTGTCTCTCTTTTTCCGCAGCTCTGTTTGCATTTGTTAGCATACAATTTGGCATCGGCACACAGGGCGGATGGATTATTATTTTGTCGCTAAAATCAACAGCCATTCCGCAAGGGCTTTGATGAATGAGTATGGGCAGGAACCTGCTCTGCAGAGGATCGTTGTCTTGGATAAAAGTCCCCTATTCCTTTCTCTTCCTCTTCGAAGACGGAAGTTGAGGGTTCCAGGGACTTTATTACAAGGAAACCATGTTACACCTATTTTCATTCGAGTTTTGGAGCACACACTAATCACATGGCTTGCGTTCAGGGAAAATTTGTTCAGGCTAATCCCTTGATGTATCCAGCAATTACTCTGCACTTGATTTATGTTTGCTAAATTTGAATAAAACCTTTTAACTTTAAAAACCCCATTTTAATTGTTTTTACTTACCGCTCGTGAGCAGCTAACCTTTGACTTATAAAGTAGTTTATTGCGCAACGCCGTAATTAACAACAGCAGCACACACGTTGAATTTTAAAATTTGCGCTATTATTTAAGCCCTGGGCAGAAGCCAGAAGGCGGTGGCCAGCCTTGGTTCTGGCTGAAATATGAAATTATTTGCCGGCCATAAACACGTCCCCATGGTCAGGCAAGGGCACTCACGCAGTAAGTAGGCAATGGATTTTTTCAATTTGCGTTACTCGAGATGTTATGCAAGTCACGCGCCAGTCGCCCTGTATGTATACTTACTCGTATGTTCCCTCGCCGGGGACGTTGGCAGTGGTAATTCACAATATCATGTGCTCAATGGGCTGTGAGGCTGGGAGACTTTGCGCCCGCCCCGCCCCGTCGCTGTTACTGTTTTGATTTATGCGACATTTCCACACATTTGCCTGCCATTAACATTTTGCTTCGTTGCCTGTCAGCCAGCCAACCTTGTCGTCACTCCTGTCGCCAATGTCCTTGTCCGCTGCCTTTGTGAGTCAGCAGTTCGCTGTTCGCCACCAGACATCGCCTTGTCCTCGCCCAGATTGAAATTGATTGGCAACTCCGCTGGCGGATGCAGTGGGGCGGCTGCGAAGGAACAATCTTCATCTGAGAGCAAACTCCTGTTGGCGCAGCTCGAAAAACAATGGGAAATGCCTTCACCACCGAGCGGACTTCGACTGGCCTGCTCCTGAAATTTTAATTTAAAACATTTTCCGTAAGCAAAAGCCAAGGAATGCAATTCCATCCGCATTTATTGAGCTTAATTCTATTTTGCGGTGCCTTGGCTTCCAGAACACCCAAAGCATTTTTCGGCCAGGTAGCCACGGGGCGTATGCTTAATGAAAGCCAGAACTGAGGAATTCCTTTCGAGCGCATATGATTGCAATTGGCTCAGCTCGCAGGCTGAAATATTGCTGAAGTATAATATGACTGCCAGGATATTTCTGCCCAATTTTCCGACAATATCTTGCCCATACATGGGAACGTTGGCTGTGCCGAGTGGCTTCCTAAGTGGCCGGCTGTCTGGACCCGTTTCGAGTGCCCCCAGCACATCTCTTCATCTCGAACACATGTACGGCCATATTTACGCCGAAACTATGTGTACACAGGCATAAGCAGCCGGCTCTGCGACCCAACCCAGCGCAGAAATAGAGCACGAAAAAGGTTCTGGAACCCCGGCAAGGTGGCCAGGTCAAAGGACGAAGGATGGCCACGGGTGGGTGCTGGAGGGGGAAATTGAAATTTATATTTACGCAGCCCATAAATTTCTGGCTTTTCGGCCCGTTCGCTCCGCTGTGAGCTAGTGCTTAGGCGGCTGTCAGTGCTGCCAAAGCTAACTATTTTCGGCGGGGCTCGTAAATACCACACACAAAAGAAAGCCTTGAGTTGTATTTACACATTTTATTAAAGTTGGTATAACAAGTAATTTATTGGAAAACTTTTTTTTGGCTCTGTGTAGTGTTTGCAAATAGCAATGATTCTTTTCAAAGCAATTGAACCACAATAAACTCTTATAAAAACGACTAGAAGTATGCAACAAAAATGATCTCTGCAGCTCGCTTTTTGCATAGCATGCTTCTAGACACCTTTAAAAGGCTTTGAGGCGAACAATAGGTGTTTTTATCGTTTAAAAAAGACTAGAAGTACATAACTAAAATAAATTCGGGAGTCCTTTCTTTACTGCGTACTTTTTGCACCTTTATAAATATTTCAAAGCGTAAGTGATGGGCAGAAGAGTATTTTCTCACGATTCAATTGCGATACTTGTTATTTAAATTTTAAAAATTTTAATAATAATAAGTTCAATTCAGAAGTCTTTTTGTAACGCCTAGCTACACCGCATTTCTTTGGCTACCTTTGGTGAGCGGCAGCACTGCGGACCCTGCCTATTTGCGGAAGTGGGTGCCTTTGTGGGCGGGCAGCTGACAAAGTTGAGGGCTGTCATGTTGCATATCCCAACTTCTTGGCTAACCCACGCACGTCTGCCGACGACAAGCCGGGCCGGGCCCTTGTATTCTGTTTGTGCGTGTCTGCGGCATGTAATCAAATTAAAAGTTGGAGCAAGGAATTGCTTTTAAGGCATTAGGCCGGCGTCAAGTCTTTAATGTTTCATGTGATCATTAGGTGCAGGCCGTGGCAAATCTTTACAACTTGCAATCTTTCCCCAATTGACAGTCCTGCGAATGCGATGCTGGCACGCAATCAGCCGGCTGCCAGAACACCAGAAAGAGAAACTAGGGCCGCACTCAGATAATAACTTAATTACAGCTTTGTGGGCTAGTGGGGCGTGCGGGCTTTATATTTGGGCAATTACAGTGGGCACCGCCACACCTGAAGGGCAGGAGGCAGGAGGCGGGAGGCAGGCCGGAAACATGTGTATTATCAAATGCCAGTCATTAGGCGCCCGCCGCCCCTCGAGTGGTAATTTATCTCAAATGCTCTGCGGTCTACACGTGTACACAGACACTCTGCGCCCTGATGACAGGTGATGGCGCTGGCGGTGGCGCTGGCGAGGAGTCCGGGGCTGGTTGTGCGGTGAAGCTCCGAGCGAAAATAATTAAGCCCCGTTATGCGTAAAGCATGAACATCCCGAACTAGACAGCAACATCCCGGCAGATTGCTTAGTAACCAGAGATGGCAGCGTGACAACCGAAACTTTTTGCTTTGAGTGCTTTTAGGGAAAGTTTTCCCAGCTAGTTACATGCCACGTAAGTGCAGGAAGCTGCACAGAAATAATTTAAGTTTTAACGGTTTCCAAGTGTCGATGGAGAGCCTGGGAATAAGTGATTGCGGAACAAAAGTGGACAAAGTTGTAAACACATATTCGCAGCGGAAACTCCAGGCGAGGTAATGCCTAACGAAAACCACCTGAAACCGTTTAAAACGCAGTCAAAAAAAGGTGTGTAAGCTAAGCGGTTTTATATCAGCGTTTGGAAGCGCCAATTTATCAGACTCAGATAATTCCTCTGTTTAGCCCCTGTCGGCACACAAACAGCGTACAACAGCAGTGGTTTTACACACATTAATAAGCTGCCCCGTGCAAAGTACTCATAAATATAAAATATCGTCCAAACAAATAAAAGTATGCCGTTAATATTACTATTTAACTTTCCCTATGCGACTAAAATATGTTGTTGCATACACTTAGACACTCATAAAAATTATTTTAAAGTGGTTTTGTAACCCTTAAGATTTTTTGCTTTCTGAGATGCGCCAAATTTAAAACATTTGAATCTTTTTTCCCAGAGTCTGGGTTACGAATGCTTTTACCTCCGCCAATCGAGGACTTCTGAGTGACTGGCTAATCCGGCTGCTTGAGCTCGGTACCCATTCAAGATAGCAGAGCTATCCGGCCCACTCGTATCATCTCTAGGAGGCTCTTCCCTCTCTCGGCCACTTTAATTGGCACTCGAGACCACGTTTATGGCGTCTGCTTGGCTTGCACTTTCGCCCAACGCCATTAGCCACGAAAGTTAACCGAATGTCGACTGTAGCTGCCGCCCAACCACCCCCATTTGTAGCCCTTTGCGACACGCTTTTCACTTTTCTTCTGTCGGGCGCTTCAGTGGGTGTGAGTGTGAGTCTGAGTGCTTGGCTAAAACGGCATTTATGCTCACATTTTCCCACGGGTATGTGTGTGCGATGATTATGCATATTTAGTGACGTCTGCGCCGGCGCCTAATTGAATATGTATGGGCAGGGCGGGGGTTGGGGGAGCGTGTCAAGTGCGACAGAGTGGTAAATTAATTGGCTTTCGGGCGAGAGCCAGCTCTCCTTGTTGTTTCTAGCTCTTTTCGCCGACCATAAAGTGCTCAAACTCTTAACCCCTACCGAGCCAATGGGGCCAACGTAATACCGCATCAACCACAAACCCGTATTCCGGCTTATAATTGACTTTGTCAAAGAAATCCATGGGAGACAATCCAATCTACACGATTGAGATTTCAGACAGATGGCCAGATTTTAGCAAAGCCGCGTACTAGTTGGACAGGATTTCAAACTATGAAAAATACATTTAACAAGAAAGGAAGTTAACTTCGGCAAGCCGAAGTTTGTATACCCTTGCAGTTATAATAAATAATCAATAATTTTATTAAATTGAAATCGAAATTCTAAAAAATATAAAAATGTAAATTCCCAATATTATAAGATAATATGTCAAAAAGCCCCAAAGCTTTAATTTGTTTCATACTATTTCCCACCAATAATCCGATCGGATTCCTTTGACAGCTATATGATATAGTCGTCCGATTTTAATAAAATTTATTTCGAAATTTAGAACTAATTGAAAAATGTTATATCCAAGCTTAGAAAGGTATATGTTAATATAATAATTTTTTTTAATTTTGCCCCGATAGTTCCTATGCGAGCTATACGATATAGTTGTCATGACTAGATCGACTCGTCTTGTGACGCTGATTAAGAATATATATACTTTATAAGTATACCCTCTGCAAGGGTATAAAAATAACATTGCCTTTATAACTTCAGAAGTGAAGTATTTTCTTATCAGCAGGTAGGGGCCGAAATCAAAACACAACAGAAACATAGGCTGGAAAGTTGAAAGGAGTGTGCTGCTTTGCCGGGTCGTAATAGGGCGATCAGGATCCATCGAAGCAGGAAGTGAAATTTAGGAGCTTTGTTCCCTTTGGCGTACTTTACGGTTTCGGCTTTAATTAAAAGTGAATTCAAGCTCCACTGGTCGACCAGAGGAGCTGCGACCTTGTCGCCTCCGCCCTCACAAATTCCGCCCGTTATTGGCAGCCGTGCGGCGTATTTAAGCCGTAAAGTACAATTTGGGACATGAACGTTAAGGGGCCCGGAAACAACAAAAAGCCGGAATCGTGTGACACTTTTGACCCTTTTTTGCAGCCCCACTTGGCATAATCAAAATCTACGCTGCCTGGACGCCCGTGCAGCTGTTGTGTCGCCCGTTTTCCGCTTTCCCGCTTTCCCGTACCGCTGTCTAACTCGCTTGGCTTCCCTCTTGCCTTTATTGGTTTCATATTAAAATGGGCTGTCAAATGGCTTGCAAACTGCTGTCGGTTCCCATTTTCCAATTGTGTTTGCTTTCCGTTTGCATTCCGGAAATGCTCGAAAACCAAATATGTTTCGAAACCCTGGCAAAAGTTTTGACAACTGAATATACATGCGTTTATTGTTTGGAATAAATGTGCATTTTCCATGGCTGTTAGCAGGTTTTCGAGTTGCCTTAGAGGAATGCATATGGGGTTAATTTAAATTCCTGAAATGCAAGGTTCCCTTTATGCCATTTTCAACCTGAAAATGTGTATTTCAAAGCGTAAAGTCATAGAATTATGTTTACAGTGTTTATATTAATGATTGATTTTCCATGGCTGTATATGCAATATTACAAATAATCACGAAAGTCTTAAAATTATTATGTCATTAAATGTAACCCAGAATTTTCAACCGTAATATTTTAAGCTCTTATTTCGCCGAGATGAAATCATTCCTTGGAATGTTTCTTTGAAGTAAGCCCTTACTTTGTTTTTTCTGACCCTTTTGCGTAACAATTTAATGTGCTTAAGAATTTTGACACAATTCGGGCAATGATATCGAAAATGGCGACCCTTTTCCGGGTGTCCTTTGACCTGCACGGAGTCAGCCCACAGCGAGGTTAAGGGTTCAGGTGCTGCAGCTCCCAGCTTGCCAATTACACAAAACTCGGGCATTAACTGTGCTTAAAAACAGCTGAAACCAGCCACCCACAAAACCTTTGTCTAACCAGCTACTGTGGTGCGGCTATTAACGTTTCCAGACAACCACTATTTGCAGCTGGCAAAAATCATGAGGACTTTACATCTCTTCTGTTTTTGCTCGGCCTGCTTATTTATTTTCCCTGTTTATCTGCTTCATCGTAAAAATAGAAATAAAAATATTTATGCAGCGCAACGGGTTTTTCCGTGGGATCTTTTTATGAGCCCGTCCAACGAGCTATTAAAAGCTGAAAGCGGGGAATACATATTTTGAAAATTGGCCGGCGAGCGCAAGGAGGAGGCTGGCTCAAGGACGAGCCCAGATTCGGAGCGCGCATCCTGGGCCCGGGACCTTTTTTTTTGTTAATTCCAATACATTGAATTTTCCGTAGACAAAAAGCATGTTTAGCATGGCAAGCCGATTAAGGCCGGGACGAGAGGACCTTAAAGCCTTTAAAAGGCTTACCATGCTGGCCCCCGGAATGGACTATAAATTTTACATTTAACGCGGCCCGAGGACGACACTTTCGGACGGAAAGAGGGGCAAAGTTGTCCGCCTCCAGATGCTGGCAGCTCGCCGACTTCGGGGACATTTTTATTTATGAGCTGGCAAATTATGCGCCATCAACGCGGACAATTAGAAACTCAATTGCTATGCCGGGCCCTGAAAAACATACTGCTCCCCTCGCCCACTGGCCGTTCCAAATTACTTGTCAGCCTCGGCTTAGCAAATAATTTTGCATAGTTATTGGGTCCTGGCCGGAAAATCATGCCTTCAGTGGGGCTTACAAATTTAAGAGGGGCATCTTTCAAGATCAAGACAGGCCAAAACTTTTTGAAATATATATATCCTACGCTAAGCGCACTTTTTTGACAGATCCATTAATATTCTTTAAAGTTCTTACATTTTGCAAATCCTTGGTCGTTTTGGGAGTTTTAATTAAATCCATTTCCATTAAATTGTCTGTGGCAGATATTTGTTTTGTTAAAAAATCTGAAACACGTACGCAAAAATCTAGTATTTAATGTATTTAAATTGTACCTAAAAAGAATTCAAAGTTGGTTATCTAGCGTGACACTCGCTTGTTTATAAGGCCACTCAATTGTTATAGATTTTTATTTTTTTATTTTCCTTAAGATTTGTAAAAATGCCTGAAAGCTGAATAAGTTTTAGAAATGGACTTAACTTTAAGGGACTTTAGTTGCCGCGCTCAATTAACTTTTTACTAAGCCCAGCATCCTTTCGGAAGTTTATTTTTAAGATTTATCAGACTGGCTTAACGCTTAAATCCGTTTAATTGCTCAGTCCTGGCAGAGTTCGAATCGTTTCATCGCCCGGCAACTAATTGCACATCAAAAACTTCTGATGGAAACTTGATAGAAACTTTCTGTCTGGGCCACAAAACCCTTTTACGATGTACTAAATTCAACGCACTCCAAGGTCCTGGTCAACAACAGTGCCCGGCTGGTCATAAAAGTTGGAAAATCAAAATGGCGTTTTTCGACACCATCAAAATGGCATTTTGGTGCATCAAGCTGCTGCTGTCCCAGAGCGGAAAACCGCAAATCCGCATGTGAGTCCGGGCTGCGCTGTTAACTCATTAAATACGGACAAAAAACAAGGCCAGCGGTGCGTATGCGTAACATTGTTGCCGTTTTTATTGGAGCCCTCCGTGCTGACAGCCTGCGCCTGTTCCCGTCCCGGCCAACAACTTCCACATAATCAAAAGCGGTTTAGCTGCTTTCAAAAGATAAGCGTAGCTCATTGTGCCCGTCCTCGCTTTTCCGCTTTCCAGGCTTTCCTTGGATGGGTTGACTGTGTGACATCCTGACTGTTTGTCATAATAATAAAAATGCCAATTTGTTTTATGGGCGACAAGTTAAGCTTGCCTTTGCCTTGCTTTGATGTTGATTTTTATATTATGATGTCGGGCCCCGTACTGTCATACCCCATACCCCCATATCCACTTTGCTATCGAAATTCCCCTCTGTACCGAACTTGTTTGTTGTTTCGGACCTGGGCCCCAGACACGTGCTCCTTGATACACATACGCGAATGCCCGTGAGCCCGGCCTTTACGTACATATAGTATGCAACACACTCGGTGAACTGTCTCTGGTAGATTGAAACTCAAGTGGAAGCTGTTTTATTAAAGGCGAAAGGCGCCAGTACAAAGTATTTTAAATATTTAAAAAGGTTACAATTCGAAGCGGTCGTCTCTGGCAGGTCATTGTTACTGAAATATGTCCTTCAAAAGACTGGTTCGACTTGCAAAAACTACAGCCCTGCTGCATGCTGCATGCCAAAACAGCAACCTACAAGAGTCATAAATCACAATCTGCCACAGGCTATCGCTGAAAGTCACAGACTGCGCTTAGCAAACTACAGACTGCAACATGATTTATGACACTCGAAAAACAAACTAGGAAAATGCCCCCGGAAATTGAGTTTAAAAACGCATTTCGCCATGAGTTTTAGCCACAAATAAAAGTCCAGCTCTACGCAAATGAATTAAAATATGTTGGGCTTTTATGGCAAAGAAAAAAGCGTATAAATTTACATTGAATATTGCGCTTTAAATGAAAAAGTGTCGTATATTTATTACGCTGACAGAGTAGTGTGTACATTAAATAGACGAGGAATTTTAAAGGAATTTGTTTGCACTTGTAAAGAAAATGCCTCTTGTTCCCAGCTGGATACGACTGGATACAAAGTTTTTTTTCTTGAACTGTTTATTTTGAAAAACTTAACACAAAATCTCTGATTTTGTTTATGCCATTTCTTCAGTAACTACTGCGTGCCCACATATTATTCGTGTTTTTCATTTTATGTTAATTTTAATTGTATTCATCAGACGCATATTCTTTGGATTGCCAACATAAACAAAAGTTTTTCACTTCACTTGTCTGGCCAATGCAAATTAACACGATTGTTTTGGGTTTTTCAGTTTTTCCCCTGTTCCTGCTCGGTTCTGGAAGCGCCCAATTTGAATTATTGATTGCTGAAAGTTTCCTTTTCGCCCCGCGAAGAGTCTAAATTTACGTGTCACCCATCAAGTCAGCCACGCCCACGACACACCTCGGCTGCAAAAAATTGCTTTCCAGCCAATTCGGATACACTTGCGTTGTTTTTATTTTCATTCACTTTTGCTTTGCGAAAATTGTTTTCCCCAATGTCTTTGTCTTTTGAGCTTTCGCCTCCGAGGCGTTTGAGGCTTCTGTACTCGGCTTCCGGCTGTTATCAGCCATCGACACTTGGGACTCACTCATTTGGGCTGCAGGATGCGTCGCCCTCGCCTCCTTGGGCGCGGCGCTAATGTAATTTGGATGCCGGGCGAAACTCCCGACGCTTTTTGTTTGAACTCCGGCTGACTGGCTCAGTGGCTCAGTGGCTCACTGACTGCCCGTGGGCCGTGCCACGCCCCCTCTCCCGGGGGTGTTGACTTTATTGAACCATTTTTTCCCGAACCTGATTGACTCGTGGGCCGTGCTTTCCCTGCCGCCTGCCGCGCTTTATTTTCCTGCCTGCTGGCTTTTATTTCGCTTGCCACAAATTTGCTTTAGGTCGCCTTACACACTTAAACTCGACCGCAGCGGCAGTCGTGCATGCCCTTTCAGTCCTCCCTGCCGATATCAGTCAATTTCAAATGTCAATAAAATGGAAATTTTATAATTTCACTCCGCGGCCAGGAGGAGTTTCCACTCTCCTCGACCGCGCTCTCTCCTGCGGCGCCTTCAACTTAATGAGATTTTATTTATTGACTGTTGATAACAGCAGCGGCCGTGGGAAGTCGGAAGAGCGGGGAGAGTGGGAAAGCCACGTCTAGGACGCTTCTCATGCGGTTTTGAGCGCTTTATGAAGCCTGTTTTATGGCTGCTTTAGTGGCTGAATTTGGTGTTAGCATAAATGCCGCTCGCAGCGCCGCATACAAATTTATCTCTCGTCGATATCAATCTTAATGGTGCAGCAGTAAAGCCTTCCCACAGGAAAGTCTTATAATTCTTGGAAATTAAGGAAAAGCTACCTGCAGCCAAGGAAAAATGGTTTCTCGGAAGGCGAAGCGGGCTAAATTTCGCGAAAGCGTTCCCATTGAAAATATGTGTAGTTAGTTCTTAGCAAGAATTCTGTTCCCTATTAAGTCTACTGCATCAACATTTACTTTCGTTGAACTTAAAAAGTATCCGTGGCCTAATTGCCCAATTTTGAGAACAGATGTTGTTATAAATTTAAATAAAACTTCAAGAAATTAAGTAGGATTAATAAAATACGGAGAAATGCTGTAAAACCTCAAGGAGCCCGCCTCTTCAGATACCTCAAGCTCCTTTAACTTCTTCTCCGAATACATTTTCCTACCCAAACTTGGCCAACTTTGCTGGATTGATATTTATGCGTCTGGCTTTTTGTATCCATCAGTTCGTCGCATCCTTTCCCAATAAAATATTATTCCAAATGTGGCTCTTTGGCAGGCACTCGTAAAAGTAAAAGAGGCTGACTACGCACGCACGGTCTGCCACTTTGAAGTTTCCATTTTGGGTATTTTGTATTACTTCTGTCTATGGATTTCTGAATTTCTTTAATGCGATGGCTCCATGTGCTTTCCTCGGCACTTAGGCATCCCGGTTGGGTGAGGTCGTTTGGCCCGTTTTAGTTTTTGTTTGCGGGGAATGTGGAGCATAAATGTGCCAAGGCACGTTCCAATCGCTCCCCTTTGCATATCCGCATACATTTGCACGTAACTTTTAATGACAGCCCACAAATGCGCAAATGAGTTTTAATTAAAAACCTGGAAAATAAAGAAAATATAAACACTGCACTTTCACCCGTTGTGCATGCTGGATTATTCAAGCCCGCAGGACAACAGTGGATCGATTTAATGCCGTAGGCGTGGGGTTAAACATTAAAAGCCGCTTAACTTCAGTGCATTCTTAAATATAATTTTATGGAAATGGCACCCTTTTCAAAAATGGACCTCGGAAACATAAAATATTCATTAAAGTAGAGTGATCCGCCCCAGACGGCGTTTGCTCTCGAAATCGGGCAGTAAAAACTGGATTTGAACTTAAATATGTAACCATTTTTCCGAAGCCGGCTGCCAGTTGCACATTTCAACGGGGAAATCCAAATGTTTCATTTAAATTTTACATTCAAATTGAGTGGCAGCAGCACCTGGCGTATTTCACTTAATTGGGCGACACCCCCGCAGAGTGTTTTTCGGTACTTGGCGGCCAACAGTGCGCATGGGGGACCATTAAGTTTTTGCCCGCCAAGCTTTTTGCTGTCCAAGGTAAACACAGCTGCCGTTGGCGGTGTTTTTCCAGACGAGAAAGAAATATTCATTTCATACTCGCCCTTTCAGCATTTCTTTTAATTAACTTTAAGTATGAAAAATATTTTTGTACCTCTTCCTATAATCGATCCCTTTGTCGCACGAAATGGTGTGTTTGGTAAATATAAAAAAGTTTTCAACAGCTTACGTATTTATTATCACTATTGAAAACCTTTGACAAATTTGTTGTGGCAAAGGTGTTTTTTACGTTTCGTTCATACCCTTAATTTGTTAATCTATTCATTACAGCTACAGCTATAATCTTGCTTTCGTGATATTTTCGTTCATCGATATGTCTGACTTTTAATTAGTTTTAAAAACGGTTTATCCTAGCAAAGATCGGACAATTGCAATTCAAATTGGCTCAACTTTTATGTGACAATCAGATACCGAAGTTTAAAGACGTTTTCAGCCATTTGCCCCGGCACTCAACTTCAAATTACACTTTATTGCCCGGACATCAAAAAGTTACACATACGCCACGTAAGCCGGCAGTAAAGTTAATTTTATTTTACACGCCAAATCATAAAAAATGCATTGGCAACTCAAGTGCCTTGTCAGACGCCTTGCAAGACCGAAACTCAAAGTTGGATTCTAATTATTTACGAGTTGACACGAGCCGAAAATCGTCCGACAGCATTAAAAAGTCAAATTACATGCATATCATAAAAAATACGACACCTACGTGTGTGCAAATTATGTTTCGTACAACCGATTCGCTTGTTACTTGGCACAATATTTCCTGTGCTGACACCTATCACCCAGTTTTATGTTGTTTCCCTAACAGTAAAAGTAAAAGGGTATTTAAATATGCAAGAGTTAAATCATTCTCCTAAAATTGGCCTACATCTGGCCCCACCTTGCAAAGTTCCAAAGTTCTGTGGCCCGAAGGCGTATCATCGTGGATAACTCCAAAAGTTACTCTTATAATCTCAGCCCGCATAAGTAAGCCAACATGGTATTAAGCAAAGTGTTATCTCGACTTACTTCAATTGTGGCTTGGCTCAAAGGCCCGCCCCAGGCTCATAGGAAGTCGGTCCCTCGTGGTCAGTGAACTCCATGAAATATTGTTAACACCATGTGCAGTTTTCAATTTGCATTTCTGGCAGCTTTTTTGCACATGGCGCCCCTCTGCATCCTGTTGCATGTCGAGAGCTCTTAAATTCTCAATTTGTTTTGTGATTTATGGGCCGTCGGGGGAAATCGTAGTGCATGCTCGACTCCGCAAGTCTTGTAAATGATTATCCGTCGGCCAAATTGTAATTTCCTGAAACGGAACTTAGACCGCAGCATAAATTAAAGCTGCGCGAAATTGCTGTAAGCCAGGCCGAGTTCTTTACTGCCTTCTGTGGGTTGGCAGCTCATAAAAAGGGCATAACCTGTCACTAGCAGTTGAAAAGCGGAAACAACATAAAGCAATTCCGACCACAGTCTTTGTTGCATTCCTATTATTTAACAAACTGCATGTGTGGTTTGAAACAAAAGGAAATTCCTGCGAAGTACAAAAACTAAAATAAATAGAACCGAATTTGCCTTACTACCATATTTACATAAATAAACCCTTTGGAAAGATTTAATTAACAATTCTATAGAATTTATATTTACTACTGCTGGTTGTGAGGTAAACGCTTTGTTTGTTCAACAAGGTTGCAAAATGTTCTGAAAAGTGCATTACGGTTTTATTCTTAGACGCAGCTTGAATATACTATGAAATTGCGAGAAATTACCAAAACTTCTGATTAAAATTATAGAGCAAAACCATCAAAACTATTTACTACTGTGTGGCTAAATAAGAAAGGATTTTTTTCCATTCAAAATCAGATCAGATTTTAAATTATAGATATACTAACATGGAAAAAGTTGGGCAAATTACCATTTTTAGATTTTTTTGGGGTGGTGCATTAGGAAGTTCAATTCGTGTAAAACGACGCTTCTCGTTGCCTAACCACTAAATTTGCGACTTAATTTTGTGTAACCTTTGGCTTTTGCCAAAACTCAAGAACGCGTTCGAGTCGTCTGATGAGTTGAAAACAATCGAAGAAAATCGAAACCGCTGCTGGCTTGGCCGGAAAGGGACTATCTGGCATGTTTCGAGGAATGCAAAAAACGTTGGCATAAGTGCTTGTTTTCGGGAGGGGGTAATATTGATTTATAAGAATGAATTAATTTTGTTTCAGTTTACAAATCAATTTGCCATTGTTTTCGCTCACAGTAGTATAGGTACTCATAAACGGAATGGATTTAGGGAAAAATTTCCCTTTTTCCCAGAATAAACGTCATAAAGTGTTGATAGCTGGCAGCTCACGATTTCATAAATACATACATTGGATAGGCAAATATATTTTAACTTGGCTGAGTGCATTTCAGCGTATTGTGCCCCTATGTCACCATTCGATTTTCGAGCCAACACAGTGCAATATGCCCTTGCCAGCTACCTGCTGCCACTCGTTGCTGTTTGCTGATATTGACTGTTAGCAAGCAGCCAGCACACAGGAACTTATTTACACTTACACAGGGCCATAAGGACCTCGGTCCTGCCAAGTGGCAAGCAAACATGGTGTGGATTATTTACAGTGCCGTGCACAGCCATTTGCGAAAACGATGTCCTGCGCATCGCACTCCCCGTCGACCGCGAATCCTGGGGAAGTTATAGGAAAACTGTGAACATCTCCGATAAGCGGGGAGTTCCGAAGGCCATCAAGCTTATGACACGGAATTGTGTAGACCAGATCAAGAAGCTGCGCTCGACTCGCAGTTCTGGCTTTCCAAATACCATAAATTATTCATATAAACTATATGACAATGAAAGCTTAATGCTTGGTTTCATATATTCACGAAGACGAACCCACTTCACTGCGACTTAAGGGACAATCCATTCACCTCAGTTAATTTGGAAAATAATAAAAGCCCAAAATGTACAACTTTTATGATATTTAACAATAAATATTTGTTGCAAGCAGAGTTGTTTTCCGCAGACCTTTAAATTTGTAGGTCGCATAATGCGCCCAAGCTCGCGTTGCTGCAAAAAACTCGCTGACCGCACAGGCTGTTTGCCATTAATGCTTAGCGGAATTCAATTAGCAAATGTCCGGATGCCAACGAGTATTCAAATCGAATTTTATAGGAGTAATAGACCCCAAAGTATGCTACGCATAATGGTTTAGTGCCAGTACCTGGGAAAACGCGTAAATAATTCACAGCCCGTATTGTATGCATCCCCTTTGGGCGTGGTCCTGGGCCAAAAACCCCAGGTGGGCTCCATTTCAGACAGCAAAGTGTGCTTAGACATGACATAGGTGGGTTTGGGGGTCGTGGATGGGAATTCGAGTAGATGGGCCCAAAATTAATAATGAAAATTTTCACTTTACGCCGCTTTCGGTTACCTAGTTGAGTTACTTAGCCTAATGCGTTTATTTGTCGTGCTGAATTTAATTACTGCGAGGCAGAGGGCATTCTCGCATTACAGTCGATTTTGATTCTGGCGATCAGGATACCTGTGCACCTTCGGTGACTGTGACTGGGAAAAGTATTAATTTTCAGCAAGTTCCTGTTTGATTTGGCTCTCTTTGCCGGTCCGCACGGAATTGATTGAGCTCGGGTTTGAGGTTTGCCTGCCACTGTCAGGTGGAAGAAAACAATTTGCTGCTAAATTGCCACATGGCATCGCCTGTTGATTTCCTGTCATTCGTCTTCTGGACGAGTGTGTGTGGCAGGATAATTGCGTTTTTATATGAAACTTCCGCTACATTTCACTTAATGGCTCCGTTTGATTTCCGCCTCTTTTGTGCCACTATTTGATTTTTCCCGCCTTGAAAGGTATTTGATTGCTTTTTATTATCATGCTGTTCGCTTGCATTTGTCGTGGGAGCTGAATTAAATTCGTTACTACAACAATGGCGCTTCCTTTGTGTTCATTTAATAAGCGCGTATTTATTAATCAAGCTTTTCACACTTAAGGGCATCGAATTGCATTGTTATTGTAGTTGCCAATCAATTAATTAAATTAATTCGTTGGCTTGCAGGACATATTATGAAAACAGTAGTTGGGTGCTCGACATTAACATGGTATTTAATTTGCCTTCGGCGGCGCACAGGAAAGTCCTTTGACAGCCATCTCCATTAGGGTCTTCCAACTATTTCAGTACCGAACCCAATTTGGGCCAAGAGAGGGAGTACACGCCCCGGGCGCGGAGGGATCGCCTCGGCAAATACATAAAAATACTCGCAAATAACAATAAAACCTAGGAAATTATTGATACGAGCATGGAAATTGCTTACCAATGCGCAGAGGGCCACGTGTAAGGACTCCTCTTCGGCGGACTCCTGGCCAGACGGCTGAACTAAGCAAATATGAATGGGCTCGATGGAGGGCATGTCATGCATGCTTAGGACCCACTAATATCAAAACAAATAACCCTGGCCCACGCAGCCGAAGTTTTATGCCAAATACTTTAAGGCAAACTTTATTAGCTCGCAAATACCTGAGATTTCACCCCGTCTGGGCGGAAAATCGGAAAATTCAAGCTGCTGAAAGCCTTCTCCTTCTGGACCGGGGAGTCGGGAAAAGGCAGCTGTGCCTACATTAGAGAAATGTAATTGATTTCATGTGTTTGACGCGCTTTTCCCCGGGGCCTCTAATAATCCCATCTAAGCACGCAGACAAACAGAGCCGAAATTAAAGAGAAACCCTTGGAAGGCCACTGAATTGGTCTGCCTACACGGGCAAAAATGCCCCTATTTTTAGTCCTCCAAGTGAGCTCTACACATACCTTGGAGACGGCAGGATGGAAGGCGTCTTTTAAGAAGTCTATCCTGCCCAGCTGCTACATATATTTTGTTTAGGTGTACCATCGAGTGCTGTGTGCCCGGAATACAAAACGCTCCACCAAAAGCCATCTGATTGATCATTCACCGCAGACTGGGCCAATGCCATAACTTTGGCCCGCGCTCAGGGCCCGAATGTTATTGCCCGTAATCCATTTGCGCGATAATAAAATTAAAAATTATTCACACAACTGTCACAGCTCTCTGAGCGTAGGTGAGGCAATATCTGCATACAGAATTTGAAATGTCGTGATTACCAGCTACCTGGCCCCAGTTCCCCGGCTGACATCTTTCCGTGTTTCTGGCATGTCGACGAAATTTATCACAGACTCGCATTTGTAACTCACGGGGATAAGGAGATGTTAGGCATTTACATGTCGCCCCCCGAATTATTCATATTCCGGGTGCGAGTGGCAGCTTCTGGGGGCAGGCACACCTTTTCTACATGTGTTACT
The DNA here is from genome assembly GCF_025231255.1 of Drosophila biarmipes. Classification (NCBI taxonomy): domain Eukaryota; kingdom Metazoa; phylum Arthropoda; class Insecta; order Diptera; family Drosophilidae; genus Drosophila; species Drosophila biarmipes. Next base: position 4,917,543 of record NC_066615.1, on the reverse strand, counting down.
ATTAATTCTGTGTTTCTGCCGGCAAATTGAAGGCGACGCCTGATCCTGGCTGCTGTAGCCAGGACATTAGCCGCCCGGGATGCTCAGGTGTGTGTGGCAGGTGATTGAATGTTATTTGATGCGAAATTTTCTTTATTGTTCGGCCCACGAATTTATGCAAATGTCGCAATTCGGCGGCTGTCAGGAAACGCCAGCAAATGGGATGTGAAACCAAAACGGATAAAGGAGGCTTAAGTTTAGGGAAACAAAGTGCCCCTACTCCCAAGCAGGCTGATCAAGTCTTAATTGTATAATCAGAAAATGCTCCTCTCAAGAGCAGCCTTTGCAAACTAACAGAAACAAACCCTTAATAAGTGCACTTACTATTTTACTTTACACGACTGAAATATTTCCTTTGATACATTAAGAAGCAGCCGCCCTTGAACATGCACATTGCACATTGAAGAGCCTCACGTCGAGTGCCCATCGAGAATTAAATGTGAACGCAAAAGGAATACCGGAGTATTAAAATACCTTTTCAGTCCTGCCTTAATTTATGAATGAGTAATGTATACTCCGCTGCGAAGGTCAAATGTGCGCGAACACTCGGCGAAATCGTCAATTTCATGCCGCTGCAAATCCTATCGATGGAAATCAATTTGCACAGCAGACCGAGAGGGAACGAGCGGTAAGCGACAGCAAATTGATATCGTCTGCTGTCCTTAAAGCCCGGCCGGGGCTACGCACATAAAATATTTCAGCGACAAAAAAGCGAAATTTAACGAAATTCAAATCAGCGAAAAGGGACAAGGCAAGCGAACAAATGCTCAATCAAATCAAAGCCCCCATACAAAATGCAAAATAAGACAATGACAAAGCGAGTGGAGTGGGGTGAGGCTGGCGCAGACGAAATGGGTTCGGAAGGGCTGGCCTGGGCTGGCCCGGCTTCCATGGGTCGGGTGGGATCGCAGTGCCTTGGCACGAACATTGTCCAACACAACACGCTGAGACAAGTGTCACTGACAGCCGGAGGCTGTGTTCGTTATGCAAAAAATGCTCGGGCAAGAAGGAATAGTACGTGCCCTTCACTGTAATCAAAGTGATTCGAATAGGGCGCAGAATCCTTTAAGGATTCCCTACTCGAGTTTTGGGCAGTTCTGGTTGGGAATTTAATATTTGAGAAATCTCGGAGGAAGTTACCCCCTCTTGTGATTTTTTTCAAAATTTCTCAGAACTGGTGCGCTGTCGATTTCTAAAAGTAGAGTAGTTTTTATATTTTAACCAGTTTGAGCTCGGAATTTCAGGAATTTAATGAGTGAATCATCTCTCAATATCATTTGCAAATTTGTTCACCACAACATTTATATTAAATATAGAATGAAGTCGACAAACTGCTGATTTAGTTTCATAAGGGCCTCCTTTAAAAGCACAATTTCTATTGACAAACTCTAAAATCAAAGTTTTTAGAGCCTTTAATTAGTAAGAGCAAGGTTGCCCTGGTTTGGTTGACTTAATGAAGATTTTCGGCTTTCTGATTAACTGCCGATGGCTTTAGTTAGGCAAACAAACACACTGGGATATCCGACAAGTCGTAATGCCCGGAATCACGGGGAGAGCACTGCGGAAGGACCACTGACAGAGGAACGACAAATGTAATCAAAATAAATTACGAGCGTGTAAGCAGCCTCCGGTGTCTATTACGTGCAATAAAAAGGGAGAGCCCCATTTGTTTAACGCAATCTCATTACTCGATGCGCCCCAAAAGCCGGGGGCCAGATGCTGCAGGTCGAGTGGTTCGCGACACCCCGACAGTGACAGACTGGCCGTTCAACCACCCACCGACCCACCCAGCCCGTCCAGCCCCCACCAACCCACAGACCTCCGGTGTCACTCCGGGTTACCTTGATAATGCCCCTGATTATTCTGGTGATAAGTAATTTTGCAGACTCCAACTGCAGGTCTTGTCTAAAGTGGCGTTAACGCGTCCGATGATTGGTGGGGCGGGGAAAGTGGGAGGGGAGCGGGCTTGGGAGTGGGAGTGGGTGGAAGGTGGGTGGGTGACAAACATCGGGGCCTGGGACCACCGACAAGCTCATTACCACGCCAACAATTTGATTAATTACCGCTGGCAACCCTCCGGCGAGCCCGACTTCTTTCTTTTTCTCTACCCAAAGGCAAAGGATTTCTTGCATTTTCCTCGTCTTGCGGCGGAGCGTTAAATTTTATGCAAATTTAATTTACCTCAGGGCAATCATTTTTATGGGCAAATGCCCATGGGCCACGCCCACGTAGCCCAATAATCGGAGTGGGTTGACAGTTATAAGCTTTGGGGCTAAAAACCTTTTGGGGGTTGCGGTTGGCAGTGAATACAATTTGGTAACATTTTAATGAAACCCATTCGTCAAAATGTTGCAGTTTAAAAGGTCAGAAGCAATGGCTCCCAGCGAAACTCTATACCACGAGCACCAAAGTCAAGAGTAAAATAAAATATGGAAATAAAACAAAGTAAAGTTCAATTAATAGTTTTGAAGTTGAAAACATTTTCCGTATACACTTTGAATTATATAAGCTATCAAAAAGAAAAGTGCAATAACTTTAGTTTGCTGCGACATTTATTTTAAGCGCGCCAATTATTTAAATTAGATATTAACATAAAAGCCCGTGAACGATAACTTTGTAAACTAAAACAGGGGACGGCTGGTGAAACATATTTATTGCCCAGTCACAATAAATACGAAATCCCCCCATTTGCCCACGCAGACAGCGCCAAAATGCAGAAGCGAAAAAAGAACCATAAATTGTGAGAAATCAACGAAACCAAAGCCCATAATGCGTGCCACATACCGCCAAGAGCAATTGAACTGTGAGCTAATCCGAAACATATCCAACCGAAATCCGGGCATTTCCAAATAGAGGCGTGCGTCGCGCGAATAGAAATATATCACGCCAAAAACCATAGCCAAGGCCACTATGAAAACAATCTGCGACAGCAAATGGTTCGTGCAAATCTGTTTGCTGCTGGTCCTGGTCGTCCTGCCCACCTGTCACCTCCTGCGGGCCGAGAGCCAGGTGGTGGGCGACATCGAGCTGCAGGACGACGGGGAGGCGGCCCCTCATCACCACAGTCGCAGTCGCAGTGGCAGGAGCAATGGCAATAGCCATCATCCTGGCTGCCAGCACTTCCATCATCGTCAGCACCACCGCGGGAAGCACGGCCGGAAGCACAGACAGAGCCATTACGAGATGCTCGAGCTGGAGGAGCGGCGGCAGCAGCTGGGCAAACAGTGGCACCAGTGGGTGAACCACCTGCAGTCGCCGGACTACGCCAGCGATGATCCATCGCCGGATGGCAGGCATCAGTACCCATCGCGAGCTAATGGAGGCCTGTCGGAGGACCTTTTCGACGTGGAGGACTACCAGCGGTATGCTAATATTGACCTGGCATCGCCGCGCTCCGGGCGCCATCGCGGGCGCCACCTGCCGCTGAACAACCTGAACCTGAACCTGGTGCTGCCGATGGTCTCGGCGGACGGGAGCGGCAAGTTCCTGAGATCCCTGCCGGACTCGGTGAGCTTCCAGAACGACCGCCTGTACGCCACCCAGCCGCAGAGGCACTGGCCCGTCAAGCGGGAGGCCATCGTGGAGGGCGACGTGATCCTCGGCGGCCTGATGATGGTGCACTCGCGGGAGGACAGCATCACCTGTGGCCCCATCATGCCCCAGGGCGGTATCCAGGCCCTGGAGGCCATGCTCTTTACGATCGACAGGATAAACCGGGAGCAGTTGCTGCCCAACATCACCCTGGGCGCCCACATCCTCGACGACTGCGACAAGGACTCGTACGGCCTTGAAATGGCGGTGGATTTTATCAAAGGTAAGCAGTTGCTGGGGGCGCACAGAAAAAATGTCCCTTTGATGTCGGCGTTGTTTACATTGAGACATCTTTGCTAAGTGACATAAGAACCAATGAATTGTAATATCATTTATTTTCTAAGCCGTTCCCCAGAAACCGATAATATTCACTGTTTCAAACAAAATTACATTTCATTTCTTTACGGTCAAAATGATCCCAAGACATTTATAGGAAATACTGCTTGAATAGGACATCTTCACGAAAATCTCAAATGGTTATTTATAATAGAACAACTCTGAACAAAAAATTAAATAAATAAAATATAAATATTTTAAAATATTTTCCCTGATAAGGGTAAAAAGCTATTTTATCTTGGACTATAGCTGATAGAAGCAGTAAAAAATCCGTTTACAATTGGTGTCATAACTATCTTTGAACTATTTAAGTAACATTTTATTTCGTAAAGCACGCAAGGGTTATAAACATGTTTATCCATTCGTCCCATCTCCTTGATTTACTTATGATCCCCTTATTGTTTCAAATTCTAGCTGGGTTAATTTATACATTTTAAAGGGTTAACTATAAATAAAATAAAAGTCGTGTGCAAATTTTGTATCGTGTGCAATTTTTGCTGCTGTGCTTTTCAGCACATTTGCATTGCTCAGCCTCTGTTTGTTCTCGTATTTATATGCAAATTTTGCGACCCCAGGTTCTGAAACTTATGTTGATTTCATTGTGAGTAAAAGTAGTTTCAGTTGCAGTTGCATTACAGCAGTTGTTTCGCTGCGAAAGCCGCGGGTCGGAAACTGTTTACAAATTTATTCAGCCAAATTAAATAGCGGTATCTCTGGGATTTGCGTTGTTCGAGAGCTTGCCTCCGCTACTTACCCCTGAGCAGGATGAAATATGCATTTCCCCTCGAACAACCACATCCGCACGCGACTTGGGCAACTTGCGTCAAAGACTTGGTTAATAAACCAAATTAATAAATAAATTATGGGATTTCCTGGCGGCAGACTGAGCTCTCTCGGCAACTAAATATGCATAATTCCCCTAAGACAAACGGCGTGGCTTACTGGGATCGCCTCGTCGGAGGAGCGCTGAGGGAAGATCAAGGACACATAAAATGCCGCTTATTACTTTTATCGGGCGAACCAAGGGGCGCACACGCTCGGAGCGGCCCACACAGTCAACGATCCATAATCAATTGGGCACAGAGCCAGCATCCTTGTCATCGTCCCCGAACACTTTCTAATCTCCATAATTTCATTATTTATGTGCGCGGCAAGGATTTATTTGAGCGACGTGCTGGGCTCCTCTCTATCTCGTTCCCTCCTTTGTTGCGTATGACGTATGAAAAATATAATTTTCCAAGTCACTGAATTATATTGACAGGATTAGGCAGGCCGTAAACTATACCGATGCTCCTAGCCGTGCCGCACTGTAGCCACACAGACATCCCATTTCGGTTAATAATAATCTAGTCAGGCACCGATTGCATGGGCAGAATCACGCCACTATCCCGGCCGGAGAGTTAATTAATTTGCACTTAAGCGCAGCAGCTGGCAGCACTTGATAATGGGGGGCGTGGCAAGTCAGCCACCAATTCGGGGATTGGTTAACTTTGGGGTTTGGTTCACATAATAGCCTTAAAGTTCCCGAAGGACGAATTTTCTTGACTTGTGAGTAGCTAATGGCGACACGATGGGCTCAAAAAAGAGCCTTTTAAGCGAGACCTAAGTTTGTAATCACCACACTGACTTATGTGTATACCCTTGCAGAGGGATTCTGGATCAGCACCACCAGGCGAGTCAGTCTTACCATTTTCGATCCAGCCATGTCCGCCTGTCCGGCCGTTAATCTATCCGTCCGTTAATCTGTCCGCCCGTTTCTACGGAAACTAGTCTCCCAGTTTTAAGCTAACGGCCTAAAACGTTCCCAAAAGACTTCTTTTTTTGCAGGTAGTATATACGTCGGAAGCAGCAGGATCGGACAAACATATTTGAAGCCCCAAAAAATGTCGGTGTTTTTTAGTTATTGTAAAAAATCAGGCGACTATATCATATAGCTAACGATCCGAAAAGTGGCGGGAAAATGATATGAAACAAATTATGGCTTTGATGTTATTTGACTATTATCTTTGACGATTGGAAATATCATGTTCTGTATCTGTAAGAATTTGGAATTTAATTAAAGTCGGACACCTCTTAATATAGCTGTCATAATTGCAAAAGTATACAAACTTATTATGATCCCAAAACATATTCTATACATTCTATTCTATCACAATAGTGATTAGGAATCACTGAGTATACTACAAATAAAGGAAAGCATAAAATAATAACTTGTCACTGACGTAATATAACTAAATCAATTGCAGGTAATTGACCCCAATTAAATATTTTCACAAACGAATAGTCCATTTTACAGCTTAAAGTAGGTAACAATTATACACCATTTTTATGAAAAGCATTTTTTTCCGATGAACAATAAACAGCAATTCAAGTGCAACTAAACAAGCTCATTTCGGCGGAACTTTACCATAGCATAACAATGAAACTGAATTTATTACGTAGAAATTCAGTATTGTCATTTGGCTGCCCTAAAATCCTCGTTTTCCTCTGTTTGTACTTTCAGGATCCATCAGCAATATTGACGACGCGGAATATCATTGCAACAAGACGCAAGTGCGAAAGGTCATATCGGGGGTGGTGGGCGCCGCCTCCTCAGTCACATCTATTCAAGTTGCCAATTTATTGCGGTTGTTCCGAATTCCCCAGGTAAGTTTCCATTGTGTGATCTCCCGACTGTGGGACTTTGTGTGCCCGAAGTCAAAAGGCCACGACACAAGAAGGGAGTCCGTTTTGTTTTTGGTTCAAATTTTGCTTTATGCCCGCAGCTACATATGTGTATTAGTTTGACCAGCAAAAGTTTCCTCTATTTCGTAATTAAAATTTCCAGAAGCCACATGCTAACTGCTGTAGTGGCTCCAAGGACCTTGGGTTGGCTGGACCGGTTCTTAAGTGTCCGCACGTGCCACTAAATTAGTCGAATCCTGCAGGCCAACGAGAGGAACAAAGTGCAGCAGTTGCAAAAGAATTCGGTCTGACACACTTACAAAAGCCCCTGGTGAACTTTGTGTTTCCTGTGCTTCTGCTCAGGAATCAGAAATGTATAAAATGGTTGCTCCGACAAAATGCGCAGAAAGTGTTGCGTTCTTTAATTACTCTCAGTAAAGAAAGGAATTAGGAAACCCAGGGGGAATTTTTAATAATTTTGTAAGCTTACTTCATATTACAATTTCCGTAGAGTATTTAGATTTCAATTTCTAGATTACTAATAAACTGGATATTCATCTTAACGTAAGTTTATGCAAATGATAACAAGTAGCTGTTGAAAACCTTTTATTTGTCAAGCTCTGATTAGTTAGTAGTAAATACGAAGCTAATGTTCTTGAAAATAACACCAGATTTCCCACATATGTTTCAATCTCTACTGTTTTTTGTTGGGAGAAGTTAAAGTTATAGCAGATGGGTATTTAACTGCTCGAAACTTGACAGGACTTTTGTTGGGTGTACCTGCTTGATGTACGCAAAGAAACAAACTCGAATTAATTCTTATTCAGGAACAAAACATCGTTTCCGAGTGCCTGCATGAATCACGTGCTGAGGCTGAAGGAGATTGAGTGGCTGGTGCTGTTGCTCACTACGTGAGCTGGAGCCAAAAGTCAATACGCGACAATAACTAAGTAGCCAACTGCCTGGCTGCCAGACTGCCAGTCCCCCATAAGTGTGCGGATACGTATACGTAATTCGTATTCTAGATGCCATAAAACGCACACCAAGTGGCAGTCGACGGAGCACGGCCGTTCTATGCAGGCCCACCATCGCCCCGAAAAGAGCTCATAAATCAGCCATAAACAGTTGATTGCATTTGGTCGGTACGCGGACTCCCGGCTGGCCCGCATAAACAGCGCTTTCTACAAATTCTGTGTGCTTTGCAATTGAAACGGCGGTCGAAGGCGGCTTAGCGAGTTCCATCCAGCTTAGCGGAAATTGGCTTCAGTCGAAATGTAGACGGGGAAGAAATACGCAGGGCTCTGCTAGATTGAGCCAGGACTTTTGCATATGCAATTTGTAATGATTTATACAAATCTGGAAAACAATACTCTATGTGTATTGCAATGGAAGTCAAACTGACAGTGTCTTGTCTCGGAAAATGGTTTTTCAAAGGTATATTTTGGAAAAAATAGGTATTTTTCACATGTTATAAAATTATTTAGAAATTGCTCATCAAAAGTGCAAAATGAAGTATATAATGCTAACTAAAAGGTTTTTTTTGACTTACGATTTTTAACTTAATTATGCATTGTCAATCCTTGCTAGTTTATTTATTACAATTGATTCTAAGTTACAATTTGATTCAAAACTACGGGGAGTTGGGATTGTCGTTCGATAAGTATATGATTTTTAATAACGCTTTCTCAGTTTTGTTAGCCAATTAGCACATTAGGAAGTGGCTAAAATCTGTTGAGGGCCCCCATTGTCAGCCCTTTGCCGTGAGCTCTTGACAAGTAGTAGAGCACTTGCGAAGTACTAATGCTAATGACTCTTAATTAGGAAGCAAGTAGTTCGTTAAACACTTGCACTTCACTTGTCTCGCCATCGACTGTGTCTGCTTGAAGACTGCACTTATTTCATGGCCAGACAGTTGTGGGATGGGGATAGGTTTTCAACCGATGGGTTATGTGTGCGTGAAATTGGTTTCCGGATTTTGGCCAGGTTACCGCAGTTGGCCTTTCGCTGCTGTACCCCAGCAGCAGATTTCGCAAAGAAACACCTTCTGATGTTTTCGTTCGACTTCTGCATTGTTTGTGGTTTTTCGAAGGGAGCTTATAAAGGGAAAAATATGAATGCGGAAAGCTGGGAAAGAAGCTTACGAAAGTGTTTGCAAAACAGGCATCCGAGAGCGTGGGGGAGAAATGGGAAAATTAAATGTGCAAACCTTAAAGTGAAAATGGTTGCAACATAAAAATAACATGCTCGCATGTGAGCACTTCTTCACAGTCAATGCTTTAGCTTCCTAAGCAAAAATATTTCAGCATCATGTGGTAATCCGCACTTACCCCGCTTTTTTCCCCAGGTGTCCTACTTTTCCACAAGCCCCGAGCTGAGCAACAAACAGCGGTTCGAGTACTTCTCCCGCACGATACCCTCGGACCACTACCAGGTGAAGGCCATGGTGGAGATCGTCAAGCGGATGGGCTGGAGCTACGTCTCCATCATCTACGAGGAGAGCAATTACGGCATCAAGGTGGGTACTCTGTACGGATTTTTGCGGGAGGGAGGGCAGGTGTTTATTTGTTAAGTTTTGGAATAGCTCAACTTAAGTGTTTGAGCGTTTTGGCGTTTGTGGGCGTTAGAGTGGGCTTGGCACTCTTGCGCTGCGCAAGAAGCCCAGGAATGTGCATCCCAAGTTCCAATTGTATCTTTTAAAGTTTCCGAGATCCAAGCGTTCATCAGACGGACGGACAGACGGACAAGCCTAGATCGACTCGGGTAGTGTCAGGATGAAGAATAATGTATGGGGTAGGAACCGCGTTCTTCCGCCAGTTACATACTTTCCGACGAATCTAGTGTACCCTTTAACTCTATGAGTAACGGGTATAAGACTCATTAGGTTGTTTTCTAACCTTTTGACTTATTCGATACAAATTATACTTAAGAAAAGCCAAGAAGTTGTTTTTCCTTAGAGGGTAGCTTTGCACCATTGCAAAATGAATTAAGCTCCATCGAGCATTAGCATTACTCTTTTTATCCCTACGCGATTACTGTGCAAACGGTATACATTTTAAGTGAATACATAGTACCCTTACCTGCGTAAACACTCTTGGCATTCCCATCACATGAGTTTTATTGCTCACCAAACACTGCACTTGTCTCTGCTCCCCGAACAGGCTTTCGAGGAACTGGAGGAGCTCCTGGCACGCCATAACATTTGTATTGCCATCAAGGAGAAGCTGGTAAAGGATTCGGGAGTGGCCGAGGACATCGCGTACGATAATATAGTGCAGAAGCTGCTGACGAAGCCGCGGGCCAGAGGTATGTAACTGGGGATCTGGGAGCTGCGAACTGGGAAACTGGAGAGGTGGCGAAGGGTAAAGTAAATTACAGACCGGAAAAGCGACTGCAGACTGCCGGTTAAAATGCAATTTAAAATGAAAATGTCAAAAGAAAGGCGCCTTGCAAGTGCGAAGGGAGAAGCATTTCGCAACGCCTGCCAAATGAATGCAATCCGAACTCGTAAACTATGCTAGGGCTTGGGGCACAGGGCAAGGGAAGAAAATAGCACAAATTAAATGAAAATATTTTAAAACCTCGCCCGATGCACCGTCTGTCCCAGAGGGAAATTAAAAAGTTCACGACAAGCCAAACAAAAAAAGTTATTTGCAAATAAATTGAGAGATAGCCCGCCGAAAGTGGACAAACTGATACGCCAATATTGTAGTGGTGAAAAAGTGTGTTTATTTGTTATGTCAAAGTGAAAAAAAATTGTTGACAACCCCGAAGTCCGATGAATGACACTACTTTCTGACACGGCAACGCAATTAAAAAATCCGGCGGGCGCCGACGAAAATTTAAATTTATCGAAACGATTTTTTAGCCACGCAGAATTTGCCCCGATCTACGTCAATCATTCGCATTGAGGAGCGAGATAAATAAAAAATAAATGTCAATCAATTTAACTTTTAACTTTCCGTATTCCCATGTCAAATATTAATCAACTGCCAGTCCCAGACGCAGTGAAGAAATATATTAAAAATAATTACCGCCTAAACTCTGGCGCATTCCATTAATCAAGGCCTTAGAAGGGCGAAGGAGCACAGGGTCGTGCCTGCCAATAAAAAGCACACGGGGGCCGACCAATAACAATTGACTTTTGTCTGGCAAACAATTTTTGATTTACATAAACGCGCCGTCAGGAGTCGTAAAGCAGCCGCCCACCCAAAAAAGGGTTCCGCAACCATCATTATTTATTGTGATTTGTGATTTGACGCCGTTTACAGTGCGCTCCCTCGCAGCGATTAATCAGTTTGACAAAGTATTTTCTTGGCATCAGTTGTTTAATTTTGCATATCGAGGGTTCGGGCTCGGGCTCGGGCTCCGGTTCGAGATGGGCCCCTGAAAAATGATGCCCTTCCGGGTCCGTTACTGCGGCTGGTAACTGCCGTCAGGGGTGAACTTTGCGCTTGTTCGGAGCCCCACACATGTCACTTTCGGGGCAGATGGAAAGTGGCTGGGGTGACTCGACATCCCGACATGTTTTTCCTTTTTATCGCAGTTGCGCCGAGCTGATGCGATTTCACGCCGTACATGGCTTAGAACACTTTCCGCCGCAGCCTTAAAGTTTCCCCCTCAACCTGCATAAATATCCTGCCGAGAGGGCTCTTAAATTAAAATTGATATCCCTGCTTAGCGTATCCTGGGTACTTCACTAGTGTATACGGCGCACAAAGAAGCCGCTTGAGTGCAAATCTTAGGCAAGTGAAAATCCAAGGAAAATATCCCTCTCTTCACAAAAGTACCGACAAGTTTCCCTGTTGTCGCCGCCGGTGCCTTTGATTAAGTTTCCTTTTACTTCAAGTGGTCGGGACGGCAGTGGCAAATCGATACCAGGACATGTTGAAGGGGCAAAATTATTGCCAAGACAAAAAGTCCTTTTGGGCAGGCCGATGAGAAGTGACAGCAGCAGTCCACGTATCTCTGAGAAGTTTTGCCGCAACTCAACAAGAAGAGAAGAGAATTCTGTCAATACCACGGCATGGAATACTTTCCAGAACTCCAGAACCCAACGCCAATCCCAACGCCTTGAGTGCTGGCTTTAAGAATAAGTCAGTGGAAATTTTGTTGGCTTTGGCAAGCCACCTCGTCGTTGATACTTCAATATTTTCTTAGGACTCACTTTTGGGCTTTATTGGCTTTTAAACCCAATTAAAATATTGTTTTTAAATTCAAGGGACGCAAAGAGCCGATAGCTGGCAATCTAAACTTATCGTGTTGTAAAATATTCAATAAAAGTAAGTGAGAAAGTTTTCTAAATTGGATACAGTGTTTATGCTATGGCCACGCGAAGCTTGACTACGAATTCAGCCTCGAGCTATGAAACGCTCTTGCAGGACGTGCCTCTTACAAATTTCAAAAAATTTCAATTAGCCGGACACCTGTGGTGACATTGTCTCTGATGTTTAAGAGCTGCTATTTTTATTTAAGGCGTTCTAGAATCGATGAAGTTCATTGCACAAGCAAAGTCACATAAAAACTCATAGACTGAGCTGACTTTATTCCAAATTAATGCTTTTAATTATTTCGCTCTGTCATTAAATGTAAATTTAATTGTAAAAACACTTAAAACGACCATTGGGCGGGGAACCCTCAAAAAAGAAAACATAAGAGCAGTAGGCAGCTGCAGATTGTTTTCCTTTCCACAATAAAGCCGCTTACTCACTATTGATTGCAATTAAAATTCATTTTTGCCTCTCCTCCACTCGCATCCTTTTAATTCGCGCTGCCCAGGGGCCATTATCTTTGGCTCGGATCAGGAGGTGCGGCAAGTGATGCGGGCTGTGCGGCGGGCGAACGCCACTGGTTCCTTCTCCTGGATCGGATCCGACGGCTGGAGTGCCCGGAACTTGGTGTCGGACGACTACGAGCCGGAGGTGAGTGAACTACGTATTTCGTAACTCTGGATGACGGATCAGTTTCTGTCGCCCGAAAATTATGAGCCTAACTGGGCGGAGCAACTAGGTTTGATTAATGATTAAAGGATTCTGGTCACACACACGAGGCCACGTGGTTACGCGGTGACTAACCCGGTTTTATGAGACTGAAATATATAAATGATGGCGACAGAAAGAATACTTTCACACGCCTTTTCCCATGATGGATTATGGTTTAATTTAAGTTAACCGAGCGTGCGTCTGTGTGGGGCTAATTAATTTGTCAAAACCTTTCAAGCCCAGAGTTGGCCCTCCATTGCGATCAAGCTCATTAAGTATACGCCTCGTGCGCCTCGGTGTCATCAACAGGTGGAAGGCACGCTGTCTGTGCAGCCGCAGGCGAACCCAGTGCGCGGTTTCGAGGAGTATTTCCTCAGTCTGACGGTGGAGAATAACCAACGCAATCCCTGGTTTGTGGGTAGGTTCAGCTATACGTTTTACCAAGGCTTAAATAAATCATTGTCTTTGAACATTTTTATTTTACTCAAATTTTAAACTAATTAAATATAAACTGAACACTCATAAAAATTGCGCTAGACTTCTTTTAACGAGCATAACTCTGCATGTCCTTCAAAATGTTAAAAGTTTCCTTGTTCTAATAAGAATGCAACTACTATCTCACTCCCAGAATTCTGGGAGGATCACTTTCAGTGCCGGTATCCCGGCAGCACCAGCACTCCCTACAACAACTACACCAAGCAGTGCACCAAAAAGGAGCGACTTTCCAGGCAGAACATGGACTTCGAGGACCAGTTGCAGTTCGTCAGCGATGCGGTCATGGCATTTGCCTATGCCCTAAGGTAAGCTGTACAAGACTAACTGTTTAAAAGTGAATTTATATATTCACAATATAAAATATTAGAACACGAAACAGCACAAAAATGTTAAAATTGAATATATGATGATAAAAAAACACCTAAAGAATCCATAAGGAACGACCTTAAAACAGCAGGGAATTATACCCGTAAAAGTCATTTACTTCTTATTTTGTGCACTATTAAATGTACTACAAATATAAATCGATATATTCAGCAAAAAGTATTCTAAAAAATTACCGATTCCACATACCACTGTGTTCTGTATTAACACAGTGATTTGTTTGGCTAGTTAAGAAGTAAAGACTGAGTGTTGGTGAAACGTAATGCAATGTCTTCCCCAGGGACATGCACCGCGACTTGTGCGGCGGAGGTCCTTCGCTCTGCGAGGCCATGAAGCCGACGAAAGGCGCAGATTTGCTCAAATATTTGCGCAAAGTGGAGTTCGAGGGTGAGTAAGAAATGGGAGATATTTATATTTATTCACTTGTGCGGGATGAAACCTTGGCAAATTAACGGTGTAACTACGAACCCGGGGAGGAGCTCCTGTCTCGAGGATTGCTAAAAACAGGATGGCAGACAAGCTGAAGTCCTTTGGCTCCCGCCTGGTTCCTTCAGCCGGCGAGTGTTGTGCAAATAGCTTAAGTGGAAATTTCCTGGCAGCCCGTCCTTGCAGTTGTGCCAAAAGCCACACACACATATCTGCGAGTCTCCTACAAGGCGCATTGGCCATGCTTTCGAGTGGAAAATTGACTTGCTTGTCATCGTCATTGAACTCGATTGAAATTCAATAAATTACACAGTCAGACGGGCGGCCGGGGGCCAGAGGCTCTGACTGACTGGCGCAGATTGTCAATTTTCTGATAGGAGCAGCGGACCAGCGGCGACGTCGGCTTTGGCAGGCGTGAAACCATAAACCCATTTAACTTATATTCCTTCGACTCCATCCGCAGGCCTCAGCGGCGACGAGTTCCGCTTCGACGGGAACGGCGATGGTCCGGCCCGGTACAACATCATCCACTTCAAGCAGTCGCAGGCCGGCCAGTACCACTGGGTCAAGGTGGGCGAGTACACCGAGGGCGAGCTGCGCCTCAATATGTCGGGTGAGTGTTAACCCCACGCCGACGAGTCCGGCCCCTCTTTGGATTACGGGAAACTGCAATTAATGCTCGGTCCGAAACGAAAAATCACTCAAGGCAACTAAAGGGGAAACGAGTGGAAAGAAATTTCCGGCCAAAGCGGAATTCTCTTTCCTACCCTACTAACGTAAACATAAATATGTACATATCTACACACTGAGTTTGAAATTTAGTACTAAATACTGGACAAAGTACTAAAACATAATATCCAAAACACAACATATTAAATTGTCAATAGGTATACTTGGAAAAAAGTTAAATCAAGCTTGAAAATATAAGAAATTATGTCAGTCATATCGTTGTCTATTTTCATTTTATGATATTTTAAACTCGAAGTGTAAAATACTTCCAATACCAACTAAAAACGGTCATTTAGAAAAACAACAAATTTTTCGACATCATTCTTAATAAATGTGCTCTACTTTGTTTTTATCAGTTTGGAAAACAATGCTCGACGTCGATTTAAGCCAAGAATTCATAATGCTACAGGGAATATAAAATACCAAACTGGTATTTTTGCATATCAATTTTAATCCCTTATGTTGCCATATTCATATTTTCGAACATGGCAAATCGATATTTTCGAACATATCAAAATGATATTTTTTACACCGGATTGATATGCCCACACATCAAAATTGTGAACCAATTAGGTTATTTTTAGCATCGGTATGGTATTTTTTAATACCGAACTAATATGCTTTCATATCAAACTGAAATTCCTTCATATGGATTTATCATTTCGATATCAGACTGATCTGTTTTTAAAAGGTTTGGATTTAACTTTGGTGTTTTTTGCATAAAAATTAGGATTGAAACCCCTATACATTTGACATAATCACATCAGAGTGACCGAGAAAGTTCAGTCAAAAAATATCTCTAATACCATATGTTGTGCCATATAGACACAAAAAATGCGGAGGCACAGTCAAACTTTTTTCGAACACTTTTCGATATTATGTTTGACATGAAAAAATTCATACCAATATTATTTGCATTCATATTAACATTTGCAGTTGAGTTGATCTCGTATCATATTTTTCGGGGGTTTCACAAGAACCTTTTCCAACCAAAATCCAAAATATTTCTTTTCTTTGTGGAGGTACAATAATTACATGTTGTATTAAATTCAATAGCAAATATCTAAAACGTAAAAAAAAAAATTCAAATCAATTAAGATTTGAACTGTGATACTGTTTTGTTTACATGTGTTCAAGTGCTGGCATGCACTATTTTAATTATGCTCATCGGTACAAATAATTATTTAAATAAGTTTTCCTAAATTGCAAGTCCTTGATTCAACTCCAACTCGTCTTGACCATCTATATTTGCTAGACCTCCTCCCTTCATTGACTAATCCTGATTTCATTATCCCCGCTGCCGCAGAGGTGAAGTTCAAGCGCCTGAGTCCCAAGCCGCCCGAGTCCGTCTGCAGCCTGCCCTGTTTGGTGGGCCAGGCCAAGAAGTACGTGGAGGGCGAGAGCTGCTGCTGGCACTGCTTCAATTGCACAACCTATCAAGTAAGTGAGGCCCATCTGGCGCCGTAATTTATTTGTCTGCCCTCCGCTGAGATTGAAACGCTGCGCCCAGTGAATTATTCCGGAACTATTCCGCGTCGACAGGAGGGCGGAAAAAATGGGTGTTCAGGGGCAAAAACAATTAAGTCATCAGGCCTGAAAGAGGCTGCAACTGAATGGCAAACGCGCCGCCTTTGTGATCGCCCCATCCATTTATCAAGTGTTCCTTTGTGCGGTGCGTCCATTGCAGATCCGCCACCCGGACGACGAGACCCACTGCAAGCTGTGCAAGCTGGGCACGCTCCCTGACGCCCACAAGCAGTACTGCCGCCCCATCCCGGAGATATATTTGCGGCCCGAGTCCGCCTGGGCCATTGGGGCCATGGCGTTTAGTGCGACCGGCATCCTGGTAACGCTGTTTGTCATGGGCGTGTTCGTCAGGTGAGCACTCCCGCACTTGGTGTAGAATCTAAAAAACGAGTGCCTTTGCCAAAATGCTAGTCCGGGAAAAAAGTTAGTTCAACTAATAATCCATCAGACATTGTGATACAACAAAAAAAACGTTTAGTCTAAGGGATATCACATAATAATATCAACAACCAAAACCGGCTAGTTTCAAGTACCAACAAAAAAAATTAAAAATAAACTCAACGGAATTAAAGTTAGACAAAAGCCGTAGCGCTATAACAAATAACAAGTTTACTGTAATTAGGTTGGAAAACGATACTTTCGATATTGAGCCAAACCCTCAAAGTTTCATTTGTTTTAAAACCATTCAAAATATCGATAATGCTAACCGTTTTACCAACCCCACCTGATGAAAAGCAGGGACTTACCTAAGATCAGATACAAGTTAAGCCATCAGTCCCTACTCAATAGAGTCACAATGTTTTTCAGATAGTTTCCTACTGATTTCAATACTTTTGCGTAGTGGCTCTTTGGCTAACGTGCTTTCCAGGAAACCATTCCTTAACACGACTGAAGTTTTTGTTTCTCTGCCTGTACTTATTGCCACAATATAGAGCGCTTGTATGGATATGGGCAAGCAATTAAAAACTTTTCCCCCTTGCCTTGGCAACGTTTGCCGCAAAATTTACCGGCAGAGACATAAAAATGATGCCGTAATTGGCGCAAAGGATTCCCGTCCTGGCTGCAGGACCGAAGTTTGAAACTTCAGTTCAATTTCTCCCCTTTCATTGCCCGACAGGCACAACGACACGCCCATCGTGCGCGCATCGGGGCGGGAGCTGAGCTACATCCTCCTGGCGGGGATTTTCCTGTGCTACGGCGTCACCTTCGCCCTGGTCCTGAAGCCCACCAACATAGTGTGTGCCATTCAGCGGTGAGTGTGCAAATTGCCGCGATGATGCCGGCGGAGTGCGAACTTCCCCACCCCCCATTTCCCGCTTTCCCCACTCTCTCCCCAGGTTCGGTGTGGGCTTCTGCTTCACGGTCGTCTACGCTGCACTGTTGACCAAAACGAATCGCATTGCACGGATCTTCAAAGCGGGCAAACAGTCCGCCAAGCGGCCCTCCTTCATTAGTCCCAAGTCCCAGCTGGTAATCTGTGCGTGCCTGGTTAGTGTGCAGGTGAGTGCGGCGGCGGGGGCGGCCTTCGGCGGTGGCCACGGGCCGCGTGTGGGATGCGCGACTCGCCACTCATGCAATACTTCCCCTTCCATTCCATTGCACTGGCAGATACTCATCAACGGCGTTTGGATGGTAATTGCGCCATCACATGCCATGCATCATTATCCCACACGCGAGGATAATCTGCTCGTCTGCGACTCGTACATCGACGCCTCCTACATGATTGCGTTCTCGTATCCAATCGTCCTGATTGTAATTTGCACGGTCTACGCGGTGCTCACGCGAAAGATTCCGGAGGCCTTCAACGAGTCGAAGCACATTGGTAAGTAATTGAGCTTTTTGTTTAAGGAGCGCAGTAATGCCGAGTAATTGGCAGTGTCTGGCAGAGTTCTGCAGAGCATTTAATAACCGAAATTTGATTACAAATGATGATGACCGGCATTTTCGGGCTCCTTCCCCAGACTGCTTTTATTTTATCCATACAGAATGGTCAGTTTATTCGAGCATATAGTAAATCAAATTCAGAGTCACATAATCGAATCGGCTTGTCCACGCAAATCTATTTATAACAAGGGCTTTGCATTCAATTCATTGAGACTCATGATTATTAAGTTGTGGTACGCAGCGTATTGCTGTTTGCTGGTGTTTTTTCATGAACAACTAATGTTTAATTGCATAAATCCCTAACAAAATATGAAGCACGTGATTTTATTTGTCATAAAATGAATAACATTATTGGCAACGTTGTGTTAAAAAACTTTATTTTTCGCAGGCTTCACCATGTACACCACCTGTGTGATTTGGCTGGCCTTCGTACCGCTCTACTTTGGCACCGCGAACCACGTACCGCTGCGCATCACCAGCATGTCGGTGACCATCAGCTTGTCCGCCAGCGTGACCATCGCCTGTCTCTTTTCGCCCAAGGTGAGTGCGGAGTGGGAGTGGGAGTGGGTGGGCTCGGCGGGATGGACCGCACCGCCTGCGTCCTACGTAAATTGATTGCCAGTCGGGCTGTTGGTAATTGCGTTATGCATTAATTATTGCGTATTTCGCGTGCCCCCGTTAAATGATTTCGGGTGCAGCTCGCTGCCAGGGCGATTTTCATTCCGTTTTATACTGTTGATGCCGGACGCAGGGACGAGCGCTTCATTAAAATGCAATGAGACGGGACGAGGGGCTTTGATACAGCCAGCAGATGCATAAATTGCGGACGATGTGTTGCTCCAATCATATTGTTCTTAACGCTCCCTCTTCCCTTGGTCCTCGGTTATTTCATTATAAACATAAGCGGGGGCAAGTTTAAATGTCAACAAGCCAAGTCCTCGAACGCAGCGCAGCGAGTCGTGATCTCTTCCCGGGGGCCGCTGTTTTTGTATCAGCCTGGGTTCCCCTGCCACCATATTTTTTTAATACCCCTTGTTATTGGCCATTAAGACGCCGGCAAACTGCAAGACACGCCAAATATAGACGGCCATTTAAGTTCATGGACTGGAGGATGCGCGGTTACTTGCTGTTTACTCTGATATGGGACATTACGAGGAAAGCATGCTTCCGAGAAACGACGACTTTATTACACGGAAAGACACTCTGTTCGGGCGTCGTTAAAACCAATATGTCAGGAAAAGATGAATATGAGTTGCATTTTTCGAGTGTATATTTAGACATAGGTCTGTTAGTTTAGTTCAATTTAAGTTATTTGTTGCATTTATAATCATATCGGCTCAAGCTCTACTATGTTCCGAAGTGTGCGAAATCCTGTAATTTGCAGTTGACCATTTCCTATAACGTTTATAAAAACTATTTAGACCCCGCCTGCTTAAGTTTTGCCCTTCCTCAGTGCTGTTGAACTTAATGGGAAGTAGTTGGTGTTGAATTGGTAAATCAGGCAGGAACGAGAGCACAAACCATCCCAGATATCATAGTTGTGGTCCCGAAACAAACTGGCTTTGTGGGAGAGCTGTGTGCATATTCCGGGGGCAAAGTAGCACAAAGCCCCCGGGAAGCGAAGGGCCATAAACACTCAGTGCCGGAGCCATTATTAAACGTCGGAGCGTAAAATACTCCTTGGCCCAGTGGCTGCTAACCGGGCCAACTGTCCGCTACCCGATGTCACCTAATGCACGGTTAGTTGGCGACGGGGAAAACAGACAGTACGTTCTTCGTAAATACAGGCACTCGTACTGCTGGGGACACCTTGAGCCATAAAAATGCAATTTACAATTGCTTGGCCGGGAAAAGGGAAAACCCATAAAAGGCTGCCATGAATGCGGCGTGCCACAAAGCAACTGGGGATCACTGGACTAAGAGGCAACAAACTAAAGCCCGGCTGTAAAGGTGCCAGCAGCCACGCCTCCTTCCGCAGCACAAAGGCGCTCCGAGGTGGTAAGCAATTTCGACTTCCGTCCGCCACCTGCCTTCCCTTCCGGCTTCGCCCCTGTTTCGCCTCAGTTTGTTTTCGTACTTCCCGCGTTTGTTTGCATTTGCGAAAACAATAACAGGCGGCTTCCAAATGGCAGCCAAACAATGTCAAAGCACGGCGGAAGTGACCGTGCGGCCTTACGGGCTACGTAACACAGCGCAGCGTAGCCCAGAGGGAACGTAAGGTGCACAGCACAAAATTTGCACTTACTTTGCTAGACTTGCCTCCATATTGTATGAATTATTACCTACACTTTCATAACATTACTTGTGTTGAGCTTATTTGTTCACTAACTTAAAAGTATTTAGTTAATTTTGAATGTTCCTGGCCTTACAAAAGCGGTTTGTCCTTCGATAAACATAAAGTATTTATTTTAAGAAGTCATGGCAATCAAGAGCTAAAGTTGCCTTAAGCTCAACTTTTTATGAGTTTCATCGAAACATTCATCGTTACAAGAACATTCAGCACAAATATATTTATATATCTAGCGCAAGCCTCAGCTGAAAAAAGGATCATTTCTCTAATTTTCTATGGGCATTTATATTACCTTACGTTTTTCTCCACGTGTAGGGTATGTTAAGTAAAGGTTAATGGCGTATCATTTCTTCTCTGAGTAGACGACCAACTCGAGTCGTTGGCCTTTGTTTTTTGAGCCACAATTTATATTTGCCATCGAGTTGGGAAATGGCTAATGACACTCGGATTCCGATTGGAATAGAGAACCGTTGGGAGGCGTGGCAGGTCACGCACTGACTTCTAATGAAAGCCGTAAGATAGCCATCGGGGGTCGAAATTGGATATCGCTTCCAAGTAGCCATTACGTACAATGGGTCGTATGATTAATGCGCGATACGGGAAATTAACCTAATTGGAAGACACACTGGTTTTCTGACGCCAACGTCCGCATGTGTTCTTGCAGCTGTACATAATACTCATACGCCCCGAGCGCAACGTGCGACAGAGCATGATGCCTCCGCGATACGGCAACATGCACCGCACCGCCGGCACGGGACCCTCCTCCATGATGGCCGCCGCCGTGGTGACCGCTGCCACCTGTGCCCAGGAGGAGAAGATCCAGAAGCATATCACACCCACAAACACCGGTAAGTAATTAAGAGAAAGTGGGTCCGCCCGGGGCTACGTGCTCTCAGATAATCACAGCAAAGTTAACATGTTCAGCAGGAAATACATACCAGTGTCCAACGAAAACTAGTTGTTTTATTCATTACATTATTAATGGGTTTTATTTTATCAACTGATTAAGGCTGATCTGAAATTAAATACATTTTAATTCGTGCTGATCTATTAATTGCATTTGGCAGCTTTTTAAATCACTTTAGCTGGAATATCACGCTCGTAAATAGTTACAAAAAATGTACACAATTAATTTTCAGTTAGCTTTAATTGATTTCGTTTAATTTCATTAATCATAGAAAAACATAAATTGCTTCATTCCAACAACAAGTGTTCAGCTTTACAGAAATGCTTGTACAAACATTTCAATGCGTCTTGTTGATAGGGTCAATATATTTATTTAATTTTAAATAAATAACATGTTATTTAAGATAAAGAGTTGTCCACTGTAGAGCAAATAAAATGACTGTGTTTTTTAATTCCATTTCCCCCCAAAACTTACAGAAAACTCGCTAAAGACGAAGAAGTTGTGCGAGATGGCCACTCAGACTATATCCAGCATTATCACGTCGATGGACATCAACGCGTACAATCAGATACCATACGCCGATCAATATGTGCCGAACAATACCACGACGGGCACGACCACGCCCACTGAGAAGGCCAGTGGCAACGGCAACAGCAACAGCCACTCCAATGGAAGTAGCAATGGCAATGGCAACGGCAGTGGCAGTGGCGCTGGCGACGGGGCATCAGAGCAAGTGGTGGCCAACAATAACAAAATCAATCAGCGGCAACATGGCCAGCCGGCCGTGGCATTTGCCATCACAACGGCTAACAATCACATAAGCGGCCCAGCAGCAACCGAAACGACAACAGCGGCAACTGGCGAAACAACAACAGAGGCGCTGGTGGCCACAATAACAGCTCCTCCGGTGGTCGGGGATGTCACCGAAGCCGCATCCGTGGCAGCCAACAATGGCCAGGGAAACGGTAGCCAGCGGCCGCCTGTTTTGCAAACAAACTTATAGCTAAACGCACAACAGTTGCAGCAGCAGTTGCTGAAGGAGCAGCAGCGACAACAAGCGGAGCTGCAGCAGCAGCAGCAGCAGCGACCTGCAACACAAAGCTCTTCCAGCGACACTGGCAGCACTGGCAGCGGCACCGGCAGTGCGGCCAGGAAACGCGCCGCAATTCCCGTTTAAGCTGCTATCAGAGATTAGAGGTCCCTGCAAAGATACGTAAGTAGAGGAGGGTGTCTGCTGACCTAAGCTTTTGCATGGGTCATGGGGCAGAAAAGCAGACGGAGGCCTGCAAGTACAGGCAGCTGTGCCACAGAAATATCTTCACATCTCTTAAAAAGTAAGAAATCTTAAATGTGTCGGTTTTGTATTAATTCATTTAATTCAGAGGTCACCGAAGTCAATCATTCATAAAAGTTCGTTTGACATTCAATTCGAGCTCATCGTTGGTTTTATTATTTTAATATCTACAATACCACGACTTTTAATTTGCCATATCACCAGAAACACATTTATTAAACTCATTACTATTGAAAGTTCCTAAGTTAATATTGAAAGTAGAGTTATTGAAGATATTTCTGTGACTGCAAAGATAACTTCAGATTTTAAAAGACCCATAAAGGCCAGGCTATAAGGCCAGAATGAATTGAAGCAATGTCCCAAAGAAAGTCGCTCTATCGAAAACCTTTCGCAACTCTTCCCAATACCGAGTGCGTTTTTCCGTTTTACACTTCAGCACAAAACCTAATGGTATATTTGTAAGTAACTTGTCATCCCTAAACTAATAATAAGTGTTTAAGTCCTAAGCTTATCTAGTTTTCTAAGCGTTGTTTCAAAGCGTTCCGAAAGAAACAAAAAAAATGAAAATGTGATATAATTTCAAAAATGTGTTTCTACAACCGAAGCAAGCTAGCGATCTATCTGAGTAGTACACGTAATTTGTAGGATAAGAGAGGCAAAACCTGTACAGTGAGCACTGGGTAAAGACGGATTTTTTCGAGGGCGCAATTATGTTCCAAAAGGGCTGGGATCCAGCCCCTTTGCAATGTAGCAGCTAGGTAGAACAATTACAATTGCATTTATTGTGTTGTTTGAGCCCATCAACATGGTAGATTTAATTGTTGTCCAACTAAGATGTAAATATAGGACCTTAAAAGTATGGGAGATTCTTCTAGTCGTAGTGATAACTTGATGTGAATACAGATTAACGTTAATGTGTGCAGCTTACGACTTTAAATGTGCTATCTTTAAAATGCATAGTTAAATATTTGTTATAGAGCGCAAGTAATGCAAATCTTGTCTAGCCAAATCATGGGTACAAATAATAGCGAAATATACTCGTTTTCCGTGTCAGTGTTCAGTGTAAATAGTCGTTAATGGATACCCATGGAACACCCAAGATTTAATTGTCTCTTAAATAAGTTACTTGATGTATGGTTAATAATAGTATTGACAACAATACGCTGAATGTTATTTCGCTGCATACATATTTACGAATAAAGCAAGGCGAATATCAAAGAATTAAAAACACTTTCCATTTAAAATAATGAGTTATTCGGTGGTTAAAACTAGGGCTTCTGCGGGATCGAGGTCCAAGGTCTTCGGGTCGTACCGAGTGCTGTTCGAAAAGAGATAGAGAAATATATGTACATTGCAAAAAGTGTGGACCAACTGCATTTCACTTACCCTTCTACTTTCTTCGAGTCAATACTTCTTATGAGAAGCTGCAAGTTTTCGGTGCGATTCTTGTCAAATGCACTCAAGTCAACTGTTTTTGCTACAGATCCAAAGTTGATGACCCCAATGACTGCGGCCGAGTGGGTCAAGGATCTTTGAAAGGTAAGATAAGTACAATTCACATTTGAATTGGTTCTAGAACATCATCACAAACCGTTGAACCACGAGGATGTCCTCCGAAATTGTACCATACTTCGTGGACCCATTCTGCAGAGTCTTGGATGATTTTCGTAGAGCCACCAATGCCTTGTAGATCTTCAAATGGGACCGCTCGTCATTCAGTTCCGTTTCCACGTTTATAGTCTCAAAGCCATCAGCCAGCGGCAACCAGGTGGTGGAGCCATTTGTGAATCCGGCATTGGTACCCCCCGTCCACTGGAAAGGAGTTCTCTCAGGATCCCGGGTGTACTGCTCGAAGATGTTTGCGTTCGAGTTGCAGGCCCAGGGATCCACAGTGTCCTCCCAGCTGATCTCCCCGTCGATCATGCCAATCTCCTCTCCTTGGTAGGTGACACTGGCACCCGGAAGGATCATCACCAGCATGTTCATCGCATCGATGTGCTCCGTCCCATA
Source organism: Drosophila biarmipes (assembly GCF_025231255.1). Taxonomy (NCBI): domain Eukaryota; kingdom Metazoa; phylum Arthropoda; class Insecta; order Diptera; family Drosophilidae; genus Drosophila; species Drosophila biarmipes. The sequence continues at coordinate 4,892,989 of NC_066615.1, read as the reverse complement.
CCGACTGGCGGCCCTTCTCTTGTCGTGATTTCCGAGCTGTAACCAGTCATCTGACTAATCCGAGTTTCTAATTGTCACTAAATATTTTAGACTCACCACCCAATTAGCTGTGCGACCCGCTGGCATATTCTTCAACCACAAGTCAATGGCCTCCTGCACATTGGCGGCACTCAGACCCTTTTGCTCCATCACCGTGATTAGGTTGAAGTTGAAGGGCAAGTGGGCTCCCTCGGTGCTCCTATTCCCGTAGAACTGCATGGTGAACCAGGCGGGGGAGTAGGTCTCTATGAGGAGAACACTCGAGTTGCCGCCGTAAATACGCTTATGATCGTCGAGCACGGTGCGCCACTCGTAAACCATATCAATGGTCTCCGGCTGATTCTCGATGTACGTGGTGGTCAGGTAGTTGCGATCCTCTGAGTCCTCGGTGGCCCCACTCACGACCTCGTCGGGAAACTGTCCCTGGGCATCGGGCAGCACCTCGAAGAGCGGGGGGAGTGCATCGCATCGGAATCCGGAGACGCCCTCGTTTAGCCAGTACCGGAGCACGCGCTTCATCTGATCGACCACCAGGGGATTACGGTAGTTCAGGTCGGGCTGCTGCACAGCGAACTGGTGGAGGTAGTATTGCTGGCGCACCTCGTTCCACTCCCAGGCACTTCCCCGGAAGTACTGTAGCCAGTTGGTCGGCGGTTCCCTGGCCCCGGTCTCCGCGTTCACCTTGCCGTCGTGCCACACGTAGTAGTCCTCGTAGCCTTTTTCGCGGTTCACCGACTTCTGGAACCACGCACTCTCGTTGCTCGAGTGGTTGGGCACGAAGTCCAGGATGATCTTCAGGTCCAGCTCCTTGGCTCGCTTAATCAGAGCTCTGAAATCCTCGAGGGTTCCGTACTCCGGCTGGATGTCAAAGAAGTCGGAGATGTCGTAGCCAAAGTCCACCATGGGAGAGGTGAAAATGGGCGACAGCCAGGCAGCTGTAACACCCAGATCCTTGAGGTACTCCAGTTTGCTGGTTATGCCGTTCAAGTCTCCGATTCCATCTCCATCGGAGTCCTTGAAGGAGCGCGGGTAGATCTGATAGAACTGGGCGGTTTGCCACCAGTCCTTGGTGGTTTCGCTAGTGGAGCTCTGCAGCTGACAGCCCTCACCACCTCGAATGGCCAGTGCCACGATTGTTAGAAGCGACAGAAGCTCCATTGCCTCGGTCAAAATAAAAAGCCTTGTGTGTGAGCACCCGGCAGTGGCTCGCTCTTTTATAGACTGTCCACCCAATCGGTTAGATAAGCCCTTACAGTGGAAATGTTTTGATTGTGCCAAATGACTCCACCTAATCGAATGTGAAGCATACGCATCGCCTGCCCGAGACTGTTGTTGGAAAATTTTTACTTGAAGTGGTCTCTCGAGTGTTTTGCTAAATGCATACACTTCTCGATGGGGCTTATCATTTAAGCTATAGTAATCCAGGTTCCATTTATTTTGTATAAAAGTCGCAGCACTGACTCCTAGCTATGAAGTTATAAAAATGCTGAGAACACGGTTAGATCTTTTAGGTATACTGGCTTGCGGGCTGGTTATCCTGGCACCGCCCACCAGGTCCTGTGAAACCACAACGACGACAGTGGCCACAAGGGACTGGTGGGAAAATGCCCAGTTCTATCAGATCTACCCGCGCTCCTTTATGGACTCCGATGGCGACGGTATCGGCGACTTGAATGGCATCACCAGCAAGCTGGAGTACCTCAAGGATCTGGGTGTTACAGCTGCCTGGCTGTCGCCCATTTTCACCTCTCCCATGGTGGACTTTGGCTACGACATCTCCGACTTCTTTGACATCCAGCCAGAGTACGGAACCCTCGAGGATTTCAGGGCACTGATTAGGCGGGCCAACGAGTTGGATCTGAAGATCATCTTGGACTTTGTGCCCAACCATTCAAGTGACGAAAACGCTTGGTTTGTGAAGTCGGTGAACCGCGAGAAGGGCTACGAGGACTACTATGTATGGCACGACGGGAAGGTGAACGCCACCACCGGGGAGCGGCAAGCCCCTTCGAACTGGCTCCAGGCCTTTCGGGGAAGTGCCTGGCAGTGGAACGAAGTTCGACAACAGTACTACCTCCACCAGTTCGCCGTGCAGCAGGCCGATCTGAACTACCGAAATCCTCTGGTCGTAGAGCAAATGAAGCGAGTGCTCCGCTACTGGTTGGACCTCGGAGTGGCGGGCTTCCGTTGTGATGCCGTCCCCGTGCTCTTCGAAATCGAACCGGATGCAGATGGCCAGTACGCCGACGAGGAAGTCAGTGGACTGACGGATGACGTCGACGCTCGCAACTACCTGAAGAGCGATCTCATCGAGAACCGGCCGGAGACCATCGACATGGCGTACCAGTGGCGCGTGGTGATGGACGACTACCAGCGCATCCACGGTGGTGACACGAGGGTTCTCTTGATTGAGACCTATGCTCCGCCCGCCTACACAATGCAGTTCTACGGAAACCGCTCGGTGGCCGGTGCCCACCTGCCCTTCAACTTTAACCTGATAACAGTCCCGGCCAGCGATAGCTTCTCGGCGGCGTCCGTCAAAACGGCTGTGGACAACTGGCTGGACAACTTGCCCACCGGACGCACCGCCAACTGGGTGATTGGCAACCACGATCAGCGACGGGCGGCCAGTCGATATGGAGCGGGCAATGCGGATGCCATGAACATGTTGGTCATGGTCCTCCCGGGAGCCAGTGTCACCTACCAGGGCGAGGAGCTGGGCATGACCGACGGCGAGATCAGTTGGGAGGACACCCAGGACCCAGCAGCCTGCAACTCCAACTCGGAGATCTACGAGCAGTTCACGCGAGATCCCTCGCGAACTCCCTTCCAATGGACGAGTGGCAACAACGCCGGGTTCTCCAACGCATCCAAGACCTGGTTGCCCTTGGCTGCGGACTACCAAACGGTGAATGTCGAAACGGAGGAGGCAGCTCAGCGATCCCATTTGAAAATCTACAAGTCCTTGGTGGAGCTGAGAAAGACCTCGCTGCCGCTGCAGAATGGATCCACCAAATACGGAGTGATCAGTGAAAATGTGTTCGTCGTGAAGCGGTGAGTAAGCTTTTACTACGTTTTACGTTTCAATAATCGTATCAATTGCAATACATTTTAAAGTAGTTATGAATTACTAATAAGTAGTTACCTGATTAACGGGTATCGGATAGTCGAGACACTATAGCTATAGCATACTGCTTTGATTTCAACCTTGAATCGTGTCATCGTTTGAATGTTGGCTCGTCCATTTTTTACTCAATCGCGTTTAAAGGGAACCAACTTTGACCACGGTAACATTTTTTACAATAGATGAATTCTAAAAAATGTGTAACAGTCAGCCAGATTTTCAATAATGGTGGCAATGCCAGATAGTATAATAGAATGCACTGTGCCATGAAGTATATTAGTTTTCACCAGGAGCCTCTAGGCTAAGGAAATTCTTTCAAGAACTTGCCGAACCATTACCTTTACAGCTACCTCTCGGGCTCTGCGTCCATAATTTATGTGGCCAACTTGGCCAGCAAGGGTGTCACCGTGAATTTATACGACTTCGACAAGACGCTGCCCACCCACCTGACGCTCCTCATCCGCAGCCTGCAGTCCGCCAAATCGGAGGGGTAAGTGGGAAGCGGTCCGGTATTGACCATCCCCTCATGTCTGTGCGGATGTCTTTCCAGCTCGCTCTTCGAGGTCACCGGATTGAGTCTGTCTGCCGGCGAGGCCTTGGTACTGAGCGCCAGCAGTTCTTTCCGGTTCGATTAAATGCCGTTTCCCATCCGAAGCACTTGAAACACACTGACTCAGGCCACTCAATCGGTATTTATCTTCGGCTCAAAGCAAATATGCCGTGGCTTGCATAAATAAATATATAAGTGAAAAACCAGACAAACAAACCACTCCACCCCAGAAACACCACACACATCCTGAAAGCCCCCCACCAGGGAGATAAGCTCAAGTGGCCGGCATACTCTTTTAATTCCACTCGGCGGCGGGGTTCGCCATTAAAGTGTTTACACACAAATTAAAGTCAAGCAAGAGTTCCCGGCCCTCGGTAAGTATTTTGTGTTTTACACTGTGTGCCTGGGAGCCAGAGAGCCAAGAATGTGTGTTACACAGTGTAAATACAGACGCCGACCAGGGACTAGGCCTACAAAACAGAGCAGTTCCCCGGCATCGGGGGTCCTTTGAAGTCGAAACCGTCGAGAGGGGCTTGATGAGTTCGCCCAGATAGCCGGGGCAATTTTCATGGCGGGATTTATGGCCAATCTCGGAAGTTTGTGAAGCAACCCCGCAGTATTTACTCTTGCCTTCGCCCCAAAATGGAGGGCAGCCCAGAGCAGAACTTCAATTGCGTTATAAATAATTAAATTGCGTTTACACATGGTAATTGGCAGACGCCTTGCGATACCCGGCCATCAAGTATACGCCCCGAGTTTCAAAGATTTCTGGCTTATGCGGCCAACTTGAGCGCGGCTAGGACGGTTACCAGTCCGTCTGACTTGTCTGTCTAAAATTACAAATCGGTTGGTGCTCAGTGAAGTCGAGTAATTACCCGGTTCGAGGGGATTTTACGTGCGATTTGTTTGGGAACAACAACGAGATGGAATTTCGCATTAGAAGCACAAAGCAGTTCCCCCGAAATCTTTACAAATAATTTCCTCTCCTTAAATAATCCCTGGCCCCTCCGATTTGTTCGATTTGGCGCTAAAAAATTAGCAGTCTCGGCCGGCAGGGCCACGAAATGAATAAAACGGAATCGTGTAAATGACTGTGTGACCCGTCAGCCCATTAAAAAGGTCACAGACACGGCTGCGAGTGGCCGGGCCACTTTACCCTCACGCACGTGACCAGAAACCCTAAAAAAAGCTGTATGAATTGTGAAAATGAAAACCGCAGGACAGACGGCGGCCCAGACGGATTCCAGGTGGCAGTTCAGTCGGACAAAGCCTTCTGCCTTTGTGCATTTCATTTTCGGGCGGATAATGAAGTTAATTTGCCAAAGAGACTGGGCCACAATGTCTGACGAGGGCCCCCAAATGATTACATTAAAGATGATTTTCATGATTTTCGCAGGTTTACGCAGGTCGCACAAAAGTTTGCTCCCCTTCCGATTGGGAAACTTTTAAAACGCATTAAGTCGCTGTAATCTGCAAGGAGTCGGGCCAAAAGTCGGAAGCGGGCCGAGCATCACGAACAGCACATCCTTGCACATTTAGTTAACGTATTCAAAGCTCCGACAACGTTTGCATATTAATAATGCGGGGGTAATATTTGAGTTTGATTTCGGACCGGCTCTTAACGAGCTGCGTTCCCCAGGCTTCTGATTTGGCACGTGCCAGTTGGCCAGGTGGAAAGCTGGATATGTGGCCAGCGGGCCTGAAAGTTCGTTTAATCACTGGCCGCTCATTAATTGCACCGCAAACATGGCTCATAACCGCCTCCAAACGGGTTGAAGGTCCTACGCTCATTTGGATGGCACTCACGTAGCTGATGTTGTGCGGAACGATGTTTCGGGGTCTGTTGACGTTTTTGGGGCCAAAGGTTGGCGTCAAATACCGCAAAGAGCCCGCCGATGTCAGAACCATTGCCGGAGATGAGCTCTGGTGCTCCAACTGGTGGTGATGATTGGTGCACTTCTGTTTAAGGCAATTCACGGGATTGGAGTGGTTAAAGCTATGTTTGTGGCTTCTAAAAATAGCAACTAGCCCGTTTTCGCCAAAATTTCACTCTGTTTTTTCCGAGTAAATTAATAGCTAACAGGGTCCTCTCCCGAGGACTTCTAAGTACGCCGACTACAGCCACACCTATAGGCCAACGCCCACGCACACTGCTTGCCTGATTTCCGAGACACCTTCTGTGGTCCTCTGGTTTTTGCGTGGCGGCAACGCTGCGTATGCGTGATTTGTGTGTCTTATCAATCACGTCTAATGGAATTTCCTTTGGCCCCGCCACCAGGCCGCGCAGCCACTCCGACTCTTGAGCCACGACAAAGTTGCCTAATAATTTATAATAAGTTGGCCCAGCACGCGACCTTAAAATTGAAAAGTTTTCCAATGTCGTTGCCGCAATGACTTATACGCCCGTGTAACAAGACACATTATCGATGTACTTTATGTATACCTTATGTATACGAAGTGTTCTTTTCAAACTTATGATTATGATTATGTAAACTCTAGGCAGACTCCAAAATCAAGGCTGCGTTTGGCTCCAACGACAAGTTGCTCAGTGAGACGGTATCGCTGTGAGAGGGAGAACGAAAAGTTACTTGAGGACTTGACTTCCAGGGAAGTTCCAAGGCAGACTCACCCAACTGTGGCCTTGGCCTGCGGATTGAGCAGCTTGATCTTGTAGTTGCCAGTGGCATATATGGCACTGGCCACATCCAAGCCGGAGACACTGGTGTCCAGCACATTGGCCACCAGCACGTAGGTGGTCTCCCCACTCAGGTACCTCCTGATGGCCACCACATTGTCGCCGACACTCCCGTACCGAGTGGCGCCCAACTGCAGAGTCTTCTGCTTGCGTAACTCCACCAGCTGCTTGTACAGGCTCAGGTGACTGGGACTCGTGGCGTTCTCCGTTTTGGCATTTACGGTCACGTAGTTCGGGTTGATCGGCAGCCAGGTGGTGGAGTTGCTGGAGAACCCTGCGTTGGACTCGTCACTCCACTGGAAGGGCGTCCTGGCGGGATCGCGGGTGAACTGCTCGTAGATTTGCGAGTTGGAGTTGCAGGCCGCCGGATCACGGCTGTCCTCCCAGCTGATGTCTAGGTCCGTCATGCCCAGCTCCTCCCCCTGGTAGGTGATGCTCACGCCGGGCAGGAACATCTGCAGCATGTTCATCAAGTCGATGCGGTTCTCCCCATAGCGGCTGCCCACCCGCCGCTGGTCATGATTGCCCATCTGCAGAGATTTGCAATAAGTAATGTATTTTAATCTTAAGCCAAAAATACCATAACATTTGGATGCTCCTACGCCAAGAGAAAAGGTACCGAAAATTCAAAAAGTTTTTTCAAACACAGGTTTTTAAGGGACTTTAACGAAATTTAACAAAATATTTTGGAAAAGTTGAATGGTTTGCCGAAAATTTTTAAGGTTTGATTTTTTGTTTCTGTGCCATCAGAAGAATCACTTACCACCCAGTTGGCCGTATGTCCGGCAGGCATCTGGCTCAACCAACTGTTGATGATCTTCACGAATCCCGTGGCACTAAGCTGCGTGTTGTTCTTGTCACCGTTGCCGCCAGTGATGAACTGGAAGTTGAAGGGCATCTGGGCGCCCTTGGTGGTGCGGTTGCCGTAGAACTGCATCACGTAGTCCAAGCCCGAGTAGGTCTCCACCATGATGACCCGCGTGTCGCCGCCGTGGATTCGCTGGTAGTCGTCGAGCAGCGTGCGCCACTGAAACACCATCTCCACCGTTTCGCGCAGGTCCTGGGTGTAGATGTGCTTTAGGTAGGAGGAGTCGTCCGGGTCGTCCGTGTAGCCACTCAGCGGCTCGTCTGGATAACGCCCTTCGGCGTCGGGCAGGACCTCGAAGCACCACGGCACCGCGTCCATGCGGAAGCCAGCCACTCCTCGGTCCAACCAGTAGGTTAGAACTCGCTTCATTTGGGCCACCACGGCGGGATTGCGGTAGTTGAGATCCGGCTGCTTGACCGCGAACTGGTGGAGGTAGTACTGCTGGCGCTCCTCGTTCCACTCCCAGGCACTGCCCCGGAAGGCCTGGAGCCAGTTGGAAGGGGGCGCCCTCTTTCCCGTGGTGGCATTCACGTAGCCATCGTGCCACATGTAGTAGTCCTCGTAGCCCTTCTCCCTCTTCACCGACTTCTGGAACCAGATGTTCTCGTCGCTCGAGTGATTGGGCACAAAGTCCAGGATGATCTTGATGTTCCGCTTGTTGGCCTCCACAATCAGCTCATCGAAGTCTGCCAGGGTTCCGTACTCCGGCTGAATGTCGTAGAAGTCGGAGATGTCGTAGCCGAAGTCCGCCATGGGTGAGCTGTAAATGGGCGACAGCCAGGTGGCCGTCACTCCGATCTCCTTGAGGTAGTCCAGCTTGGAGATGATGCCCTGCAGGTCACCGATGCCGTCGCCATCGGAGTCCTTGTAGGAGCGCGGGTAGATCTGGTAGAACTGCGCTACTTGCCACCAATCGCGGGTGGTATCCGTGGTGGTGGTGGCCCTCTCAAGGTCCAGATCCACTGCTGCCGCACTCCCAAGGTCGCAGTGCAGACCCAGGAGGAGTATCGCTACAATGATGTGATTCAAGCACGCCATGACTGACTGACCAACGGGCTTTTGGGCCCGCTTTTATAGACCGCCTCCCCACAGATTTTTCCACCGATAAGTGCTCAAGTGCTTTGACTGCGTTTATTGTGAGTATTTACTTATTAACTAGCAGCTGGAGCCGCGGGTGGGAACTCATCGATTTCCCAGATAGAGCGCCACTTGAACCAGCCAGAGATAAACCCCCAGAACGGGCAGAGAACGAGTCTCTCCATTGGTGGCGTAGCCGTAGTATGAGGAGATGGACTGCAGGATCAGCGAGTCCTTGGGATGCAGCTGCAGCGATGAGGAGTTGAGGAGATCACTGAGAGAGGGGATGAAATCAAAAAGCGGTCTGTTTGTGAACCAGAACAACTTGACCTACCCCACTTTGACCTGAGATCGCTCTGTGACCAGCACAACTTTGAGCTGAGGAGGCAATTCGGGGAAGCTCTGCCGAAGGTTGATGGTCTCCACGCCGTCGTAAATGTTCAAAAGGGTCAAGAAGGTCGAATCACGTTCGAGATACCTGTGAAAATCTATTGTTATTATGGGGGCCTTTGAAGTAGCTCTATGTGTCACCGTTTGACGGCCAGCACTGCGTCGCTGAGGGCCTTCACTTCAGTTTGGCCGCGCTGAAGGGTCTGCGATTGCTTCCTCAGCTCCCAGAGCTGCTTGAACACGTTGAGGTGACTCAGGGGCTTCTGCCGCTCCAGCTCCACGTTGACCTGCTTGTAGTCCAGGGCGATGGGCAGCCAGGTCTTGCTGGCATTGCTGAACCCCGCGTCCTGGTCATCGGCCCACTGGAAAGGAGTGCGCTCCGGATCGCGGGAGTAGCGCTCGTAGATGCTCGGGTTGGTGTTGCAGGCCGAGGGGTCCACCGTGTCCTTCCACGAGATCCACACGTTGGTCATGCCCAGCTCCTCGCCCTGGTAGGTGACACTGGCGCCGGGCAGCGTGGCCGTCAGCATGTGCAGCATGTCCACCCGATCCCGGCCCAAGCGGGATCCCACTCGCGGCTGATCGTGGTTGCCCAACTGGGGAAAAAAATGTCGCTGTTTTGAACATGGATCTTTGGATATTGGTGTGCATGAACCCACCACCCAGTTGGCGGTGCGCCCCTGCGGCATGTGCTGTAGCCACTTGAGCACCGTTCCCTTGTAGGCATGGGCGTTCGACGAGTTGGACAGCTCGCTTATCAGCAGAAAGTTGAACGGCAGCTGAGCGCCCTCCGCCGTCGCATTGCCGTAGTACTGCATCACGATCTCGATGGGTGAATAGGTCTCGGCCATCAAGATGCGGTCCTCCCCGCCGTGCTCGCGCTGGTAAGCGTCCAGCACCGCCCGCCACGAGTAGACCAGGTCAATGGTCTCCGGCTGATCCTTGGTGTAGATGTGCTGCAGATACCCGTAGTCCTCGGGGTCGTTGTCCCCGTCATTGCGCGGCTCGTCTCGGTACTGATTCTGAGCATCCGGCGCTATCTCAAATACGTGGGGTACGGCGTCAATGCGAAAGCCGGAGACGCCCTTGGCCAACCAAAATCTCAAAACATTCTGAGATGAAATGGAACGATTAAGAATCCTAGAAGAATTCTTAGCTGTTAGCAATGGCGGTGACTCACATTCATGGCCTCCCGTACTTTTGGGTTGCGGTAGTTCAAGTCCGGCTGCTTCTTTACAAATTGGTGCAGGTAGTACTCCTGACGACCCTCGTGCCATTGCCAAGCACTTCCCCGGAAAACGCTGATCCAATTGGAGGGCGGAGTGCGATTGCCATTTACCGTTCGCCCAGGGTGCCACACGTAAAAGTCCTTAAACTCCGGGTCCTTCGCCGCCGAGCGACGGAACCACTCGCACTCGTCACTCGAGTGGTTGGGCACGAAGTCCAGGATTATCTTGATGTCCAGCTTCTTGGCCACTTCCATCAGATGTTCAAAGTCCGCCATGGTTCCGAAAATCGCCGCAATCTCGGTGAAGTTGGCTATGTCGTAGCCAAAGTCAGCCATGGGTGAGGTGAAGATGGGCGATAGCCAAGTGGCCGTGATGCCCAGCTCCTTGAGGTAGGGCAGTTGCTCCGCGATGCCTGACATATATATTTAAATAGAGAAGGGTCTACATATTTATCTTTCTGTGCTCTTCTCACCATTCAGATCGCCCACGCCATCGCCGTTGCTGTCTTTAAATGACCTTGGGTAGATCTGATAGAAGGCGCCCGTCTGCCACCACTTGAGGTCGGGGGCCTGACTTTCGATGTCCACGAAATCCGCATGGTAGTTGGGGAAAGGTTGGCCCCTCGCGAGGCACAGAACTTGGAGTAGAACCACGAGCACTGCACCCATGCGGTGCTTAATCATTTTGACTGCCTTTTTGCGGTTCAGCGGTCTGAGTAGCACAGTTCTGCTCTCAACAAGCACACAAATGCGACTGGCGATCGAATGCAAAACAGAATTATGTGAGGCCCTTATATAAAGATCAGAGAATGGGGGAGAAAAGTCTGGGGCTTAGTTACAAATGTGTTTGAAAGGTCCATTGGGGTACAAAGCTTATAAAACAAAAATACAATTTTTTGCTTATAATACAACAATACAAATAATATAAAAACTTTAAGAGTTAGAAGTTAACGTTTACAAAACATGTAAACCTTGAATAACATTCTCTGGAGGGATCTCACTATTATCAGATTTAAGTAGTTCTCTACGCCCATGTGTAAAATATGCATCTATTTTATTTATAAACGCGCAGAGAATCGGGAGAATCAGAGAGCGCAGCAAAGATCTTGAGAGGGGAGCATGGCTCATAGTTAAAAGTAATCTGAACTGAAATATGTGGGGAGAAAAACATAAGCACGTATGGGATTTTTAAATGCTATTGGCAATCAAAGAATCAAGTAACATACATTTTTTGGAAATATCTAAAAAGTCAAGAATGGAGCTTTAAGAGTGTACAGATGCGGCAAAACAAAAATTTGCGAATATTAATGGACTGCCCTAAAATAGAATAAATATGGCGATCTACTACATATATACTATTTTAAAATATTAACTTAACTTATACAAACTTCGGCTTGCCGAAGTAAACTTCCTTTTTTGTTTCATATTACTTTCCCACTAATTTCCCGATTGTTCCTAGACAGCTATATAATATAGTCGTCCGATTAAGATAAAATTTAATTCGAAATTCAGAACTAATTAAAAAATGTTATTTCCAAACTTAGAAAGTTATATGTTAAAAAACACCAAAGATATAAATGTTATACCCTTGGAGAGGGTATAATAATTTCAGTCAGAAGATTGCAACGCAGTGAAGGAGACGTATGTATATTCTTCATGTCCGTCTGTTCGTCCGTCTGGTCGTCTATCCGTCCGTTTCTACGCAAACTAGTCTCTAAGTTTTGATGCTATCAAGCTGAAACTTTCCCAAAAGTCTTCTTTCTATTGCAGGTAGTATATAAGTCGAAACCAGCCGGATCGGACAACTATATCTTACAGCTGCCATAGGAACTATTGGGGAAAAAATTGTAAAAAAAATTATATCTTCGGTGTGTCTTATGAATTATGAATTAAATAGTATCAAAATCGGACGACTATATCATAAAGCTGTCTTAGGAACGATCGGGAAAACTTACTTGGGCAAGCTTTTATTCCCTCGGAGTTACAGAGCTTTGCGATTTCTAGAAACTAAACTATAAGTAAAGAAATATTAAGATGAATGTTTGCCCAAAAAGAATTAAAACCATCTTTCTATTATTGTGATATTGTTTCTATGGCAATTTATGGTTAAGTCGTCAGATTTTTTTAATTTATTCGAAGTAATGTAAAATACTGCAGAATTCTGCAAGATTCTACTCTTAAAATGTCGAACAAGACAAAATTTGATCTTTTTTAATTTTTAAAAAATATTTTTCGTATTATTCCAATGGAAGCAATACGATATAGTTGTCCAATCCTGCTCGTTTCGACTTATTCTATCTTCAGCACAAAACCTTTTGGGAAGGTTTTCGTAGAAGCGGACAGACGGGCAGAAGAAAAGACAGACATGGCTGGATCGACTCGTCTAGCGGTGCTGATAGAGACTATATATACATTATGGGAAAACGTTTCCTGCACTGCGTTGCAAACTACTGACTCAAATAATTGTACCCTCTTCAAGGGCAAAATAATTAGTTAACAAGTCAAGATTTTTATTTATCTAATAAAATAATAGTTTTTGAATAAATATTATACATACTTTTTGTAAATATTTTTTTTAAATTTTTGTGGTAGCTTTGTGAGTAATATGAGTTTAATTAGATAATCTGCTGGCTATTCTTTAGCACTTTACCAAATACATAAGATCACGGTTAGTATAATGACACTGTCCGAAAGTATTTTTGTGCTGGCCTGTAAGCTTTAAATTATGTTAATATCAACGATACACAAATATTTTTAAAACAGTAATTTTAATTTACACCAAATAAAAACCTTTATAAAAGTGGCGGGAGACAAACTTTAGCTTAATAAGCGTTTTATGATTTTAGAGTGGTGGAAATTCTGTCCCAAAGACACTATTACTTTTATGCTTATTAAAAAGTATTTCGTAGTTCTGTTCAATTCTTTAATTATTCACAAGGGGTACTCATGTCCGCAAGGGTCATCAGGGTGATTGTTATATTTAAAAAAACGATTTTTAGTATGAGTAATTTTTTTTTAAATTTTAAAACTCAGATAAAAATGCATGAATTTTTTATAAAACTTGAAAAAAAAAACACAAACAAGAGAGAGTGCTGTAGACGAGTGCCGCAAAAAAAAATTTGACTGAGGTGGTGGTTGCGGTTCACTTCAAAATCTTCTAGGTACTTTCTTGGACTTTATGATACCCTTATATATTCATGATCAAGATCACTAACCCAGTCGATCCAGCCATGTCCGTTTAAAACGCTTAAATCTGACTACCGCCCACATAACATTTACTGAAAAAGCGGTTAGGTGGCGCTTTACGATACCGCTTTGCTGCTTATTTATATCCATTTCCGTTTTGCTTCCTTAAGCTGAGTAACGGGTATCTGATAGTCGAGACATTCGACAATAGCATTCTTCCTTTTTTTTTAATGTTAATCTGCGCTATATCGGAGCGTCTGTTTTGGGACGGCTTTTGGGCATTAGAGTCGGCGCGGCACCCTGTGCGATAGCACTTCGGCGATCATAAAAAGTGATTCATAATGTTTTTCAATTCTTTAATTTTTTACAAGGGGAATAAACTAAGCGGTCGTTGTGGAGCGCAGCACAATGGCCTCGTGAGGCATTAGGGTGACACTTGTGGCGGACAACTGATCCCCGACCTTTTTGATGGACTTTTCGGTCACCAGGGCGTACTGGAACTTGGCGGGCAGGCTGCCGAACACAGTAGATAGGTTGACATTCTCGATGGAGTCGAAAATGTTGAACAGCGAGATGTAAACGTAGTCGCCGCTCAGGTGGCTGCAGATCAAGATAGTTGGATGCAATTGAATAGTTGATTAAAGTCTTAAAGATCCAGAAAACTCACCGTTTGACAGCCAGAACATAGCTGCTCACCGCCTTGATCTCCGCGGATCCCTCCTCGATGCTGGGCTCCTGACGCAGATTTTGCAGCCGTTTGAACACGTTCAAGTGGCTCAAGGACGCTCCGCGCTCGGTCTTTACGTTCCTCTGGGGATAGTCAGAGGACACTGGCAGCCAGGTGGTGTTGCCGGTGGTGAATCCAGCGAGCTTTTCGTCCGACCAGTGCATCGGAGTGCGAGCCGGATCCCGGGAGTTGTCCATGTAGTTGGACTCGTAGCCATTGCAGGCCTGCGGGTCCACGGTGTCCTCCCAGGAGACGTAGCCGTCGAGCATGCCCAGCTCCTCGCCGTTGTAGGTGATGCTGCAGCCGGGAAGAATCAGCAGCAGGATGTTGAAGAGGTCGACCCGGTCAGCTCCGAATCGGGAACCCACGCGGTTCTTGTCGTGGTTTCCGATCTGTTCAAAGAAGGCGTAAACTAGTTTATAGCGCTCATAAGAAATTATATTCCGCTTGCCCCGCTCTAATGATTAACTAATTGCCAATAGCTCACCCCCCCCAAACTTACCACCCAGTTAGCGCTCTTGCCCTCGGGCATCAGATTAAGCCAGTTGTTAATCAGGTACTCGTAGTGATAGGCATCGGAATCATAGTGCAGATTGCTTATCAGCTGGAAGTTGAACGGTATCTGGGCACCGTCGGCCGTGGCATTCCCGTAATAATCCATTACGATCTCGATTGGGGACCAGGTTTCCACCATTAAAATGCTGATTAATACGAAAAATTTGACTATTTTCAAGATTTTTCCGCTTTTGAAGCTACCTACCGCTCATCTCCTCCGTTGTCGGCTTGGAACTGCTCGAGAATTTGGCGCCATTCATAACTGAAAATGCGGAAAGATTAAAAGGGGCTTTATAAGGATATTAACAATCCAAACGTACACCAGGTGAGGGGTCTCCGGCTGGTCCACGGTGTAGATCTTGTGCGTGTAGCCGTACTCGTCCGGGTCGTCAGTCCAATCGTTGCGGGGTTCGTCAGGATAGTTGCCGTTCTCATCGGCCTCGATCTCGAAGGCGTGGTAAATGGCATCGACGCGAAATCCATCGACGCCCTTCTCCAGCCAGAAACGTAGCACATTGTTCATCTCCTCGCGCACCACGGGATTACGGAAATTAAAATCCGGCTGCTTCTTGTGGAACTGGTGGAGGTAGTACTCCTGGCGACCCTCGTGCCACTCCCAAGCGCTGCCACGGAACACGCTCACCCAGTTGGTGGGCGGACGACGAGTTCCATTCTCGTTGAGGAATCCCGGGTGCCAGACATAGTAGTCCTTGTACCCCTCCTCTCCAGCAGCCGATCGGATGAACCAGTCGCACTCATCGCTGGAGTGATTGGGCACAAAGTCTAGGATGATCTTCACTCCCAGCTCCTTAGAGCGGGAGACCATCTCCTCGAAGTCCTCCATCGTCCCGAAAAGGGGATCGACCGCCTTGAAGTCGGAGATGTCGTAGCCAAAGTCGGCCATGGGCGACTTAAGGAAGGGCGACAGCCAAGTGGCGGTAATACCGATCTCCTTCAGGTACTCCAGCTTCTCGGTCACTCCGTTCAAGTCCCCAACTCCATCACCGTCTGTGTCCTTAAAGGATCGTGGGTATATCTGATAGAAGGAAGCGGTTTTCCACCAGGGGGCCAACGCCGCATCGACGGCCAGAAGGCCGAGGCCCAAGAGCAGGAAGAGGCTAGTCCAAGTGGCCATTGCTAACTGTAAGTGGTGCGATTGGAATCGGTTTCTTATACACGGCGATAATCTATGGACCTTATCGATTCTGACTCTTTGGCGCGAAAAGCCGCACGACCACCTGGGGAAAATATATAAAGAGACCTTTGGCTGCAGAATAAAAATTTTCAGATACTGATGTTGTTTAATTAAAGATGTGATTTTATTTATGGTGGGGGAAGACGAACATCTTCAAATTCATCTAATGCCGTAAAGTGTGAAGTATCTATTAGATAAGATTTTATACACAAAAAATATTTACACCTAATTATCCCAGGTTATTTCCTCATAGTTACCTAATAGCACTATTACTAAATTAGTTCTTCGTTTTATCCGTTTAGCCATTTTGTAAATCTTTTTTTAATGCAAGTTTGCTCATCTGTTAGGAACTATGAGAAAGTAAACACCAACATTGGCCATTGCTGTTTCGGCCAACCTTAAACCAGCAAAATATGAAAATATATTTGTTTTTAAAATTTATAATGAATCTGAATGCAATTTTTATATATATGCACATACATTTTTCATAGTACATATAGGTGCACGGTCATGGGTATGTAAGTATCCAACACTCGGCGTATCTTATCTTAAAAAAAAACCAAACATTATTAGAATAAGTTAGTTTGCTAGGGAGCAAACCATTCTGCGCCCTTACCAGCTATTGTCAACCAATGACCTATACTCATAAAGTTCCAGTTCCAACCGACACGTTATCACAGCCTTCAACCCCGATTCGCCTACTTTTATTGGCACAAAAGCCCAATGGAAGAGAGCCAATAAATTACTCCCCCCCGCGAAATAAAAGAACAAAATTGCCGATAAGATATGGCAGTATGCAGTTGGAATTCATTTACCTGCCAATCTGTCTCATGATCTTCGGGCGTGAGCCAAGCCGAAACGACTACCAAATGGATACAATAAATTCCACAACCCCGTATCATGAGAACCCATTCGCAGTGGATTGTAAATCTGCCAGTCCCACAAAGCTAATCAGAAATAGTTGGCCTTATGGAGGGCTTATCGCCGCCTTATCGATTGGAGCGCTGTGCATAAATAGGGGCCCTGTATAATCCCTCTGGCCATTGGCAATCGATCGATTTTGTGGGAGCCATGTTCAAGTTACTGGTGCTCTCCTGCCTGTTGGCTTTGGCGCTGCCCTCGCTGGCGGAAGTTGGCTGGTGGAAAACGGGCCAGTTCTACCAGATCTACCCCAGATCTTTCAAGGATAGCGATGGCGATGGTGTGGGCGATCTCGTTGGTAAGTTTTTGTTTTCAAAAGACATAGATACGGGCTTCACAATGAATAATTGTCAGGTATTACGCAACAACTGCCCTACCTAAAGGAAATTGGTATCACGGCCACCTGGCTGTCCCCGATCTTCACTTCGCCCATGGCTGATTTCGGCTATGATGTGGCGGATCTGAAGAACATCGACCCCCTTTTCGGAACCATGGAAGACTTCGAGGCCCTGTTGGCGCGCGCCAAGGAGTTGGACATCAAGATCATCCTGGACTTTGTCCCCAACCACACGAGCGACGAGTGCGACTGGTTCATCCGGTCAGCCGCCGGCGAGGAGGAGTACAGGGACTTCTACGTGTGGCACACCGGCAAGGTGGTCAACGGTATACGGCAGGCACCCAACAACTGGCTCTCCGTGTTCCGCGGCTCCATGTGGACCTGGAACGAGCAACGCCAGGCCTACTACCTCCACCAGTTCCACGCCAAGCAGCCCGATCTCAACTACCGCAACCCCAAGGTGGTGGAGGCCATGAAGGACGTCCTGCGCTTCTGGCTGCGAAAGGGAGCCTATGGATTCCGCATCGACGCAGTGCCGCATGTGTTCGAGATTCCCGCCGACGCCGATGGCAACTGGCCCGACGAGCCCCAAAACGAAGAAGTGAGCGATCCCGAGGACTACAACTACCTGCAGCACATCTATACCACAAACCAGCCCGAGACCCTGGAGCTGGTCTACGAGTTCCGCGACGTGATCGAGGAGATCGACGCCGAGTTGGGCGGCGATGACCGCGTCCTGCTCACCGAAGCCTACTCCCCGCTGGATGTCCTGATGCAGTACTACGGAAACGGAACCCACCTGGGCTCCCACATCCCCTTCAACTTCGAGCTGCTGGCCAAGATCGGCTACAGCTCCGACGCCTACCACTACTCGGAGCTGATCCACAACTGGCTGGACAACATGCCCGAAGGCCAGGTGGCCAACTGGGTGTTCGGCAACCACGACCAGAGCCGCATCGGCTCCCGCCTGGGCACCGACCGCATCGACGCCTGCAACATGATCGTCCTGGGCCTTCCCGGCGTGAGTGTGACCTACCAGGGCGAGGAGACGGGCATGACCGACGTGTGGATCAGCTGGGAGGACACCGTGGACCCGCAGGCCTGCCAGTCCAACGAGCATGAGTTCGAGCGCCTCAGCCGCGACCCCGTGCGAACTCCCTTCCAGTGGAGCGACGAGCAGAACGCCGGCTTCTCCAACGCCTCCGTCACCTGGCTTCCGGTGGCCAGTGACTACAAGTCGGTCAACGTGAAGAAGGAGCGCGGAATCGCTCTGAGCCACCTGAACGTATACAAGCAGCTGCGCTCTCTGCGGGATGAGCCCACCTTGAAGCAGGGCGACGTCTCTGTTTCGGCCATTGGCCCCAACGTGCTGGCCTTCAAGCGGTAAGCAAAGAAAACCCATTTTCCGAAGCCCGGTAGATTACCGATTCCTCAATACACAGTTCCCTGGCTGGTTACAAGTCCTTCATCACCGTCATCAACATCAACGATGATGTCGAGTCGGTCAACTTGGACTCTGTCTTCACTTCCATCTCCACTCAACTGCAATACGTGGTGGTGAACGACAAGAGTTCGCGTCGCAAGAAGTGAGTACTAGTCACCTTAAACCATATATTATATAATGCTTACCACCTACCCATATTCCCTCAGCGATCTAACTTTTGCCAACTCTGTGCTGCTGATGCCCAAGGAGGCCGTCGTGCTGAGCACGGTCTGAACCCATTTAATAGCTCTTTAATAAAGATTTACCAAAACGCATAACTTCCTCATGGGGGTATAATTACTCAACAGAGTGCTTATCTTTGCGATAGCCCCACACTAAGTTGTATAAGCACTGATTAGGAACCGACCCACTGGAAGTTTTGAATAATACCTATTAAATTTATTGGGCAATCGGGCAAGAACTGCGTGCGACTGATTACTATCGATCAGGATTACTCGCAGAATAATCCAATGCATTAGCTGATGCCAGGGCCAAATGGGCATATCTTTAGGTGGGCGATGTTTCAATCGAAGTATGTGTAATTGGCACTCAAAGTTCACTTTGTTATATGGCTGGGAACTCATGCGGCGAGTTGCTGAAAGAAACAGGCCCTATCTTTATGGGGGACCCCAATGGCAATCGATATTGTTTAACAGGAAATAAACAAGGAATTTATTTTTTTAATAACAAAATCGGAATGGAGCTACGCCGACCAGCGTAAAACGACTGCTTCGTAGGGCATGAGAATGATTCTCCGCGACAGGTCTACTTTTTGTCTGTATAGTAAGCAAAGTTAGTTGGAAATGTAGTGGAGCAGTAGTGAGAGGAAGCTTACCCAGCATAGTGCTTGGAGTACGCGGTGACCAAGACATACTCGTAGATCTTGGAGGCCAGTCCATCGATAATCTCCATGTCGTTGCCCATGTTGACCAGGATTCGGTACTCCTCGCTGTACTTGTTAGTGCTGGAGAGGCCATAAATTCCGGGCCATAAGTTGTGATGTGGAAAAGGATGTATAGTATCAAACCTACCGTATAATTTGCAACACCTGTTCCGTGACCGCCTCGTAGGAGAATCCTCCCTCCTTCTTAAAAGCCAAAAAGGCGGCGCTGCTCTTTAGGGCCTGCAGTCCCTTGAAGACGTTCAGGGAGGATCTCGACACCCCGCGCTCCGACTGCACATTGTATCGCTGGTAGTCGGTACTAAGGGGCAACCAGGTGCTGTCCCCATCAGAGAAGTCGGCATTCTTTCCGGCAGTCCACTGCATCGGCGTTCGCTCCCCATCCCGATCCTCGCAAGAGTCGCCAGCGCACTCCACGTCCACGTTGGACATGCCGATCTCCTCGCCGTAGTAAGTCACCGAGGCACCTGGCAGGGCGTTCACGATGACATTCAGCAGATCCACTTTGTGGGCTCCCATGCGATCGGCCACCCGGTTGGTGTCATGATTTCCGACCACCCAGTTGGCCGTCTGGTGGTCCGTCCACATGGTGTTCATCCAGTAGTCGATGGATCCCACCACATCACTGGCGGTGGAGTAGCCGCTGAGGTACATCAGCTGGAAGTTCATGGGCAGCTGGGTGCCCTGATGGGTGCTGTTGCCGAAGTACGCACTCAGCGTTTCCACGGAGGAGTAGGCCTCGGCCAGGAGAACCCTGGAGTCGCCTCCGTTCTCCGATCTGTAGCTGTCCAGAAACGCCCGCCACTCGTACATCAAGTCCACCGTGGCTGGCTGGTCCTTGGTGTAGATGTGATCGTGGTAGTCGTAGGCATAGGGGTCGCTGCCCCAGCCGCTGACTGGTTCATCCGGGTAGGAGCCATCCGCGTTTCGGAGCTCATAGATGTGGGGAACAGCATCGATTCTGAATCCGTCCACTCCGCGGTCCAGCCAAAATTTCAGGACGTCCAGCATGTGCTCCCTCACCATGGGGTTGGTGAAGTTGAGATCCGGCTGCTTCACCTGGAACTGGTGCAGGAAGTACTGCTGGCGCTTCTCGTTCCACGTCCACATGGGTCCGCTGAACACGCTGATCCAATTGGAGGGCGGTTCCCTCTCCCCGGTTTCCTCGTTCAACCTTCCATCGTCCCACACGTAGAAGTCATCGAAACCCTCCTCGCGGTTCACGGACTTCTGGAACCACTCGTTCTCGTCGCTCGAGTGGTTGGGTACAAAGTCCAGGATGATCTTTACGCCCAGCGACTTGGCCTCCACTATCAGGGCATCGAAGTCCTCAAGCGTACCGAAAATCGGATCGATGTCGTAGAAGTTGGAGATGTCGTAGCCAAAATCCGACATGGGCGACGTGAAAATGGGCGACAGCCAGGTGGCCGTGATGCCGATTTCCTTGAGATACCCCAGTCGCGAAGTAATACCCTTCAAGTCCCCGATGCCGTCGCCGTCGCTGTCTTGGAAGGAGCGCGGATATATCTGGTAGAGCGAGGCGTTCTCCCACCAATCGATGTCCGCCCCACCCACTCGGGTGGAGGCCACGAGGAGCAGAGCCACCAGGCCGAGATGTGCCCACTGCGGCATTTCGATAGCGTTTGAGTGGGCCAAACTCAATTTGCTAATAACAATTGCCGGCCATGTAGCGATTGAACAGGCGATAAGGCCGCAATTGCTGCGGCCAACTGGTAATCTATCAGTGTTTTATCGCATATTTTCTAGATTAAATACCCGCGGACTGGGCTTTTTCCCACTCTCTCCTTCTCTCTTTTTATTGGATATTCCTCTAAAGCGTGAAGTGTCGTAAAATTGCAATAAAAATAAATACGACTGTTGAAGAATAAATCGATGACTGTACACAGATTCACGAACTGAATCACAACCATCCATTAATGCCTACACCCAAAATTAAAAAGCTACACTGTAATTTTATTTTGCATACAGTACAATATTTCTAAAAATATATTATAAGACGTTTTGCTTTTGTAGCTAGCTTGGTTATTCATACTTGTATTACACCGATTTGGAACAGGATCCTCTTTGTCACTTTTAAAAATCACTGTTCCCCTTTAATGCTCATGAATAAATTGGGGCAATAGTATTCCTGCCTATTTATTGCTAGGTGACAACTCTCTTATACTTTTTAAATAATTTATTTGCATGTACATCCGCCATTAGCTAAATACATTTCTCAACCACAATGTGCGCTTTTTGGATAACGCAGCCATGTAATTAGTCACTTTTCCCGCATCCCTATTCAAATAAAACGAAACGAATTTCTAATTACCAAAAGACATTGTCAACCAGTGGCGCACACAGGACTTGTTTGTTTGGGTTGGGGTTTTAAGCTTAGTGAATCCAAGACTTGGAACAACATTGCACCCAAACTAGTGTATATTTATACGAGCAAGGAAGCAGGCACTTGTCAGGTGAAATATGATGGAAATGGAATTTTTCATATAAAGCTTTTCTGAGCCTATTTTAATAAAACCTTTTCTGATATCCTTCTTCCAGGTACGCTAATTCTGCGAACTTAATTGAATCCTTGAATCCGTGCCACAGAACCCGGAGGAAATAATCTTGTGTTTTCATAGTGTGCTCGTTTAAGTACACTTACTCATTAAACTACCTGGGGCAATCCACTCGTCGTGGTTTTAATTCAATTAAAATGCGCTCTCGCCATTTGGATTCGCACGTGTGCTTACTCACCTCTTCCAGTCCCGCAACCGGCATCATCCCCGGAGGCGATTCCGCCCTAAATCAACAAGCTCTTCAGTTTGCGGACACAAAAGCTGAGCTCGGCTTAGTTATTTTAAATCGATGTAATTGGTAAATATATGGTTGAGTTGACTTTTTAAGCTTTCATTAAAAATCAATTGGATTTAGGGTTGAGAAAGAAAACTGACACAACTAATTAGCTATTTTAAAAAATATGCATACATATTTAAAATTAGCAGTTCATATGAAATGTCAATAATAAAAATGTAATTATTCAATAAAATATACCTACTTTTGAAGCAAAAGCTCCAACTGAATACCCAAATTAGCAGAGGTCAAAACTAATTAATGTAATCTGTTTCAAGAAGTAAGTATACGATTGCTTCCCTAATATGTTTCACCGCTTCTTAAAGCACTTAACTTATCAAGCACAACTTGACTAACTTTGATAACAACAATTTGGACAGTATTGCCACAATGATTATGTTTTGTCGCGTTTGAAATGCCCCACAAAGCTTCCACAAGGTTATCACAAAAATATTTCCAAAACACCGCTAAGTTTATTAATCATAGTTTTCCAGCTTACTGTTGTTTATTTACTTGCAGTTGAAGAAGGTGGATTTGGCCGCCTGACTATCAGCTGACTAACGTCCACTTCAAAGCCCTACCATAACAAAACCCTGGAAGTTGGCGAAGATACTTGCCTCTAAAATCGGTACTTTTCCAGCAATCAAAGGTGTTCGGGAGTCGGTTAATCGCTTTACGTAAAGCTTCGCTGGGAGCGCGAAAACAATGACAGTTTCGGTTCGCAGACTTGAGCACCCTGAGAACTCATGTGAGCTGTTTGCACAGCAATTCAGCTGGGCACTCCAAGTGGGCCAAATCTCGATAGGAGCCGCCTTATCGGGCGGTATAAAAGGCAGCTGTCAGCCCCCCAGTCGGAACAAAATCGAACAAAATGCGCCCGCCATCAGCTGCCTGCGTCCTCCTGGCCATCGTTGGCTTCGTGGGAGCCACCGAGTGGTGGGAGAGTGGAAACTACTATCAGATCTACCCGCGCTCCTTCCGGGACTCCGATGGAGACGGCATCGGGGACCTCAACGGCGTCACCGAGAAGCTGCAGTACCTGAAGGACATCGGCTTCACGGCCACCTGGCTGTCGCCCATCTTCAAGTCGCCGATGGTGGACTTCGGCTACGACATCTCGGACTTCTACACGATCCAGCCGGAGTACGGCACCATGGAGGACTTCGAGCGCATGATCGCCAAGGCCAAGGAGGTGGGCATCAAGATCATCCTGGACTTTGTGCCCAACCACTCGAGCACCGACAACGAGTGGTTCACAAAGTCGGTGGACAGTGACCCCACCTACAAGGACTTCTACATCTGGCACGACGGCAAGGTCAACAACGAGACCGGCGAGCGGGAGCCGCCGAGCAACTGGAACTCCGAGTTCCGCTACAGTGCGTGGGAGTGGAACGAGGTGCGCCAGCAGTACTACCTGCACCAGTTCGCTATTCAGCAGGCCGATCTCAACTACCGCAATCCGGCCGTCGTCAACGAGATGAAGAACGTGATCCGCTTCTGGCTGGCCAAGGGCGTTTCCGGCTTCCGCATCGACGCGGTTCCCTACCTGTTCGAGGTGGACCTCGACCGGTACAACCAGTATCCGGACGAGCCGTTGACTAATGACCCCGTGAGCTGCCCGGATCCTGACGACCACTGCTACACGCAGCACATCTATACGCAGGATCAGCCGGAGACCATTGACATGGTGTACCAGTGGCGCGAGTTGGTGGACACGTTCCACGAGGAGCACGGCGGCGACCAGAGGCTGCTCATGACAGAGGCGTACACCAGCTTCGACAACCTCATGAAGTACTACGGCAACGGAGTGAGGAACGGCTCCCACATCCCCTTCAACTTCGACTTCCTCACGAGCATCAACAACGCCTCGAAGGCCAGTGACTATGTCGACCACATCAAAAAATGGATGGACGCGATGCCAGCTGGCGTGTATGCCAACTGGGTGCTGGGCAACCACGACAACAAGCGAGTGGCCTCCCGCTTCGGCGTCCAGCGCACCGACCTCATCAACATCCTGCTGCAGACGCTGCCCGGCCACGCCGTCACCTACAACGGCGAGGAGCTGGGCATGACCGATGTCTGGATCAGCTGGGAGGACACCGTCGATCCCAATGCCTGCAACTCCGACCCTGACAACTACTACGACCGATCCAGGGACCCGGCGCGATCGCCCTACCAGTGGGACGCCTCCTCCAAAGCAGGTAAGGGAATTCGAATCTTAAACGTTTGAGGTAATAACATTCAAAGAATATTACTTAAAGTAGCTTCTTCTCAAAAAAAAGCAAGTCATCAATAATATTTAATTTTTTGACTTCCCCAGTTCCCACAATAACTTTCTGATAAGAAATAACGTGTCACACTTTGATTATAATTATCATAGCCGAGCACACAAAATAGACAAGTGTTTTAGAAGTCTTTAGAGCTGTGAATAAAGAACTTTTTAAGGTTGAATTAAGAGAGTTTAGGTACTTAAAGCATATTGATAATAGCAATTCCTATCCCTTTTTAAGGCTTCACTAGTGCCGATCACACCTGGCTCCCAGTGGCCGATGACTACAAGACCAACAATGCCCTTCAGCAGCTGCGTGCCCCTCGTTCCCACCTGCAGATCTTCAAGAAGTTGGTGCGAGTCCGCAAGGAACCGTCCTTCCGCCAAGGAGAGCTCAACATTCAGGCCGTCGATGACGATGTGATAATCTACTCGCGGTGAGTGAAACGGTCCTTAAACTTCACACCAAGTGCTAAGTATTTTCCACACCAAACAGCCAAAAGACCGACAGCGATCTCTACGTGATCGTTCTCAACTTGGGCAGCACCTCCAAGACCCTGGACCTCACCAAGTACTACGGACTGGGCACGCAGGCGGAGGTCATCACCACTTCCCTGAACTCGCAGTACGTCGATGGCGATGTCATCAAGCCCTCGGAGTTCGTGGCCAATCCCTATGTGGGCACCGTGCTTGTGGCAGTTTAAGCTAGTGTTATTCAAATAAGAGACAATAAAGTAGCAACCTCACGTAGAATGTAAAGTAAACATCTACTTAATAAATCAAAAAAGTTGCAGGCCTAAAGGTAGGCTATTTAACTTTTGTCAAAACATTATATTCAAAGCCTCTGCTTCATGCGCAGATGCAGACCATTCTCAGACTTCAGAGTCATAGCAGCCGATAAAACCGGATCATATTTATGGATATGAGCATCGCGCTTCTTCTTCTCCGCTGGAGGAAGGCCCAGGGTCGTACTTATAGAGCCGTCCATAGAGAGGAGCCCATCTAGAGCAGGCAACACCTCGAAGTTTTGAATGATCTTGGACACCACTGTCTTGATCTCCAGCAGCGCGAACTTCTGTCCAATGCAGTTTCGAGGACCGGCACTAAAAGGCACGTATTCAAAGGGTCCCGGCTTCTTCAGGTCAAAACGATCTGGTCGGAATCTGTGAGGATCCTTAAAAACACGATCGTTGTATCCCAACATGAGCAGCCCCAAGTTCAAGGTGGTGCCCTTCGGCACAAGATCGCCATCTAAATAGAAATCCCAGATAACAAAGAAGCGTAAAATAAATCCCATTTGCTTACCAATGAAGTAATCTCTCTCCGTAAAGCGACCAATAAAAGGAACGCTTGGATAAAGTCGTTGCGCCTCCTTAATAAACAAATCCAAGTACTTCATTTGGGAGATTTCTTGGAAGGTGGCATCCCGACCAAGTCCCGAATCACCCATTACTTCGCACTGTTCATCAAATAGTTTTTTCTTTAAGTAAAAAATACTACCTAAAATTAGTTAGACCGTTAAAACTTGCTCTGCCAATGGGTCACCTGTTCAGTTTGATGTCTGGAGAGCAGGTAGACTGCGAAGCCAACTCCAGATGTGGTGGTGTCATGCCCCTCGAACATAAAGGTGGATACTTCTTCGTAAAGCTCCTGGGAATTTAGAGGACGACCATCCACAACGGATGAAAGAAGAGTATCCAAAAAGGCCATCTTCTTGCGGGAGAACTCATCACCCCGGTTGGTTGACTCGTCGCCCGACTTTCGAGCTTCAACTCGCTTGGCTATTATCTCATTGGTGAAGTCCTGGAGGGTTTTAAGAGTCCTTCTATAGGCTGGATATTCAGGTGCAAAGCGAAAAAGAAACTCATGTCGCTTCCAAGGATTAAACGCTCTCATCTTGATCATGTAGGTAATACTAATAGGGTATTACATACAAAATGGACTTTAGAAATGACTTTGAACGTTAAAATCAGTATAGTTCAAGCCATACTCACTCTTTGAAGGCTTGAACAACTGAGGAACTTCGGTTCTCCATGGCGCCGATGGACACGCCCATGGCAGTCTCGCAAATAACATCCAAGGTCAGATAGTGGGCTTCCTCCTGGAAGTCGAAGATGTTGTCTCCGTCTGCCACTTTTTTAAGCTGGTCTATGAACTTGCTGGAGTTCTCGTTCATCACCTCGTGGAAGTCCTGCAGGATGTTGAAGTGAAAGGCCGGAGTGATCATCTTGCGGTGCTTGTGCCATTTGCTGCCAGTGCTAGTCAGAAGTCCCAGTCCCAGCCAGGGATGAGTTAGATCGTACACGTCGGACTTGGATATCAAGGTCTGACTGCTAAGTATGAACTGCGCAAGAGCTATAATATTCCTTTAACACCATAAAAAATGTATCGAAGCCAAACTCACCTCCATGTACTTCGGACTAGTGACCATAATATTCGAGTATAAGCCTATCCAGTAGCGAAAGTTATTCTTCTCGTACTCGTGCCACCAGCCAAAGAATTGGTTCAAAATCTCTAAGAAAGTAAAACGACCATTAGAAGTTATAAATATTTGTTGGGAGAAGTCACTCTAATTCTCGCTTATTCTCTTCCCAGTGTAAAGTTGAATATTTTTCGCACGTATTACTACAGGTATTAGGTATTAGCGCTCTATAGCTCCCTTTTGCTTAAAATCACACTAATTGGTCCGCATTAAGATCAAAGTGCGCGTGATATCATTATATAAATTTTTATGTGATTAGACACCCAGGGTGCAGTGATATCTAAGGGGACTTTGATCCCGAGTTTCAATGAAAGCACTGAGATGGCATTTACCTGTGGGAGTCTTTCCCATCTGATGGGCATTTCCCACCAAGGGCAGCATACTTGGCCCCCGAAACTTGTTCAACATTCGTTTTCGCCGCAGTGCTCCTAATTCGAAATAGGCGACCAAGACCAGCGGAAGGCCAATAAAAACGCACAGCACTATCCACATTTTGAGTGCTACCACAGACAACCGATCGTTGCAGCGAGTAAATCGGATTTGAGTAAAAAGTGGAAGACTCTCTGCTTAAATACTCCAACCGGTTGCGGTAGCCAGTTCTCAGTCTCTCGCTGTTTGGTAATATATAGCTCTCAAACGGCCTATGACAAAAAGACAAAAGAAATTTATATGCGTTCAGCATGAACAGTCAATGTGCTGCATGCCATCCTCTTGCGATGTAAAGCTTACAAAAATACATTGTGCAGCTAGGTATATGCAACTATAATTTTGAATCAGTGTAGTCCAAAGTGCAAGCCAAGTTGACGAATTGAACGTTGTTTTTGTTTATTTGTTCTACTTCCACTGATTAACAGTGCCTTAATAATTATTGCTGTGGGGAAATCAGAATTAAATCCAAAAACAGTTGATCGGATTTAAAGCACCAAACTTAACAAAGCGATGAGCAATGCTCACTTCGAGATTAGGTTGGGCTCTAGGTTCTCTCCTTCAACCGAATATGCAGCCCGTTTTCGGATTTAAGGGTCAACACGGCGGAAAGAATTGGATCGTACTTGTGGCGACAGGCGTCGCGCTTTATCCTCTCAGCAGGAGGGTATCCCAGGGTGGTGTTGATATACCCGTCCTTGGAAACAAGCTCATCCAGGGCTGGCAGCACCTCGAAATTGCGAATGATCTTGGAAACCACAGTCTTGATCTCCAGAAGAGCGAACTTCTGTCCAATGCAGTTCCGTGGACCGGCACTGAAGGGCACGTACTCGAAGGGACCTGGTTTCTCGAGCTCAAAGCGCTCGGGACGGAATCTGTGGGGATCCTTGAACACTTTTTCGTTGTATCCCAGCATCACGAGACCCAAGTTGAGTGTGGTACCCTTGGGTACAAGATCACCGTCTGAAGGAAAAGTGTGACAGTGGATGGATTTTACTTAGTCAAAACAACATTTACCTATCACATAGTCCTTCTCTGTAAACCGGCCAATAAAAGGTACACTGGGATAAATGCGCTGCGCT
Organism: Drosophila biarmipes; assembly: GCF_025231255.1. Lineage (NCBI taxonomy): Eukaryota > Metazoa > Arthropoda > Insecta > Diptera > Drosophilidae > Drosophila > Drosophila biarmipes. The sequence continues at coordinate 4,864,604 of NC_066615.1, read as the reverse complement.
TCCTTGATGTACAGATCCAAGTATTTCATTTGGGATATTTCCTGGAAGGTGGCGTCTCGATCCAATCCAGTATCCCCCATTACCTCGCGTTGCTCCTCAAATAGTTTTTTCTGTTTTACAGAAATCAGCCGTTAGCTTTAAAAATAGTTGTTGCAGAGTGCTACCACTTAACCTGTTCATCTTGATGTCTGGACAGCAAATAGACAGCGAATGATACTCCCGAAGTGGTGGTATCGTGGCCCTCGAACATGAAGGTGGACACCTCTTCGTACAGCTCCTTAGAAGTCAGGGGTCGACCGTCGATAGTCGACGACAGCAGAGTGTCCAAAAAGGCCATTTTCTTGCGAGCGAACTCATCACCCTGGCTTGTCGAAACTGATCCCGACTTGTGGGCCGCAATGCGCTTATCGATGATCTCATTAGTGAAGTCCTGCAGCGTCTTCAGAGTCCTACTGTAGGCCGGGTAGTCAGGAGCCAATCGATACAGCGTCTCATTACGCTTCAGGGGGTGGAAAGCTCTCATGTTGATGTTATAGCACATGCTGTGGAAGGTAGAGAGAAGTACTAGTGGTTTTATAGCTGCAAACAAAGCCCCAAACTCACTCTTTGAAGGCCTGCACAATGGAGGAGCTCCGGTTCTCCATGGCATTGATGGACACTCCCATCGCTGTGTCGCAAATAACGTCGAGGGTCAGATAGTGGGCCTGGTCCTGAAAGTCGAAGATACTGTCCCCGGCAGCAACCTTCCTCAAGTGCTTGATAAACTTGCTCGAGTTCTCGTTCATCACCTCGTGGAAGTCCTGCAGGATGTTGAAGTGGAAGGCCGGGGTGATCATCTTGCGGTGCTTGTGCCACTTACTGCCAGTACTGGTCAGAAGTCCCAATCCTAGCCAGGGATGTGTCAAGTCATAAATGTCGGACTTTGTGATCAGCGTCTGGCTGCTGAGTATAAACTAGGAAATAATAAAATAATGTAATCATCGTGAGTATGAAAAGATCCCTGATAACTCACCTCGAGGTACTTGGAACTAGTGATCAATACATTTGAGTATGTTCCGATCCAGAAGACAAAGTTGTCCTTGCCAAACTGATGCCACCAGGAGAAAACCTGGTCGAGAATTTCTAAATAGCCGTAAAAAAGGCCATTAGTAGGCGGATCACGAGTCACTATCAGCGTGCGACAATGGTGTTCCAAAGGTTTTCATTGTTTGCTTTTGACATGCGATTTTCTGTAACCAACATTGCCCTACGCTGTAAACTACAGCGCAATCGAAAACTCAACAAGTCTGTATTATTTCAAGATTCTGGACATGGCTTTCGATTAACCCACATTCTCAAGTGGCAGTTGCCCCATTAACTGATAGCTGACAGCCTAATGTTTCGGTCGTAGTCGCTGGCCCAAAATAACCTAACTTGAATAGCCTTGTCGCTGAGTCGATTCAATACGCAGTTACCTCAGTCACAACGCTATTCGAGATGGGTAATTTCGAGGGTTTCCTTCTACCGGCATTCAGGAAAAACCCACCTGAGGGATTCTTGCCCATTTGATGAGCATTTCCCACGATGGGAAGGCCTTTGGGGCCCTTGAACTTGTTTAGCACTTTCCTTCGGCGGAAAGTGCTCAGCTCCAGATAGGCGACCACCAGCACCGGCAGGGCCAGAATAAGATACAGCACGAACCACATTTCCGATCGCGAGTACCAAGACAACCGCTCGGCCGCGAAACTCCGGGATTATGAGAGATGTTTTGGGCGGACTGCTGGTTTAAATACGAGAGATTCCAGCCGGCTCGTAGGCGTTTGACTCTCTTTCGTAGCCGTTCGTGCGATCAAGCAAGAGCCCCCGAATATAAGTAAATATTTCGGTGCTTTCAGCATGACTAGCCACTTTAAAATCAGGTTTTTAAGAGAAACTCCTCTTTTTATTCAGCTGAATAAATAAAAGAGGCACAGAACAAACATTTGAAGAAATGCTCTTCAACATATAGTCACAACATGCTATTTTATTAAAGACAAACTTTTCACTGATGAGAAAGATTTGAAGATAACTCCCCTCGCAAAAAATAAGAGAGATTACCCCAACAACGGAGAAACTCTCTTTCGGAATGAGCACTGGGCCTTATCAGCAGCGAGCAAAAACATATGAACCTATGTCCTATGGAGTAGAGTACACAAAATTTACTTACAACTTTTTTATTTTAGAGAAGATGAAACAAATGTAATATAACTTGCATAAATACTCCTACTTTCATTTTCTAAAATTTTACAAACCAAGGTCTTCAGATTTGTGCTTTATGACCAGTTTCATGGCTTTAATAGCTTAAGCTGGGCGCTTCTTTTGATTTGGTACAATATTTTTAAGCAATGTATGTGTGAATTTAACAAATATGCAGAAAAACTAGAATATTGTAATTTGGTATAAAATTTGTGTCAAATTTGTAGTGAGTAAAGACAAAACGTAAAAATTTACTTTTTCGTATTATGAATATCGAATAAACAAGAAAGAACTCCCAGCTCAAGGCGACATTGGTGTCGAATGTCTTAAATTATATCTACATTAAAATCTGAATGTTAATTATTGACTTTCTTACTATAGTTTTCGAGATCTTAGAACTCATGCGGACAGGCAAAGGGACATGGCTAGTGATCAAGAATATATACTCTATGGGGACCTACCCGCTTCTTTCATGAAATAGAAAGACGTAAAATTATTACGTGTCAAAAGTTCTAACCACCGCCCTAATTTCTATCAGCAGCCGACTAACAACTATTTATATGTATGTAGATTTTTCTTCCCGGTTTCATGACGGAATCAATGTCGATTTTAGTATTCCGAACTAAAATCAATCTTGGTTTTGACTTTGTTGACGAGGGACGTGAGGGTAAGGGTTAGAATAATGAAGAGTGAGAGGAGAGACCAAACTTCTATCTTGAAGTTACCCCGAAGTTAAACCAATTGAAAGATATTGAAAAACTGAGAAGATTGCAAGTTATATATCTATATTATTGTCTTTATAAAACCTTTTACAGTGTAGTTATTTTTGGGTAGTTTCTCTCGGTTATGCAGATAACGCTGTGGATCTTATCAACGTGCTCAAGCTCAAGATAAGCCATCGAATGAACGGTTACGTGAACACGAGGTGGCAGTCAATTATGCTGTACCTCTATAAGCTTTTACTTTAAGCGCAGTTCCTAAATCAATGTCAACGAGAATAGAACGTATAATAAAACTCTGTCCAACAATTACATAAAAGGAAAACTTCAATTAAAATAAAATAAAAGTAAATTGAAATAAGAATTAAATAAAATCAAATAATTACATGAATGAACTACACATAATTTGCATACCAAGACTTTAGAACTATGAATTTGTTTTGGAGAAAAAACGGTGAAAGTGTAAAGGGGAAAATTTAGGAAATTGAATCTGCCTGATACGGTGTGGATAAATGCCCCGCCTCTTATTCTTACTAAAAATACGCGAACATTTTAGAAAGGGTTTTCTTAGGCGAGTAACAAAGCTTTATTCGTCACAAAAGTAGTTATCAGAACATCCCTCGCTAAGAAGTTTTGGTTTGACATGTTTGTAAAGCAATAATAAACATCATTTCTTATTTTAGGTGCAGGGGTTTCTTAAGAAAACCTTCAGTAAAATGAAGAAATCAAATGGACCATCCCACCCATCAATCAATTAGAATAAAAGGTTACTACTTATCAAATTATCTATTATTTGAGTTTAAAAAATAATAATTTTATGTTATCTAAAATAAGTGTAAGTAATGTTTATAATTATTGCGAAAAATTAAAAATAGGATTTAATTTAATATTGTACGTTGTAAAAAATCCATCACAAAACTACAATTATAAGTTATCCGATTTTGCAACACCACTTCTCCATAAATGTATACTCAATAATGGCTGTAAGGCCGTAAGGCTAAAATATATATCCAGTTAAATAATTTGGCATATTTATTTAGAACGGACTCTGGGAGCGAGATCGTTGCGATGAAATGATACATACCGAAATCAAGATCGACGAGATAATGAAACCAAGAACGGTTCTTCTCGAAATCAAAATCGTTTCGATGTTGAAACCGAGAATGGTCCTTCTCGAAATCGGGAATGACCATTCTCAAAAGCCCGTCCACAAACCGAGAAGACTTTAGTATTTTTAGTATAAATCGATCTTGGCTCACTTTTGAGATCGAAAATTTGAAAATCAGGAACGTCGAGAACCATTTTTTCCCCGAGTGCAAGCAACACATCTCTGGCGGTGCCAATCAGCCTTTAGACCCACGCGTCACCAGTCAAGTGAGTCAACTCCCAGCAGGTAGCCCAGTATGATTACACTTATCAATTACCGGCAGCAATAAACCGCTGTTAATTGTGGCTTTGACAGTGTATTTGTATCGGCTGCAAAGATCAAAAAGCATGCAAAAAGTTGAGTTAGATAAGCTATCGACGGGCTTATCGGCTGTGAAAATGGTCAGGTAATAATCTGCCACGGTTCCTGGTGTGTCCAGTCTGGATAGAACAGCGAGCGAGAACAGTTGACCGGCAAGATGTTTCTGATAGCGGCTGCCATTATTTTGGCCACCATTTTGGTGTTCAAGGGAGTGAGGATATTCAACTACATAGACCACATGGCTGGCATAATGGAGATGATTCCGGGTCCCACCCCATACCCCTTCGTGGGTAATCTGTTTCAGTTTGGCCTCAAGCCGGACGGTGAGTACTAGCCGGAGAGCCTGCCTATATTTATGAACTCTTTAACGTTTCATGCCAAAGTCGTTTGTCTGATCGAATCCTCCAGAACCTTGGGTATTTGCAGCGATTCAATGCTTTCAATTCCCTTTGGTATAGTTGGTATCGAGTTGCACATTTGGATCTCATCTCGAATAGTGTCTGATTTCCTCGACTTATTTATTGTAATATTTGCTACAGCTTTCATCAAGTTCTGTGCGCATTTCCCAAGTGCCTTCCTTCGCACAGCTGAATAAATTCGGTCTTGTTTTCCGCCCTTCCCTGCACGTGCCTAAAGTAATCATTTCAAATGCACAATGCCCAGGGGGAAAAAGCGATGCTGCACTATAATTTTCGAGGATATTATCCTGCTTTCCTGCCCAGCTGGCGCTCCAATTCAGGGCGGACTGCCTCTGGCTGCACATTGCTATCCGATTGTTATTATTGTGTTATTTTTATGCCAGCCTAGATTGCTCTTCCCTTATGCTGGGGATAAGATATCTGAATGGCTGCCATATTAGTCGACCGCGCTTAATACTAGTTTATTGTCTGGTCCGTCCCTTAAAGGGCTACGATTAATTAGTATTTGCCAAACGGTAACAGGATCCATTTTAATTTTAAGCCCTCGAGTAATACAGGTAATAAAAGGATGTGTGCAACAGCGAGCCAGGCTTCGGATTTTATTGCAACGACCATAAGTTAAGTTGAAATGGAATGTTCCATAATCCGGCCCATTGCAAACTCTAGTGCTGTGCAAACGAGAACTTGTTGCCGATAATTAAAGTGGTCGTGGGCCACAAACATGTCCTGTCTTTCACAGAATACCCCAAAAAGGTTTTGCAATATTGTCGGAAATATGATTTTCAGGGCTTCCGTTCCCTGGTCTTCCTGCAGTACCACATGATGTTGAGTGATCCGGCGGAAATTCAGGTAAGCCGTCCCTCACCGCACCCACCCCCGCCTGCTCATTGTGTTTGCCCTGCAGAACATTTTGTCAAGTTCATCGCTGCTGTACAAGGAGCACTTGTACTCCTTCCTGAGGCCCTGGCTGGGGAATGGGCTGCTGACCAGCTCCGGAGCCCGCTGGCTGAAGCATCAGAAGCTGTACCTCCCCGCCTTCGAGCGCCCTGCCATCGAGGGCTACCTGCGAGTGGTCAACCGAACGGGCGGCCAGTTCGTCCAGAAGCTCGACGGGCTGTCGGCCACGCAGGAAGTCTTCGATGCCCAGGAGCTGGTGGCCAAGTGTACGCTGGATATTGTGTGCGGTAAGTGAAGTGGACCCATCATAGCTATTTTCCAAGGCAAATTGTACGTGCACAGCTAGAAAATTATAAGCATTGTCTATCTGATATTCTCTTAGTTTAACCTAAATGCCATCCAACCTAAGGGTATTGGTTGTTATTTAAAATAAATTATAAAAATTAGAATTGGTTATGTAACAACAACTATCAAATTAATGAAATAACACTAGTTGGTAAACAAGATAAAAAGTAACGGGTTAGGAATCAACTGAAATTTCATTTTAAGTTTACCTATAAGAAAATATGGGATAGCGTACCCCCAAGGATTCCGTGGTACAACTTGGAAAGCTCAGTTTTTAATTTTCAAAATATTACTTTAGGACAAGAGAAGGCCAGCACTTATTTGGCAGTTATGTATCCTCTGTGTGTACGACTGCCAAACTTTACACATTTGTCATGTCGTTTTTAGGGCCGAGTTTCGCTCTTCGGGCGTTTCGCTCGTTTATTTTTTGTAATTTATTAAGAACGTTTTATAAATAAGATTTATTGCAGAGAAAATGGGTACAAGTGGCGCGATTGTGCGGGCGTAAAAGTTTCGCGGTCGAGGTACTTGTCCTCGACAAAGCAACGTGTATTGTGGGGCCACTGAATTGAGGAATTTCCCTGTTGGCCTTTGGTAATTTATTGAGGTTTTTCGGGATTCGTTCGGGTTCATTTGGCCTGCTTGAAGCTGCACATTTTCACCGGCTCCTTCTCCCCCAAATATTCCTCAGAAAACGCCACTGGCCAAGCCAGCAGTTCGCTGAACGGAGAGCCCTCGGATTTGCATGGCGCCATCAAGGAGTAAGTTCAAGCTGAGAAGTCTCCGGACTAAGTCTTAAGCCACTTCCGTTTCCTAGCTTATGCGATGTGGTGCAGGAGCGCACCTTCAGCATTGTGAAGCGGTTCGACGCCCTCTTCCGACTCACCTCCTACTACATGAAGCAGCGCAGAGCCCTCTCGCTCCTCCGAAGCGAACTGACTCGCGTGAGTTCCGGCAGAAGTGTGTGGTTACGGGACCGTCTTAAATTCGTGGGTTTATCTCCTCCTAGATTATCGCGCAACGTCGACACCAGCTGGCCGAGGAAGACACAAGTCAGCAAGGGCAGCCAATCAATAAACCCTTTCTCGACGTTCTGCTGACCGCCAAGCTCGACGGAAGGGCCCTCAAGGAGCGCGAGATTGTCGAGGAAATGTCCACCTTTATATTTACGGTATGCCGGATTAATAAAACCCTCTTTTCAATTTCTTAAATTTTAAATAATATGTATGTGTTTATTTAATCTGTAACTTCTGGCACAGGGTCACGATCCCATAGCCGCCGCCATATCCTTCACCCTGTACACCCTGTCTCGCCACTCGGAGATTCAACGCAAGACTTTCGAGGAGCAGCAGCGCGTCTTTGGCAACAACTTAATAGGAGAGGCGGACTTGGTGTCCCTGGATGAGATGGTCTACCTGGAGCTGATCATTCGAGAGACCCTGCGTTTGTATCCGTCAGTTCCGCTGATTGCCCGAACCAACCGCAAGCCCATCGACATCAGTAAGTTGTGCCGAGAAAGTCGCTTCGTAAAGTATGACATAATGCTCGACACTTGCAGATGGCACCAAGGTGGCCAAGCGCACCACGGTGATCATGTGCCTCATCGCCATGGGCTACAACGAGAAGTATTTCGATGATCCGTGCACTTTCCGGCCCGAGAGATTTGAGAACTCCAGCGGAAACGTGGGCATCGAGGCTTTTAAGAGTGTGCCATTCAGTGCAGGACCAAGACGATGCATTGGTAGGTGCTTCCTGGGTTTCAACGTTTAGTCCATTCTTATAATTATGTGTTTATAAACAGCTGAAAAGTTCGCCATGTACCAAATGAAGGCGCTGCTCTCCCAGTTGGTGCGACGATTTGAAATTTTGCCTGCCGTAGATGGACTTTCCTCCGGAATCAACGATCATTCCCGAGAAGACTGCGTCCCTCAGAGCGAATACGATCCAGTATTGAACATTCGAGTCACGCTTAAGTCGGAAAATGGCATTCAGATCAGGCTGCGAAAGCGATGAGCCGAATATTGCCAAATATTGCAACCGAACATCTATTACATAACATACATAAAAATGTATTTGTTACACTTCTTGATTTTTAATTTAATATTAAATAAATTGTGCAATTATTTTACTTCGTTCAATCAAACTCCTTTCCTCGTCCAGACTGTTGGCATTTCTGAGAGCAGAACACGTTTCGCATAGTTCACATCCCGTTTTCCTTGCAAATTTTCAAAGTTGACTTGGCAAATAATTCATGTTAATTTGCATGCATTCGTAGATTCGCTGCTAATTAATATACAATTCAAGCAGATCACCATTTTGGTCGATATTTTATTGCACAACAAAATTGAGTTCACACTAACAATAAAAATTAGGTGTGCTGAGAAACCACTAAAATGATATCACTTTCATTTCATCAGCCCAGAGAAACATCTGGGTGCAGAGTCGCAAGAATGCTTTCTGAAAGATTAAGAAAATTCATGCTAGAGCGAGGATTGTTCTCGTACATGAAAAATGTTCTTGATTTATCGGCAAATTTTAAGCTTTGTTGTTCTCGACCTTAAGCTTATCTGCTTTGGGTTACAGCAGTTTTCTACGTTTTTGGAATTTTGAAACTGCTTTGAGTCTATATTTCAGTATTTCTATTTTGTTTTGTGTAAAAATCGGATGAATATGTAACGTAGCCGTAATAGAAACTACCAATATATTTTTCTAACAGCCTTCTTTAATTACATGTTATTTAATTAGCATATATTTTGTTAGGCCCAAAAATAGATTTGCTCTTATGTGCACCGCCCGTCTTTGAATTCGTGCTGTTGATTTTGAAAAGAGACAACCCCGATTAGCAATTCATTGCAAATTAGTATTAACTTCAAGCGGATTTCCAGTTTCGTTTTCATTTAATTTCATAATATGTTTCAAGTTCAGATGGGGATGAAGTTAGTTTCTTAAAAACAACTTAAAACCATTTTAAAAAGTGAACAAAAATCTGCTTGATGAGCCACACTTGGTAAACTGCTAATTAAACAGGTTACGATAGCCCTAGATCAATCAAGTGGCACCCAGACAAAGCGTAATATTCCGAAGCAGAGCTCGCTGTATCGATCCGAATAAACCAAGCAACCCGTACTCCCGTTAAGATCAAAAAACATCTGCGTAAAAACATTTTTTGCCAAAGAATATCGAGTTTATTTCAAGTCTCGATAGTCAAACTTATGAAGTCAGCATGCTGTTTAAATTCTAAGGGTTAGAGGACAAGGTCATCTGGAGTTGCACCAATTCGTGGTTGAGTCCTAGCCGCAGGGATCGCTTATTCCTTGCTGGGGTGGGCCTGAATGTAGGCGATGGCCTTGAGGATGGCCTCTGGGATCGGGGGGGGAGTGGGCAGCAGGTCGCTCTGGGGCTGGTATCCGTTCTCGTCGGCCTTGTAGCTCACACGGACGTGCTCGCCCTCGGGGGAGATCCACTCGAAGACTCCGTCGATGTTTCCGTGCACATCTCCGGTGGCCGAGGAGGCGACACCGTTGTCCAGAGCCAGCTTGCTGACGAAGCCATCGGCGTTCACATCGTTGACCAGCTCCTTGACCTCGGCATTTTCGTTGGCGGCCACCAGGGCGGCAAGGGCGCAGACAAGCAGCTAGGATATTCCAGAATTACTTATCGAACTATCCGAACTCGATTCCCAGGTACTTACGATCTTGAACATTTTGATTTTGTTTGATTGTCAGACTAGAGAACTCGTGAGACTGATGCCAATTCGGGCTCGATTTTCGGCTTATATACGCAGAAGCCGTCGTCGCCCCACGAAGCCCCAAGCTGATGCAACCCGTTTTTAATTAACATTTCGGCCAGCATAAGCCTCGTTTTGTATTGCGGACTGGTTGGAAGTGACATATTCGTCGGCGATAAAAGTTGTCTGCTGCATTCTTTTTGCTTTCACTAGTCTATGCAAATTGCTACCGTAATTATTCTGAAAAGATTCCCAGAATTACGCTACACAAAAAGGTTATGTCCACCTTATCTTCGAAATAATTCGATGATTACTCATCTGAAAGATTATGTGCAATGTTTCGAGTTAAGTCCCAGGTAGGAGAAAGTAAAAAGTGCTGGCATTGAATAAGACAAATTTGATCAGGTAGTGAGGCTTCCTTAAGGTACTCTTGTAAAGCATACTTTTTGGAGAGTGAGAAACGTCAAATATCAGTTACAGGCTTTTTTCGCATAGTTCTATTTCATCTGATAAAAACAGCTTGATCGAGCTAACAGGGTGATCCTTACCCAAAAATTATTTGTCATAAAAGATATTAACAACAGGAAAACCGAATCTAAAAAGATAAAGGATCAAAAAATGCTCATATAGAGCACATTTTAAAATTTTAATAGCTTAGAATACCTATTTCTCTTATTAGCATAAAATAAAAACTAGTTTTAATTTCACAATATTTATATATTCATTTAAGAATTATTCGTCCTTAAATCACGCCTGCAACTTCCATACTTTTTTATTAAATCGTTCTTGTTTTTAGTCCAAAAATGATTTGATTTAAGAATTATTCATACTTGATTGAAACCCAAAGGTTCTTAAAACTAGTATTTTCGGTCTTGAAAATTCGTGCTCCAAATAATATATAATATTTTGTTCTCAGGTACTGTATTTTCCATGCTTGGCGAAGTCTTGACGATTTACCGCCCTGATTTTCACCAATGCTTGAATTCAACGAGCAGTCAACTTCGTCTGTCCGCCTTTAATATCCGCCACCAATAAAGTTAAGGTTAATTGTACTCAATTCGGTCATCGAATGCCGCTGGTGTTCTTTGACGACAGGGATCCTTTGTTGTTTCTTCAAGTGATCCATCGCCCGTTTCGATGCGACACGCGTTTTTTGGCATAATGGTTACGCGCTTAGCGTGGGTGGCGCACAAGTAAGTATCTTCGAACTGAACTCGGCTTTTATCAGAAGTTTTCTGAAGAGCTCCGTAAAGACTTCGTTAAAAATAGAACCCTGTAAAGAGCTCAGTGTTTGAGCAGGACACTTAAAACCAAAAACACTTTAAAAGTGTCTTTCGATTCCATATTTCTTGGGATCTAACTGGTCTTTTTCAGATACCTAGTAAAATGGGGACACCTTTTAGAAACTCGGGTGTGTACAATACCGGTCTCTTACGAGCGTACGAATTTTATGAACGTTTTGATCTTTGCAGATTTCCAATTCTTCAGCTACCTAGTGCGGTTCGTCACTACGTAAACTGTCGTCCACATTGATATGATTCTCAATAAAAAAGATATCAAATATCGAAGATATCTTAAATACCAACATTAAATGTCTATAAAATGATGTATGACAATTATGATATATCGGCATTAAGAGTGAATGCTTGAATCGGTATACGTACATTCTCAGAGGCAGGTGCCTCTGATAGCTCTACGTGAATAGTTCAAAGAACATTAAATACAATCGGACCGTTCTTAAAACGTTTTTTTAACGCAAATATACGAGTATCTTCTTTGTGATAGTGTTGATTATAACATTACAAGAGACATCTGAATATTTATGTATAACTTCCCAAAGATATATTGCGATTTTAAATGCCTGATTCAAAACACTCTCGCTGAAGTGAGATTGCAAGATTTGATTTATTTTCGGATTCTGTAACAATATTTTCTTAAATTTAAAACAGCAGGAGAGGTAGGTGTACGCTCAAGCTTGCTGTCTCCAATCTTTCCAGTCCATAATCAGTGGGGTCGCTTAGTTCTTGCTGGGATTAGCCTGGATGTAGGCGATGGCCTTGAGGATGGCCTCTGGGATCGGGGGGGGAGTGGGCAGCAGGTCGCTCTGGGGCTGGTATCCGTTCTCGTCGGCCTTGTAGCTTACTCGCACATGGACACCCTCGGGGGAGATCCACTCGAAGACTCCGTCGATGTTTCCGTGAACATCTCCGCTGGCCGAGGAGGCAGATCCGTCGTCGAGGACCAACTTGCTGACGAAGCCATCGGCCTGCACGTCGTTGACCAGCTCCTTGACCTCAACATTGGCGTTGGCGGCCACCAGGGCGGCAAGGGCGCAGACAAGCAGCTAGGATAATCCAGGATTAGACGGGGAACTATTCCATACTCCTTTTGGCGTACTTACGATCTTGAACATTTTGATTTGGTTTGATTGTCGGACTAGAAAACTTCTAAAACTGATGCCAATCTATGCTCGAATTTGGGCTTATATATGTTTTAAAGCTGATGCAATGTGGGTTTATAATTAAGTCAAGATGATGCGGACAATAAAAACCGTCTGGCATGCAAATTAATCCACTTTAGAAATTATTCAAAAAAAAACTGGGTGTTGGAAGGGAAAATGGTTTAGCCACTTTCGATAGCAGTTGAACATTCTTTAGGATTTATTCAACCAAAATTAAGCCACTGCTATGCCGTATGCAAAATCAAACAGAACCAGACACTGAATAATTAATATTCTGTATTTACTCGCACACACAAAAAGAGTAATCCGAAAAATATATAGTATCTGCTTGAGACAAATAAACAATGTTTGTAGCATAGTTTTTGGAGCCTACAAAATGGCTTATTCAAGTTATATGGCTTAAAATGACAACTCTGTTCAAAGCTTTTTGAGGTTGTTAAATTTAGCAGAGCCTTCCAAAATAAGAGGAATTATTAAATCTTGATTATAAAAAGCAATGTCAGGCTAACCTGATAATATTTGCGGAAATGTATCTATTCGTGTAATTCAAAAGTTTGAATTGCAAAAGCATCAACTATATTAATAAATATATTAGAAGTAAAATCAAATAGAAAATATATTAAGTGTTTCAAATAATAGGATAAAAGCCGTGTACCTTCGGTACAATACTTGTGATTGGTAATAAAGGTTAACTATTTCTGACTTGGAAAGCTGATAAAGGCTTGACCAAATCGAAACATCATCAATGGACTCGGAATCTCAAAACCCGAACTGCACCACTCCTCAGAAAGTTCTATTGAAGCATGCTTCATTTTGTCATCAGTTTAGCGGCGCGAGACTTGTTTTTTGACATTTGTATCGCAGTGTCAAGTGGCGAATTTATGGGCTCTGACTTTTGTTGGCATTATGAGCGTTTTGTGCGCTCGATAACTTAGGCACTGCCAAATAAGTAATAAGTAATTAATACTGGGAAGAGACTGGATTAGGAATCATATATAAAAGCTTCACCGGAGCAGAGTTGGTTATCAGTCAACGATCGTTCTCGACCAGACAGAAATCAGCCAAAATGTTCAAGTTTGTGAGTGGCTAACAGGCTCAAAATGAACCCATAATTAAATTGGATGAATCCTTCCTTTCAGGTGATGATCCTCGCCGTTGTGGGAGTGGCTACCGCCCTGGCCCCAGTTTCCCGCTCCGATGATGTGCACGCCGACGTCGTCTCCCGATTGGACGATGTTCGTGCCGATGGATTCGACTCCAGTCTGCACACCTCCAACGGAATCGAGCAGGCCGCCAGCGGAGATGTCCACGGCAACATCCACGGCAACTTCGCTTGGATCTCCCCCGAGGGCGAGCACGTTGAAATCAAGTACGTGGCCGATGAGAACGGATACCAGCCCTCGGGAGCCTGGATCCCCACTCCTCCTCCAATCCCAGAGGCCATCGCCCGCGCCCTCGCCTGGCTGCAGGCCCACCCCCCAGCCCCCGAGCAGCCTCGTCATCACTAAGGCCCGTAATCCTGAACCCGGACCGCTCCACGGACTGTTCTCCCGAAACGAATCGCCCTAGTTGTTTAGCTGCACTTCTTGACTTTCAAAAAAATACATGCACATGCCTAAAACAGTAAATTATTGATTTTATTCTTGTTTGGGAATTTGTTCTCGGAGCTGAATATTATCAATTTCTATCAAAAACAAACACATTCCAAATGGTTACCTTTCTCTGAGCCCAAAAAAAAAACTCTTTAATCCTTTAAAAGTTTAACGATAAAATCACAGCGTACAGGGGATTCTCAAAAGACTCAGAAATTACTGATATAAGTATTGCAATATATCTTAAATCAATCAAACGAATTTATTATATTATTACCCAGGGACTGTAAATAATAATCTGATATTTGGATAAAAAAATTATTATTTCTTAAGCCTAATTTTATCAAAAAAATTAATATAAATACATTCCTTGTTATTAAATAATTATAAATGTAAAACAAAATAAGAGAAATTTATCGTTGGTTGCTTGGACTACCAGACCACCTTTACTGTGTTAAACAATCCTAGCGGTTGGTAGCGGTACTACTGACCGCGTGAAAACATTTTTAACTTAGTTAGAATTAACTTTTATAATAGCAATGCGGTTGGTACGATTGTTCTTGGTTATGTGGATATTGATAAAAAAATTCAATTTTTATTCACACTTTAGAGAAATCTTCAACAATATGGGTATCCTGCTAAAAAAAAAAAAACAAAAGATGAGCTTCATGCTACACGCTAACCCCAATTTTTTAGATTTAATAGTTTTCAAGACATCAGAATTCATGCGAACGGACAGACAAATAGACGGAGGGACTCTGCTATTGATCCTGACCAAGAATATATATTCTTTTTATATATAGGGAGAACACGCTTCCTGCTACCTGTTACATATTTTTCTGCCTTTCCCTTTTAATGATAGGTAGGGCGCCATTATGCTATTTAAGACCTTTCCGAAAAAAGTGTGCTGGTTAGTGTTTTAAGTTAATCGATGGGTATTGACAATCTAAATACGTATCAGTTATAAAATCAGTTCATACATCAACATTTTGAGCACTGCAGACCACTATGGGAAGATTTGCCATTTTTATGGTATGGTAAGTAAGATATTTTTAAACGGGGTTTTTTATTGTTGTTATATATAGTTTTTGGAAAAATGGGCGTGGTTCCGCCTTCCCTTGCCGAGAAAAAAGGTTTAATTCATTTACAAAAGTTGAACATATAGCAGTATAAACTGTTACACGAATTAAATAACTTTATTAGACTTGACCGTTCTCTTTTACTTCTTATTCGCAATTGCCTGGTTTTACATAGCGTCGGGTTTAACATACGATTACTTGAAGTTGGCTGCGATCAATATCGATACTTAACATTATACCAGAGTTGCCAGATTGGTCGCTTTATCACAGAAGATACTTGTAGATGCTAGAGACTATTGAATAGCTAGCCGTTACATTCAAATACTAGTTAATATACACTTACATCGAAAGGTTAGAGTTACCTATACATATACATAGCAGAGTTGTACATAGTTATACTTATAGCAAGTCACTAATCCTACTACAAACAGATGTTAGGCAAAATTATTCAAAACAATACAACTAAAAACCTTATTGCTATTTGAAAAAATTAGGCATTATCATCACTTTCAAGCTTTTCGTCAAATATAAAACCAAAAACGTTAATTTCATTTTCGTTTTCCTCAAAAGATTGATCCAGGCCTTCAAATTCGCATGACAAGAGGCTAATTATTTGTGTTGGAAAGGCCATACTTTTATGCATTCAAATTCGCTTCATAAGGTTTGCTGAAGAAATAAGAGGATCTGATGTATCTAGTGCTCTATTGAAAACATCGGTGAAATTAAGAACTTAAATCAGCTGATAAAAAATCTGCCTCATGATGCCTCATTGTATTTCTAATCACGTTCTCTTGGAGCATATTTATTCGAGTAGCTGTATGGGCCACAAGATCTTGCAGAGGAACCTTAGCTACAGTTTCGCTAATATATAAATATATACGAGTATATATTAGAAGGTCTGCAGAGCTTTTTTTGTTGAACTAAATCTTTATATTGAGGGTAAATGTCGGCATCTCTGTTCTTTGTTAAGTCTTGATCCAATAAGATTACTAATGCCTCGTCGTTTGATGCTCGAATAGGTCGTTCTATTGGGTTTGTTAAAATCTGCGAATGTATATTAAGGACTACAGCAAGATCTAAGAGTCCCTGAGATCGAGCAGCTTTACTTGCTGTTTCAATTAGCAAGGAAACGTTGCTCTCGTGTGCTTTCGATAAGGCTGCTGCTTCTTTTCCTTACACTTCTTCCCCTTTAGCCGGATAAGACAACTTTGGGCGCCGTTTCTCAATTTCACTTGATTCACCGAAATTAATTTCCATAGCGCTTTGCCGCCAATTCCTTTTGAAATAATTGTTATGCTTTAAAACATCAATTTTTATACCCTTGCAGAGGGTCAGTTTTAAAGCTATCGGGCTGAAACTTTCCCAAAAGTCTTTTTTCTATTGCAGGTGGTATATAAGTCGGAACCAGCCGCATCGGACAACTATATCTTATAGCTTCCATAGGAACTATCGGCGAAAAAATAAGAAAAAAATTATATTTTCGATGTTTTTTAACATATACCTTTCTAAGCTTGGATATAACATTTTTAAATTAGTTCTGAATTTCGAATTAAATTTTATCAAAATCAGACGACTATTATAGCTCACATAGGAACAATCGAAAAATGAGTGGTAAAATAATATTGAAGAAGAAAGGAAGTTAACTTCGGCAAGCCGAAGATTGTACACCCTTGCAGTTATAAAAAATAATTGATAATTTTATTAAATTGAATTCGAAATTTATAAAAATGCAACAATTTATATTTCCAATATTATAAGATAATTTGTCAAAAAGCCCCAAAGCTATAATTTGTTTCACATTATTTCCCACCAATTATCCGATCGTTCCTATGACAGCTATATGATATAGTCGTCCGATTTTAATAAAATTGAATTCGGGATTCAGAACTAATTAAAAAATGTTATTTTCAAGCTTATAAGGTTATATGTTAACCTTAAACACAAAGGATATAATTTTTATTTCATGTTTTCCTACTAATTTTTCAATCGTTCCTATGGCAGCTATATGATATAGTCGTCCGATTTTGATATTATCTAATTCGAAATTCAAAACCCAATAAAAAATGTTATTTCCAAGCGTAGGAGGTTATATGTTAAAAAACACCGAAGATATAATTTTTCAATATTAATTTACCACTTATTTTCCGATTGTTCCTATGGGATGTTCCGATTGTTCCTATATGATATAGTCGTCCGATTTTGATAAAATTTAATTCGAAATTTAGAACTAATTTAAAAATGTTATATTCAAGCTTAGAAATTTATATATTTAAAGTTATAATTTTTTTTTAATTTTTTCCCCGATTGTTCCTATGGGAGCTATAAGATATAGTTGTCCGATCCGGTTCCTGGATCCGACTTATATACTACCTGCAATAGAAAGAAGACTTTTGGGAAAGTTTCAGCTTGATAGCTTCAAAACTTAGAGACTAGTTTGCGTAGAAACGGACGGACAGACGGACATGGCTAGATCGACTCGTCTTGTGACGCTGATCAAGAATATATATACTTTATGGGGTCGAAAACGTCTCCTTCACTGCGTTGCAAACTTCTGACTGAAATCATTATACCCTCTGCAAGGGTATAAAAATTATATTTTCGGTGTTTTTTAACTTATAACGTCCTACGCTTGGAAATAACATTCTTTATTTGGCTTTGAATTTTGAATTAAATTTTATCAAAATCGGACGACTATATCATATAGCTGCCATAGGAACAATCGAAAATTTAGTAGGAAAACATGAAATAAAAATTATATCTTTTGTGTTTCTTAACATATAACCTTATAAGGTTGAAAATAATATTTTTTAATTAGTTCTGAATTTCGAATTAAATTTTATTAAAATACCCTCTGCAAGGGTATAAAAATTATATTTTCGGTGTTTTTTAACTTACAACGTCCTACGCTTGGAAATAACATTCTTTATTTGGCTTTGAATATTGAATTAAATTTTATCAAAATCGGACGACTATATCATATAGCTGCCATAGGAACAATCGAAAATTTAGTAGGAAAACAAATCTTTTGTGTTTCTTAACATATAACCTTATAAGGTTGAAAATAATTAAATTTTACTTTTAACGTCCTACGCTTGGAAATAACATTCTTTATTTGGCTTTGAATTTTGAATTAAATTTTATCAAAATCGGACGACTATATCATATAGCTGCCATAGGAACAATCGAAAATTTAGTAGGAAAACATGAAATAAAAATTATATCTTTTGTGTTTCTTAACATATAACCTTATAAGGTTGAAAATAATATTTTTTAATAAGTTCTGAATTTCGAATTAAATTTTTTTAAAATCGGACGATTATATCATATAGCTGTCATAGGAACAATCGGATAATTGGTAGGAAAAAATATGAAATAAATTATAGCTTTGGGGCTTTTTGACATATTATCTTATAATATTGGAAATATAAATTTTGATATTTTTAAGAATTTCGAATTCAATTTAATAAAATCATTGATTATTTTGTATAACTGTAAGGGTATACAAACTTCGAATTGCGAAGTTAACTTCATTTCTTTTTTCATTTAATTTACTCGACAAAAAATCAAGAACTAATTCTTTTTGCCTGGAATAGTCAGTTTCCCTGCGCCATACTTCAAAGAGCTCCGCGTTCGAAAACTCGAATCGGTCCATAGAGGTCTACATCCAATCTTTTAAAATTTATAAATTAAGTAATTTTAATTAGCTCGGCAATATAAATATTTTAAGCAAATATATTTGACGCAATATTTTGTTGTAAAAATTATACCTGAATGAATGAGCGAGTTTACTAGCTGTTTAAAGGGTACGCGATAGTCGGACATTCGAATTTAACGATCCCTCTCTTGTTATTCATTCAATCTCTTAGGTTTGGTATATAAAGAAAACGAAGATGCTAGGGGATTTACATATGTTTAGACCCATATAGAAACCAAACTGAAACGCAATTGCCCTGAAGTATTGGGGAAGAGAAGCAATGGTCAATGTGGGAAGTTAGGAAACAAGCTAGTGAATGACAAAATACCGTGTCCAATAAGCCGCTCTTGTCTTTTGATGTCATTAAATCTTCGATTTCTGAGATGGCACTGCAAAAGTGGTTCACTGTTTGGCAATGTCAATTCAAGCTCATCGAGGGGCCCCATGGAGAGGCGGGTCGAACTCGTTTTACTTTTGGGATGCCACCCGACCCGTTTGCCCCTTATTGATGCGAGTGTTTCATTTTAGCATCTATTAAGCGATTATATATAGTACTTATCCCGTTGTTTGGCATTTGCTTAGCTGTCGCCATGTGACGACGCTTTTTAATGGGAGTGGGCGCGTCCGCGAAGTCAACCCATAACTCAGAGCTCCAATTGAATGCAAGATGTAGCGATTTGTTATGGGTTGAGTTTGGGTTTGCAATCATATAAAAAGGCTCTGCTCGACCAGAGTGGGTTATCAGTCAACGTTCGTTCTCGACCAGACAGAAATCAGCCAAAATGTTCAAATTTGTAAGTGATGATCGGGATGGACCATTCTTGTGGGTCCCTAGCTTATGCATATTCTCTTCGCTCAGGTTGTGATCTGCGCAGTTTTGGGACTGGCGGTAGCCAATCCTCCAGCTCCCCATTCCGTGGGACGTTCCGAGGATGTCCACGCCGATGTCGTCTCCCGATTGGACGATGTTCGTGCCGATGGATTCGACTCCAGTCTGCACACCTCCAACGGAATCGAGCAGGCCGCCAGCGGAGATGTCCACGGCAACATCCACGGCAACTTCGCTTGGATCTCCCCCGAGGGCGAGCACGTGGAAATCAAGTACGTGGCCGATGAGAACGGATACCAGCCCTCGGGAGCCTGGATCCCCACTCCTCCCCCAATCCCAGAGGCCATCGCCCGCGCCCTCGCCTGGCTGCAGGCCCACCCACCAGCTCCCGAGCACCACCACTAGAACTCCTCCTTGAAAGCGGATCGCACTTCGGACTGTTTCCTGGATACCTTTCGACCCACTAGTTTAAGCAATCTAATTGATTTTTTAAAATACACGCAATTGTTAACGGCAGTAACCAGATCTTCGCCTTGACTTTGACTTTGGCTCTCAACTGCAACGGTTTCGGACTCGTCCAACCCGTTTGACACCTTCAATTCGTTTAGCTCTCCTTAGCACCTTAAAAACAATATGGTAATGCTGTCGAGGTTAGGATGAACGATTTAAGTACAAACAAAGAGCGAGGTATACTGGATTTAAAGAAAAAACGGAAATATTTGTGTAACACACGTTGCATCGTATACATTGTTACATTACGTTGTACCTCATAGAAGTACTAAACATTTGTAAAACAAAAAAATACAGAAAACATAAATCGGTATACATCAAGGGGTGCACAGAAATCGCCTTGCAGTTAAATAATATTAATACATTAGAACGACGTTAGAATATCGTCGAACAACCGCGTTGTAAATAAAATAAAATTCGGTTCGCAAGACCAAGAGGAGTGAACATTTAAAATGTTACTTCGCAGAAATAAACGCTGGAGCGTCAGCTTGCACGACAAGACACTCCCCCATGAGCAGCGTCCTCTAACCTTATTTAAAGCATTACCTGTATTTAAAATATTCCGTCCAAAATGACTGTCAATAAACCTCACTGGCCTTTATTTAGTATGCCATTTTATAACTCAAATTTTGTTTAAAAACAGCAAAAATTATATTCATCTAAAGAACTTGTTTTAAGTATAAAGAATAAATTAAATCTGCCCTAGATTTTAATAGAGCCTGTCGAAAAGGCAACTTTAACATTTTGGATAATTTATCAGGATGAAACCCGATTTCCAAAGACGATTGAACAAGAATTAAATTAAAAACCGAATGCTAAAAAGTGCGAATATACAAAATATACATAAAGCCGAAATTTGTCGCCAAGCTGTTAAAAATATAATTTTACTGTGTTTATTTTTCAATAACGATCTTCTAAGTAAAATAACCAGTTAGGATCCGGTATGCAAATCGCATCAAAGCAAACCAAAAAGCGCCAGTAAAAACATCTGGAGTTAGTCCCAAATGCAACCCGTGTGCGGCCAAAAAATGGTTGGAAATAGGTTTGGATCTGGTTAAAATATGGATCTAATGTTTAGCATTACACCAGAGCGAATTAATTTGTTGATTGAAGGTTGACTCAACACCAAAGTCGATCTATCTATACACTTCAAATACTTAAAAAACAGAACGATAATTTGGTAAAAGATCTCTTCAAAAAAGGGTTAACAAAAACATTCGGTGCTTTTCAAAAAAAGAAACATTAAATATAAATGATTTCCTGCCGGTCTGCTGTTAAACAATAGCTCCATTCTGATAAATGCTTGCCAGTAATTTTAATATTATTACATTAAGTGCAAACATGTAAATTAACGGTTTGAAACTTTTCTCCCACAAAGCGGCTTCCATCCGTTCAGTGGTTTCAGACAGCTTTCCTCAGAAACAAAAGCATGAAATGTAATTAAGTAATTGCCACCAGACATCCCTGCAAATAGGGGGTAGTATTCTGCACATCTGACAGAATGCTTCATTGTTCTCACTTTCTCCGCCACACTGTCTTTTCCTGCGGATGGGGTTGTGGAATAACCAAATAATGTGGACCGGCTGCACAGCACTGTGCACTACTTTAAACACTCTGTAGGAGCTTTGTCCAGTGCAGCTGCTATCGTAGGTAAATACGTGTGTTTCCTCAGAAATGCTCACTTGTATTTACACTATTTATTGCAATCTATTGATCAAGATTCAAGTTTGGAAATACGAGTGGAAAAACTATTTGCTGAAAATTGGTCAATAAATCAAAACCATGTGAATTTCCATGTGCGGTCATAATCAAATAAAAACAATTCCAAGTATCGTCAACCTCAAGTGCTAATGAGAACGGCCATCAAAGGACCTTCGGATAAATTTAATTTGCTGCAGGTAATTAGCCACAAATAACACCATGGAACGGAAATATTTACATATGTGCTGAGAGACCGCAGCACGCAACATTTATATTTATACGTATGTGTCGAGTAAACATTTGTCTAAGCCCGAATTATTTTGACATTAATTAAACGCTCATTTAGCCGCCCATGTGGGTGCCCATGTGTGTGCCATGACAACCCGTTTAACGAGCCAATCACGCAGACGTGGATAAATAAATAGTCAAATTAATACGAATTTTGATGCATAGTTTCTATTATTACAGTTTCTGTATCCGCTATTTATTGATGATAAATTTGATGGTAGTTATGGAATCCATTACGAGGACAGCCGGCATTTGTTCTGGCGAATCGAAGTGAGTTTTGAAGTGATGGGCTTGGAAGAAGAGTTCCTCCGACAGCGAGCGGAACGGTCCTCAAGTGCCACGCGGGGTTGCCTGCGACCTTGAGCGACGCCTGGCTCCGTTCGAACCAGCTCCTGACCCCTCATCCGCTCGACCGGCCTCATCTCACTTGCCGAACTTCAGACCAACTGCAGCGGGTAGAAAAAAGGACACCCAGCGGATGAGGAAAGACAATTAATGAGAATGCTTCAAACTAATGGCGTTGTAATGAAGCTTTTGCAGAAGTGTCTGCTGTTCTGCAAAGCGATTTCTCCGTCTTATTGCTGCAAAACCCACCTGCTGCACTGCGTGGGTTCCTCAGCTTCGAGGGTTTCTTGCGCAGCTCCGATTGACCCAATCCACTGCTAGTTCCTGGTCCATGGGTGTCGATTTGCATGCTCTCGTCACTGTCAGAGGTCTGGCTTTTGAGTACCTTCTTAAGGTTGATGAGCTGTGGGGATTGGAAGAAGATGAATTACAACCGAGAGCCCCGCAATATAGTTAAAATTATTGTATAAATTATAACAACTTAACTTCGAGTTGTAAAAGTTTAGAATCTGTAGTTCAGAAACCTACATCTTGTTCCACACGCTCCTTGTTCACCAGCCTCTTGGACTTCTCGGCATTGGCGAACTTGATCTGCATTTCGATGCAGTTGGAGACGCTGTCGCAGGAGTTGACCCAAGCCTGCAGGGTTTCCACGATCTGGCCAGTGTATCCGGGCGGAATGTCGCGGCCCTGGGCGTAGTCCACCTCCAAAATGCGTGTGTTCTGGAACAGCTTTCCGTGGATGATGTCTGTGCGAGGGATTAAAACGAAAATTAACAAGTTTTCTTCCCTTTAGCACTGCCTGCATGCCAAAGCTTGTTGTCAACTTTTTCCTGACTAATTGCCCAGAACGAACAGTTTCTAAAGTTGGCCAGAGTGTCGCCTCAAGTGCCAGCTTTGGAGTGCACTCGAGGCCACTGCAACAAGTTTGCGATGGTGCCCATGAACGATGGTACAGTTGCCCTGAAAGCACACTCTTTAGCAGCAGAACTGGAACTCCAGCTGATTGTGCACAAGCTGCCAACAAATCCATTTTTTCCCAGGAGGTTTTGTTAGACAACAGAAGCAAAGGTTAACTAAGTGATTACACACCTAAATTCCAAACCTGAGGGGCAGCGTTTAATGAAAATTAATCAAGTTACACATTTAACAAAAACCAATAAGTGGGTCAGATCATTCACAATTCCCAAATTAATGATAATTCACAACCCCTTTTCCAGCTACCGAAGAGAAATACACAATCAATCACCCTCACTTATATCCCACACGGCAATCGCTGCAAACGCTCAATCAATTAAACTGATTAGAAAACGGTTAGATGAGGGCAAACACAACAAACTAAATCCGGGTACAATCAAGCAAATGGAAGCTGCAGTTTCATAAATCCGGTAAGTCGGCACCGCAAAGTCCCAAATGGTGGGAGAATATTGCGGCGACTTAGCCACACAGATAGGGCAAAAGCCAACTTTAACTATTGGTTTTTGATACCTTAGGTCATCTGTTTAAGCCGAATGAGAGTGACTTAAGGGCGATTAGCTTTGTCTTCCGACCAAATTACCAAAAGTACCGTCCAACGAGCGTAAGCCGGCAAATGCAATTTGATGCGATGGCCAACATCAAGAGAAATTTGGGTAATTAATTTGAAATCGTCGTTCAGTTTGAAGCTCCTCTGCGGGATTAAAATTTATAACAGGCGGATTTGGGAATCGTTTTCATCCTTTCTGACAGGATTGCGAGTCCCAGTTGCACTGCCAAGTCCCGAGAACTGAATCTTTCCACACCGAGCCAAACTATGGACCGAGGCCCAAACTTTTCTGCTCCGAGGAAGTGGCCAAGTGGCAGCCGCTGCCCCGCTCTCCGGTTTTGGCCACGGCTAAGCCCAAGTTAAGTCCTCGAGCGCTCCTCGCCTTTGACTTTACGACCACTTGTGTCCTTGAACGAGTGCACAGAAACAGGACGAAGTGCCCGGACCAAGTTTCTGTGTTTATGGCACCGACTTTGTGTCATAAATATTCACTCAAATATGCAGGGAATTCGCCCTCAGATTCAATTTCCCGCATCCACTCACTCGTCGCCCTGCAATTCGGCTCCCCGATTTGTCAAACACTTTTCTAATTAGCTTGAGAGCAGGCGCAAAAATGCTTATTGATTTGACGCCTTCGACTACGCTCCGATAATTTGCAAACATAAAGGGAAGGAAGGAAGGCCGCGGCTCGACGCCTTAGCTGTAAAATGCGTGCGGTTTCCCGGCGTTGACATGTGTCTTGTATTTTCAGCCATCCGAAAGCTGTGGGCGCCGGCTGTCGTGTGCGTGAAATTCTACGCCAGAGCAATCAATCATGCATACTGCTCCGCCCGCAAATGGCGCAAAAAGCCGTTGACGGGCAGCAGAATGAATCTTCGGAGCGGCAGAAGGCGATGATGCCAAACCGCCGACGGCTGTGGCTCTGCGGCGACTGCTGATGAAAATCCAATGGGGGTGGCCATCGAGAGATGAATAAAAACGCTGGGTAACGGCGGGCCATGGTAGCGAACCTCTAGGAATTTGACCAAAAATGCACGCGTACTTTCGACAGCATGAAAAAACTGTCGACCTACTGTTTCTACAACACGAACACAATAAAAACTTCGCTAGAGTTACTTGGAACAAAATTTAACGGACTTCAAAATGGTAAATTAAAATTAAGAACAGCAAGCACAGATTATTTATACTCATTTTTGTTAGAAAGCCATTTGCAATGAAAATTAGAAATTCGATTCTTTAGGAGGCAAGGGGTATTTTTTAAGTTAGAACAAATGAGTATTTGTTTGAATAACGCATAATTAAATATGTGGATTCGGCTAGCAACAAGTCCCAAAGTTGCCTACATGCTCTTTATATAGAATTCTGAAGTTAAGGGCCTGAGTTTCTACCACTTATTTATTAAAAGGTAAGGGTCCATAGGTTTCGCTTTCACTTTCGGGGCACCTGTCGCTGACAGCTTTGGCAACTCAGACAGCTCGCCCAGAAAAATATAAGTTATTAATTGAAATTCTACACAAAAACCGAACGTCAGAGGAGGGCAAGGACATGGCACAGGATAAAATTGATTAAAGAACACCCACCAAAAGAGTATTGGCATTCAAGCTGAGTTTGGCTATTTTCAAAATTTTATAGCCTTCCTTAATTAATACGAATCGTTTACTTTTGACAGAAGGTAAGTTGATAATAACGAAGTCGCAATAAATGTTCCTTTGGGTGTGCTTCAAATTAACTTAAGTTCCATTTAGCACACAAATCTTTGTCATAAAAAACAGACAAAAAGGGCTAAATAATTGTTCAAGCTCCTTGCTGTTCGTATATCTAGGGCTGGAATCAGCCTATTTGGCTGCCTGGGCCCACTCACTCCACTGCTGACCACAAGCGAGCGGGCTGGAAACTTGTGCCATTAATACGAAGCGGTGGATGGCTGCGGGAAAGTTTTCACCTAAAACTGACAGACCCTCGCCCTTCCTTGCGAAAGTTTTGCCGGCCAACCCAGTGCATTGGGCCCCTGGCGCCGAGGAGTGTGCAATCAGAAACAGTGCGCAATCGGAGGGTTCTGAGGATTCGGATAGGTCCTGGTTTAGCGCGCGCACTGAAAATTATCTCCGAACTGCGTCGCTTTTGGATATTCGGCTTTGCGGCAAGGTCGTGGCTTTTCATTTAGGTAAACTGGCCTTTGATGTAACAGCTTTTCAGGGGATAAAAGCCGATTTGCATGCAGGGCTTCCGCCATTGGTATGCTGTTAATTAACCGATTGCGCAAGGGGTTTACGCTTTTTGCGGCCCGCTCAGAAAATGTTATGCACAAGTGGCTAGCGCTTAAATTTTTTTCTCTTGCCTCCGCCAAACAAAATCATCCTTCTTCTCTCTGAATTGCAAATCCCCCAGCCTGGCGAACAACAAGTTCAAAAGCCGCTTTTAAGCACCCTGAATTATGCGAAACTTTTCTTTGACACACAAAAGAAATTAAAGAAGGGCGCCAAAAAAACTACAATCAAGCGGCGCATTCCGCGACACATCCTGCGATTCCCAGCCACTCGAAAGCCCACAGCACGGCAACTAGAAGGGTGCAACCAGCGGAGGACTCTGTGGCATCCCTCCACATGAGTCCATGAGCATGCTTTGCTTATTTTCCAGTCGGTCTCGGAGTGTCACTGCTGCGCGGGATGTTGCTGCAGTAAAACTAGTTCGAAGGCTGTTGGCGAAGTATTTGAAAATGTCAGGGAAATTAAAAACCACTGGGGCTGTCCTGGAAATGGAATGCTGGGCAATCGATTTTCGGGAGCGGATGCCAAAGGTGCCTGCTCACAGCATATTCGGGGCCACTCTTCCTCACTCACATTGTTTAGGTTTCCTGGCACTGCATTTTGCCTTTGCATCTTGGCAGGTTTAGAGTCTGAGAATGTTGATGTTCAACAAATACAAGTGGGAAAAGGGAATGCAAATCTGTGTGAATAATCAGATTGATACTGATAAAGTACAGAGCAATTTATAATACACACTGCACTGTTTACTTGTAACTTCATTAATATTGCTCACACCCTTTTACACTACGGCCCATCATAATATATACTTCTCAATATCCTACTCGGTTAACTGTATGATATACCTGCCAGAGGAAGAATCGACATAAAATTAATCAAAGTCCCTCCTACTCCGCTCTTCACACAATAGCAGACAGGTAGATATTGTTTTCGAAACTCCTAGGCTCGGGCTCAGGCTCACATCAATCAAGAAGAGCTGGCACACTAATGGAACCAGCCGAAACAAATATCAAGCGAATTTCAATTATAGAGCGCATTTAATGACCATATCCCCATCCCCATTCCACGGACCCGCGAAACAAATGATGCTCTAATGGGATAACCTGGAATCGCGGGCGAGGGAAGCGCTCCACCTGCCCGTCGGCTAATGGAGCCCGC
The DNA here is from genome assembly GCF_025231255.1 of Drosophila biarmipes. Taxonomy (NCBI): domain Eukaryota; kingdom Metazoa; phylum Arthropoda; class Insecta; order Diptera; family Drosophilidae; genus Drosophila; species Drosophila biarmipes. Next base: position 4,837,369 of record NC_066615.1, on the reverse strand, counting down.
CCCTTTCCAGCTACATTAAATTGCGATGTCAGATTACGGCGCCTAATAGAACGCAATGATTTCGCATTCCGGCGGGCATCAGGCGCCGGGCATCTGGCACTTGCCCTCCTGCCACTCAGGGTGATGCCCTAATGATGGCTATCATAACATAAATCTTGGGTGGGGCGGGGGAATTTATTTGTCCGTTCATTGCCTGGATTTGGAAAGCAATTAGGAGGGCCAGGTGAGGCGATGTCTCGAGGTGTACTCACTGGTGCTGGGGAGGCTTTATTTATGGCCCTGATGGCGTTGAGTTGTCACTTTATTTGCTCACATAATGGACGACCAGGACTCCATTAAAAACTGCTGAATGCTATTTGCTCTTGCGCGCCATTAAATATGTTCCGCCCCTTGTGTTCTGGCTCTGGAATGCATGTTCGCATTGTTCTGTTCGTCGAGTGGACACTTGTCGGAAGCCGCTTAAGGCCCAGCACTAACCAAAAACCCGCCTGAAGGGCTCGTTTTCCTGCCCTATATTAGCACAGCCTCTGTTTGTTTTTGTTCCGGCCCATAGATCACGGCTAAAGCTCAAAAATCAACACCACCAACAAGTTTAGCACCACACTCGAGGGCCCTAAGTATGCTTACACGAGCGATGTTTCCGAGTGCGATATTTGGGCCCCGGCTTCTGGGTGTTGCGTTTGATTTACGGCTTCCGGCAGACATGTGCAGAACGGGTCCGGAAGTACAAGTGGAAAGTGTGTAAAATATGCAGTCTGTGCCGGCGCACAATGATAGATTGGAAGGGCCCATTCAATGGTGGAAAATGATGCACATCATCATCAACATCCTATTTGCCAACTCAATTGAATTTCAGTCCTAGCCTGCTTTCTCCCTAATGAAATGCAGCAGGGCAGTTCTCATATAAGCTTTTAGATTATTCATTGCCAATATTCTTTATATTTTTTAGAATGAATGCTGTTTTAAATATTACAGTTTCTCGCTTGAATTTGATGCTTTAACAAACTAGTTGGACGTCCATAGACATTGGCATTGACTTTTTTCTATTAGTCTATTAATTTTAATGTCGATGAAAGTTGAAAAGCCTTCAACACTAATAATAAAAATTAAAGTGATTCCCAAACCCAAGAGTTAAGGTCAACGTACTGCTTATTTACTTTAATCTCTGTTATATTGTTACTAATTTCGTGCAAACTCTAAGTAAAATATCTTAAAGGGCTTCTAGCACTAGGGAATATTTTAAGAAGTGACTGCTATACCTTAGACTTAAAGTCATTTTTGTGTGGCAATTATATAGAGAAGTTTGACTGTAGGGAGGCCAACGAGGCGCGAACGCAGAAAGGAAATCATCGAGGCAAAAGTGTTCATCCAGCTGACGACTTTGGCAGCCGTAAAAACTGCTTTCCCGCAGGGATGAGCAGTGGAGAATCAACTGGTGGGGCGCCAGACCGACGGGCTTAATGAATCTTGCCGAGCACAGTCCACGCTCCTCCGCCCAATTGTTTTCGTTTTGCCAGGATGCGCCAGCTGTCCCGGCTAATCAAGTGCACTGCCCAAAGGCTGTCGGCGGGAGGTGGCTGGTGAATGGTGGCTGGGAACGGGTGGTGCCACGTGGGTGGTGCAAGGTGGCAATTGCCTACTGGGCGGGGCCACACGACTGTACGATACTACTGCTTTTACAGCTGTCGGGCTGCCGGCGGAGAGTACAGCCGCTCAAAAATGCTAATTGAACGAAGCAGTCCCTCACTCCTCGGCGAGAAGTAGGCAAGAATTAGCATTTGATTTAATAAAGCAAACTAAGAGGGGATACAGAGGACTAGGTTTGTCAGCTAGGCACTGAAACTGGAGGACTTTCAGCTAGATACTGTATAAGTTTGCAACTGTAAGGGGCAAGCAGAGTGCTGTTTGTAAAATTTTGTGTAGGTTTTAACTTTTCAGAATTCCCCAGAATTACTCGTTGCCAAAAATAATATCCAAGAAATCACTTCCGAGCGAAAAATGTTCAACAACTCAGCAAAGAACTATGGCGATGGGCCTTCGAAAATCTTTTCCAGTTTTGGATCGAATGGAATTTAAAAACATTGTCATTATTGTAGGTTGCAATTTAATGATGATTACTTAGTTTTTAATGTAATGTAATTTATAAAAAATGCTTTACCACAAAAATAGGTTTAATGCATTGGAAAATTTCTAAGGCGAGAATACTGTTTCCTTTTTGTGTACTAATATATGTAAGTTTGATTCCTAAATTCTGTTTATTGGTTTCAGTTCTGTAAACATTGCTTACATTATAAAAATTAAACAGTTTTAAATATAATTTGGCATCCCCTTTAACTTTGTTTCACTCAGAAGTCAGTCAATTCACATGAATGGAATAAGGGCTATCCTGAAAGTTTTCATACAAGCGAAGCCCGTATCACTGGACATGTCTGGTTTAAACTAATATAAATTTTTCTTTTTATGTTTTTAAGCCTGTAGTTTTATATTATGGAGATCTTTTTACAACCGCTTTTAATTAAAAAAGTTGTTTCATAAATATAGGGTTGTTAAGAACGAATTCCGGAACCTTCCACCGACCACTATTTGTACGTCTACAAACAAGAAATTAACACCTATTTGCCTCCTATAAGACAAACTGTAAAGATAGTCTTTGTCCATACAAACGGGTGCCTGTACATAACCATTTTGGAATAAGCTCTTTTCCTTTCAATTAGCCGGACTCACCTGCGTAGATGGCCTCAATAATGACGTCCTCCAGGTGGCGGACATTGTCGATCTCCAGTTCGCTGAGCAGCAGGGCGTAGGGAATACTCTTCGCCTTGATGGCCAGTGAGACAATGGTCAGGTGCTGCAGCTTTTTCTGCATGGCGGGACTCAGTTCTATGAACTTTTCCGGCTGAGCGCGGTACTCCTTGTAGGTTCCGTAGGCGAAGAGGTTCAGGGTCTCGAAGTGCTTGGCATCCGGGCCGTCCTTTAGCTGTGATGGGGCTAATAGTAAGGGATCAACCGAATCGAAATAAGTTAATTATTCACATACCTGCGATACGGAGGGTTCCGCCAGTAGCTCCCCAAAAACAAAGACATTCGGGGCTTCCAGGGCTTGGCGAATCACGTCCAGCAGGGCTTCGCCGGAGGACGATTTGGCCAGGACACAGAACTTCTCCAGGAAAGTCTCCTTGCTCTTGCTCGGCTCCTCGTTGCCCAGCAGCATGTCCTGCGTCATTTTCGTAGCTTTAGTTTGGCAAAACTCGTTGGCTAAAGTAGCTGTCTCTCGTATTCCTGGTAAGCGGTAAGGCGCGCACTGGCTTGGATCTGGTAGTGGATCCTTCACAACTTGAACCACCTGATACTGAATTGACTAAGTTTTAAGATTGTTTTGTTTCTTGCAAGAGTATAGAGGTGGAAGAACAGCGATTTTGACATCGATGACATCGATGTTTTTAAATCACCGGTGTTATAGAAATCGAAGAGGAAGGGAACTATCGACACAAGCACTGCCAAGTATAACCGTTTTTGGTTGTTGTCCTAACGCATCCAGCACACGAAAACATACCAAAACTGGCAAACAATTCTTATAAATATTTCGTCAAATAAATCCATTTACATAATTGTATGACTATTTACCCATTTATATATACAAACAAATTCATTTTGCATTTCTAAAAGCGCACAGCCATAAAAATTAAATGCAAAAATCTGATTTCCAAAAATACCAAGAACCGAACTGTAAGCCATAAACGGTCATATTGTTAAACGCCTTACCAAAGCTGATTGCTATGAAATCGGGCGGCAAGTTTGAACAAACCGTACTTTGCTAACATTTTCCGAAACACATTTTTAACTTAAAGTTAACGCAACTAAACCCCCAGATTGAAACCCTTTCATTATTCTTATGATTATTTTATGTACTTCAGGGATACCACCTCCTTCTCCTATTTTCCCTTCCCATAAAAGCCAGCCATTTGCCCTCACTCACATTCCTTGAAATGCTGGTCATTATGCTTAAAGTCGGGCATCCTCATTTTAAAACACTTTTCGCACCACATTCACTCCGGCAGCACACAGACACACCCCCCGGGGGTTGTAGGAAAAGGAAAAAAACGGAGAGTGCGGGATGAGCCTAAAAAAATATATTCCTTGAGCCACTTTGGGCTGCCAAAACTTTGCGCCTGCCACACTTGTTATTATTGCTATGGGCGAAAGGCGAATGTAGGAATATAAAAAGGCGCAGGGTCAAAGTTGAAAACCCTTTATTGTGTCTGGGGGTTGACTTGGGCGTGATACCACCCCCGCTATATGGGATTCGCCAGCTCATCGATTATGAAAAGTTGACTAAAGGTCAGGGCCCCTTGGGGGAACACAGAGCGATCTCCGGAAAAGGTGAGCCGGAGCCTTAAAGCCACTTTGTCAGTTTCAAAACTGCCCACCGCAGCACTGTATCCATTAGCACAGCATATTCTCCACACAGCGCTGTGTTTTCAGGTTTTCAGGTGCCTCCTGCAATGCCGACACTTGGACAGAGATTGACCGGACTGTTGGCAATTTTTCCAATTGGATTGGCACGCCTACCGCCCACTGCCCACTGCCCACCGCCCACCGCCCATCACCCCCCTCACATTTTATTGGATTTGCCAAATTTGGCCAGTACGCAACCATTACAAAATTGGTTGTGATTTTGATTCCGATTCGTGGGTTTGGCTGCGAACCTGCTTTGGGCTCCGCAGTGGAACAGTGCATGCGGTTCTTTTCCTGCGGCGGCTGTTCCTCGAATTGCAGCCGTGATTAGTTTGCCGTGCGTTGGAACATTTTCGGAATAATGCGAAATTCGCTGCCTTCACTTCGCTCGAATTTTGCGGCTTGCGTGCGGAACGGATTTTCGGTTATCGAGGATTTTCGCTCTGCAGCCACCGAATGCCGGTGGCCATGCCTGCGAAGTCCATCCAATGGCGGGCAGGTGGGGTATACAAATTTCTTTAAGGTTTGGGCTTAGTTTTCAGTTGTAATGGCGTTAGGTCATGGGTTTTTCGTGGCAGTAGATTTAGGAGAATTTCATCTTTGATATGTTCTCGACTTCAAATAGTTTATTTTCCACAAGACTACATCCCTTATTTGGTGTAATACTACTGCAAATCTCTAAGAGGGTAAACTGAAGCAGACTTCCACTTCGCCGCGAGTTTCACATGTTTGGAAACTCTTTGTCATGCTGGCAAAGTTTCTTCGCTCCGCTTCGTGCTCTGCTTTTTTGTGGATTTTACTTTGTCATTAATTTGACGCACAATGAATCGGCAGTTGGCAGGTTGTTCGGTGGCTCAGTTTCCCAGGATTTCGTTTCTATTTCCGAGATTACCGAACGAAGGCTTTCAATTTAATTTGCGGCCAGAGCATAGCCGTCACTGCCGAATTCGTGGCCCCAGCCGCCGGTTGACAACCGAGCTTTAAAATTAATCACACTTTTTCACTTTCGAATCCATCATCGGGGACTGCACCCGGACTCCCCCGCTAAGCGAACCCGTGCCGCGCCCCGACCGCCAGTGCGCCCCGACAATTTGCTTACCAGCCCATAAAAATGCACGAAAATAAAACAAATATCAAAACAGCCAGAGGGCCCAAATGGCCGCATAAAAGAACTCAACTCCGGGAACGCGCGCGGCGTGCAAATGTGGGTGGTGGTCATTGGTCTACCTGTCTATCTGTCTATCTGCCACAACCGCCCTACGGCCGAAGCGCGTATAACAGTGTTCTAAAACGTGTCCTTGCCCCTGCCTCGGGCTTGGCCAGCAGCTGCGGCCTTCACTCTCGTGTTTGCCTCGCCTTTGGCTTATCACTTTTATCGGCAGGACAAAGACTTGACCTTCCCAGCGAGTTGGCCGGTTTGCTCATTAGGACTCAAATTGCTTTCCCCGCCTGCGACTGTGTGCGATTGGGCACTCAAAAAATAGAACAAGCTGAAATGGATAACAAAGAAATCCTTCATGATTTTATGAAGGTATGTATGTATAAGGAAAATGTATTTCGATTTTTCACACACTAAAAGATATATACTCGTTAAAATTTTGAACACAATCTCTTCATTTTTCAAAATGATCTTGTAATCCTTACATTGCTTTAATGCTTTCCTCTTAGCAATAATAGCTTACTGCGCTTTATGGTATAATACATGGTATAGTTTATAGTATACTATACAATGTGGTGCACAATAACTAACGATATAAGATAGCAGCCGTATTTTCTATAGAATCTTTTTAGAACCCACTAATTAACAACGATTTTTTCCAGTGTGCTGGCCGCGATTATTCGGCTTACTGGACGTATTGTTATTACTGCTGAGCCAGTGGGTCCGCTTATCGATGCAAATGACAAGCGGCCGGAAAACTTGAACAACTTGCCCCATTTTCAGGGGGGATGTTAACTTGACCGAAATCATGAACATTACATTTTTGCGACTCAAATGACAGGGCACTGCTGGCACGGTCTTAGGGAAAATACCCCCAGAAATACGTCGTAATAAACAAGAGGTTTTTTTTGAATAACTTCATTCAACGAGTGCAGCCAAAGGTTGCACAGTACGGTTGATAAAAATTCCCCTGCCCTGTGACAATTTATCAAGGATTGCCTTCAGAGCGAAACTTTGTTGCTAAAAGCGCAAGGAACAGGGCAAAATTACAAGGGCGAGTTGGAATGAAGCGGAGTAAAAATGCAATTTATATCAAGTTCCTGGAGGTGGACAGCGAACAGTAAATGGAGAGGCGGCGACGGAGCGACCCGCTTACTTTAAATAAAGCAGTTTCGGGATTCCCTTCCGGGAATTCTCGAGTGCCGGCCGTTCGAATCAGGCTGAGATTACAATTAGTCGGAAGCGCACTGTCATTCGTCCATGGGTGTGCCGGCGATAAGAATGTCGAACCGATTTCGTCACAGCGCTCACATCGACCGCAAACCCACCCAACCGCAAACAGGATATGGTAACTCGGGCATGGCATATTATTTCAACGTTTTTTGTTTACTGGCACCGTCTACGGGAAAATCGGGGAACTACTTGGCTGGGCGGGCGATAAAAAACACGGATGCGAACCGAAGTTGACATGTGCCAGGCACAAGAAACTCGGGTGGTAGGTGGTGGATTCCGCGGGTCGAGGGGTGCCGGAACCAGCGAACAATCCGCGAGGTTGCGAAGCCACTTGTTGCCAATTCAATCGATTCGGCTTGTCGCAAATTATTACCGGCTGTCTCGCCGACTTAGTCAAGCAAGGCAAATTGTTACCAAGGCAGGACCTTTTCATGATGCAATTTATTTTCCCACTCTGGCTCTCCCAAATGGAGCAGATTTGTACGTAACGTTAAAAGAAAGATCCACCAGATTAGAAATATAAAATAAAATATGTATCTTCTCTTACTGTACTGGGTGCTAAAAAGCTCTATGTCTTAGCCGGAAGTTTTAACTGATAACTTATTGCATATTTTAAAAATGTTAAAACTTCTTTGGTCTTTTTTACAAGTTACAATTATTAAGGAACTACTTCCTACTGGTTTCATCCCACACCTTTCGAGCATGTCAAATCTAAGAGTTTCGCCTTTGCTCTACAAAATGAACTTGTCTGTCTGCCAAAGTATACAAAATGTCTGGCTGGTTTTAGCCCTTTTCGGTCCCTCCTATTACGCTCTATCAGCTAAGCGCCAAAGCTTTCTCAAATGGTTGTCTGAACCTTAATTTATCTGATTTCCCTGCCGAACCCGATAGACATTTTGTCCTCCATGGCATTTTGAAGTGCAACCGGTAAGCACTTTTCACCAGTTGGTAATCCCTGCCTCCCGGAATGCTGAATTGCCGAAAAGCCGCTTTTGTCGTGTAATCGAGAACTTAAACATTAGGAAGTGGCTGGAACTCCAAGCCGACGACCGGGCCATCAATTTCAATCTGCATTCGTCTATTTTTGGGCGCTTGTAAGCACCTGACAATGTTGGGGATTCCGCCTTTTTAGACATCCGGGATAACGAATTTGATGAATGTTTTCTGCCGATGCTGATGCCGTTGCCCGAACAACAAACAAGCGGGCCGTCACAGAGCAGGAAGCCTGGCGTGTGTGTAGTATTATCCCCCGGAGGAGCGAACAAAACCTATCAAAACAAACGATAATGCTGGCCCGCCGCCCCCGTGTTGATGAGGGGCAGGATACGGGTAATAGTCGACGCCATGAGGAGGTCGGGAGGGGTTCCCCCTCCCGATGATGTGATGATTGCCCCGACGAGCCGAGTCGACTGGTCAGCCGGCAGTAAAAGCCGCTGCATGTGCGGACATAGAGATCAAATTAAATCACGTTTAAATGGGGCAGTAAAAGGGCGGCTTTTAAAGACTTGGCCAAGCGATTTCCATTTCAAAGGTAATGGTACCATTTCACCGTCCAATTAACGTTAATTAGCCGAATTCGCGTACTTGTACTCATCGACAGTGAAAGTTTTAAGCCGCTGGCCGATTTTATATCGACGACTGTTCGCAGAGCCTTTGTCAGCCTAAGCCCCTATATTTGCTTTATTCAGGACCCTCTGCCAGCCAGCGCAGCTCATTAGGTGCCCTCGGCAGCAAATTAAACTGGCCAGCGGCGGTGGCCAGAAGTCGATTTTCCATTCATCTTCGTTTCATTATGTTCCCGGCGAGCGGCAGATAACCCAGCGCCACCCCGCCCAAGGACCCTCCATTGACAAATTTATTTATTAACATTCGAGTTCATTAAACCAAAAACAGCAGCTTGGCCGGCCTCAGCTGGCTTTCACACGCTCGACTGGAAGTTTTGGGCCAGGCGCATAAATCACTTGCCCGTCGATGGATCCTTCACCTCGCCATCTTCCCGGGACGGGCTCTATCATTTCTGGGCTCTCATCGACGAACTTTTGCGAGGTCCTCCGCCGCGAACAAAGTAGTTCTTAAAGCCCCTCCAAAATTCCTGTCGGGCCACAACAACACACGCGGCTCGCTTAATCTACAAAGATTTATTTGTCGGGCTGCAGAACAAACAGATTTCCCATGCCCCCCCTCGATTGGGCAAAAGTTTTTTAATTAAATTTCCACCAAATGGCGGCTGTGTATGTATATATAAGTGGAACATGTTAAAGTTTTTACTTAGGTCGGCCCTAATAATCTAATTAAGGAGTTCCGCCCTGTCATCCGGTGCGGATGACTTTGCTGGATTAAAGTTAAAATTTAAAAGTGCCTGGGAACAGCGGAATTTTCAATTAGTTTTTGTTCACTTAATTGCATTTATCGCGGAGCTTTAATAATATATTTCCCGGAGCTCGGGGACTACAGAATTCGTTGATGAAATTTTTGGCTAAAAGCTGAATGGTGTACGCGTCGCAAATTGCATTTTAAAGCGTATATTTTATTTAGGCCAAATGCATTTTCGCGCAGTCGGAATCACACGTGGGCTTAGTTATTTTCGTTGTTGAAAAGCCAGTGGAGATAAATTAATTGATCCCCGCCTGTACTTTACTTTAGTCAATGGTAGCAATGTCGTTATTAATTATATCAGATTCCAGCCGCATTTGAATTATGTATTACTGTTTGATTGGCAGCTGAACCTTGCTGTTGGGTACCCAAATTGGAAACTAGACCCAGGGCAGTTGAGAGTCGTGCCAGATGCGCATAATTGGAGAGCCATTATTTGTGTAATGGACAGCTTCATTAGCATGCTGAACCTAATCCAACATGGCTGCACGAATTAATGGCTTCATGACCGTAGTTATGCACCTGCAGTCGAAGGGTTAAATACAGGCGAAAGTACAGCTTTGATTTGAGTCAATCAGGAGTTGGTAATTAAAATACATTTATCAATTCAATTATTGAAATTAAAAAGTATTGAATGGAGGTCTTAGCACGTTGTGGCGAATCACCTTGACCGAATAGTATCATTATTCTCGGTATATCTATCTTAAACAGGGGCCTGTGCCTCAAACGCGATTTTATGCCCAGAGGGTTTTCTGCGGAAGTGCGTGGTTTTCTTGTAATTTATATTAAAAGATGCTTATTTTGCAAAAAAACACAAAAAAGCTTTTTTACGAAAAAAAAAAAACCAGACTGGGATAAGCATGCACATCCTAGAGATTTCTGCGCTGCACAAGCTTGTTTCAGCGAAAGACTAAGGCCACATGAGCAGTGCCTGCAGTTTTTAATTAAACACAATTTGAACAGGAATATATCCATTGACGACAAATTTGTTAATCTTTCTAATGCCCCCTTTTTGAAGCCTTTGTGAAAATGGTTACCAATCGAAAAATGGTTCAAATAGGAGCATTCTCAGAAAAGAATCTTTCCTGCCTGCAGATCTCCATCTTTCCTTCTCTCCCTGTACCTGAGTAAAGTTCATCTGATGGTCAAGGCACCTGACTAAAGCGCTCTTCCTGTTTCCCTCGGTTAAAGGGGCTCTTCAATAGTGATATGTGAATGGAGTTTTGTTTATTTTGCATTTACCTTAAATAAATGAAAGCTTTCGGGGTTCTGCCTGCGATTGAAGTTCCCATAATTCCATGAATAAATTACTTTTCAAATATTAAACCCTTAATGTAAGCTTTGCTTGTATAATACTGCAATCTGGCTTTATATTATTGTAATTAACCTGATTGTTCACTCATACATATACACTATTATTCCAGCTGAAGTAATTTGATAATTGTTTTACGTCAAAATAAATTCTGCGCACTTAATTCAGAATGTGTTTTGCCGTTAATAGCCTTTAAAGTCTACGACTGAAGCTCTAAAATTTTAATGTAATTTAATTTTACATTTATACGAAATAATCAATGTTAGTAGCACCATGTAAATTTTTAGGGATTGTTGGTAGCTTCAGTGATATAAACAAAAATTGTTTACTCCCAAAAAAGAAATAGTAACAATTTGCTAATATTTAAGTGTCAATGTGATGCTATCGAGTCTCAAAAAATGTCTGATTCGAAGAACATCTAATTGACACTATTTTGGTGCCATTTTGATATTTTCGAAAGTATAATTTTGACCGTTTTTGGTGTCAAAAAGTCTCTACTTATTGGCATTTCTTAGAAAGAATATGTGGTCACTTTGGCACTATTTTGTAGTAATTTGAAACTTATTATGGGAATTAGGCATATTTTAAGGTCAAATTGATAGAATTTAAAATCAATTTGACACGAATAAATTTTTTATGTTACACCCAAAAATGGGTGAAAAACAAATAAATTAATTTGCAATTTTTATTTAATAAAACAATGTTTTTTTAAGTTAAAGTTAATAATGTTTGCTTTAAGTCTAGGTACTCCTTGGAGTCTAAAAGAAAGACTTTTGTATAATATTTTTATTATTATTGTATAATAAATAATATTTAATATGTACATAATTACTCAAACATTAGTACATACTTACTACTATTTCTGCGTAAATACGTATGTATGTAACTACCAACTGCGTTCTAAATATACATAAAAATGTATATACATGTGCTGCTTAGTAGAATTGCATTAACCCATTAATATATTAACTATATAAGATTCATATAATTTTATGAAAACTACTCACCAGATTTAAAGAACTCTAATACCCTTGATCTTATAAACATTCTTCTTCTTTTCACTATGTCGAATGACATGACATGATATATCGATAACTACGCTTGCACGATAGGCGCAGTTCGAATTTCAAAAATATAAACACATTTATTGGTATCAAACAGACCCTGGTTGGAGACCTACGATGTAGTATAATTTTGACACTCATTTAGGATCAAATTGATCCAAACAAGTTTGTATACCCTTGCAGTTATAAAAAATATGTAACATAATTTTTTAATATATATGAAAAAAAGCTTGCCTAAAATCGACAATGCCCTTTTATTTTTTTCTTTTTGTTCGAACCTTACACTGCGAACCCCTCTCTGCAATGAGGGTATTATCTTCCCATTATCTTCGAATACTTTGGAAGGGGTAGTGCAGGTTGGACAGTGCCCTTGTCTAAAAGAACTCCAAGATCTTGCAAGATTGGCACGTCATGTTGAACAAAGGGAATTAATAAATAACAAATTTTGATACAAATTTAATTTTTAATAAATTTTTTTAATTTTTTAATTTTAAAGAAATGACCAATGTTTTTTATAACAAAACCGGGAAATTTGAAATTCAATTACAAGACAATCATGGCCGACCGCCAAGTTTTTTTTTCACGTAAATTCTTAAGAAATCGCAGTCCATCCGACAATCTGGAGCACTACTGATATCGAAATCGAAATCGACAGCTCCAGTTTTATTTTTAATGTGCAAGAGAGCTTTTTGATAGCATCGGCTTAGGTATTACTTGCGTTTTGTATTTTCGTCTCGTAATTTTCAATTTGTGTATTTGAGTAATTTCTAATTACGACAAATCACAGGTTGCTTACAAAATTCTGATGGCTTAATCCAAGCATCTTTTAATTTTTTCGGTCTGGCGGCAAGGGGCATTGATTTGCTAGTGCTATTGATGGGGACTTTAGATGTATTAGAAGAGCTTTGTCCCAAAAACATGGTTCTTGTACGGGCTAGAAAGCTCTGAAATGTGGATGGTATCTTACCACCGTTAAACTGTTCGAAATGACTGCTATCTAGTCAAAAATGTAATCATTCTTAAATTTTAATTTATCAATTTATGCATCTTTGCGATATGTTTTTAAGGTTTTAAGAAGATTACAACAAAAATGTTTAAATTTTATAAAGTTTTGCAACCGCACGATTCTTATGGTTTTGAAGTGCAAAGATGTTTAGGTGGTCATAAAATAAAAGATATGAAAAAAGAAGGCTGTAAAACTCTCATCTAAATTGAAGTTTTATGTGAGGCCTAGTCTAAGATTTCGATTAGCCCTCCAATTTGTAATGCATCAATGATCGCTTCAAAACAAAAAGAAGGAGGGGATTATGCTGTTGACTCATTCAATTAGTCTAATGAGGCAGAAAAAAAACACCTGAACCATTGTTGGAATGCAAATGTAATGAAAAGAAACCATAAAATCAAATCGTCGGTGCTACCGAACTAAATAAAGCATTCAGCAAATAAACAGCTGCAACAACACAATGGTGTAAATACTATTTACCTTGCAAACGTTCCAATTGCTGCGCGTGTTTGGAAGCGAGCATCTATTAATTATCAAAAATAGTTGGTGGTTAAATGGAAGTAAGTTCTGGTAAAATTAATAACTAATAATTAAAGAACGTAATACAAATTTCATTCGCTGGAATGCAAGTATTTTGGCCTGGAATAGGTAATTTATTAAGATTATTAAACATTTCTTGAGCTGACCAACAGGAACCTTAAATTCAATTTAACCATCCACTTGATTTGCGAAATTGCATTTCATGCATCGCCATCAGTGTCAATAGCCGCCCGAAATCGAATGGAAGTCAGTTCGGTTGACAGCCAATGACATGAGCTACATCCATAATTCACAGGGAAAAAGTGTCAACTCAGGAACGGCGTGACCCTGAGCCACATTTGCGAACTTAGAGCGCAGAAATGTGGCCGGTGGTCGAGTGAAAGGTGTCGGCCGACTGGAGTTCGAGTACGTGATTTTAATACTTGGCCAAATCCGGTCGCCGCCAGCGGCATGGACCACAAACCGAGCTAATGTTTGGATTTCGGTTCTCTGGCTGCCAGCCCATAAGCCGCTTATGCTTATGCAAAATACCGAGTCGGCGTCGGGTGTGGGATCGATTTAAATTTAAAATCGAGTGTATCACTTGCGCAGCGGTTTGTTTGCAGGGCAAGCGGCCACGATAAACAAAAACAGAATTTAAACCTGTTTTCGTTGGTGACGCACCGGGGAATTTACCTGTTGAACTTCCCCGGCTCCCTGGACCCGATTATGAATAAGCCATTTTGGGCATCAACTAATTGACAGTCTGCGGTTCTCTTGTAATTAGCATTAATCACGGTTACAATAATTTTGACGCAATTATTCACAAATCAAAACAGGGATATTATCGATTTTTAATGATTGATTGCTGGGCCCGTTTCTTAGGCGCTATCTGCACCCTCTTACGACACCTTGTTCCCTTATCGGGCCTTATCTATTGGGAGAACGCAGCCTAATTGAGGCGCGAGTTCGATGCCAGTTCGTTTTGGTCCACATCAATAACGACTGTCACAGGCACACGTTGAACACTTAGCAAACAATCCACAGCTCGGTGAAAAGTTAATTAATGTATCTGCTTAAAGACAACCGACTACCTAAATCGAATCACAGTGTTTGCCGTTCATTACACTTCCGCGACATGCAAACGAGGTTCATTAGCTCCTCATGAATCAGTGGGTATGTCAAGTTTACAGCGACCACGGGGCGTATGGGTGATGATAATTATCGCGTTTCTCCCCAGAGAAGATGGCATCGCGTCTGGTGGCCGACCGCAGATTTGCGGCCAACTTGGCATCGGAATTGGAGCCTTGACACGCCTCCGCCGGCGTCACGTTTCTTGCAAGACGGCTGTAAAATATATATACTCAAATTGGAGGCGATCAGAAACATCTGAAATGTCAGATTTATGCAAATCCAGCGGCATCAAACCGAGCGCGGTGAGCTCAAACCTGTTGCTGCTGTCGCATTCATTCCATTTCCATTCCATTTCATATTTAGAAGTTCGCTGTCCACGATCTTAGTTTAGTTTTAATTGCGCTCGAAAACGGTTCAGTTCGCGCCAGCAAGTTAAATCGCCTACCCTTAAAAAAATAAAAAGTTCCCACCCCCAAATTATTCACGCAGAGTAGGTTTAAGTGAAAGATAAAATCAAATTGAGGTACCTTTCGGTGCAGTTTTAAATTGCAGATGAGATAAATACGGAGAACTGTGGCTGTCTCGTTTTGAATCATTACAGAGACGTATCATAAATAAATGTGAAACCTCGACACGGGGCTTAATTAAAAGTCATGAAGTGAACAGTCAATAAGAAAAAACCATCAAGTATTGCCAGTACAAGGAGGCGATAGTATAAATAAAATAATCAGCCAGGTGTCTGTGCACTCGACGTAGCGACTAAGGGATGCCCAATATGGCATGAGTGAAAATACAGTTAAGCCAGAATGTGCAAACTCGTTTGTCAACCCAATTGTGCTTTACCTGATCTTGGGTTACTGCAATATCATCTTTTATTTGCCTATTGACTAATATGCCTCAGGAAACCGATTGAATCATAATAAAATCAAAAGCGGAGGAACACAGGAAATCGGATCTTTATTTTTGTTCTCTTCCACATGAGTTAAGAACAATGAGATTTCATTTTATATTAATTATGCCCTTTTTGTCCCTCGAAGGAACCTTCGGCCGTAATTAACCACATATGGATTCCATTGGCTGCCACCTTAGCTTCCCCTCTGCCTTTTCTTTTCCCTTTCCATTCACTGTTCGGTTTCCCGGCCTGTTTTCCCGCGGCCGCAGTGGTCAAACATTTTCACGAATTGAAACGGAAGCGGAGGCAAAACCTTTTTGCGAAGGGGAAAATATTGAACGGAAAGTACCTATAGAAATGGCATTTTATGTTAATTGAAATGCGGATGCGAAGTGTTGTGAATGTCTGTCAGGAGCTTCATTCACCGGGCGCCATGAAAGCAATGACAGCAAGTGAAGGCTCCCAGAAACCCAGACAGGGATTTTTAATACATTATTTTCGATCTTATGGCCCTTTTTGCTAATTAGCCTCGTAGTGTACGATGTGCGGATCAGACTCATGTGCACCATGAATGTTCCTTGTGGCGTCACTTATGAAGTGACCTTCCAAAATTTGCATTGCTGCAACTTTAAGCTTGGACCGCAATTGGCTCTCCTAAATTCAATTTTCTGGCTGAGCAAATTGGCTTCCTAATTTTATGTTCGCGCTGAACAAATACAACCAAATAACGACTTGCTTTATTAATTAAAATATAGAGACAGCAGCCGGGCTTGAAAATGATTTTGCACCGCATTTCCCTGCAATTTTTTTCAATTTGCTTTGTCCTGAGCGGAAAACTTATTAAAATGCTCGGCGGAAGCGTGAAATTGCGGGCCAGCACACACGATGCCTGGGTGGAAATGTGGGCGGAACGTGGGTGGAGGTAGGTGGTGGTGGGTGGCAGAGGGTCGAAGGGTGCCAGTGGGGGTGGCTCCGCTTTACTGCAGCTGATTGTTGGTGGCCAGACAATGCAGCTTCTGCCAACTAACCTAACTTCGCTCATCAGCGATTTCATCGCGCGGCATGTGGCACATATTTATGTTAACGTTTTGTAAGTTAAATAAATTATGGTGGATGTCGTTGCGAGGGGCGGCGCTGCTCAGTTGGCATAAATTACAGTTGCAAACTAGATGGAGCCATAATGTCGTGTTAGCTTGCCCAGCGAAACGTGAGAACGTTGCAGGGTATGCCCGGAGTTGTGGAAATCGCATAGAAAATTGCATCATCACAGCCAGCAGCACTTCCACTTCCCATGCAATTCACCGGATCGTGCATATTTCACTATTAATCCCGAACCCAACCCTTCGATTCCGGGGCCTGAACACCAGTTCGATTTGCATTCTTCCATTTATTACCGTGTTTGTGGCTGTCTGATGGCAGCTCAGCCACTGCCACAGAATTGGCATTTGGCTGCTTCTGAATTCGAGCTTATTATTAATTTTATTCGAGAACTATGGGAAATGAAATTCGCATTGACGTTCCTAGCCATCTCTACACGGAAGATAATAAGTCCCAGCCTGCTCCAAATGGGCAACAAATTAGGTTTAACTACTTCTGTTTTGGGCGAACGAGCTAGGCGTTAGCTATAAAAGCATAATACAAGCGTTATCGGAATAAAGACCTTGGCATACCAACTTTCAAAAACTAATCTTTTGAAAATGTAGAGTGTAAAAGAATTGTTATGCAAATACCATTCGCCAACAAAGGGCAGGAAATAAACTTAATCACATTCAAAGTATAGGAATTTAACTATTTCTGCAAGGCGTGAACTAGGATTATTCCCAGTGCAGCAAGCGCTCATGCTATAACCTTTCCCCTCGCAAATTAAGTCTCGAAATTCAGTAACTCGATTTGCATACATACCCGGCCGAAAAAGCAAACTATTTACACTTGATTACAAAGTTAAGCACGCGTCCTCGAACGCAACTGCCGGAAAAGTGGAAAATCGAGCACATCAACAAGTGTGCACACACAGAGTGCAGTAAGCGAACGGAAAACGCACTCGCACACTGGCGAAAAAGGAAAGCCAGCCGAAAAGGGCGGCAAAGCGGAAGAGGTCGGGCGGAGGCGGCAAAGCGGAAATGAGTGGCAAACACAGCGGGACTCAATGCGACGAAAAGTGAATAAATATTTAAAGATTGTCGTGCGCAGCCGAGGGCAGAGGTGCATCAGCGGACCACGACTTGACATTTGGCCGGCTAAAAGCTATTGGCCACATAACCGGTGCGTTTCGGGAGTGTGTGCGCCTTCATTTCCGTTTCCGTGCACTTTAGAACTGCGTTATGAGTGCTCCCACCTGCTTCCCGGGGCTTTGTGTTCCGCACATTGTTGCTGCATCTGCCGGGCTGTAAAGCGTGCAAATTAGTTGGCTGCATCGGGGGCGAGGGCACCCAGCAGCCAAAGTTTCAGCCAGATGCATGAATGTGGCCACAATGTTGCAGCTGGCAGGCAGGAGCTTTGGCAGGATCAAGACTCGTGCAACGCCAAAGGACCTTACACAGCACTCACACAGAAAAAGTGTCCAGTTATTGACCACAGATGAATTAAAATTTAAAATTGGGCCATACTCGTGTTTATGAACCCCTTTGTTTACGTCTTTAAAGGTAGTTACTCTTTGGGTATTTGTTAGCTGGTGATGTGGACAAACATTTCCCTGTGTAGGAGCCTCTTGCCGAAAGGTTCAGAAAACCGTAGCGTAATCGTCTTAGTCAGATTCCTCGGAATTTCTACAGCAGCACCAATTATGGGCTGCGTATTTATTTTCAATTTAGTTCTGGCTAAATTTATCGTGTGTCTCATTGAGCTGGCCATCAATCAAACTGATGGATGCCCCAACGTTCTTATCAATGGCACATCAGCAGGCCCAAGGACCTCTGTTAGCTCGGCGGTGGCTCTCTTAGGCTGTTAAGCGTGACTGTTGCAGCTGGGAAATTTTAACAGGGCTGTTAGCCGCTGGCTGGCAAGTCTCAGCAGACGCTGTGTGCTGCGACATTAAAGTGAAAGTAGAAATGATTTGATTGAACAGGGCGGATGTATGTAGCCGGGGTGGCGAAACCCGCCCGCCGTTGTTATTATTGTCATTTTTATTGGTCCCGAACTTCCGCCGAAGTAATGAAAACGTTTACGTTTGCATTACGCTGCTGTGCTTACTTTTATATGGCCAAAATTTTAGGCCAAACTTTTGACGCACTCGTCCACATAAAACCAGCGGCGCGTCGGAATAACTGGGGCACCGTTTAGTGGCGGGGTCTGCGGTCCCCACGGCTATGCGTGGTTCATGAAAATACTTATTGGCCCTGATGACATTATACATTTATGATTGACTGTCTGCCGAACTGATTTCTGTCGTGTGCAAACTCTTGCCAGCTTAAAGCCATTTGGCGGGATGCCCGGTTCATTGGGTAACATGGCGAAAATGGGCTGTACTATGGCCTGTTCATAAACGCAAAGTAATGGCCCTTTTCCCATTGTTTTCGGGTCCCATTCTCCTCTGATAATGGTCAATGGGAAGAGCTACATGGTCGGCAGTGAATGATTCGACAGTCAGAATATTGGGCTATCGGGAAACTGCATGCCTTTCATTCACTTTCCACGAGCGGGGCTTCTGTGCACTTCTAATTAGGGTAATCGTGTTCCCAGGTGAGTCCTCTGGGTTGTGGTTACGCCGGCAGCTTCTTTTCAGGGTCCCAAGCAGATATTCAGGGTGTAAGCAGCTCTAACTGATTTCATGCATTCGGCAATCCAGCAGTATCTTTCATGCACGGTCATAAAACAATTTCTCTCCGGCCATAAGTGGGCCATAAAAATACTTCTTGCCCGCGGCGAGGCGGGATTTATGTACCTGCCGCGGTGCCCTAGCATTAATGCTGTATTTCATTTTTGGCCAAGCGGTATATCCTGCTGCTCGGCAAAAAATTGATCGCACTTTCGTTTTCGGTTGCTTTGTTGCAGTCCACGGGGGGCATAAAGTTCGCCCCACAATAGTCTCGCATCCCGTGGATCCGCTGCATTGTTGGGCCTTTGAGGGCGTCATAAAAGCCAGGTAGTGTGCTGTGCCGACTGTCAAAGGACTGCATTGTGTTCAAACCTATTGCACGGGAATCAGATAGTTTACGACAGCTTCGAAGCAAGGCTGCCATCCGAACTCGAAAAGCTATTGTTCTCGTGGATTCCGCGATTTGATTTGCGCGAATGTCAAAGGATCTGGGCCAGCGCTTTCGGATATTCCAATCGAACGTTCCTGGCCGGCTCTTCTGCCGGGAAAACACTTTGGGCGTTCTGGCCGGCCTGCGGCCTAATTACCAGGCCGAACTCCAGGCTCGGTTGCCGCATAATTGATCTAAAGTTAATTGCGAGGCATTAATGCCTGACGAGGCCAGCATGTGCGGCTAAGTGCCAAGTTGTTCCGGCCAGGACTCGGTCGTATTTATTTGCTGTGTGTCAGCGCCATAAGTCAATCTTTTTGTTTGGCCCAAATCCACGGCACACTCGTATGTGGGAGCCTTCCCTTTTTCGGGGCAGTGATTGATTAGTTTTGGATGGGCGCAAGGTGACTGCCGGGGGTGGCTGCTCCTTTTTTGTGTAAACAAGAATCCCAACATATGCCAGAGTCGATTTATCAAATCTAAACAAATGTAAAACAAAGTTGAGGGAGTGCAAATTGAAGTTTTCGGCGCGAGATTTATGGGCCAGCCTCTACCCACCTCGACTGTGTATGTGTATAAATAATTTCGCAACACTTTCCCCCAAACCGAGAGTCTGTCTGTCATGTGCGGGGCAATAATTTAACTAAATTACTGGTAGGCCACATAAAGCAGAACTCGGGCCCCGGAATCATTGTTATCAGGCCCAGCCCAGTGGACTGTCCGGCATTTTATGTAAGGCCGGACTGGTCTTTAACGATCCTACGTCATGTCCTGGGGCCTGTTTCTGTTTAATGCGAGTCCTTCGAAGGAGTGGGGTGTCGAGGGAGGGTGCTGTGCATAAAAAACAAATGGCTGGCCATTTCGCTTGCACCCACTTGATGATTATGCCAGATTTTCATTTAGATGATGAACAATGATGCTGCTCGTTGACCCACCATTAGGTGGGATGCGCTATTAAAACACCTCCTTTCCTTGGGCTGTCAACAAGCCATTGAGAGTTCACTTTTTATGGGGCGTGCTTCAAAACTCTAGTCGCCCTCCCCGGCTGTGGGGCAGTTGATAAGGGCTTCGCTATGAGTTATGGGAAACTGCACTTGTCACTGGCCAATTACGCATGCAGGTCCCAGAGCCCGTGCCACACTGCGTATGATGAATGTTTTACACGACAGGTGCTCGGGTAATTGCCTTCTCAGCTGATTTACGGCTCGGATTTCGGTGGAGTCCATTAAATCGATGGTTGGGCTAATGAGGAACTCAACTTGGCCAATTAATTTGGCCACGCTCCGCGGAACGCCGCCAGGTATGCAAAATCAATTTCCACTTCAAACCCGAAGGAGGGGAAGCGTCTTAATCGGTTGTGTACAGCCAGCGATTTACATTGGGTGGGGACAATAGCCGGGAGGGGCGGGCTGGTGTGAAGCCACTCAGAAGTTGGCAAACAAACCTTTAACTTTGTATCAAAGGTGTAAGATTGCATAAAGTGTCGTTGGCAGGGCCCAAAATCAAATGCAAACAAAGTCAGGGAAACGTTTTTGGGCCTTCCCCATCGTATTTTAGCCGTCCGCCCACGCTCTTGGGCGTAGACAGGCATAAATTTCTGGTTGCCAGACGGAGTTCGTGCTGTGAGGCAGCCTAAAGGATTATGAGTTGGCGAAAGTGTCCTTGAGGCAGGAGCATCCCGAAGATTTTCGGGATATATGTGTGGGCGTGGCGGAGGCCTGGGAAGCGGGCTTATTGCCCGAGAAGCGAAACCAAAGCCCAGGATATGTATGGCCGGGACAGAAAGCGATATGAATAACTTAAAGCTGATCCGGTGAAGTTGAGTGAGCAATCAAAGCAGCGGGGGACCTGCGCAGGGTTCGCCTTGCGCCCGAACGGATTGGAAAATGGCATATCAGAGCTGAATGTCGAATCGCTGCCCGGCCCTCAATAAAGAAGCCATTCTCTGGTGCAACAGCCGACAAAGTGCAAGTTCAATGAGGCCCGGGATTTTGCCTGGCCCGCATGTAGATCCTGGGAAGAATGATTAAACAAATCGATGGGGTGGGCCGCACCCGGAGACGTAGCGACTATTCTATACCGCCTACCTGTACAGCTCAAAAATTCGCAAACTCAGTACAGCATTTAAAATATATATATAAATGTCATTAAATAGAGGTAAAGGAAAAGGTGTATGTATGAACTCCCTTACATTTATTACCAGAATTCGATAGAGTAAGAGATAGTTGCATTCAAGTCTAACCGTTTAATTAGCATAAAGTATTGAATGGCTGAACACAGTCTCCGTAAACTGCAGTTACTAAAGTAACCCCCACGGAGCAGAGAAAACTACTAGAAAGCGAACAAGTCGAGCAAATCGCACACACGATTGAATTACTGCGAATAGAACAATAACTCAGAGTCCAAATTAACAGCTGCACCATCTGCTACCATTTTTATCTCCAATTGTCGAACTTTAAAGCACCATGTCCCTGGTCAACTGGATTTAGCTAGCGAATGCCAAACGAACGCTATTGTTTTCTTTCAGGCCCTGCTGACCCCCGACCCCGCAGAGGACATGGTCCACCCGAGTGACACGTCGGACACCAACAACGAAGAGCTGGCGCTGGAACGCAGTGTTGCACATGGCACTGCCAACGGCAACGGCCACCCGGCCGGGGCAACAACCAGTCCGAACGGGGACAACAAGGTCAACGAGCGGGTGTACGAGCCGCGCGAGCGCTTCATTATCACCAAGAACGTGGTCGTCATAGGCCTGGCCTTCATGATTCACTTCACCGCCTTCCACGGCACCTCCAACCTGCAGAGCTCGGTGAACGCGGATGAGGCCCTCGGGACCACCACCCTGGCGGTCATCTACGGCTCGCTGATTCTGTCCAACATCTTCCTGCCGATGACCGTGATTAGGTGAGTGGGCAACGGAGTCAGTGGAGAACTTAACTAAGGGTCCCCCTAGGGAAACCACTGGAGTAGGTAGAAGTTCTTTCACCTTTTGTTAGGCTGTACCATCTCATCCTGGGGAATTCACAAGGAAAAAACTAAAATGAATCCGCTAATTCTTGAGGTCTCCAAAAGAGTGTGGTAGAAACTTCCGTCGTCCGCTTTTATTCTTCAGATATTAAGATGTTAATAATTTATCATTCATATTATTATGTCACAAATTTACAAACTACGAAAACAAATAGTCATGGAATATATGAAGTATTCGTATGTTTCATTTCTAAGTGAGATCCCAGCAGTGATTGAAGAATATTCTTGATTCACGGCAGGTCTTATAAAAAAGTAATGCAAAGTCATTTTCTTCAGAACCAATGAACTTTCAATTGCACCAGCCGCACCCACCCGTGTGCCAGAAGATAGATGGTTTAAACAACAATCGAAAGAGTGCTCAAATTTAGCCTCTTAGCATAATTGCCAATTTTTGTTCGCAGTTTTTGGTCTCGCGAGAGGGTGAAGCTCGTTTTCCGACGTGAGGCTCGCCATAAAGTTTCGGAGATTGTCTGGCGGCGTTTTTATGGGCATTTTATGCAGATGTGACAACACCGAAAGCGCAGTCAGCAGACGCCCCGAAATGTTTGTGTGCCTGCGGCGCACTTGGCTGTGAAAATGTCAACAGGAAGTCCCTGGATTAGCACAGGTCCTGCTGTCCCGCTATCCCGATACTAGCTATCCCTGTTTCCGAATGTATCCCGCTTCGGGGCGGCGAGGCATCCACCCACGTCTGACATTTAAACAAATCGCTAATTTATAGCGGGCCTCGCTT
Organism: Drosophila biarmipes; assembly: GCF_025231255.1. Lineage (NCBI taxonomy): Eukaryota > Metazoa > Arthropoda > Insecta > Diptera > Drosophilidae > Drosophila > Drosophila biarmipes. Next base: position 4,814,278 of record NC_066615.1, on the reverse strand, counting down.
CACTTGGCTTATGCGAGGCACGAACTGCTGGCTCAGGCAACTTTAATCAGTTAACTCGATTTATTTAGATTTATGGCCTCGGGCCCGAAATAAATGACCGCCTGCTAAGCATGTGCCACTTGCCACTCGGCACCGGCACTCACCCGTCCCCAAAGTTGGCTACTTTATTCTGTTTTTCTGTCTTTCCGATGGGTTCCATCAACAGTTGGTTCGGCTGCCGCCTGACCATGGCGCTGGCCCTGTTCGCCTACATGCCCTACATAGCCGCCCAGTTCTACCCGAGGTTCGCGACCCTGATCCCGGCGGCCCTGATGGTCGGGTTCGGAGGCGGGCCGCTGTGGTGCTCCAAGTGCACCTACCTGTCCACCGTCTCGGAGGCACTCACCCAGGTGCGGGGCAACAAGTCGCGCAAGGACGTCAACACCGTCAAGTTCTTCGGGCTCTTCTTCATCTTCTACCAGATGGCGCAGGTGTGGGGCAACCTGATCTCCTCCTCGGTGCTGACCCTGAGTGCCCCTGCCTCGCAGTCGGCGGCCAATGAGAGCTTCGAGCTGGAACTGCAGCGGGAGCTCGAGCGCAGCAAGGTGGCCCAGCTGTGCGGGGCCCGCTTCTGCCCGGGAGTCGGAGCCGAGGCCAATCCCAACCTGGTGCCACCTGCCCCCGAGCAAATCCAGCTGCTCAACTCCATCTTCCTCGCGTGCATGGCGGCCGCGGTGGTCATGATGATCTTTGGGGTCAGCTCCCTGAAGCGGTGAGTAAAAAATGTTATTTTAAATAGGATTGAAAAACAACTTGACAACGTATTATCCTTGTGAAACAAAAGGCAAAAAATATATCTTTTAAACTTATTAATTAAATAATAGTCATTTTACTAAGACTGACGAAGAATTCTAGCTATGTACATAGTGCTAGTTGAAAAGTAATGATATTTGTTTGGAAATTTATAATTTTGTTTACAAGTTTTAAATTTAAGGATATATTAATTTGAAGCTTCTTCAACTTGAGAAAATACCCGTTCTCATAGCATTTGTAAATCCGCAGCTATGGAGTCAAGCGCGGGGACACCGGCGATGGAATGTCCGGCCTGAAGCTGCTCACCGTGACCATAAACCTTCTCCGCAAGCGCCGTCAGATCCTGATGCTGCCCATCACGATGTTCATCGGCCTGGAGGAGGCCTTCCTCGCCGTGGACTTCACCCGCTCGTTCGTGGCCTGCGGATGGGGAATCTCCAGGATCGGGTTCGCCATGATCTGCTTTGGGGTAGCTAATGCTGTGGCTGCCGGCATAGCAGGTGCCTTAGTGGAGCGCTTCGGGCGAGTCACCCTGGCCGGACTGTGCGCCGTCCTCAACCTCTGCCTGCTCACCTACATGTACTCCTGGGAGGCGAGGGAGGGCGACTACCTGAGCTACTGCGCCTTTGCGGCGATTTGGGGCATTTGCGACGGAGTCTGGCTGGTCGTCGTCAATGGTTGGTGCCCCCACTAAGTTCGGGCTCGAGCTGGACTCAAAGCTAACTCTTATATTTGCAGCTTTTTATGGCATTCTGTTCCCGAACCACCTGATTGCCGCGTATAGCAACTTCCGTCTGTGGGAAAGCACTGGTTCAGTAATCGGCTACGTCATCAGTTCGCAGCTTTGCACATCCACCAAATTGCTGATCTTGATGGGAGTTATGTGCGTGGGCTCTGTGGGGTGAGTTTCCAGCTTGAGTTTTTTGAGTTTTCGACTGATATTGTGCAATTCTTTGCATAGTTACGGCCTCATCGAATACCGCGTTTGGCAGAAGCAAAAGAACCTGGAGGTCATGCTCAGTGACTGACCAGATATCCCTTCAAGCTAATCCACTTTCTTGTCATTTACATCTTGACTGTTTCCAAAATCAACTTTGATCGATTTTGTTGTTTGTGACCAATTCCCTAAGAACTTCCAAGTAATATTTTTTACACCTATAAGCACAAAAATGTTAAAGAAGAACCCCCTCTTAAAAGCCCACTTTGCACCACTCAAATTGAAAAACGAAAATGGAGATAGTTATGTGATATTGCCAAATAAGGTTAAGGACCGTTTTTTCTTAACTCTTCGTTACCGAATAAAACAAAGTTTGTTTTAAAAAGTAAAATAGTATTTTGTATTACAATCATTTACGTATATGTTTCATAATTTCTAGCTGTTTTCTTGATGTGTAGATTTGCTGTTGAAATATATTTTTTTTGTTTTGGATTCATTTCAGTATACAAGTTTACGAAACTAAATGATTTGATTAAATGGTCATGGGGGAAGCCTTAAACTAAATATTAACAAAAATAAAAAAAACTCCGTTAGACATTGCTTTTATTTTAATTTCTTTGTGCATCAGTAAATTCGTCTTCTTTAAATTGCTCAAATTTTTAGCGGCATAACAGTAAGACCATTTTAGATGAATTGCAGGTGAACTTTACAATCTGCGCCCACACTACATAGAATACCATTATCCGACTAGTGGAACTCCTAGACGATCTGGGTACTAGGCTTTAATCTGAAATTCTAACTTTCCATCTGTGGTAGTCTGCAAGATATCAGCGTTTCAATCTACGACACATTTGAGTTTGTTGGCCTAGAAAAGAATACAGCTCTTTATATATTTGTTTTTATCTTGTGTCGTCTATTTTCTTATTCGAACATTTAAATTTTAGAGGGGTGGGGGATTTAGTCATTTATAGAAATAAATGATGAAATTCGTCGTAGAATATTCCAAGGTAAATGAAGATACTTTGGTGCCAACACCAAACAAGATTCCAACTATTCGGAACACAGCATGAGCCCATCGTAAAAAATTGATATTTCTATCCTTTTGTCTAAGCAAATGACCAATCTCCAGTTTGTATCCTTGGCAAGACCAATCATCAGACCACGTAATTATTAAAAGCATATATGCTCGTTGCTTTAAAAAACAATACAATGAAATTTACGATTTATGCGAGGAAGGTGTTTTGAATACGTACAAAAGTCAGTGCTAATCTAACTTGTTGAAATTCCAGGTTTTTAACTTTTCCCAGCAGATGGTTGGCTCTTAATAGCTCAAACCTCACTTTATTTTCTGAACAACGGAATTGCGATGACATTTCGGTTTGTTTATGCTGATAAACTGTTGGCTCCAGCGATTCTCTATGTGAACAGGTATCCGCTTAAAGTTGCAACAGTGATTCTCGCTAGGCAATTAAAGTTTTCGATCTATCGATCTACTGGCGACATGCGGTCGCCAATCGTAAGGAAGCCTGCTTACAATGGCACCTTAAGCCTCTGTCCACATATGGAACAAATTTATAGTCAATATCTTTTCCTTTCGCCAGACATTCTCAACTTCTATTCTGCCCAAGCTAACTGCTACGTTGTATGACCCTTCCTGTGGAGTTAGGTGTCCAGTATAAGCCACAGTAGCAATGAGTATGCAGGATTTCCCAGGATAATAAATGGAATATCTTTGTAGTGGCGACTGAATAGGCCGTGTTAGTTCATCCTAGAAGTATGCTCCTCTTCAGTATCTGTAAACCGAGCTTCGTTGCATATCCGAAATTTTGGTGCAATGTTATCGGGGTAATACCAATGAGAATGGTAATTCATCGAAGGTCAGCCGGCGCAGGGAGTCTTTGGAAAGCTCGACTCAGCTGTGAACATTTCCGCCGATGGCCCCAGTTACGCCACGCTATTTTTGATTCGGTCTTTTTCAAATCAAGCCGTCATTGAGTGCAGATGCACTTACTCTCTATTCCAATAAAATTGGTAACATCACACGTGTAGCTCAGGTAGGAGATGCAGGAAAGCCCCTGAGATAGGGCCCTAAGTCCGATCGCGAATGCATTTTTTTAAATCTGTGGAACATTTTTTTTTTTGGGGCATAAGAACGCCAAAACCACCAGAGCTGCAGAGAAGCAGCCAAATCGGAGAAGCATACGCCAGAGGAGCACCCTGCCGCATCTGAGAAGCATCCGCCAGAGGAGCGCCCTGTCGAGGAGCGCGCACCGGAGTAGCCCCGCCGTAAGAGGAAGTCCTGCCGGAGGAGCAGTCACATCGGAGAAGCACCCGCCGGAGAAGTGCCCAAGAGACCGCTGACTGAGGCGCGCGCATCGCTCGTTCGCTTAGCCGTCAGAGGAGCCGTTTAGATTCCCCGGTTGGCGTCTTCATTGCGTGAGCCACTGGGGCTTGACCCATTGGTGCCAGGGACGTTCGACTAGCCCCAGACAACTAGTGTAGAAGAGGAGCGACTTCCGACAGTTAACCAATTGCACAATACAGAAAATTCTAGGCCATATTTTTTTTGTGAGAGAGAGATATTCGCGATGTAAAATGCCGGGATGATAATCAGAAAAGTTTTCTTCCAATCGTTTGCAAGGAAAGTGGAAGTATTTTAACCCATAGGGCGGTATGAAATGCCTGATTTTTTTCAGCATGAACGTTGAACGGAAGATCGATCTTTCGCCGATGGAAATCTGAGTGAGTTGTCTTTGTTTAATTTACATTCGCATTCGAATGGTATCTGAATCTATGCACTATGGTCCAGAACCCGTTTTTTTTGGCATAAAGTCGAAAAATTGAGCTACAGGGTTCAAATTTTGCAGAATTTATTTTTATGGCATTAAAAATTTCTATACAAAAAATTGGGTCAGTGCGATTAAGAATAAATATATATTATTTCCTGTTCTATTCAATTACTTACTTATTTTTTAAATGCAATTTTCTTCTTCATCCAATTCAATATTCAATTCAATATTATAATTATCTAGATCGTCGTCACAATCGCACTGCAGATCATTCTCATTTTCTGCTGTGAACGGAAGGTCCAAAAGACTTAATACCTCTTTTGAGAAAGGTTTCTTTTTATTTTTTTTCTCTCTTTCCCTTAGACATAAACTCGATAATAATGGATCCGAGGAATCTATAGCTCTGTGAAATATATCTCTTATAGTATTGAGACGACTATTTTTCCTTGAATGCGAAAATCTATCTTTTTTGTATATTTTGTTGCGAGCTTCAGAAGCATTTTCGCCTAAGCATCCTAGTGGAACTAAGCTCGAATTATTAATCTGGTAACCATGAACCAATATTTTATGAATTGTTGGTGACATCGGATACCAAGGGTAGCTTCGCAAAGATAATAAAAAAGTTGTTTCACAAAAGAGCGAAATTTTTCCGAATTTATATAATGATTGGAAGAAATGGCGATTAAAATTGCGTGAAATTTATTTAAAAGATCTTCGTTGAAGTTGGTAATAGATGCTAGTAGCTTAGTATTGGCAAAAGCTCTCCTTGCCGTATTACCATCATTGGTATTGCCGCTTCCATTCTGCTTTGGCATGCTTATCCGAAGACCCATTTCGTTCCAAAACTTTTCTTGAACATATTTTTTCCGTTTGCTCATTTCAATCTTGTCATCACCTTTTATATGCCATTTCTTTAATTCAATTTTATATGAAATGTTAAAGATAAATTCTAAGAACCGGATCCAGGCATGCAATGCACTTACGCAAAACTGCAAAGCTCCAGGCTTTGGGACAAAATGTTTAGAATTAAAATCTTTTATTTCTAATATTTTTGTTGGAGTGAAACCACAGATTGGACAACATTGAGTAGATGTAGTTCCAGTCAAAACGTTTAGCACTTTGCCATCAATAAGTGTCAATGCATTTCATAATTTACTGTTATATCACGATTTTCATTGAATTTATAAACAGATGGTTTGAGATTATTAACTTGAGAATCTAAAAAGTTCTTTTCCATCATTATGTGTGCCGTAGTTTCTTTTACAAGTTCAATTTTTAAAGGTCTGCAAAATCGTATAGATTGCGGTGTTTTATTATTCCATATGTTGTGATCAAAAGCGTCTATAATTTTTATGGGTATAACAGAAGTCACAAAAATGGAGTGATCTGAAAGCTGTTCACCAGTTGTTTTGGTATCAAACTTCTGCTTGTATATTGAATGACCCGTTGAACCATCAAATCCATAGCTGCATATTAGTTATAGATACACATTGAATTTTGCGATTGCCGCTGCGCCATATTTCAAAAAGTTCGCTGTGAGTAAACTTAAACGTGCCTATAAATTACCAAAATGCGAAAAAAGGGGGACGAACGGGGATGAGTTTTTGGTTTGTAGCTAAAGACAACACTCACAAGTACATTCTGGACCAATTAGTTGCTGTCAGCATGGAGCAGCTCATTAGTTATATTCCACGAAACACGGAGAACGCATGTTAGTTTTCTAAAAACATACACATATATTGGACATTACCAACACAAAATACGTAGAACTACACATAAAATAACCATATACATTAAATAGTGCATACCTTGAGGATTATTTTCCATATTTTAGTTTAATTTTTCGGACTAAATTAAACCGTGTGACACCACTCAAAGCAAGTAAATATTTTGGCGCGAATTTCTATTCGGAAATCAGCTGATCGCAATCGCACTTTTAAAAGCTCACAATAAGCTTTGGTGGCACATTTAAAGCTTTTAATTAACATTTTTATAATGTATAAAGAATTTACTTTAAGATAAAAACAAGAAAACAACGATATATTGACATAAAAAAATCGACTTTATGCCAAAAAAAAACGGGTTCTGGACCATAGTGCTATGGTTGAAACTTTTGTTTAGTCTTGGGCTTAGGTTTAATAGACACCAATTACAAGAAAAAAAAGCAAATAAATAAGGAAAAGGAAAACAATATTAATTATAATATATTTTACTAGATATTTCAATATTAAAATAATACTCGTAGTTCATCAATTCTATACCTTGAGAAGAAATTAAATCGGGTCATTTAAACCAATCTAATTAAACCTATAAAAAATTGTGAAAATTTTGGTAAAAGATTATACGTGAAAAAAACCCCGATAATGAAGTTGATATCTTAAACATATTCTTGGGTTTTAAATACGCTCACCCAAAATTATATACATACAAAATTTATGCCTATACCTGAACATATTTTTACAGAAAAAATATAATGAATTATTCTTTTTGCTTATATTACTGTTACACTCTATATTATTATTATAAACCTGATTTACTATATTTTCTTTGATAATATTAAGATCTTTTGAATTTTGTCACTAAAAATGGAAACTTAAAAGAAACGTTTTGCTGAACTGAGCTGATGAGTCCACGGTCGTAGGGAAAAGAGGGGTCACCAGAGCCATGCTCTGTACATGCTGTTTTTTTTTCTTTCTTTTTTTTAATTTGGTTTATCGTTGTTCCGATTTATATGACTAGCTCCTTTCAATGTCGCAAGAAACGCTCAATTTCTTGTGATGTTAATAATAATGTGTGCATCGTAACTAAATCTGTGAAAGCAAGACCTCCACCCCAAAGCCACGAGCTAGCGCCGGACCTACAGCGTGCCACGCCATCACAGATCCTTTCGAAAATTAGTCCCTCAGTCGAACGTTACACGTTACATCTTTGTGGCCCACCAGTGTCACAAATTGCGGAATAATTCGGCTATGGTTCTTAAAAATTCCAGATTTTTTAAAGACCATCGCGACGTGGACTCTTCTTGGAAATTTCATGCTGACGTCTCTAAGCCCAAAAATAAATATTATATAGAAAACCAACCAACATCTGAATATGTACATATCTACTTACAAAGCAACAGTTTTCATTGAGGAAAAAAATGGTAACTGAAATGTATTAAGTGTAACGCCCACAAATGCCCAAAACGCTTGACGACATAACCTTATATTGAAATACCTGGTAGGTGGCGCTTTACGATATTACTTTGCTGCTTATTTATCTCAATTTATTTTTTGCCCTCTTAAGCTGAGTAACGGGTATCTGATAGTCGAGGGACTCGACTTTTTTATTGTCTACAACCAGGGACTGAAGAGAACCGGTACCGGTACCGAAACCGGAACCCTTTCCTTTTTACGGAACCGGAATCGAAACGAAACCGAAATTTTAATTTTCGATGGAACCGGGACTGGAACCGGAACCGATTATTTGGCATACTGTGGAACCGAAACCGGATCCGAAACCGATATTCTTTTTTTGAGAATGAGTCTCGGATTGCGTTGTGGCGTTGTGGCTCTGTGACTTGTTGATATGTAATTGAAACACGAATAAATGCGAATAATGATATATACATATGTTGTCGCAATTACTTTTCTACACGATCATACATTAAAAAAATGAAACCGATACTGGAACCGGAACCGATTCGTAATATTTTTTAGGAACCGGAACCGAAACCGGAATCGTTTTGCGATTTTTCTTAGGAACCGAAATTGGAACCGGAACCGCTAACAGATTTTTATAGGAACGGAAACCGGAATCGGAACCGGTATTCCAATCGGTTTCAGTCCCTGTCTACAACATGTAAATCTATTTTAAATGCTACAAAAATGATTTAACAGCCAGATCAATTGCCGAGGTCGGGGTCGGTAATCCTTAGCTGAGTGGTAGTAGATTCAACAACTAGACCGTGGGATAGTTCAGGAAATCCAGGCAGCTCCGCGGTAGGCTACTCACAAAGGTGCATCCTCGCTTAGCACCTACATCGATCTATGAAATACGGGTGCAGGCTGTGGTTACTCAGGTTATTTTATTTACCTAGGCTTTATTTACCTTGTACAAAGGGTTGAAAAGCTTGGCACGGAACTTGAATTTATCCGGCTGCAAGCGAATAGGCTGTGAAGAGGGGATCTGAATATAGCTTGCGCACTAGAGAACTATAAGTAGCTTAACTCGAAAAGTAGGCCGTCTCTTTTTGCCAACCAGAGTGGGCCAAAATCGAGCACCAAGCAATAAAGTAAAGCAATAAATACTAATCGCTATTATTCTTTATTTGAGGAAGCTATTTTTAAATTTTTAGTTGAAGGTTGGGCTCACTGCCACTGGAACTCAGCCATCCAAACTTTCGGAAATCGGGGATCTCATTGTGCTTCTCCTCTTTATTCCAGATGGGTCTGGTTGGGTTGTTGGCGCGGTAAGAAAGAAAGTTGCGGAACGAGAACCGCAAGTTTTATAATTAAAAAAAAACAATAATTATATACTTTGAAAATTCAGACCCCTACAAATTCAGGAAGTTGAACTGAAACGGACAGAGCTATTATAAAAGTAAATTTAAAATGATCGAGCGTAAAGCTAATGCATTTTAACATTTTTGAATGTTGAGGAGGGAGAATTATTCATACAGTGTGACTTTGCCGAACACTACCCATTTTTAGGCCAACATGCAGTTCATTGGAACAATGATCACTACTACGTACAATAGAGAGCAAAAGCTTTGGCATGGATCAATAGCGGTTTTGTCATGCGATCTACAACACAAAACAACAGCTTTTTATATTTAAAAAAAAAAATTAAATTAAAAAGAAGAAAAAGAAGAAGAATTGTTTAAATGGGCAAAGAGCAATTTTCAAAAATCGGATATACCTTTTTTTTAAGGATGAACACTCCAAGATAGCAGAACAATTAAAGGCACGCTTTATCCACGCTAAGACAGTTCCAGATACTCAGAAGTACCATCATATTAATCCAACACATGACAACATACTCATAATAAAAATATAAGGAGCGACACGAAATAAAGAAGAAAAGTTGAAAACCATAAATGCCACCCAACCAGCTGATGAGGTGAAATAGTCAAGTAAAAGGCAAACAATCCAATCTTTGGTCGCGGAGCTGCCATGCAACATAAATTTGGTGGTTTCTAGTCGCACCGAAACTTATAGAGATTCCACGACAAAATTTTAAGAGCTCAGACCGAACAAAAACTGGTCCAAAGAAAATGTACTAATTTCTGACCATTATTTCTTGATGGACCAGTGTTAATAAATATGGTAAAAACTGCGTATAAATGTACTATTTCACTGGCCTAAATACAAACAAAAAATTGTAAACAACAAATAACATGTATAATGTACATCTGTAACGAATACAAACGAATAGCTACTGTTACTACAGCATTAGTTATCATGGATGAAGACAATAGAGGTTGGCGCACACTGGGGCGGTGCGCCGCGGCGCGTGGCGGCACGACGCTAAGTTGCGCGACAACGCTGCGGAACGCACACTCCAGCGAAGTTGGAAATTGCTTTCTTCTTGCAATTCACTTATTGTTAATTCCATTCTATTTGTTTTCATCCCAAAATTGATTTTCCGGAATCGGCGCGGCAAACACCGCTTGAATGCTTCTTCGAGCATTCACGCGGTATCGTCCTGCTCCGGACCGAGATGCTCGTCGCCTTTAATACTTTGAATACATTGTGGGTAAATAAATTCTGATAATATTAAAATATTGGTTACATAGTAATAAAAGCTTTTCGGCTTTGATTCCGAACAGCTTGATAGCTTAAGAAATATATAAAATTAATTATTTCTTGAGAGGTATTTTACTATTTTTCTTTGGGAGGCATGAAGTTTGCCGTCCACAAATTGCAACCAAATTTTACCACCAAAATTGTTTTGCTATTTTATTTAATGAAGTTTTTGATTTTAGACGACTTTTTGATGGATTGAATACTATGCCTCAACAAGGACGTGGACGGCAGTCCACGTAGTGACGAAGCGCACCAGAAGGGTGTGCAATGGCGACTACTATATAGACTTCGCGTTGGGAATTATGAATGCAAATAACTGTAATAAAAGGGTTTTTTTCATTGGCACGAATTTCCCGGACGCTCAATTTTCACTTCTTATGCAGTTGCGGTGCTGCTCATTCTGCTACTATAGTATCAACTATGTACATGTGTATGTTTTTTAAAAATTGAGGCAGATCCTTTTTTTGTCTTTCTAATATTAATAAGAACATATTATTATTATTATTATAAAAAGTTCGACTATAATGTAAAATTTACAGGCGAACTTAAGTTAAGCTATAGCTACGTGGCCTTAAGCTCAAAAACTAGTTAACAAATTTCAATATAAATTTCATAACAACATTTGTCGGCTTGGAGTCGACCATAGTTGTATATATTGTTTTGATCTGTATTGTTTGATTTGTAATATGTATTTGTTTGGTTAAAAAGAGAAGTCTGTAGTGCTTTATAGTGTTTTTTAATTTGTTTTAGGATATCTGATATGTTCAGGTTGTCGTAGAATGTCAGGGGTAATGCAAAGGCGTTTTTGGCGGTTTCATCAGCAACTTCGTTGCCTTGTATGCCGCAGTGACGAGGGATCCATTTAATGGTTATATTGTTAACGTTTTTTAACAGAATTTGTCTGATTGTGGCTGGGTAGAAGGAATTATTGGAGGGATTTGCTAAAGCATTTAACGCCGACAGGGAGTCGGAACAGATTACTGAGGAGTTTGGTGAGTGTTGAGCTAAAAGTACTGCTTTGTAGATAATTTCGGCAGAGAATATGGAGCTATAGTATGGTAGTAAGTGCTGTTGGCTTATGTCGTCGGATACTACACTAAAGGATGTCGCGCCTGAAATTTTGGAACCATCGGTGTAGATGAATGTGCTGGTCGGGTATTTGTTTTTGAATTCGAGAAACTTTTGCTGGTAGACTAGTAGCGGAGTGGTGGCTTTCGGTAGTTTACGCAGAGTTGTATCTATCAAATTGGATACATCCAACCAAGGTGGGTTAACGGGTTTTTTAGAAATGGGTGGTTTGGTTCGTAAACCAAGTTCTACGGCGAAATTCAAGGCTCTGTGGACGACAGATGGAATCTTTGGGATCCGCTTCTTTCCTTTTAATATTTTGGTAACTATCGATTTTAGCGGAGAGTTATGGGAGAGTAGGAGTAGTTGGTTCGGATATCTATTGGCATGATGTTAGACCCGAAGAGAATGTTATGGATAGGGGTGGTTCGAAAAGCACCTAGAGCTGATCTGATGGCAGAGTGGTAAATGCTTTTAATTGGCTTAATTGTGGATGTTGTCGATTTTTGACAAAATAAGCGCTTTTATAATGTTTAAGATGGTGAGGTGGTTGCAGTTGAACTCGATATGCACTTTATGATATTAAGGCGATTTGAGAGGGAAGAGACGAGGCTAGCTACGTGATCTGCCCAATTATATTTCATATTGAATGTTATTCCTAGAATTTTTAACGTATTAGTGTTGTCTATGGGTGCAAGTGTATTGGATATTAGAAGTTGGCAGGAGTGTTTTTTTACAAAAATAAAGGTGTTTGCACTTGTTGAGTGAGAGGACAGCGCCGGAGTATTCACACCAAGTTTGGGTATCATTAAGGAGGGGGTCAATATTTATTTGAGTTTGTTTGTCTTTTTTAAATATGTGATAATCGTCGGCGTAGGCGAAAGTTAAATTATTTGTGATTAAGGATAACTAGATTTAGTTTGTTAAACGCGATTAGGAACAGAATTACTGAGAGTTGCGAATGCCGTTGTGTTGTGGGCGGTTGAATGAAAAATGGTTATTGGCATAGACTTTAATTTTCTGTTGGTCATGAAATTAATGCAATAATTTATAATCTTAGGGCCGATTTTCCATGATTGCAGTTCGTCGACAACAGTATGGATTCCAATTTTATCAAACGCTTTTGTAAAATCCACTGATAGGTGATTCTTCGTTGATAAGGAAGAGGATATCAGGTGACCTAGAACCAGTAGATTGTCTGATATTGACTTCCCTTTTCGAAATCCAGTTTGACGACTATCGATCGAGTTGTTGTAGGAAACAAACCAATGATTGCAATGATTTTGTCTAGCGTTTTAGCGAAGCATGAATTAAGGGATATGGGACGATAAGAGTTAAGGGATGTTTTCTCTGTATTAGGTTTGTGAATAGGTATAATTTTACTATGTTTGTAATGTTGTGGGATGAAGCTGTTAAATATACTGTTAAAATGATCACGTAGTCTGAGCTTTACTGCTGGGTGGAGGTTCTTTAGCATTTGATAGGAGACACGATCGAGACCTGGGGACTTTCCTTTTTGCTTTGACAGGGCTATATTGAGTTCAAGGGATAGGAGAATCTATTTTTAATGCGCTAGTGGAAGGTTGGCAATTTTGGTGGATGGGTAGAATGTTATTTTTGTGGTGGGTGAAGGTTGCTGAGAAGTTATCGTCGCTTGATTCGGAGGACCAAAAGGAACATAGTTCATTGGCTATCTCTAAGCTATTTGTTATTTTATTCGAAGATTACTCCAAATTTTGGAGGTCGAAGAGTTTGGATTAATTTTGGAGGTGATTATTTCCAGTGAGTTACGTTTCGCGTTTGAGAAGGGCATTGGCTCTTCTATAGTTAATTATGTTCGTGTTGGAGATGTTTCGTCAAAAGATATTAAAGTAAGCGTTTTTTGATTTTTTAAGTGCTTCTAGGTGAGTGTTCCACCATGGTACTGTGCGTTTAGAATGGGGATTAGATATGGATTGTGGGATAGAGCAGTTGCGCTTTGGTGAACTATTCTTTTAAGGTTAGCGGCTTCCTTATTAAGATTGTGGCTTATGGGCAGTTGAAGGTGGAAGTAGTTACTAGCTTCGACGTATTTGGGCCAGTTTGCGTCGTCTAATTTGAATTTAGGTAAGAAGGTAGGGGTAGAAGTAGTGTCAAATAGTGTTGTGATAATCGGAAAGTGGTCGCTTCCAAACGTACTTGACTCGATGAACCAAACGGATTCGAGGGCAAGGGTCGCAGATGCGAGAGTGAGATCGAAGAGTGTGAGAATGTTGTGGGTGCTGAAATGTGTGGGAGAACCATCGTTTAGTAGGGTTAGAGGAGATTGGTGAATAAATTGGGAAAGTGTTTTTCCTTTTTTGTTATTCCTAGGTGAACCCCATAACGTATGCCAGCTTTTGAAGTCCCCGGTAATGAGGGTGGGGGAAGATAAATCGCTGTATACATTTTCAAGGTTGTTGCATGTTAAATGTTGTCTTGGTGGGATGTACGAGCAGATTATGTTAAAGGTATACTTGGATTGGATTTTAGAGCAGAGTGACTCAAAGTCTTGTGGAAGATGAATTTCGGTGTGTTGAATTGAGTTGTGTACTAGGATAGCAACGCTTCCGGAGGCATTGACAGCAGAGTTAAGAGTATATATAGTATAATTGATTGGAGTGGGAAAGTTTTTATAGGGTATAAGGTGAGTTTCTTGTAGGCATATATTTGTGGAGTGTATTTTTTATTAGAAGTTGGAGTTGTTTGTAGTGGTTTAAGTAGCCGTTCATATTCCATTGTAGTATTAAAATAGTCATAATATTTAGTTGGTAATGTAATGGCTTAAAGTGCAACTTAGGATTTAGTTTGTTGTCTTTGTAATGGTGGAGTTGACTGTGGCCTTAATTTTGGACCTAGTTAGCATATAATCTTGTTTAACGAATCTTTTCTCTCTTTTGGATAGTTTGGAAGGGTAGATTTTAGTAGTGAAATTAGACTTATCGTTAGTAGGTGGTTGCGAGGTGTCAGAAGCTGTAGCCATCTCTTCCTCGCTTTCATATTGAATTGAAGGTCGAATATTACTGCAGGAGGGTTGATCTGCTCCGTTCTTCTTATTGTCCTTTGTATCTTGTTGTTGGGTTGTTGCTGTCGTCCATGGTGTGAAGTCTGTTGAGGAGGTTTTTGTGGCTTGTTGTTGCGGCCTGCCGTGGTTAGGTCTAGCCACTGTAGAGTAGAGGGATCCGCCATGTTGGTGTCTTGTCTTATAAATGGTCCAAGCTTCGCGGTTGTTTACTTTTTGAATGGCCTTGATTGCTTGGATTTCCTTGTAGGTGATAAGGGCAGGACATACCTTATCTCTTGCATGGTGGTTGTTGTTGGGGTATTTTCTTATTATTATTATTATTATTAATCCTGTGTCAGTTGGCTTGCGTTGTATAAGCTTGGTAATTTTTCTTATTTCTACTACTTTTTGGGATTTTAAGTTATCCAGGATTTCCTCGGTATCGATTCCATTTAAGTCTGGGCAGTATATGACTCCTTTGCAGGTGTTTAACTATCGATGTTCTGAGACTGTTACAGGGATGTCGCCGGGGATCATTTTTAGATTTAAGAGTTTGTCCGTTTGGGTCTGGTTTTTGGTTTTGATCAAAATATTTCCATCTCTGACTTTCTTGCTTTCTTCAACTACTCCTCCAACGGTTACGTCAATGATTTTCTTCAGTGTAAACGGCAAGACCTTTGCTGGGGAACCGTCGTTGTTGTTGTCGGTTTTTGGCGACGAAGACAGTAGTTGCTGATTTGAATTGCTGATAAGAAATCGATAGGTAGGCGCGGGGTCGCGGGGGGTGGTTCGATTCGGAAGATTGAAGGTTTATTACTTGAGAGAACACAAGAATGGCACAACCGTTCGTATCGACTGCCGAAATTGAATTGAATAATAAGAACATAAAAACATATATATTAAACAAATATACACGTTTCTTCAACAATCTCAATGATCATATTTTTTTTTTAGAATTCCTTTATATTGTTATTGTCCAAGGCTTACCAAAACAACGCTAATTATTTTATTGCTTTCAGGTATTTTTGGGCTTTCTATTTCCACGTACCAGTGCTAGTGCTGTTGTTCTTTTAGTGTTGTAAAGCGGCGTTATTTGAACATATAAGTGGTGAGGCATTTTTAAGTCTTTTTATTTTGGAACTTCGTCATAGCACCAGCTTAATCATATTTCCTAATTTCGAACATATTTTAAGATTTTTAATCTGAAGTTAATATATAAAAAAAATATTATATATATATTTGAAATAAATATTTAGAAATAAAATGAGGATTTCTCAGAAGCCTAAGTGTGTGGGCGGGACCTACTCCACATGTCTCCTTGGCCGATACAGGAGCACCTCTGGCACCAATTTGACTTTTTCCAGGTGCTGGTTCCGGTAATATAATAGGTTTTATCTGAAATTGTAGCCATAGTACAGGATAAAGCTACTGCGCCTTTGCTGGTCGTCGTCAATGGTTGGTGCCCCCACTAAGATCGTGCTTGAGATGGACTAAGCTAACTCTTATACTCTTATACGAACCACCTGATTGCCGCGAATAGCATCTTCCGTCTGTGGGACGTCATCAGTTCGCAGCTTTGCACCTTCACCAAACTGCTGATTTATGTGCGTGGGCTGTGTGGGGTCAGTTTGCAGCTTGAAATTGGAGGTCATGCTCAGTGACTGATTTATACAGATAACCCTTTAAAGCTAATAATAATAAAATAAATATTTCATGTTGCCAAATTAGGTTAGGAAAATGGCTTTAAGAGCTCTTTGTTACCTAATAAAACCACGTTTGTTTTAATTTTTTAAATAGTATTTTTTATTACAATCATTTAAATATTTGTTCAGCTGTAGCTGTTTTCTTACTATGTACCATTCAAATTTCGTAGTTGAAATATTTTTTCGTTTCTTTTCAATCATAATTTTTTAAGTGGCTACATAATGCTGCTTATCCTAAACACTTGCTGTCTTTATAGCTTGCTTTTGTTCTTTTTGAGTGCTACCATATAGAATTTTCTTAGTTTTCGAGTCTGAACTGGCTAAATACTAGGGTTATAATTTGTTTATAAATTGTTGAAATCAGATTTATTTCAGTATACAAGTTTAGCCAACGCATTAAATGCAAATATTTTTACTCATCGCTTACGAGCTCTGCAGAATTTCTTAGACTGCGGGTCGTATAGAGATGTGATGCAGTTTTGGTTTGAATGGTTTTAAACATTTAGTAATTTGTTACTTGGTATGAACTGGTTTCATTTTTGTTTTCGTTTTCTTTTGTTTTGGAATGGCACATCAATGTGATAAAATTTGGCCTAAAACTGCACAAGTCTGCCTTGGGGACTTTAGACTACTTTTAGGCTATTTGGGATATGATAAGTGTTAAGTAGTTGCTTAGATGGCTAGATATTCAATTGGATTGGGTTCTTGGGTCTTGGGTTGTGGTTCGCTTGCGTAAGCCAATGTCCTTTGTAAATGCTATGACACACAGTATTACTTCACATGGCCTAACTGCTAAACTCTAGGGTGTTGTACAACTATCACACTGTAATACACTCTCTCACGCACACAGGCACGCATTCGCACTCACACTTAGACACCTAGCTATATACACGGACCAGCTATTTACAAGGGCCCCTGGCCCTATACCATGCCCTTGGACATCATGCGAACGGTGTTCTTGAGGGCCTGTCGCTTGTTGCAGAACCAGATGCGGATCACCTCGCGCTCGTATCCCAGCTGGTGGGCCAGGCCGGTGATTTCGGTGCCTGCGTGGAGGGGAAGCATATTTAGAGTGGTTCCGGAGTCCAAGACTTCTTGTAACTGAAAGTTACCACTCACCCGAAGGATGCGTATTCCGCTCGAAGTGCGCATTCAGCAGCTCCAGAGCCTGTGGTGTGAAGGAGGTGCGCCGCTTGCGCTTTTTCGATGGCTCCACGCCTATGTAGTCGGTAAGGTGGTTCTGACCCGATTTGTAGCGGTTCCAGTGGCTAAGCGGGCGAGAGAAACGCAAGTTAGTCGGGTTTGCCAACAAGTGGCGCCCAACGTGGGGCAAAACGGCGCGTGGAACTGCCTCCATACTCTCACCTCTCTTCGGCCTCCTTCATCCATCGCTCCAGCACAGGCTTGATCTTCTGTGCGCTCTTTGGTGTGATGTCCAGCTTCTCGAACCTGCGGTTTTGGAGTGGAGTGGAGGGGTAGGTTGGGAATTAGATCGCTGACCTGATCGACCGATCGGCTCGTGCAAGCCCATTAAAACGCAAAAGAAACGTAACTAAAGTGCCAGGACATTGTCAATTAGCATTCTCTTTCGGTTAGGGTACGCTCTTTTAATCGTTCAATGGTTGAAATTTCGGTTCTGACGAGCTGCTGAAACGCTGCTCATTGGCAATGCCCTGGCCAATTCTCGGAAGCGCATTATGCAAATTAAAGGTGAAACAAAACAAATACATGGCGAAATGAACAGGTTAATGAGCCTTGCACTTTAGTTAGGTTTTCTTGGACTGCACACACACACTGCCCACACACTCCCTCAAGGAGGCACACATACATGTTCTGCTGCTGCGTCGATAGTTGAGCGGCGTACATCTGCGCAGCGAGTGCACTGCTTGCATTCGATAGTTGGCATTCGAGATTCGATATTCGGTATTCGGTATTCAGTGTTCAGTATTCAGTTTGCGGTGGGTGGCATTCGACATTCGATGTTGAGAGAGAGAGAGTTAGATAGAGTTGGCGTTTGAATCGAAAAAATAAACAAATAAGGTAAATTAAATTAATTTAGCATTTAATTGGTTTGTTGTCTGTTTTTCGTGGTTAATTTAGCATTTTTAGATTTGCTAGAAAATGTCCTGGCACTCTTCGAAAATTGGTTCCAGAAGTTTACGAAAAACAAATTAAGGTGAACAGAAATATGTGGACTTAAGCAAAAAATATTTAGAGAAAAGTATAATGAAACACGTTTGCTAAGAGAAGAAATTGTCTTTTTCGCTAGTTGTAATGCTGATAAATTGCATCCCTAAACAAATTAACGTTGCCATTTTCAAATAAAATAATTCACCTACCGTATTTGCAAAAAATTAATGCTTTAGCGATCTTTAAACTTAGGAGAACATTTCTAAATGTATGCTAATATTTTATTTATTTAAGAAAGTTTTATTCGCGATTTGTATCTCTTGTCATTGGGACAATCGAGATATCTTGAGTGGAGCAAATAGAGTATTTCCGACTCGGAAGTTTTAAAAAAGGTTGTCATATATTTCCAGCATAAATTTGGACACATAATAAGAGCTTTAAAGCACCTAAAGATTTCGGTGTGAGTCTAAAGATATGGAAAGTTAATCAAACATAGGCTCTAGCTCAATCCTTTGAGATCAATCATTTTAAATCAGCGTTAAAACTTGAAAGTATTGCAAATAATCCTACCATTTTCGAGAGGGAAAATGTAAGATATAAATTAAAACTCTGGCAATAAAACTGCTCTTGCGTTGTACCCTTTGCTTAAATATCGGAGCTCTCGGTCTGGCTCGTCCATGCATATCTCACCTGCAAATGGCGCTCTGGCTGTAGGCGGGTCCCTCGGTCACCGACAAGGCCTGGCCCACCTGGGTTTGGGTGAGTCCCAGCGACAGGCGCCGCAGCTTGAAGGCCTTGGCGAACTCCTTGATCTCGTCCAGGTCGATGCCGTCCACCACATTGGTGGTGGCCTGGTTGATGGTGGGTTCATCTGGCGGAAGGGGGAACACAGATCCGGTTAGTGGCCCAATCGCTGGCTTGAATGCTCTAGGTCTAACTAATAAATGGAAAACTGGCTTGTCTATCCGGCGTAATAAGCCATGCAAATGACATCATAAATTTCCGCCCTGCCCTCGTCTTAATTACAGTTAATTGCGGTAATGGCAAAACATTATTGCAAGCAGCACAGGCAAATTGATAAAGCACACGGCGGAGACACCTGCCAGGCTGTTCTTGTCTGTTAGGCAAGTGCGGAACTCACGGCTTTCCTCCGCCTAATATTGTGGCAGCAGGGCTGAAGGATGCAAACTACTCGCGTAGAATTTTGATTTATTTATTAATGATATGCAAGGAGGGAAAGGCCCCAGTTCCGCGGAGCAGCAGACAACCAGCAACAGCCAACAGCAGCTAACTGCAACTTCAACGGCAGCCTTGTGTTTTAGCGGTAATTAAGATGCGAGAATGGATTGGAGGCGAGCGTGGGATGGGCTGGTAGGATGGTAAAGGATCCTTCCGCATCCTTTGCGGGCCGTAACTCAAGCTGTCGTCGCAGCTAGCTGGCTTTGTTTGGCCCGGCTGTTGTTGTTTGCTGCAGCGTTTGGAATATGTCATTAAATGCGGAAGACATCTTAAGTTTTTGTATGCATCAATTAGTAGTAATTAAGCCGCATATTGTCTGCAATTTGTATGCGCAAACGATGCGATGTCGCAATCGAGACTGCTCGAGGTGGAAGCCATCCAATCCTGATGGCCCGGCCCTAATGGGTGCCTTGATTTCTTGTCGCTGGGAGCTTGTGCTGATTGCATTTTTAATGCACCAAAAGTTTCAATTAAGGCTGGCTTTCCAGATCGCATGGCAGGGGAGTCTAATCAATTCAATACGCTCAAACAAGAGAGTTCCCCACAGAGGGTGCCTATAATCCGCCTGAGCTAATCCCATCAGCTCGAACTCGGCTGACATGTCTTGGCCCCGAAACCTAATCCAATGCCAGATGCTGAGCGTGACAACGTCAACGCCGCTGCTAATTTGCCTAACACTTTCGGTTGACATCTCTCAACTTTGGGCCATGCATTCTCGCAAGTTTTGTTTAGCTCTCGCCTAATCCCCGGCCCCCAGCTCCCCAGGTCCCCGGAACCCTGCATCAATTATGAATCCCGCCCGTCGCCAGAAGTCGTGGAAATGCACGGCGAAACTTTTCGCACACACGCCAAAAGACACGGCCGAAAATGTTGTAGGAGGGGTGGGTGCTGAGAAGGAAAACCGGATGGAGTTTCAAGTTGATTTTCTTTTGGAAAATTACATAAAGTGCAGTCAACTTGTTAGGGCTTTTGGCATTGCCTACAAAGTTGGATTTCGACGGGAATTTCGTTAATTAATGTTGGCCAAAAAGTTGATTTTCGCCTGCCTTTGTGCGTATATCACTCATACGCTGTGTTGCACACGAGTGTGGCTCTTAAAATATCAAATCATCATCAGCCCGCTGCGGACCCCAATTATGAGTACATGTAGGTACAACTGCGGAGGGCACTCGAAGCTCGGGCCTCCGGCTCATTGGGATCATTAAACGCTGAAGGATGCTTAGAACAGTTTTGTGGACTTGTGTATGAAATTAATGCTAAGCCTGGGCACTTTAAAGTTGGGATGCAAGCCGTTTGAAAGCATGAGTTCTCATATTGGGTAAATTAAACGATTTTAGGTAGTGTACTTAGTTTAATATAACTATCACAACACAACTATTTCTATTTGATACTCGAATGGTATCTTTATTGAGAGTAATTGTAATGTATATATCAATATATTTCTCTGCGTTGTTCACTAATTTGCTTGCTTGTTCTTGGGGCTAGTTGCACAATCGCCCTGCATCCCATCTCTAATGAATTTATGTAGAAGAAAGAATCGATCTTTACTCACTCGGAGAATCCATGAGCAGGTCGTTGTCATTGTCGTTTCCATTGGGCGACAGATGCGGCGGTTCGCTTCTGGACGAGGGACTCAGTTTGAGGGGCTGCATTTGGGAAACACTCGAGGTGGAGGGACCCGGACCCGGGGAGTCATCTCGCGGCGAGGCGGAGGAGGCCCTCGTGGCCGTGGCTGAAGGTGCCCCCAGGGACTTCGTGATGGTGAGCTCGCCGTTGGAGGCATTGAGTCTGCACGGGGATAGGATGAGGAACTGGCCAGAAACTGGAAGTCAAGCTTAACCCACCTGTTGATGCTGCTAAGTACGTTGGCCGTCGCACTGGATCCCGCCGCCGTGGGAGCTCCACAGCTGCTGGTCGAGGTGGCAGCTCCGGAACTGGGTCCGTTGCCCAGGTAGTCCCGCTCCAGCCGCGGCGAGCCGCCCAGCGAGAGGCCGTGGCCCTGAGGAGAGTGGGTGCGAAACAGCGGGGAAGTGTAGCCTCTGTCGCTGATGCTGTTGGCCGCCGAGCTCGAGGGAGCGGAGCAGGGAGGCGAGAGTCGTCCGGAGGGCAGGCTGCTGCCGTGGTGAACTCCGCCCGAGCTGGACGAAACGCTGGCCCTGGTGGCTGTCGCCGTGGGCGTATGCGAGCGTCTCTCGTGCCGCTCCTGGCGCTCCAGTCGATCCAGCCGATCGTGCCGTTCGAGACGGTCATGCCGCTCGTGGTGCTGGCTAAGATTCATGCCAGTGGCCGAGGGTCCTCCACTTCCGCCCATCCTGCCCTGCGGACTGTGCTTGGGCGACACCGTCGAGGATCCCCGCAGGCTGTGCCCGAAGTGATGGCGCGGTGGCGGTGCCGGCGGCGAGCTGCTGGCACTCAGCTCCAGCGGCTTGAGCTCCAGCTGCGGGGCTGTCAGCTCGTCCGGATGCCTCAGGCTGATCTGCGGCAGCGTGGAGGATACGACCGAGGCGGATTGCGGCTGCAGGTGATGGTGCAGGTGCGTCTGCGTCTCGGGCTTGATGTGCAGCTGCTGCTGCAGCAGGAAGGCGGCTCCATGCGGGGGCGGTGGCTGTGGTCCCTTGGCGGGCAGTCCAGGACTTCCACCCGTGGGCGAACCCGTCGGCGGAGATCGCTCCGCTGAGCGCCGCAGATCGGCTGCCACGTGTGGGTGCGGCAGGTGGCCAATTCCCAGGTGCTGATCCCGCTCTCTCTCCCGTTCCCTTTCCCGTTGATGTTGATGTTGCTGCACCTGCTGCTGCTGTTGTTGCTGCTGCTGTTGGTGAGTTGCTGCAGCCGCAGCAAAAAGCTCCGGATGCAACGCAGTTAGCAACTGCTGCACGCCCGTCGAGAACAGGTTGGGCTTGAGTAAATTCGTAGGTGTCTGTGCCAGTTGGGGCAGGGCGCTGGCATGTTGCAGGGCGGCCAGTGAGGGCGGTAGCAGATCCCGCTGCTGCTCGCGATGCTGCTGCTGCTGTTGTTGCTGTTGCTGGTAGCTGGCAAAGGCGCCGAAGGCGTTGGGCAGAAACTGCTCCGTGGTGGGGATTTGCGGACTCACCGGAATCGTGAGGATGGTCTGAACTGCAATACCTAGATAAGCAAATAAAACCTTTAGAGTACATTTAAGCTAACTGCACAGGTCGTCAAAAAAATGTTAAGGCACAATCTCATTCGACGGAAACTAGTCTTTCAGCTTTAAAGCTAACGGACTGTAACTTTTCCGAAGGCCTTCTTTCCTTTGCAGGAAGTATATATATTATTTAAAATTATTTTATTAGTTTTTAAAAATATATATTTGGTGTTGTTTAACATGAATATCGAATTTAATTTTACAAAATTAGAAAAATGGGTAGGTAAATGAAATGAAATAAATTATAGCTTCGGTGTTATTTGACATATTATCTTATACTATTGGAAATATATATATATTTAATATAAATCGGAAGGCTCTAACATAAAGCAGTCAAAGATACGGTCAGAGACGTAAGAAAATTATTACTAAAAAGTTTTTTTTTTTATAATCACTAAAGCTAGCCACAATCCTTAAACATTTAACGTGGTTTTGCTAACAATGATTATTTTCTATACCTGCAAGGGTATACAATCTTCGGTTTGCCGAGGTTAACTTTCTTTCCCATTGACCTAAAAAATGTTCGCCACGCCCACTCTAACGCCCATCTGTCTGCCGCCCACATTGCCATATATTGAAATGACGGGTAGGTGGCGCTGTACAATAAAAATGTGCTGTTTATAAATTTCCATTTCTCTTTTGCTCTTTTAAGCTGAGTAACGGGTATCGTCGAGGCACTCCATTATAGCATTCTTCCTTTTTTTAATTATATACTTTCTTAATTAAAACGTTTTAATGTAATTTAAATAAATAGATAATTATTCAAGTTAAAATCTTAAATGCAAGCTAACAAAAAACCGAAATCTGTAATACCCTACTTTTGTTCTACCTTCAAGGGGTAAACATTTTATTAGTCGTTTTTGGGAGATTAACGCGAATCCTTTTTCCAACCACGTGAAGTGGAAATTGAAAGTTTCCCTAATCGCTTTACGAGCTTTCGTGCCCCATGCCCCGTGCCCGGCACTCCGGCAGCCACGAGAAAGTCAAACCAAGTCAACTATGTTATTGATACCAGGACACTGCAGACGGACAAAGGACAACTACCCACGGAACTAGACCCTCGGAGCACACTCACCTTGGGCCGTGGGTATGAGCAGCTGGGCTCCCTGGACGCCCTGCACCAGCTGCCCCGAGGCGAGAATCAGCTGGGGCATCTGGGCGCTCGCCGGCGGCGCCTGTAAAGTGGGCGGGGGCGAGGCGGTGGCCGCCGCAAGTACATTGGCCAGCGACGAGGCGCTGAGGGGGTGGTGTGGCGAGCTGCTGCTGCTGGGATTATCTGGCTGCTGCTGCTGGGCGGAGCTGGAGCCGGAGCCGGAGTTGGTAGCCGATCCGCCGGAGTTGTTGCCGGAACTGCCGCCCTTGGCCGTCTTGTTCTTGCCGCCGCCATTGTGGGTGGGCGAGGCGGGCGCCACGGCTGAGCCGGTGGCTGCGGGCTCACCGCCCACGCTGAGATTCAACGGCGAATTGAACACCGAGGCAGCTAATCCCTGAAGACTTGCCAGTGCAGCGGCCGTGGCGGGATGGTGGTGCTGGTGCTGGTGATGATGCTGATGCCCATGATGCGGATGCGGATGCTGCTGCTGCTGTAGCGTGGCCAAATTTTGTAATTTTTGCAAATTTATCATGTCTTGCACTGTGGGATTTTGAACAAGAGTCACACAAAATGTTGTCATTAGTTTTTGTTGCCAAACTCTTTGCGAATTAGTGGCGAGAAGGGGGCGGGGATCGGGTTTTGGGCTTGGATTGCCTGCCAGCACTAATTGCCAGTTTACTTTGGCCCGGGCTGGGTTTTCGGGGATAAATGACTGTGTCGGTGCGGAATTCAAGGATGGAAACTCGCTGCGCAGGGAAGTCTTAGATAAATTATACAAAATTAGTCTGAGGGAATTAGAGCGTTAAATGTAAATGCAGCCAAATAGGATGGTCGTAAATTGTCGAGCAGCAGGAGGGCAAAACATTTCGACTTCGAAATTTTAAAAATGATTTGATTTTTAATAATATATCGCTAATATCTTTAATTTAATTTAGCCCAAGCTTTTTTTTACCATTTACAAATTTAAACAAAATAAAACTATGCTGGATGATACAATTTTTAACTATTTTTAAATCTGGGATATACATTTTTCTTCAACTTCATAACTTCAAACCGCTGTGCTTAAAATGTTAAACGTAGCTTAATATGGAATTCAATCTTAGACCTATCATCCTGTTTTAAACTTACAATAACACAAATATACATATAAAAATTGTAACTGATTTCTGTCCTCAATATTTTATTTGCTTAACGGCCAGTTTCCATCCCAAACATTAAGATTTTTCAGTGTATTGCTTGCTTGTGCTGCTGTTTGGCTTTCGATATGTACTCACTAGTTCCGTTCAGATGGGCCGCAAACGCCTTGGCTTGAGCCTGCTCCTCCCTTCGCAGCCGCAGGACCTCTGCCGCCTGCTCCTCCACCTCCGCCTCGCCCTCCCCCTCGTTCTCGTCCTCCTCGCCGTCGATCTGCATGGGCAGTGGGAGGGGCAGGGGCGGCGAGGAGTGCTGGTTGGCCAGGGAGGCGGCCTTCGCCGCCAGGTTCTTGTAGAACTCCAGCTCCTTCACGTGATCCTTGCTGTCGAACGGGGAGTGGGAGTGCGAGTGCGAGCGGGGTGGTGGCGAGAGGAGGGCGTGACCGTCCGTGATCTCCATTTCATCCTCATTGTTGTTGCTGCTGCTGTGGTGGGGATGGTGGTGGTGGTGGTGCAGGGAGTGGGCGTGGCTGCTGCTGCTGGGCGAGTGGATCTTGTGGCAGCTGATCTCCTTGTCGAAGTCCTGAAAGAATCAGAAAAGTGTAATTAGTAATTTGGCTTGCATGATGGGGTTTTCTTATGAACTATTTTTCCATTCAGCTGAGCAACTGTACAATAAATTTATATGCCTGAAATATGTATCCAACTCTCCTAACTTTATGACCTGACTTACAAAAGTTAAAAACTTTAACTAAAATGATAAACAAATTGATACCACCAATATGAAGCTTAAAATTTGGTTGAAGGCAACAGTGCGTATGAGTAATACATTTTGGAGCTGATGCGCAGACCCTAAATGGCATTATTTTTCAAAAAATTATTTCGATGTGTGCTTAGGGATGGTGAAAGTAAGATCTCTAAAATGATCATAGCATGTGAAATATATATTTATCGTGCATTTTGTTTTTTTTTTCCAAGGCATGATTGTAAAGAATATTTGTAAGTTATTTAATTCCCTTTGGGTTATCATTTTAGATAGCTTTAATGTGTGCGAATCACAGCGCTACCCTGGCTAAATTCAATTATATTTATGCATTTAATGCCGTTTCGATTGTCCCGCGGAAGTCCATAGCCAGGAGCTAATGACGAGTCCTGAATCCCCGTTCATTGTTTGCTGATTGGATTATATATTTAAGCGATGGCATTTTCGGACTCGTATTACATTTCATTTGTGTCATCGAGGCTACACATGCAGTGGGCGTGTTAATAAGTTAATTTAATTTTTGTTGTAATTGTCAGCGCACATTTATTGTTTGGCATTTTGATCTGCCATTGCGGATGAGCTGGCCAATTTATGCAAATTTAATTGGTTGCAATTGCTGCGATTCAGGGAAGCCAAAGGGGTATTGGGCAAGTATCAATACTTGTTTGATTAGTCGCTTAAATTACCTCTTTAAATTACAAAGGACTTTGCATTTAAAGCCGAGGCAAAGACCCGGCGTGGAGGAGGAATCCATGGAAAATGGGTGGATAGGTAAACCAATATAATTATTGGCAATTAATGCTGGCGACGCCAAATGCGCTTGAGGGGGGCTTCTGGGGGCGGAGCATTAATGCCAGGACAAACGAAGCAAGACCCTTCTTTGCGACGTGGCGGAGCTTCAATTAAATTTTATTTGCATAGGAAATTAACATAATTGTAGTGCAAAATACCGACCCAAAAAAAGGAAGAAAAATGGTAAAATCGGGAAAAAGGAGGGACCAAAAGAAAAGCAATAAACGTGACAGAAACGAAGGTAAAGTGTTGAAAAAAATATTTATGCAAATAAATAGAAATGTTTGGTGGGTGTTGCAAGTGCGGCAATTAAATCGAGTTTCTGCGGGCCGGACCATTAGGGTTTTATCACCCAAATGGGTAAGAACTACCGTGTCCCACGCGATTCACCATAATTCTATCATTCATCCTACAAACTCACACGAAAGAGTAGACATTAATTAAAGCACTCGATAAATTTCACTGCAACGTGCTGCAAATTCATTAAAAATTGACATTTATTGGCGCCGTCAGCAGCACAACAGCAACTACTTAAACAGTGGCGGAAAAAGGAGGAAGGTCCTGCCAGGACGAACCAAGTTAATGTCATTGAACAGCAAATCGAACTAAATTTATGACACGCCGAGAACGAGAGTGTATGAAAAAGGAAAAGAAACCCGGAGCTCTGGCAACGTTAATGTCCTGCGAGTGTCCCGTGTTTTTTGCTATCCTCTGTGTGTGTGAGTGCATGTCCTTTATGCAAACAGGCGGCAAACAGACGGCCGCTGACAGCCACTATGGCCCACACTCACACTCGCACGAGTAGTTGGGAGTCCACTGATGTGCAATGAATTAACTTTTCAACATATTTACTCACGCTCAATTGAAAGGACTTCGGTGTGACTGTGTCTGTGTGGGCAGGGCATCCCTACGGCAGCCCCGTTGCCGCTAAAAGTTGAAGAACAAAAAGTGGCCACCATAATGAGCCGCTGACGCTGTCGCCCGCCTTTTGTCCCCAGCAGTTCTATTTTTGTAGCCTCGCAAATGAGCGGAAATTAAAACTGATTTAGCATCGGAAAGGTAAGAGGAGTGGATTCTCCCACTCGCTGGGTTCTACAATAATAGAGTCGATATGCTCGAGATTTCCCATTCGAAAGTTAAACTATTGATCGGGCCTAAGCAATTCTTATTTTCAAATTAGGAAACAGCTCCTCCACATACATAACTATATCGATAGTGGCTCCTTGGCCTTAAAATTTAATAGAATTTAAGGGACCAAGACCTTGAATTTAAATGTCTTAAGCCACAAAAAAAGTATGCAACAAGTAAAATGCATTTACTCAGAAGTGGACAAACCCTTTTTTACTGCATACTTTTAAACACCTCAATTAGGTATAAAAGTGTTTTCAAAGCAATAGTGAGTTGTGTGGCGCCCATAGCTTTAAATTAGCTTTTCCTTTGCTGAATGCTTAAGTAAATCCCAGATAAACACAGTACAGTAATACAGTAATCAGTAGGTATTTGTCATTTCAGCATTCACATAGACCAAGGGAAAGAGGTTGGCACTTCCTTTTCCTACAGCGTAGGTAAAAAGCATACAACTCCTTCCCCGGACGCCCGGTACAATCGTATCTACTCAGATCCGGACAGTGAAGCCCACTTAAAGCCACCCAACAATCGGCTGGGCATCAACGATTTCCCCCGGCCGTGTTTTTTGCTGTTTTTGGTGCGCCGCCACCGTCAAATGAAAATAAGTCAAAAAATAGAAAATGAATTGAATTATTGCAAAGAGCAAGAGATGCTCGCAGGGGATGAAAGTGGGGGAGGCTGTTTCAGTGGCTCTGGAGGCTGGGGAAAGGGTGGGGCGGCGGCACTTGACAGCCTCGAATGTGATAAGCAAAAGCCCGGCGCGAAATGGAAAACGCGGTGGCAGCCTTGCTTTTCTTCTTATTATGCTCCTGCACCTCTCTCCCTCTTCGAGTGCCCCGCGCCTATTGCCCTCTCTGTCTCCAGCACTCGTCCTGTCTCTCTCGATGTCTGTGTTTTTATGTAGCATGCTTTTGAGCGCGACGCGAAATTATAATTCACACATGTGACCAACCGGGGGGTGGTGGGTGCTCGGCCATTTGCCCAAGGTGGGGTGGCTGGTCGGCTGGGTGGTGGACAGTAAAAAAATGCAATTGCCAAAAAGTAGCCGGCAAAAAGAAAGCGAAAACGAGGAGCAAGTCGACGTCGCCGAACGGTTGCGTTGCTTGTTTGCTTTAATTGCAAATGGCATTTTTTCCGTGGAGCGGGAGTGGGGAAGTGGACGTGGAAGTGGCGGACATACACGTTACAAGCTGACCAGCCCCACCACCATCAGCACCCCAAAAGGGAGGCTGGCTCATAAATTGTCGAAAATATTTGACTTGTTCTATTTTTGGTCACCCCGGGCCCATCCAGCAAACAGCGCCTGCTGTGGCCAGCAATATGCTTCGGCAGCCCCTACCCCACCCCTTCTGCTCTTCGCATCGCAGCCCCTGGAAACATTTATGAGTGGGCGGTGGTGGGCTGGGTCCTTGCACTTTTGCATACTTAATGCTTTGTTTAATGCAAATGCACATAATTTCATCACTGACCGTGTGGGTGTGTAGTTTTCATTCAAGCCTTCCTTTTGCCGAGATGCGAAAATATTTTTCAATTAATATTTATGTTGCTTTATGTGCCTGAATTGATAATTTCCCCATTTGTGACTCGAAAGCAAGTCCAATTGTTTGCTAAAACAGCTTCGAAGCTGTGGTTGCCTGATGAAGAGTTTTTGTATCGGCAGTTGTTTTCTAGAGAATTGATTGTATACTATAACCGACAAGTGTCAGATATTTTTGATGTACCCTGTGCGGTATGTGCATTTTGAACCTGTGAGGAAATATTCAGGCATCAACTATAATCGTGCAACTGTGCTACCGAAAGCACAGTGGTTTTTAATTCGCTCATTTTGTACCCAAGAGTGTGCTTCTAAACACAAAGTTTAGAATTAGATTTGCTCATATCTTAATATTTAGTTAATTATCTTTTTCATATTGACAACAAGAATACGGACCTAAACTTTTTGAAGCTGAACAGGGATGATAATCTTATTACCAAAAAAACGTATTAATAATATTGTTTTATTAAAAGCTGTCAACTGGAATAATGGCAATCGTGTGTGTTTCAGTAGCGATGGTTCTTTTGTGGCTCTGTCGAAACTCAGCCCCATTCGGGCCATCAATCGCTCCATCAGCTCCCTAAACAAAAATAGAAGAGGCCATGCATTTTTTATGCGACGAGGCTATTTCTTGCGCAATTGCGCCGGAGCCCACACGGTGTCGGTAAAGGTATAAAGGTGCAAGTTGCAACTGCAGGTGGGAGCCCAGCCTGCACCCAAGCCACCACCCATCGGCCACAAACAAGAGCTGCACGCTGCAGACAGTGCAATTTCGCCGAGAATTCGACTGTTTCTCTATGTGTTTTAAAGTGTATGTACCGGCACGTGGGCATGTATCGGCTGTGTATATAATCGGAGGACGTGGAGGTGGACCTTCCATATATGGACAGAGCGCAGCTGACAGTCGCATGGCGAATGAGGGAAGGAAAACAAAAACGAAACAAAACAACAGCGAAGCACAAAAACCAAAACAAAAATGTGTAAAAAATGATGAACGACGGGGGAGGCGAAATGGAAAATGGAGCAAAACAAAATGTGGAAAAGTCGGCGGAGGGATCGGGGTGGGTCCTGCCTGTCCTGGTGGTCCTGGTCCATCAGCAGCAGCAGCAGGAGCAACATCAATGGGCGCGCCACTCAATCAACCCCACTTGGGAGAAAGTGGGCAGCCGTGGGTGGGGGTGGCCCTGCCCGGCAACAATGAAGGCCAAGCAGTGTCCACGACTGCCAACCACCCAATCGTGGCCCACTCTCCCAGGACTTTGTGTGCTTGTGTGCGAGCCTGTCCCAATTTTTTTACGTTTTTCCGTTTACTCCATTTTTTCCATTTTTTGTGTGCCTTTAATTTTGCTTTCTCCTCTCTCCCCCTTTTGCTGGGTAATTTTTACGGCCCAGTCGCCTGCTACAACTTTCTGACTGCTTGGTCGCTGGTCAGCCGCAGTTATTCTTTGGGGGCTCCGAGCCCTGGACGCCGGGGCGAGGCGGTGCAGCGGTCACTGGTCACCGCTCTGGTCAAATAAATGCAATTGTACGGGTGCGCGTATTATTCCCCCGCTCCTCGGGCCTTGAGTGGACCGAGCATAAATCCTGAGCCCCTCAGACTACAGCCCGGCAACGCCCCACCCCCACAGCCCACCACCCCGCAAAATATCCACCCACCCCCACCCCCTCGAGGAAAAGCTTCGCACTTTTGCTTGCTTTTCACTTTTGGCGGCACACTTCTTTTTTTGGCCATTTCTTCTCGCCCAAAAATAAAAGTAAAAGTTGTGCCACCACCCCCTTCTTGGCCATCGACTTTGGCTGGTCAGCGAGGGGGTGGTGCGGGTGGACTGGGTGTCTGTCGCGGCATTTATTGCCGCAATGTAACCCCGGGGAGTTGATTCGCTCGCCTCTCCGCTGCTCATTTGCATCAAAATTTTTAATTGGAATTGCCGCTGGAGGGGCAGCAGGGGCTAAGAGTTAAGGCTTAGCCTGGCCGTCAATTGACGGGCCAAGCTGCAAAACAATTACTTGTCACCTCTGATGGAAAATAGGATTCCTATAAGGAGAAAATTAGAAGCGGAAGATAGAAACGTAATCCTCAGTAGATAGAGCCACAGGGGGAACTACAAAAGTAATAGCAATTGGCAATTACGGGCCGAGGATTTGAAAATAAAGAAGCTTGATCCGAAAACCTTCAAAAAATAACTGGTAATATGTCTTATATAAAGTGTCTCCTTTTTATGTTGTTTCTGTCGTACTGGGGAAAATACTTCATTCCCTTTCGAATCCAGCTCAGGATGTTGCATTGTCACGTTTCCAAGGCAAATGATCCCTTTGGCCGCCACGTTTGAGCCTCGGTTTTGACCATTTTACGCACCCTAGCCATCCTGGCTCCATTGTCCTCCGCCTGTTGCCGTTCTGCGCTGTTTTTGACCATTTTTTCGCATACAATCGTTTGTTGACTTTTTAGGCCCTTTGCTCCTTTTTCCAGCGATTCCTGCTACCATTTTCGCATGCTCCATCGCATCTCGTTGGTTGTTGTACTGTTTGCTGTTTGTCTGGCGCTGTCTCATTCTTATTGGCTGCGCCTCTGTTATTCTTATTTTAGGCAACCGTCGAGAAAACACACAAAAGTTTGCCGTTTTGGGCCACTTTTTTCGGGGCGCCCACATGTGTGCGAGCGAGTGCTAACGCTTTTCCTCTACATTTCTCATTCGCTGCTGCGTTTCCATCAAGAAAACGAAAAAGTAACATTTTTGCGGGCCTCGCTGATTGGTGCGCCCTCCGCTCATCTCGGAGCTTTTGTCGCCACCCTCACTCCCGGCCCTCCCCCACTTTTCATTTCCCAGGCTGCGGGAACAACACATTTTTTGTTTTAGCCGTAGACCAACACACCCGTTTTATTGTCCCTGCGATCTCGGTGGGTGGGAAGGTGCTTTTGGGGCTGGATGGTGGGGTGGTGCCGTTTCGGCTACTCACCGGAAGCACCTTTGTGTGTATCCACCGACAAGAAACTTCATTGTGAGGCGAGCAAGTAACAACTCCTTGGAATTGACAGCTACCTTGCAGTTACCTTACTATACCATATTAATAAAGAATACGCTTGAGGCTCACTATCTCGCCTCAGGAACTTTGATTGCCTGGTGACTCAGTGAGACTGGGCACACAAGGAAGAGGCAATTTGGATAGCCTTATGCAGTTTATTGTTCCTATTTTCAATATAAATCGACTTTTTTCCATCCGATGAAAATATTGCGTAAGTTCCAAGCTACTGAAATTTGAGCTTCAAAGCGAGCCCTTCAGGGTTCCATCCAATTTTCTTGAAATGGTGCAGCTCTGCAAAAGTTAATTACTTTGCGCTGGATATTTTCGCCATGTCCGTGGCTACTTGAACATGCCACACTTTCGTTGGCTTTGCTACTGGAACTCTTTGGAATTAATATTCGTATTTTCAATTACCACTGACACTTGTCTATGGCAGCCGAGCCCAAAGGGGGACTCCCTGCCCAGCTCCACACCACCCCTCCGATGCCCACCCCCAAGGAGAGCCTACCAGCATTTCTGTTGTTGTCACGGACAACACACACGCCCTGTTCCAATCCCCATCGCTAGTCCAATGCGGAATGTAAAATGTCATTACCGCTGACATAAATGAATAGCTGCACTCATTGCATTTGGCAGCAGCGCCCAGAAAGAAAGAGACGGGCGCACACGGCGAGAAAGAGAGGGCCGCTACCTGGGGCTGCCTTGGCTTCCATCTTAGATTGTTGTAATGGCCGCATTAGCGTTAATTAAAGCCAAGTTGCTCGTGTATGCATAAGTTGGACATGAATGAACTGCCCGAGCTGCGACAACTGAAAGGAATGTTATCGATGGCACTGCGAATGGGTGAGTTTAAGCGAAGGTACAATGCGATATGAGAATGTTTGCCCGTATCTAAAGTATAGCAGTTGAGCTTGACTACTATTCTGAACTGTGACACTCGGACAGAGCATTGGTTGGGCATGTGGATTGAATCCTTTTAGATAAATTTCCAGTTTGATCACAGTTTTTAATGGGGACCAAGTAACATCCAAAAAATGAACCCCATTCAACTGGAAAATAGCAAGTTCAACTGGCCCATCTCTACGAGTCCCCTAACCCCTTTAGCCCCTTAGCATTTCAAGTGTGGGCGGAGCGGCTAACGTACAACTCATAAAACATTTCTAATTAAAATTTTGTGCAGAGCTCCCGCCTAAGCCCCATCGGAAGAAAGGTTATTAACATATTTGCCATAACCAGGGGGAGTTGTGTGGGTGGGTGCGGGTGCTTGCTATTTGTCCAAGCTGTTGGCCATTAGTTTGGCATGCAATCGGGCAACTTGTCCGAAAAGTGAGTTCGAAATCGGTGCGGCCATTAGGGGAGGCTCTCCCCGGGATGGGCGACATGTATGCATGCCTGGGTGCCTAAGTAGCTGCGCTGTCTTCATTAAAAATTGTGCTCCGCCATACCCTTTGCTTGCCAGCAGCCCTAACGATACACCGAAACAAATTCGTATACAATTCGGACTTGGTTAATATATTTGCCATTTGATATCGCAAGAAATATTGGAAAATATTGATCATTCCTACATACATACATACTTACATATTTACTTTTTATGATTTATTTTATCTCAAAGAAACTCAAAGCCTTTCGAAAGGTATTTTCCCCGTGCAGTTCTAGAACTTGCAGTGCTTTCGCTCCCACTCTCGGCCGCCAAGGCAACAACAAATCGGGCTTCATTCCTAATTTAAATGCAAATGAGATTCATTTGACGACGACGTCGTCCAGGCTGCAGCCATGGCTCTGCTTGGGCGACCCCACCGCACCGCCCACCCTCTTGGTCAATGCCACACTCACACGCACCCACACACCCGCAACGCCACCCTGCACAGACACTGGGGCAGACACATGAGTCTACCGGGCCTTCTCCTTCTCCAGGGGATCTGGGCTCCGAGTTCTGGGTCCGGGCTTTCTCCACGCCAACGAGTGTGTTTTCTTTCGGGGGGCATCTACATTTATGCAAGTAGCTTAAATGGCTACAAAATGCGTTGCTTTGGCGAGATTTGTAGCATACATTAGGGCCGTGTTGCAGGTTGCAGGTGGCAGGTTGCCGCTTGCAGTGTTGCATGTTGCATGTTGCTGGTGTGCAGTGGCAATTGCTGCCTGCGCCTAGGCGCAACCTTAAGCTCAACAATGGCGGCTCTTCCGCCTCCCGGCCCTCCGTTCCTCGCCCAACTTCCCCTCACATTTGGGGCTGTCTGGACCACAAATATAATCAGGCCGTGCCTTTTGCGTTTCTTGATTAGTGCTGCAGCCGGGCTTTTGGAGCTGCTAATTTCGGAAAATGCCGAAACACCTTGAGGACGCTTTAGCAGTCCAATCAAACCGTTATCTAGGTAAATATTTCCCCAGCCGCCTTGTACATAGCCAGGCAAAACTTATTACTCATGCGCCACGTTGCACTGAGCACCAATCAATATGCAGGCCATCAAATATTTAAACTAAAACTACAAAATAACAAAAATGGCTACGAAAATTTAACCCGTGCGTGCGAGTGGGACGGGCCGACTATCAAAAGAGTGCGGCAGAGGGAGAGGGCAGAGCCGGTCCCGACAAAGGGATTTTAATTGAGTGCAATGGCATGTGAGCGATATGTGCAGAAGGAAAATGCAGAGCGAGACACCCGATAAGGGAGACAAAGACGAAATCCAAGCAGTACTGCCCGATACACCCCCATCCGCAGCCGAGCTCGACGTTTGGGTGTGTGGTCAAAATGCATTTTGAAGTTATGAATACACATATATCCTGTTGATTTTTGAAATTATCAAGTCTTAAAACACACACACTGGCAGGTTGTTGGGAAAGTGGGGAGTGGGCGGCCATTGCTCCGGCCTGTGTTTGTGGCCGTTCTTTGCATGAATTATTAAATGCTGTGTAATTTATTTGATTGTGATTGTGCCTGTGTGCTGCCTGCCTTCGTAGTGGTCCGTATTTATTGCACTTAACTGTTTGGGGTTACGTGTAACAAGGCCTCCCCCCCGATTTGCTGAAATCTTATGCATTTGTCATGAATTCGAAATATTTTCGGTTGGCCGGGCTCGTTTCCTCTGCCAGTTTGTGCTGGCTTGTTGTGTGTGTACTTCAGGGATGGCAGGAGTTTGTCTGCGTTGACGGAGCCACGCATCACCCGAGGACCTCCCAGCCGCCCCCCGCCCACGCCCCCTGCTAACTGCATCAACTATTTGTCCACACACATTTGGGTCTTAAGTTATTTCTGCTGCTGCAATTTATTGATCAATATTTTAGCCTAGGCGTTGGTCATTAGTTAGTCTGGTCAGGACATCAAGAAGCACTTAGAGCGGGATAGAGCGATGGAGCTCGGTTGGCCAAAAGCCGTATACACAAAGTGCGTAAGATACAATGGAAAGTTTCCTCTGTGATTGCAACTTATAACCTCTTCGAATATGCAGGCCCGGGAAGAACTTCTTGCGGTCAAAACAGGCTGCCCGGGCAGCTAAATCAATATTTTAATAATGGCTCTATCGATTTTGTGGTCCACTCTGTCCCCAACTTTTTCACACCCCTGCATTTAAGAGTTATAGCGAATGTAAGGAAAAACAAATAGGTAGCTCAAAACGCCTCTTACCAACTGGGAGGTTTAATAAATTACTTAAGCAAAAAATCGTTAGGGTTTGAAAACCGCATATACAGGTGTCTTAAAGTATGCACAATATTCTGGAAATGCGACGGATATTTTCCGTACTTCTAGAGACTTGTATGTTTCATATACAAACACCCCAATGACTATACTTTTTCGAGAGCTTCATCGATCTTCGAATCGTTGAATCTTATAGTGCTAACCACTGTTTTTAGCCCTTACACCTGATACATATTGTGCGAAATATACCCAACGGGAAGCCAAAGTTTGCAAACAATTACACCTGCATATCCTTCGCGCTATCCTTATCCCGAACACAATCTAATTAACTGTCATTGTGTTAAAAAGACGCCAAACTGGCAACCGAAAACTCGCGTCCCCGCCCCTTTTCTGTGGCCTGCCAGTTGAACAATGACAGCCGCCCACCTCCCCGCCCCTCCGCAGTAGTTTGCGTGTCAAGTTGGCTCCTTCCAGCCCCCGCCCCGGCCGCCCCTTTCTGCCGGTCACGTCATCCGTTGCGCTAATACTAATGCGTTGGCAATAACAAAGGTTGCACATGCTTGCCCCACCAACACCCAAAGTTGCCGAGTTGTTGGCAACTAATCAATAGAGCAAAATTTACGTTTAATTAAAAATGTCTGCGTGTGTAAGCCGGGGCAGGTGGCGGGTAGAAATCTGGTGGGGAGCCTATGCCCGATGGGTCTTGGTATCGTGACACTAGCCGAACTGTCAGTATGATAATTGCCTAGCTCAATGTGCAATTAGTCCCAAGACTAATGCATCTGAAGGGATTGGAAGTCCCAAAGAAAAAGAACTTCTGTGTTGGAATCCATTAAAACACGTCCTAAAAGTATGCTGCAAAAATGCATTCTTCCCGCTTAAGGATTTATTTTTTGTGGCATTCTTTTAGACACCCACTTAAGTGATTTCAGGTACCAGTAACTTCAGGGGCAGCTTATTTGCTTTGCAGGGTACTTTTTTGGTCAGCAACTCCAGTCACAACATCTTCTCGGATTGATCCTACCCGAGAGGTGAGCCTTTCATCTCCAATTCACACGAGCCATTATAATTTATCGGCAGTGAAACACTTTACATAAGGCCCGCCCCACTTCCCAATGCTTTACCCGTCCACCCACCCAATTCGAGGATGAGTCCGAGCGATGCCGAATGTAATTAGAAATCCTCAGCAAACATACATATGTAAAGCCCTGCTCCTTCGTCCTGTGAGTGTGTGTGTAACTGTGGGGGTGGGGTGGGGAAGCTCTGCTGCTGCAGTCGGTTTGATGTGCAAAATGAAGACATTTGAATTTGCGGTTCGGGCTTGAGCACCGTAGGCTATAGATTTTCTTACGACACACGCTCGCACATGCAGGTGTTGGGGTGGGGCTGTGGGATTGGGGTTATATAATGCACCCTCGCACCCGCACACGCACACCCACCCTCACCTGCTTTGGCCTTTGTCTGCCCGCTGGCCATGCAAGTGGGTGGTTGGGCGCCATCTCAATATAAACTGCCTCAACATTTAATTAGTGTGTTTTCGCACACAACCCAGACGTCTGAGTGTGTGTGCGAGTATGCAAATGGCGATGGGCGCAACTGTACATGCTCACATGCTCTCTCCTCGCTCGCTCGCTCTCTCCTAAGACATTGACGTTTCGTTGGCTATGCAAATTCCATGCCAACACCTTTTCGGCCAAAGACTAAGGCAAACTTAAGTGGGCGAGGGGCGGGCCTTCCATAAGACCACCCCATCCCCCCGCACCAACACACACATGGCCGTCAGACACACACATGCACAATTGCCTTTTATAATTAATTTTACAGTTAAGTGTATTTCAAGAAAGTTAAATTTACGTAAATTCGAAATTTTGAAAGGCCATTGCCTTGCCCGCAGCCCACACTCACACACACTCGGCCCCAAGGGTTAAGGTCCTGGGAGCAGTGAGGAGCGGGTGAGTGGTAAGAGGGGGTAAGTGTGTCTGTGAGACGGCTCTGCGGCTTGTGTCTGAGACATTTGACTGCTTTTTGGGCTAAGCCCCCCCCCCCCACCTCCCACTCTCCTTCCGTGGCCGACACAAATTTTATTGAAATTGCCAGGACCCAGTGCACACTGTACAGGCTGGACGAGGCAACACTTACATTATGCAATCTAATTATGTCTTGAGCTCTCGGAGTGTGTGAGTGTCTGCGGCAGGACAAAATGGCGTCTCAGCTCATAAGTTCGGGTTAGCCGGGCCAAGAGCAACTTGGCCGGGTACAAAGTTATCGGCCAAGTGCAGGACACAACTGACAGAAGGGGAAGAATGATTGCATTATAACGGGTTTACTTTGTTTTGTTTTGCTTAAACCTCAATAATAATATCACTAGAATTTTTAGAAAATCTGTGTTTTAAAATACATTAGAAGGTTTCTAAAAGTATGCAAGGATATATATTGAACTGTAAGAACGAAGAATGCGTTAAGAAAGACGATTGTCCATTACTCACTGCGTACTTTTAGACTTATAAATTACATTTAAGAGTTTTATGTGGCTCCACTTAAAATAAGAAAAATCAACAGGATGAAGAGTTTTAAACACAATATAAGCTAAAAATCGCGTATGTTTTAAAAGTCTAATGAACTCATGCCAAAAGACAAGTCAATTACAAAAAGTATAAACAGTATTAGCAGCATTAAGCTTACCTTCTAAAGCAGTTCACCTAAAAGAACCTTCATAAAGCTAATTTCTTATTTTTTCTAGAAAACGATTGTACTAACTAACAAGCAATCGAAAATCCAATCCTTAAAACAGTCCGGCCTCTTAGCCTAAGCAAAGTCTTAAATACGCTTGAATTCTCGGCCCAAACAAAGCCCCAAGCAACCCAATCTAAGCTCCCCAGCAATATCAACTCGCTGCTGGTCGAACGAATAGAAAATCAATTTCGTACCCCCGAAACGTCCTCATTAAATTGCTCGCTGTACGACTAATGAAATCATTAAAATTGTTTAAAAGCAAATTCTCGTTGGCCGAGCCGTAGGACAAACTCACACACACATAGGCGAGAGCATGCAAAATTTATGTGGCAACTAGAAACTATGTTTTGGCAACACGCACACAAGCGCCCTCACACGTACACACACCGAAGCGGCAAAGGACATTGCCTTGAGTTGGGATCGGGGCCGAGGACGAGGACAGACAGCAAAAGTTGCCAGTTGAAGGCGGTGGCAAATCCTTAGCAGAGACACCCTGCCACCCCGGTGACCAGAGCCCCAGCCCACTGCACACCCGCACCCCTTTTGGCCGCGTGCGCTACTTAAACCCTTGCCGAAAACTATTCGAAAAGGGTTGGGCGCAGTCGGGTGGCCAGACATCGAAAACATGATTTTAGTGTTTTCAAATTTGAATTTTAAACAAGTCATAATATAATTTGGCTAAGCAGCAGCAGCAGTCGCCGGAGCAGACCCAACATCCTTATCCCCGGTCCACAAGCACTTGGGCCAAGTTTGTGTCCACTTGCCGGGCTTTAATCCGGCCAACTCAGCCCACACTCCGCGCCAATCCCCCGAATCCGACCCTCGCGCGACGGCATAGAAAATTAGCCAAGGCCCAGCTCATTTTCCAGCGTGGAGTTTTTCTTGCAGCGCCGAAATTGTGAAATTTAAATTAGATACAAGAGTATCTATGGCCCGAAGTCGGGCTGCGAGTGTGTGCGTGCCAACTATCCCACACGAAATATTGTAATTCTCTTGCAACTAAAGACGTAAACGGATATTAGCAGCAAATTAAGCCCTACTATCCGTCCTGCTTTCGCTGTCCTGAGCGCTCCTGCTAGGTCCCTTAGTGATGGCAGAATTCCCTTATCGAATATGCTAATTTGGGTGATTGGTTGGGATTGAAAGGGGATTAATTTTGCACCGACTAAGCAAGCTGCGGTGAGGGTTCTTCATAAAAATAAGCTAAGAAGTTTTAGTTTTAGATAGGAGGATACGGTGTTTTTTTTTTTGGGTAAAGAGCTTTTAATTTTCTTAGCCAAAACTAAAAATATTTAGAAGCAACTATAAAAACAATGGATGCTCACTACCAAGAAATTTGAGGTTTCAGTAGGTAAAAAATAAGTTTGTGAATCTTTACATTTTTTTCAAGGACGAAAATAATTTAAATATTAGTTATGTGTTTCGATTCGATTCTGTTTAATAGACAGGAAATTTGGAAATAATAATTTAAAGTATTTTTAAAATTGTCAAATATCATAATCAAAATTCGTAATGCTAGCGAATCGATAGTTTTCAATCCACTCTCCCATCCTCAGCTATAATAAGTAAATTGAAACTGCTTGAGCCACAACAAGCCAGCAGCATTTTCGATTCGGGTAGCTGCTGTCTTGGGCTTTGGTCTGCTAAAAGGGTCCAAGTATATAGTTTAAATCATACTCGTGTCGACGTCGACTTGGCTACATTTTAAATATGCTTCTTGGGGCTGGGATCGTGGGGGTCATGTAGGTTGGCGGAGGTTGTGGAGGTGGGCGGATAAGTTGAGGGGTCGGCTCAGTGTGTGGGCGGGCATTTGTGGGGCGTTGTTATCGTCAACTTGGCTGGCATTCTCCATTCTAATTTCTAATTATTTCTTCATGTGTGTGTGTGCCAGGGTGTAGTCGTCTGACCAGATGGGTGGGTGTGGGCGGAATCCTGCCCCGCCACATCCGTCCGTATGTCTGTCCGTCCGTCCGACTGTCTGTCTATGCGAATTAATTAAGTGTTTTCGTGCGCGGGCAAATCCTTTTGCGGTTCAGAAACTTTCGAGGTCTTTCCAGCCAAGGCGAATCAGGGGGCCAGTGGGCGGGGGAAAATCAATTATAAATTAAACATTTATTAAAGAAAGCGCACACATTGCCCCTGGGGCAACGCAAGCGCTTTCTAGATGCTCCCCGCACCCTAAACCCCGCTTCCTAGCCTGCCTATGCAAATCAGCTGCGGCATAAATAATGCGACATCATTATTTAGGCGGAGGTAGGCGAAGAACACGAATCCCCTTTTCGGATCCAGCCAGAACATTCTGTCGTCAGTCAGCGATCCATCAATTATGTCTGCAGCTGGGGAGGATTCGACGTCTTCGGAGCCGGGCTTTGTCTCATTTCGATTGTCTTCGGGAGAAGGCTCCTTCCGCTCCCCTTTTGATTATGCACATGCATTTCGGCCCGTACATCAAACTCGAACTCGAATAAATGTGACGGCCTGCATGCATTCAAAACAAAAAGAGTGGGGGAAGGGAGCGAGATCCCGAAAGCAATAGCCAGGGGAATATGCTGATAGATGCCGGGTATAACTGATTTGTGTGTACCCGTATATATCTGAATTGGTAATTTGCTATAAAGCGACTTTAATATGGCACGCAGTTGTCCGCCAACTCCGCGCCCCCTTGGGGACACTTTGCATACTCATCCACAGTTGGCCAAACGTTTTCAATTTACATGGCTAAGTAGCAGAGCCTGGCTTTCGAAAACCAAAAAAAGTGCGAATCATTTATTTCGATGGAGGAAGTAAAATGCAGTCTGGCTTAAATAATAAAAAACTCTAATGGCTTCGTTAATCAGTAAACTTGGGGGCCCTGTAGCATTAACTTTCTAGTCAGTCGAATTTTAAATGACCAATTTAAAAATCAAACCATCCTGTCCGAATAGTGTGAACAAAAGTCCCAAAGAAAAACTAAACACATATGCGCTACGGTTTATTTCTAGTCGGAATTTCACACATGGCTGTAAGGATAATTTAACTGGATCGGGTTTTGGAATATTTCAGATAACGGAACAAGATATAGTGGGTGCTGGGGACGGGGGTCGCTCGAAAATCCTGCCCTTAACCTCTGCTGCCGCCGCAGTTGCCCTTTCGAGGATTTCCCTCGTGCTTCTGGGCCTCGCGGATGAGGTCGCAGGCGCTCGGAATCGCCAGGCAGTTGCACTCGATGCCGCGGGGCTTGCGGAGCGCCGAGCGGGAGCACTCGGAGAACGAGGGATACGGAGCCTTGACCTTCGTGCAGTCTGTGATCCGGCGCACAACGTGGCAGGACACCTTGTCCACGGCCTTGCAGCCGGGCATCGTGATCTTGGGGCAGAGGCCCTCGGCCACAGGACACACGTGCTCCGTGG
Source organism: Drosophila biarmipes (assembly GCF_025231255.1). NCBI lineage: Eukaryota > Metazoa > Arthropoda > Insecta > Diptera > Drosophilidae > Drosophila > Drosophila biarmipes. The sequence continues at coordinate 4,772,423 of NC_066615.1, read as the reverse complement.
GACACTTGACGTCGGCCACGAACTCCTTGCGCTTGCGTCGCGGGATGGGCGGACGAGTGCCTGCCTCGAAGCAGCAGATCTTCTTGGGCTTTATCTGGATGGGCGGGCACTCCACCCAGGTGACCTGGTACTTGCGCTTGGCCTTGTCCGAGATCTTGTAGTAGCACTGGTCGTAGGGAGGGAAGCGCTCTCGGCAGGGATCGTCGCAGCAGTCGTCAGGCATCTTCACCAGGTGGTGAAACTGGAAGCTGTCCTCCTGCGGTGGAGGTTGCTTCACCTCGAAGCGGGGATCGCCGCAGCCCGTGAACTTGCCGCATCCCTTGCCAGAGTCGCGGTTGCACTTGGGCGAGGGATTGTGGTCCTCGGCGTAGGAGCGCTGGTTAGCCACTCCCACGAAACGGGGTATTAGTCGACTTTGTCCCTTTGAAGTAATACTACGCCACAGAGACATGATTGACTTGGGCCGATTGAAGAAGTCCTCGGAAAAACAATGGGTTCGCCGCGAAATAAGAATGATGCTTAGCAACAACCGCGCGTTAATAAACCAGCAATTCCGAAACCAAAAAATACCCCCCGGCACTGTGAAATCACCTAACTAAAATTTAACACCGAACACACAATCAGCCCAACGGAGCCGATGTGAAATTTTGTAGAGGCCGAGAGGAACTGAGCTGAAAAGCTACAGGGCATGGCTACATAGCTCTGAAGTTCAGTTCTGGGCCTGCTTGTCAGGTTTAAGATTTATCCTAAATGAAATTTATGTCTCGAGGCCTGGCACCAACAAGATGGTGCTGTGATATCGCTTATTCACTAGGAGTGTAACTAATTCCGTACACTTGGCTCAATTAATTTATTAAATATTATTTAAAGGCAAGATTAGATATCTAAGTAATACGCCCCGTATGTGGATTGAATTAGCATGGGACTTAGTTAAATTAATCATCATAGAATAATAATAATAAAAAATGGTATAAGTATGTTTAAATTAAAATATATTTCAATACGAGGGAACCGGGCATTCAATCTTTAAGGTTTGAAGGTAGGGCAGTTATAGTTTGGCAACTCATACAAAAGTCGGCATAAAGTTGGCTTTGAACGCCCAGTCGAGGCTTTCGATATGGCTCGTCAGTTAGTCTACATTCAGTCCTTGGCCTAACAAAACATTCAAAACTTCTCTCGGCTTTTTTCGGCATTGTAAAACAAAATTTGGTTAAAAAGTTAAAAATGTTGCGAGTGTTGCGTCAGAAGTGTCGTTCGCTCGTGGATCGTAGTCTGCCGTGCCTGGAGTCTCTGGTGAATGCCTGTGCCGCGCTCAAGGGCGACTGGTCCAAGCCGAAGGGCCTGAGCCCCATCCAGAGCTCCGGTGGCTCCAGTGTGCTGCGCCAGCACCTGGTGCGCCGCAACTACAGCAGTCAGTCGCAGGACGACGACTGCGGGGCGCCCAAGAAGTGCGAGACGGAGAAGGCGGCGGGATCGAAGTCCTGCGGTCCGGCTCACTTCAGGGGCACTATCTGCGATGCGGCCAAGGGTGGCAGGCCCAAAAAGAAGGAGGCCAAGAAGGAGAAGAGCAACAAGGTGAAGACATCCGCCCGGCTGAAGTCCATGTGGTACATCCCCGGCTGCGAGTACGAGCCCAAGTGCGATGTGAACGTGCGCTACGACATCCGGCACTACCGCATCTCGGACAAGGAGGCCCGCCAGTACCAGGTGACGTGGAACGAGTGTCCCCGGCTGGTGATCAAGCCCAAGAAGGTGTGCATCCACCAGAAGCATCCGCGTCCCAAGCCGTGCCGCCGCCAGCGGAAGACTGCTGCGGCCACCGCCCGTCCCCCGATGCCCATGCTCAACCCCATGGAGTGCAGGAAGCCGGAGGACGACTCGCCCTGTCCTCGCTGGGTCCTGCCCTGCTGCAAGCCCGGCCGCGTCCCGCCCAGCTGCCACCGTGTGCGGCGACCTACCGACTGCACGAAGCGCCCGGCGCCATATCCCAGCTTCTCGGAGTGCAAGCGCGATGAACTGACCAAGGGGGCGCCCATCGAGTGCCTCTGCCTCCGCATTCCCATGGCCTGCGAGATGTGGGCGGAGCTGAGGAGGAGGATCGCCCGGGGCAAGGGGGCGGTACTCAAGTGCGGCGAACTGTAGGCGGCGTCGAGAGCCCTGTCAACCGACGACACCTGGCCACATTCGGGTCGTTACTCCAACCCAGTTATCACATCCAAATTCCAGTTTCTACAATAACCAAGCCATTCCATCTGCACACTCTTTCGATCCACTCATCCGAAATTCAAAATGCTGTCGGAACGCTGCGGGAAAGTCCTGGGCACAGGCCTAATGCCGCTCGCCGTCCGATTGGCCAGTTGCGCCGGTTCCAAGGGCGGCGGTTCGGACTAAGTAAGTAAGGATGAGGGCAAGCCGGAACCCAGCTGCAAGCGCTCCGCGAAGAAGAACTGCTTCAAGGTCCCAGCTCCCTTTCCCAGTTATTCCGAGTGCCGGCGAAAGCCAACTGATCCGAAGCCCTCCAAGGAGTGCGATTGCTGGGACTTCGACAAGTCCTGACCCTCGGCCTACTGATAGCCAAGCGCAGACGTATTTTATGGTTACGGACCTTCACCACTTTCGCACCACAGACTGAAGACTCGATACACACACAAAAGACCGTTGGTGGCTCTGGGAGCCTAGGTGTATTGTCCATGTCGAACCTATAGAACTTATCTGGGCACCTATCTTAAAGCTTAATCCAACTAACCGACGTTGAAATATAACAATATACCTTGTTTTAATAATTGACTACTATTTAATGGGCTGGGTAGTTAGCTTTTGGGATAAAATCAATTATTGTTTCACTAAATTGCACGTTCTGAAAAATTCACGATCTTTGTTTAGGTGTGAAATATGAAATTGTTTTAATTTTCAAATATTTAGTTACCAAAAACTAATAAAAAGTGCTCAGTTTTGTTAAAAATAGTGGTTAAGCCCCGTCAATAGAATAATAGAAGCACTTAACGAAGTACAAATATCAATCTAGTTAGCTCTGAATTTTATCGTTCATTACCATTTTCCCATAGCTTTCATTCTCAGCTTTGGCATTAAGATAAAAACATCTGTTTCGTTCCGGTCTATTACTTTGCATTTATTTATTTTCGCTTTTTTTTGGAAGTTGGTAGTAAAAAAATTTAAATTTAAGATTGATCAGAAATGAATTCGTCAAAAGCTTTGGCGAGCAAAAGGATACTGGCCGTTGGATTTAGCAACCTGGTAAAGTGCCGTGGAATGTCAAGACTGGACGACCTTTACTACAAGCCGGGTTCGATGAAGGACCGTACTTATAAGCGGACTTGGGCGGAACAGCAGTCGGAGCATCCGGAAGCTGAGGAGCGCTTGGACGACACCAAATACAATCCAGGTCGCTGGACAGAGCGCGAATATCAGTCCACCTGGCAGGAACCCGTTTATGAAGATCCCCAGGAAGAGGAGCTGGAGGATTCGCGATGCCAAAAGGAACCATATCATGCCCCAGTGCTGCGGCGGTCTTTTGATCCCAGGAGGCGACTCCAGAGGATCGCCATGCCCGCCAGTCAGTTCATCTCGCAGTTCATTTCCACCCAAACCAAGAACAAGAGGCGTCACATTGAAGCTGCCGCTGATCGAATGGCTTACGATGGTTACCAACTGGCCTAAAATGCCTAGTCAAATGCTTGCTGATGACGAGGATGTTAAATTTTGACTTTAAATTAAAAGGCTTTTTGTCGTACAACGAAAGATAAATAAATTTAAATGGCAATACTGATGTGGGGTTGTGTGTTTTATAGTACATTCATTGAAGTGCGTGAAACATAAAAAGGCCAAAATTGAGAAATGTGTAATATATGTAAATATTAGTAAAACTCGCAGCCACCTACAAACATAAATAATGTTTTTTTTAATGTCCATCTGAAGTTTAACGTGTAACTTTGCCGGTAGTACACGATGTGGCGAAGTGCACCAGAGAGTGTGCGAAAAAAACTACTATGATGGTCCGATCGTAACCCGTGATATACTCGAAAGGAATTAGAAAAAAACTAAGAAGATTGCTTACCAAGACTTTAGAAATTTCAATTTGTTTGGGAGGAAAAGCTGTAAAAATGTAAAATTGAAGATTTTGAAAATTGGAGCTGGTGGAGTCGGTGGGGAAAAATGCGCCCGGGTTACAACCTGATTTTTTTCTTATCGAGAAAGTAAAATTATTTCGTCGAATTAACAAACATTATTCTTCCCAAAAGTCGATATCAGAACATTTGTATGCTGATGGTGATATATAAGTATCACTGTGGACGGCAGTCAACGTAGTGACGAAGCGCAACAGGGCCCGGAGGGCTTGCGAAGACGACTACTGTAGATACACGAGGAAATGAATCTACAATGAACGTCTGATGGTTATACATTGAGAAATTTTCGGATTCCCACCCATTGAAATTTCTCCTAAGTCGATCAACGCTTAAGTTATTCTGGATTTAAGCGAGACAGCTGTGGCATTGTTCACATCAAGAAAATTAATTTGAAAAATTGAATAGCATTGAATGGTTATTTTTTTATAACAAAACCACCTTAATATTTCATAAAAGGTATATAGCTTAAGAAATTAAATACCAATTGCACAAAGAAAATGATAATGAGTTAAGCTCAACAAAATAATAACTTATGAACATTTTATTTTCAAACCTAGAACTGTCAGCTGTCTTTCAGCCTAGCAACCTCAGTTATCCGAGAACTTAACTTCCGAATCCGATGAAGGATAGGTATCACATTCCGTAACAACGCTCATGATGAAAATTTCGCAGTGACCCACATTTTCTGTGCATATTTTAACCCAAGACTAAATTTTTTCAGTGTGTTCGACACCTTTGCAACCTAATTTAGACGATTTTTTGATTTCGGCTTGATTTCCTCAACATAATGCTGGCGAAGAAGACGCTTTTCCGAGCACCGTCCGCATTGCGGAGCGGAATAGCCTTAAGGGCTAACCAGGTGCGTGGTATGCAGACGTTGTACGATCCCTACGAAGATGGGGTGCCCCAATTGCCTGGCCAGAGAATGGATCTGAAGAAGAACAAGCCGGTGGACAGGACCAAGGTGCCTCTAAAGGACATTTGCTGGATTGCGATGCGGCGCTCGGAGTACAAGTGCCGCTCCGACCCCGAGTTCAACGTGCCGGCCTTCATCGACTCCCGCAAGAGGTGCCTCGGTGATCCCTGCGCGAGTTCCTATCCGCCGACGGACCTCACGCTCTACAAGCCCTCCGACAAGCTGAGCCGGAAGTACCAGCGCACCTGGTGCGAGTGCGAGCTGCAGGAGCGGAAGAGGAAGGCCGTCTGCCGCTGCCGACCGCCGAACTTCCTGCGACGGCCCCGCCGAACTCCACCGCTCCAGGAATCCAAAGTCTGCCGTGATGGCAACGAGAGCCTGGGGCTGGGGCTGTGCCGCCCGCCGCCGGTGGCAAGCCCCTGCCCCCGGTTCAAGCTGCCCTTCTGCAAGCAGGCCAGCTCGGTCGGCTGCCGGCCAGGACGACCCCATGCCGGATGCACTCGCCGCCGGACGAAGTACCCCAGCTTCTCGGAGTGCAAGACGGACCCACTGCCCGACGTCCCGCCCACCCAGTGCTTCTGCATCAACCAGCCGCCCATGTGCGTGGTGTGGAACTACTACCGCATGAAGAAGTCCTAGTTGCCTAGGCTCTGCCCGGTTACCATCCATCAGTTTTGAATAAACCATAGAACAGGGATTATTTATATTTTTTCTGGTGGCCAACCCCTGTAAAATTCATTGGTTTCAGATCATTCAAAAACTTATTCCATCATTTCTAAAACTTATTCCAATAATCGGACGGTATGATATAACTATCATTTTGATACAACTCAGTAATCGTTTGCTCTTGCTTTCTTTCTATTCCGGAATGTAATTTGAGGTTTTGAAAACGGGAAACTCATAAGGAAACCTAATAAATTTCTCATAGAATAAAATAAACCTCTTTAGCAGTTATATATATTTTCGAGTCTACTAATATTTACAGAGATATATCTTGCTTCTTATGTGTATTACTTTGAGGTTGACATTGACACAATGAATTTAACTTGTTTGTATCGTTATAAGAATGGCCATTTTTCACTTCCTTACGCTTTGCCAGTGTGCTCGACGGACAGGGGGTCCTTTGGCTGGCGTGTCAGATCTTCGCAGTCCCAGTTACAATTTTGAATCCCACCCTTTCGGCCGACGCCTCTCAAAATTCGGAAATCGGGGAAAGCAAGGAAACCAGGCACCATGATCACCTCTAAGATCCGCCTGCACCAAGCACAAATCCCGAAGATCCTGGTCATGGGTCGCTGGTACAACTGGGGCAACTACGATGCCAGCTCCGGCGAGTGCTGCAAGATGAGCGACAAGGATACCACCGCCTGCAAGCACGGCAAATGGTTCTGCCCGATCAAGTACGAGGACAAGAAGTGCTACGAGAGACCCTCCTTTGGGAAGAATGACTATCCAAAGTATCTGAAGGAGATCTATCAGCGGGGCAAGCCCGTCACTCCGGAGGACTGCCATCTGAAGCTGATCCGCCACGACATCGATCTCTACAAGCCGTCGGATAAGCACCGCCGATACCAACGCACCTGGCCCGAGTGCCCGCTTCTCTGGCTGCGGCCCAAGGACACCTGCTGTCCCGATCCGGAGATATATCCGCCCATGAAGCGCCGCATCCGTCCGCCGCAGGAGCCGCCGCTCTCGGCCATCGACAAGCACCTCTTCCAGATGAGCATCTTCTGCAAGTCGGTCAGGCCCCCCGGTTGCAAAGTGGGCCGCCGACCGCCCAAATGCACCAGAGATCGCAGGGTCAGCGACTGCTGCAAGAAGACGGCACCCATGCCCAGTTTCTCGGAAGCCTGTCGCCATCTTATACCGCGATTCTGCCGCTCTGAGTGCGCTTGTCTGCAGGCGACTACGTGCGAGATGTGGAACGTGTACCGCCGTTGGAACAAGTCGCGCAGGGCCTGCACCAAGCCCTTTATCGGGTACTCTCCCTACAGATTCCGACTGCGCTTCCCATTCTGAGCGGATAAGCCCCATTCCTGGTTTCAAGATTTAATGATCACTTTTCGAGCTGACCAAGTTTTCGCAGCCTTCCTTCTCACTACCTTTCACAACGGAAATTAACTGGGCTTGAGCTGAAAAGTCAGCAGGCTCAATTGAAAATCCCCCAAAATTTTGAGGATGCGGTCGGCACTCCGCATTATCCGCAGGCCAGGTTTCAGGAGCTTTGCTTGCAAAGCGCCCAAATTTCCGGACCCATCCTGTCTCCCGGTGGACCCCAGGTGTCACCATGTTCCGGGAGACCGCTGCATAGGGGCCAAAGAAGTGCTGGCTCGCGAATTGCCTCGTGAGAAGTATTTGGATCAGTACGAGGGGACGGAGGGCAGGTGTTGTGTCCTGCGATCGGCGGACAAAGATCCCTGCGCGGTGATGAAGCGCCCCAAGGTGCCCAAGGCAGTCAAAGAGCCCTTCCGCTCGATGTGGGAGCCGCCGTGCCTGGCGGACGAACAGCCCTTCTGCAAGGACAAGCTGCCCCGCTTCGATGCGATCCACTACCATCCGTCGAAGAAGTGCCGCTGCTACCAGCGCACATGGGTGGAGTGTCCTCCCGTGAAACAGCGTCTGAAGAAGGTGTGCTGCCTGGACGGCATCCACCCGCCCGAGGTTCTGTATCGAGTAAAGGATCCCTGTCCGAATGTTTGCGGCATGCCCTACAGAAGTCTGAGGCGCCTTTGCGAGGTAGGCGACTTGGAGCGGGATCCTGAGAGCAAGTGCTCCAAGCTCTTCTGGCCCTGCTGTAAGCCGGCCAGGTGCGATCCTCGATGTCGCAAGCCTAACACGTTCTCCATATGCACCAAGCTGCGCGCTCCATATCCCTCGTTCTCTGAGATGAGAGGATGGACGAGACCGCGCCGGAAAATCGAGTGCCAGTGCCTGAACCCCGTACCCCAATGCATAGCTGTTCGGGAGAAAATGAGGATGGACAGGTTTAATCTCAAGCCCAGTTGCTATAGACCTAGTACAAGCCAAACCTTTGAAGAACTCATATAGGAATCCTGCCTTCTAGAACGAAGCAATGGGCGCAGGATGATCACCACTTGTTGTCATTGCCTTGCTCCAGAAGTCGGCCTTCCGCTTATAATAAAATTGATGCAAAAACATACAGGAACAAAGGAAAAACAATCAGTTAATATAAATAACATTGTACCTATCCCTGTAGAGTGAATTAAAGTGTAAAAGGAAACAAGCATTTATAATACAACATTCTAAACTGAAAATTAAATCTTTTTGATTTACATAAGTATACGGAAATTTTAGTTTTATTGTGGCATGAGATATGAGAAATTAAACTTTTCGGAAAAAGGGTTCTTTTCTGATCGCAGCTTGCCCTGTCATCCTGTCATCTATGTAATGAATCGTTCCTTCCGGTGTGTCCCATTTTTAATCAAGCAACAGGCTTCCAAATCGAACGTTTCCATTCAGACACTCCCGAACAGAACTTACACGCAGACCGAAAGCACCCAGGGATATTTAGGAGCTGAAGGAGCCCGAGAGAACTGGAGAGGATCTATCATGGCTACCTCCGTTTTGGCCACGATGTGCGCCGAGCGCCTGACCAAGCTCCTAGTCCGCTACTCCCGAGCCCAGCCGGTAGTGCGAAACCAGTCGCAGTGCGTCGACAAGGTGTTGAGTCCTCTGCCAAGGAGCGGAGCCACCATGGCCTACCTGAGACCAGGTCCTTCCCAGGTTCCTCACCAAGCCAAGCCCACCACCAAGTGGCAGCCGATGGGCGCCATCACGAGCATCGGCCAGAGGTTCCAGCGGGAGGCCATGGATGAGCTATGTTCCAAGGCCAAGGACCGCCTGCTGCCCAAGACTGAAGACCGACGTCTGAGCTTCCCAAGAAGCCAAGCCATCTACTCCAACAAGTCAAAAGGATTGGAGGACTGCACACCACTGGGAGCCGGACGGTTCTCGGCTCCGTTTGCCAGCATTTTCCAGGGCCAAAGTTGTGCGAGTATGCCGCGAAAGTCCTTCACCCAACATCCACTCGCCTTCGATCGCCAAAAGCTGTATCGGGACTGCTATTAACCGAACACAAAGGGATGGTCTTCGATCTCTATTCCAATCTCGTCCGTAGCTCAGCCATAATACTTAGCATTATAGTGTTGTGACTGAGTTTCGGCTGAGGCTGGCAACGATTCTCTAAGATTCTCCCCAACTCGACGTATTAAAGATGTCTCGTGTTCAGAAACGATTGTCTTTTATCAGAGTTTAAGATTGACCAATAGAGGTTTTTAATTGGGATTTCTTCTAGACACTGGGAACAACTGACTGAAAATCTTAGATGAGCCCCTGAGAAACCCCCTACTTAACTCTCAACCTTACACCTTAGCACACGTTTTGGCAGACACTTCCTCTTAGAAAAGGAACTCAAATTTAAGTTCAGCAGCCATGCTCAGAGAATTGGCCAAGAAAATAGTGCTGATGCCCGGCATGTTGGCGCTCGAGGCTTCGAGCCGCATTGTTCACTTTAGCGCCTTGCTGGCGAAGGAGTGCCAGCACCAGAAGCCGTGTCCCGAGAGCTTGGTGCCCCAATGCAGGGTGTTCAAAAGGCGACCCTGCAGTCCCACAGACCCGCCAGTTCGTCCCTGCAGCGAGGAGGACTGTACGCACCCCCGGTATCCATGCTGCATAAATACCCGGATCGCCGATAATCCTTGCCGGGAGCCGAAGAAAAAGGCCCGTCACGTCTCCATGTGGGAGAGCTTCAAGGACAAGGAGTTGGAGCGCCCGGAGACCATGTGGCACTATCCCAAAGAGTGCTGTCCGAAGTGCGAGGACGTCCGCTTCGACGTGCTGTACTACAAGCCGTCGGACAAGTGCCGGGAGTATCAGCGCACCTGGTGGGAGTGCTGTCCCAGGATGGTCCCAAAGAGGGTGTGCTGCTGGTGCGACGCCATTCCTCCCCAGGTCCTGCGCCGGGACCTACCCATCTGCCCACGATCCGCCTGCCTCGCGGAGCACGAGGAGAAGCGCTTCAAGTGCCTGAACAAGAAGTCCAAGGGCTGCACGCGGGTTCGCATGCCCTGCTGCAGAACCGCCCGAATACCGCCAGACTGCAGGGGTGGCCCCGCCCCCACCGAGTGCGAGAAGGTCAAGTGCCCGTTCCCGAGCTACTCCGAGTGCGTCCAGGAGGACCCGGCCAACATCCCAGCACGTCCGCCCGAGTGTGAGTGTCTGACAAAGCCGTCCATTTGCGATCAGATCCGACGGGCCCACCACTTGGCCAAGCACAACATCAGCATCTACCCCAGCTGTTATCGCGGCTCATGAGAATGAGATTACGATAAGGATCAAGTGCCATCTCCGCTGTGATCTCTGCTGAGATCTCTGAAACATCTTGTTCAACAGAAATCCCAGCAGAGCGCACAGACTTTTGGGCAACCCCTTCAGCAGAAACCATATTCTTGTATATATGGTTTCTGTTGGTAATGGGTTTTCCTACTCCATCCAAGTCTCAGCAATCCGAAATTTACCCAGCAAAGTTGTCAGGTCGGATACATTGGTGATATCTCACTTCTTGAACACTCCCCCTTCGGAACACTTCTAGGACTGGTTCAAAATTCGAACATGTCTCGCCTTTCGGTACTCAGCGGTTTAAGGCGTAGTATCCTTCGCTCCGCCAAGAACCCGAACTACATCCTGCGTTGTCTGTCCGACAATGCAGATACTACCTCTACTCCACATCCCTCGGAGGAAACCCAAAGTAATCTGAAGAAGTTCGAGAGGGCAGAGCCAGTGGAACACACAAGTCACATGTTTGTATTGCCGAATGTGAAGGACAGGAACATCCATTATGAAGAGCTTAAACAGGAATCCGACGATGATATTACTGCCACTTGGGGCTGGAAAAACAACGAACTGGACGTGGAGCAGTTGGCGGGAATGCCCGGACCCTCTGAGGTGGAGGATCCGTATATGAAGATTGAGGAGGGACCCGAGGACGACGGTTCCGGAATCCAGGAGGAATTGCAGTTCGAAAAGATGCGCTCCCGGCGGGAGAAGCTGACTAAGGATCTGCACTCTCAAGAACCCTTTGCCAGCTTTGAACGAAACTCTCTCACCTCCGTGCGGAAAAATGTGGACTTTATGATGCAGGAACTTAGTCAGATTTCCCTGCTCTTAAATACACTCTACCCAGAGGAATCCGCTTTGGTTGGCAATAGCATGGACCAGGCAGAGAGTACCATGGGTAAGATTTACTCAGGACCCGAAATGGCTTCTTGGGCATTTAACCAAGATAAAGCGAAGAACCTGGATCATGAGGAGGAATCAAATCAGCCTGCGGCCTCTGAGCTAACCAGTTCGATGTCCGATCAATCCGGATTGAAAGAAGTGGAGAACTATACAGCTTCTGGGCCTGATGACTTGGAGCCAGTAACCGCTGAGCTGCCACACGAAGCTGAGGAAATCGATCAGATTTTAAATGCTGGCGATAACCAGGAATCCAGTCCCTCGAAAACCACAGAGAACAACCCACAGACGCATGACAAACAGCCCAAAGAACACATACACACTTACAGACCCTTCAGGACTATCGAAGTGCCGGTCAATCAGCCCAAGAGTGATCTGTGCTTGGAGTCAAATGAAGAGCTGCCTTTTAGCCAGGAAGACCTATCAATCACCGAGCACTTGGACAACACGGGCTATACGGTTTCAGCCCAGCTCACGGAACCCGAGTCCCGGCTCCTGATGCGCATGGCTCTGAAGCAGGCTTTGAACGACCTGGAGTCCGGCAAAAGCAAATACAAAGCCACCATTCTAGAGGCCGAAACTGAGTAATATAAGGAAACACCCAAGAAACATAAATAAACGCATATGTATAGTTAATGCTAAGATTTATTTCTTGTCCTTCGGGCCTTTCTTTCCCTTCTTTTTCTTGTTCCTCTGCTTCTTGAGCTTTTCCTTCGCCTTCTTGGCCTTCCTGATGGCACTGGGACAGACGTGGTTCTGGCCGTGGATCTTGACCCACTGACGACCACGCTCCGCCTCGCAGAGGCTAAGGGGGAATCTGCACTCGCACTCCCGAGGTCGGTGGGGTTTCTTGGCCAGCTGGGGATGCTTGCACTCCGACCAGCAGGGCATTGGGGCACACAGCTTGCGGCAGCAGGAGGGCGTCTTGGCCCCCTTGCACCTGGGCGGACGACGGCCCGGAACACAGCGCGCCAGAGGAGCAAAATGGGGACAGGGTCCTGTGGCGGCCGGGCCCGTCGTCGTCCTCTCGCGCCTCTTGGCCACCCGGCGGGCCGGGTCCAGGGCCTCCAGCTTGTCGTAGGCACAGACCTTCTTCTTGCGGATCATAAACTTGGGGCACTCCACCCAGTGACGCTGGTAGGGTCCGTCCTTGCAGGAGGGGCGGTAGTACATCTCGTCGAACGAGGGCAGTGGCTTGGTGCAGTTGGGCCCGCAGCACAGCTCGTTGGGGCGCGATACCACGAAGGGATACGGCGGTGGCAGGTTCTTCGGCGGATCCCACATGGACTTGAACCTATCCGACTCGGCGCAGAAGGCGGCCGGAATGCAGTGCGTCCGGATCTTGCATTGCTTCTTGCCAGAAGGAGCAGGCGGAGTCGATGGAGGTGCAGGTGGTGTCGGAGGCGTCGGAGGCTTTGGTGGATTTGGTGGCTTACCAGAACTGGAGGAGCTGCTCTGGCGTGAGCTGAACCCCCTTAAGAGGGTGGGCCAAAACATTTGCCAAAACTACTTGAATTAAGTTCTGAATTTTGATTGTTTTTGGGAAGAACGGAACAGAAGTGTTACGATTTTTAAAGTTATAATATTGGCTTGGCCAGCCGAAACATGGCTAAAGGCCTGCTGGGGAGAAATTGGTGAAAATCGGAAGAGGGTCCTGTCGCACGCATTCACTTCTCCTGCAACTCAACTTCAGTGCAGCGGCGACAGGCAACACAAAATTGCAAACAGCGGACTGCGCATGTTTAAATTTAATTGAACATTTAGCCAAATTAAAATGCATTTTATTACGCAGCCGCCGTTTCTGGCCTGGAAATGCAAAACAACGCGCGCCCAATCAGCCAGGCCGAGTCAAGTAAGCCAGCGGTGTTTGCCAAACCCGCAAATAGATGGAGGAAAAGGCAAGGGCACACTGAGAAAAGCGCATTTGCAATCGTAATTTGTAACAAAATTAAAAGAGAAGAAATCTTTTTTAGAAATAACTAATTAGAGAAAAAAGTGACACTTATAATAAAATATTAAGGAAAAAATTGAAAGAATAAGGAACTCTCAAATATTTATTGATATTAAAGACGAACAAGAAACATTAATTCATGTTTTATAAAAGACCCTTTTTTCCTAATGTACACATATTGCATTAAATTCATATCAAGGCGGATGCTTGTGATTTTTTACGTTGTAATTTTATATCAATAGAAGATTTAATTTGTATTTCAGGTCCACCTTTAGTACCCTGCATTAAAAATATCTACTTTTTTTCAAGTGCATAGACGGAGCAGAGCCAAAAGTTAAAGACGCTGACTGGGCCTAGGCACGCAACGGTTATTCGGTTTTGTCGGTTTTTCGTTTCGGCCTTAAGTTGCTGGCAGTGCCTATGCGAAATTTGGCACAGATTCGCGGGCAGATTCGAAGCTATTCGATTCGGTTCGGCTGAGGCGGAACTGCGAGGACAGCCGCGCTGCAAACTGGTTGGAGACAGGCTGGAGGCCCCGGCCCGGCCAACATGCGTTCTGCAATTGTTTAATAGCCTAATTAAATGTGCGAGGGAACAGGTTGGCCAGTTACAGTCCGGGAAAGTCGGAAAAGTCGGGCATATGCAAAGCAAGAGAAGCGAGCGCTGTCATGTATCGCCGAGTGATGTGATGTGATGTGAAGTGATGTGACGGGGCAGTGACTGCCATGCGGGTGGTTTGTCGGCAGCTAATGCCAGTCTCCTTGCTTATTTTTTTGCCTTGTTCTGGCTTGCAATTACATTTGGCTGTTAATTGCATTATGCATATTTATGGAAGCGCTCCGGCTGCAGCTCCTCCTCCGGCAATCGAGTTAGGGCCGGAGCAGGACCAGGAGCAGGCGAGGGGCGGAGGACGGGAGACGCAGACGGATCCGGCGACAATGCCGGCTCATTAGCATACATCAGCGCGTTAAGCTCGGAGCGAGTGTCTGACTGAGTTACGAGCAGCTTTCCTCCGTCTGCAGCTGCCATCAGCGTCGTCATCATGGCCGTCGTCATCCACTGAGTGGCTTAGTGGGTGTTGCCCTCTAATTTAAATTAAAATATGAAAAATACTCGACGAGTGGAAAAGGGTTTGGTTGCGAACAAAAACACCAAGCTGGAAAACTGAAAAACGTGCAGAAAAATCAAATCTAAAATAGCTGCTGGACATGGCATAATCAAATTGTGTACTCCAAAGGGCGTAGGAAAATATTATTTGCCCAGAGATTGTTGTCTGTATGTGAGCTGCAGCAACTAATTATATTATTATGAGTCGAGATAATTCTTCAGCTTTCTGCGCTCCAGAGAAGTTACGGAAAATATTGTTTGCTGGGTAGTTAATGCTCGCAATTATTCAACTTCATAACGTATAATGCTCCAAGGCTCACAGTCCTTAACAGCTATTTTAAATGAGATTCTTTTGTTTTAAAAGATTGTTTTATATTTTCATTGCCGCATCGGAGAATATTCCTATTGATGGGTTCTTATAATTCATTTCTAGCTAAGTAGTTTTTCAAATTCCTGGCCCATATTACCCTCTGCTATCACGGTCCGCCAACACCAAAAGTATTTTCTCTGGAATGTCCAAAAGGCAGCTGCTCTCGGTCGGAGTTTTCTGTGTGGAGAGTGCGTGGGCTTCCCAGTTCTGGCGGAGAAAGCTGAGAGATTTGGGAACTGGGAGCTATACATTGACTGAATATACCTTCATTTCTGCTTGCCTGGTGGACTCGAGTGCCCCGACGAGGGAACGAGAGGAAGCCCGAGAGGAAGTGGGAGCCTCGGAGCACGCGAGCGTAATTCGCACAAATGGCCATAATAAATAAATGTGCCATTAGCTCGTTTGCTAAGCCCGTACGAATTTGCACATGCAGAAATATTAGACGGCATTCGTATATCAATACGAAAACTTTCTAATCGCAGTATAATTGCGGGCCAGCCGCAAAAAATGTAAACCGAATTAAGAAAGTCAAAGGAAGGGGAAATAAACGCACATTAGCCACTAAAATAACACGACATGCGCCAAATTATGCCGTCAATTTCGCAGGTGGAGAGCATAAGTCATGCAAAGTTTACAGCAGCTTATGATTGGGAAACGCTGGTAATCAGTTTGTTAACACCCGGCGACAATTAGTGACTGGGTAAGTGCCCGCCTGTATTGGTGTATTGGACCACATGCCAATTGGCCGTCGATATAAATTCGCGTATATTTACGGCACGGCCACTCGCACGACATTAGCATAATTAAGTTAAGTCGCTTTGGGAACGGGTTTCTGATCCGCAGATTGATACTTCTTCTGCCCATTTGGCGACCGGCGGAGATGATCGACCAGCGAAATCCCAATTAGGCCGACCCTAGTCCCGCCCGATTTGAGAGAAACAGGATCGGGTATATGGGGTCGCGGTTTGGTGTGTTCAGAACAAGGAGGGTATCGTTTAATTGAAATAATTACACATTAAGTGCATTAATTATTTTCACTTGCATGCAAACAGCGAGGACGCCTGCCAGTCGCCACCGACTCTTGGCCTGCTCCTTTTGCCTTTCGCGTAATTATTAATTTAAGCCATTCGACGACTCCGCTGGGTATCGTAGGCCATTACGAGCCGCGAGCCGCGAGCCGTGAGCCGTGAGCTACGAGCTGCAGCGGCCACATCGCACGACATCCACTTGCAACTCGTTTTGTAGCCGCCGTTAGCTTAGGTCATAATTATGGACGCAAAATCATAATTAAAAATGTATTTAGCCGGACTTTGAAATATGCTTTGGCCGCCCCCGAAGGCAGAAGGCAGGTCGCGACCAGTCCGGCAGGAGGCGGTAATTAGCCGGGATACGTCGGGGGGTGTGGGACAATGTGGGGGTGGGCAATCGATGGCCCGAAGGGATGGGTGCCAAGTCGTTAGAAAGAAGTGGGGCGAGCCAGTTACGAAGACCAAATTCAAATTGATAATTAGTGAAAGGCTTTTTTCAGTGGTGTACTGTATATTGGGAGGATGGTAAGCTGAAATCGATGTAATCCCCTCCCGATTAAATACACCTACGCCAAGGTTACATTTTTGGTTAATTAAAATATAGAGTACGACATTTGGAATTTATATATCAATAGTTACGTTAACATTCCTCTTAAAACTCTACATTACATTTATTTAGCGTTCACTGATTCAATAATGAGGTAGAATATTGTAAGAAGTAAGTCATTATGGCAAAAAAGTTTTCAAAAGTCATATATACAGTGTCATAGCGGTGTGTGTGATCGGTTCTACAGCTAATCCCCCATTCACCTGACGAACAAGGTCAATAACCAATCACCAAAATATTCCCTCAATTTACTGTCATCAGTCTCCTGGCTGCCGTTGCCTTCTAAACTAATTAAAACATACAATGCCCAAATTAATTACTAAAACAGGTTAAGTTGGGCGCATAATAGCCGTCTATGCAGCAACTGCTGCTCCTGTGGATGTTGCTCCTGTGGACGTTGCTCCTGTCGGCGCTGCTCCTGCACCTGTCGTCGTTCTTGGCGCTTGAATAATTATTGCAGTCAACTACTGTTCGGTTCGGGTATCAGCCGGCTTTGGCCGCTGCCGTTGCTTTGGAGGGCGCCGACTCCCAGCACGTCAATTGTTTCATTAGTTACCCTCAGACGAGCTTGTTTGGCGGACTACCTGGCGTATGGGTAATACAGCCAGGGATGAGGCACTCGCGGGGTGCGGGTGCGGGGTATGCAAATAAAGTGCTGAATATATTTACTAATAACTATTTTACCTTAGTGACATGTGTCGCGCTCGCCAACAGAACCACATTTCCTCTGTTGTCCTTTCGGCCCGAAAGTTTTGCGTCAATGTTTTTGGCTCGTGCTCTTTGGGCGAGGGGCGTCGGCCACGCCCCTGCTTTTTTCCCACTGTGTCGCATATGTCAGCTGCGGCACTCATAATTTATTGAAGCACATAAATTTCACTTAATTGGCAGTGCCAATAATAAAGCAACAGCAAGGAAGACCAACGATGACACCAACAAAGTTTTGAAAAGTCCTTTTCGCCATCTCCTTGCTCCTTTTTCGCACATGCATATTAGTTGCAATTTGTGTGGGACTAATTACTCGGTAAAGTCAGTGGTTTATTAAATGGAATGTTTTGCAACAGATGGGTACGAGTCCCAAGTTTCGCGTTTTCCTTTGGCATGGTACTACCCACCCACCGGCGCACTCATTAAACAAACAAAATCGGCCACAAAACTTGTTCCTGCCATTGTTATTTCTATTTTTATTATCTATGCCACACCCATTGCATAGAGTGGAAAATTATGCACTTTTCTTGGAAATTTTCTATGCCATCTGCGGAGTGGATCTCGGCCGCCCTCCTCCTCGACGCTCCACCGCCACCCGAGCTCATAATAAACGAATTAGCGCCTTTGGCTAAATGGAAGTAGAATGCAATTTCATTGCAATTATCAAGTGGAGGAGACCGGCTCCTCCGTCCACTCCCGTCCTCCTTTGCATGGCTGGGCTAAATAAACAACCCGGTAAGAGTTCGAGTTCGACTCCGACTGGGTCTGGGTCTCGGCTCTGGACCTGGTCGCCGACTTGGACTTGCACTTGGACTTGGCCCCACAATGAGCACATAAAAAAATTAATGCTCTCCCGCTCGGTGAAACCATAAAGGTATGTCTGCTCATGGCCAATTTCTTTCGGGGCCAAAACGCAATGCTAACAAATAGAAAAATTATCGCAATTGTGGCATCTTTTTATGTTTTCGGTTTTCAGCCCGTCTTGTGGGTTTTTCCTTCAGCCAGAGCGAATGTGCATTTAATTTGTGACGCATTCAGAGAAATGTAAGAAAAAAAATGTGGCACTGAGAAAATCGTAAATATTTAATATAAGAAGATTCATTTCTAATTTCGACTGGTATTTGGGAAAATAAAAAAAAGGATGCTAAGATTTTAAAAATCAAACAGCCTAAAAAACTTAAATGATCATATATATAAAGTTCAGAACTGGTCCTGATTTCAAAATAAAATACTGGAATTTAGTTTACACAAATGTTCAAAATAGAGTCAGTTTATAATGTATATAATATGTTGACCCACAGCGACAAAAATTTGTATAAATTGCATTAAACATTATCAGTAAAAACCATAACGCGTCTGTTATTTATCTTGTGTAAAAAACTTAGGAAAGCGTGAAAATAAATAAATAACACATAAAATTTGATTATGCTTATGTGATTAGGTTTTAAAAGGTCATAAAAGGCAACAAAAATAATTATAAGCAGTGTAAATGTCTGCTCACTTTCTGCCAGTGCAGCCTGAATTGTCCCGCTGATGCATAAAACATCAACAATGCGATGCGAAGCGATCTGGCCAATCCGAGAGTCAAAACCCGAGACACGCTCCTCTCTCGGTGGCCTAGTCAACGTTTGAGCCTATTGGCCGCAAAAGAAGCGCAAAATAAATGCCAAGCCAACAGCACCAGTAACAATAACACAAGCAACAAATATTATGCCTTTTGGCAACGTTTTTCATACTCTGGACTCGAGTAAAGACTTCCAGCAGGCAAGTCGCAGCCACGAACTCCGAGTCCGAGTCGAAGTTGTACTCTTACAAACATGGTCATAATCACGCGTTAAATTAATGAGTTTAAATGCTATTTTTGGCTTTAACTATTGCACACACACACAGGTTTAATTGAAGCCAACTTGAGGCAGAGTGGAGTGTCTCAGTTTCGAGTTCGGATTCGGGTTCGATCCGGCGGCTTGGCTGCAACTTCGTCCCGGTCGCGGTCCCCCCGCGAATTATGAGAGACTCACAGCCAAGTTCAGGCTCAGGCTCAGGCTGAGTCTCAGCTTTGGGCCAACCGGCTCCGACATCGGCGGCTATATTAAATTTATTTTAATGCCAAGCTCCTTCGGTTTCAGCCTCAGTCTTAGCTCCAGCCCGATCCGCAGCTCTCCGCTCACATGGCCAGTGGGCATGGCTTTTAAATTTTCTCCCATGGAGGCCAGTTGGCCCAAAATCGCGTTTCGCTAATTATTAACCCTGCCTGGGCGCCCGTTCCCTTTTCCCAGCTGACATCCAGCTGGAGGCCATCGATTGCCAAGTGCAGATGCGGGGTCAAGCGAGCTTTGGAACAATTTTCGGAGCCATCTGGCATATGACTAAGGAAAGGTCAGGAGATCGAAAAATAGGAGTCTTCGGTAGGGTAGAGCATACTGATGATTCATATGTTAACGGATTTTCCAGTTGCAAGCCACATGAATCACAGCCCGAGATTTATAGCCAAGAAGAGCACGGCATTTTCCAGGCCATCACACAATCAATAGATATAACCAAAAAGCTAAGAGCCTATCGACCACTGGCTTTAACTGAACTAATTAACTGGACCTATTAAAAATTGTTTAATTATTTCTTTATACAATAAATCCAGTGAAAATAAAAGCGAACTTTATTAGCCATTGCCGAACTAAGTTGATTAAGGCTTGGCTCCCAAGCACCAGAATGCAGTTTAGCAAACTTAGGTCTCCATGTTTATATTTTCCCCGTACCAATCAAGTCCATTATCACGCAATAGAAATTACCTTATTATTTATGATATTGAAAACCACGACAGCGACAGCCGTAACCCGTTCATGTGGTTGTCCGCACAACGTCAGCCACATTGTTAATAATTTTTTAATACCACCATAATTAAGACGAAGGCAATTTGCCATTTGCAGTTGGTTTTTTTCACTCGGCTTTGCGTAAATGAAATGAAATTAAGGCAAGGAGCCGGGGTAGTTAGAGCCGGACAACGTCAAAATCAACTTGCCAGATACTTATTACAGTGGCCCGAAGTCGCTTGATGATTATTGGCATTACGTGGTCGTGCATAAGTTGAACTAACTGGCAATATAATTAATTTATACTTAAACTCTCTGACAATTTCAATGTTGCATGCAGCTGGCGCAGAGACGAAGCCGCAAACAACCAGCTCGACACACAAATTGCCTGGTAATTTATTTGCAATTAATTTTGAATTAATTTCAACGAAAGACGACCGAACAAAAAATGTCTGCAAAGGAATTTGGGTTGTTGTCTTGGCCGAAGAATTCGGGAGTGCAGTGGAAGGAACTGAGCGGGGAACTTTATGGGGCCCCTTAAACGAGGGGTACAATGTGTGAAAAGTTTTTTATGCCTCGAATCTAAAACCGAACCGCTTAAGAGACAAGACACGGCCATTTATCAATGCATCCACCATTTAAAGTACCCCTTCCTGTGCCAACCCTCCCGGTGCCGACAATGGGCCATCATCTTTGGCTCATTTGCAGTCAATTTAGCGCTCACGTGGTTAGTCATAAAAATTTTTGCACAGAACATTCATTTAATAAGCAATTATTGCCTGCTCCTCTTTAATATTTTTTCCCTGCCTCTTTGCTGTGTTGCATTTACGCGTCAAGACTTTCAACTAATTACAAACGATTTACATGCAACACAGCTGGGCGTACGATAACCAGGGCCAAGAACATTGGAGCAAGAACCAGGCCAGGTTTTCGCCTCTTAGCAGACTGAAAATCCAGCCCAGTCCCAGCCCCAGCCCCGGATAATCCCGCTCGGGTATTTGCAACATTTAAGGCAGAATGCAGAAACCGGTTGGCAGTCATCATCATCACCATTATCATCACGATGACACTGCGGCCGGAGGAGGGGAAAACACCCACGAGAGTGAGCAGGCCCAGGCCCAGGCAAATCAAAATCAAACTCAAATCCGCTTGGCACGCACGTACATGTGTAACATACTGCGCTCTTAGAACCGCGCGCGGTTCATTGCGCATGCGCGACATGCTCTTGTGGCCAGAAGGAGTGCAACTTGTGATCAGCTTATAATTAGCAGAGCTCGCGTAGAGCCACATCCGTGCTCGACTTTCACCAGCTGGCCGCCTCCGTCCGCCAAAGGCCAAAGGCTTGGCCCGCGGATGGCGGTCGGCGGACGGAGGACGGCGGCTCATTAGACGCCCATGAGTCACCCAGCGGGTTGGCCAGGCGGCTTTTAAGAGCTGCCGCCTTGGCCCAAAAACAAATGGAAAAACTGGGTACAGCTGCGTACTCAATGGGTCCGCTCAGATCGGGCCTCGTAATTAGCAGTAATATATCTTCGAACAAGTCAAGTCCAGTTCTGTTAGAGTATTTTTGGGTATATTTTGTAACGTTTTCGATCTAGAAAAACAAAAGTGCCTCATTTGTGAAAATTTAATTAAATTTAAGGGAGTAATAACAAGAAGTATATTCGAAAAGCAATTGGCTTAGTAGTCAATAATTTGTATAGTAATATTAATTAATTTATTTTAAGTATTTTTATAATTGCATTAGGGTTTGAGGTTTTTAGGCATGAAATTTCGATCATTTACTGACTATCCTTTCTCTAATCAAACACTTATTCAAATAACTTTTTACTACCTGCACTGGCTTGTCAAAGAAAGTGTGTTAGCTCTTTTCGTTGATTTCCTTTCAGCACATTAATTTCCAATAGATTGTACTTATAACTTTATTTTTTCCTCTGGCCTTTAATTCGATTTTTATTGCACCTGGATTTTCTTGTTTGGCACTGCCAATAGACAATTTATTTCTCATGTACACACATTTTTCCTCAATCGCCGTTCGAGTGTGTGTGCTGATTATTTCGCGCTTATTATTTGCTGCCTTTGAGCTTGCGAGCTTTTTCTTTATTTTTTGCTTAATTTTCAATAAATGTTGCGGCTTTGTTGCCGCTTGTCTCTCCGTCGCAGTCGATTACTCATTTGACTGCATGCACATAAATTTTATGCACTTTTCCATTTTTTCCTTTTCTATATTTTGATTGCTTTATTTTTTATTAATTGCTTCTTACAGCGTTTTGTTGGGTTTTTCAGCAGGCGGCGCAGGAGGTAAGTAGTGCCTCGGTGCCTCTGAGTGTGCGTGCTGTATCGTGTGAGCTGATTGTGTCATTAGAGTGGATCGCATTCGACGGATACTGAGACTCCGACAGAGACAAAGCGGCCCAAACGCCACAAAATGCGGACGAAGAGATACTTGAGACCACGGAGCGAATTGATTTGCCTTTAGAATTGGGTCAACATCAGTAAACGTTCGAATTTAATTGGGAATTTTAATGGCTAAATTACAAACACCATATTGGATATGGCAAAGCGATATGCCAGCGTGCTTGGACTTGCTGTTTTCGATGGCGTTCTACTATATCTATCTTTCAAATATAAATCTTATTTTCCTAAGTCCTGGTATATCATGGGAAAATAAACTGGTAGTCCGCCGAATTACTGTTTATTTGGACTACGCTTGACACACGCTTCTTCGCCTCAAGAACTCCCAGAGCTGATCCCTTTGTTTTCCAACCTCATAACTTAGGCATTTTACGAGCAGCGACAACCATCGCCCGGAGTCCAATGGCAGAGGAATTAGGCGAAAATAAACTTGAAATAGAACTCGCATTGATCAGCAGATCGCTTGTTGTTCTGGCCGCACTATAGTGAGCTGATTCGCCGCTAAGCTATGTGCCACAAGGCAACAAGCAACACAAAAACCCAAGACCCCGAAGAAAACCGAACCAAGCTGCGCACCAACGAGGACATGCGAAATTTTTATTTATTGCTGACAATTGCACAAAAGTTTTTTCCCTTCTGCGATCGGTTTTTTATGGTCATTAAAATTGGGACAAAATATTTGACCGCGCTCGAAGTCAAAGTTTTTGTTCTGGCAGTTCATTTTGTGATTTGGCGATTCTAGAGCACGACTGCGACCGAGAGAGACGGGACGGCCTGGGGCCAGAATTTGAGCTCTGAGCCGCGGATTTGCCCTTGATTGGCCAGGTTGCAACATTCTGCGATCGAACTGATTAGGCGGGTCCAAAGCGGCTAATTAATGACCCGTCGCCCGGCTCCGCATTCTAATTAAATGCGCACAAGAAATCAACTCGGCCATGTGGGGTGGCAGGTGAGTCACTAGGGGCCGAATCGCAACTCGGATGTACTTATAGATGAAACCAGAGACAGGAACGAAACGGGCACGCTCCTCTCAGGGGTATATTCTAACCTAACTCTAATGGGACCTACACTTGCGGTCAAAGTAATAGCTTATGCAGGACTGAAACATTAGACACTGGCAGCTACATTTGGGAAAAGTTAGGATTTGAAAGTTTGCTGATTTAATTTATTAAATAAATATGCAGGTATATAAAAAGTATTACAAATTGTCTAGGAAAATTATGAATGATTAAATAGACTGATGAGTATAAGCCCTTTTGCTTTAAACAAAATTAAAGAGCCTTGGATTGAAAAGTATTATACATTTTATCATAAAAGTAATTAAGCAAACCAAATGTGACAGTTTATATTATTAATATTATTTTTTGTTTGACAAAACGTACTTTAAAATATACGTATATATATAATATATCAAGGTAGTTTTTTTCAGGAACTTATTTTTTTGCTTTAACTGTTTTAACATTTTGTTCTTTAGTTTAGTGACTTTTCGTTAAAAAGCGTAAATGAAATGGTTTGAAGAATAATAAAAAGCCAATTGCTACCGTTTAACGTTTTTCTAAGCCATCAAATTGACCGCAAGTGCGTGGCCTTTGCTCAGCTGGAAATGGGTAATGCACGAATTCAGCGGTTCTGTTCGACTCACCGACTCGGTTTTGATGTTGAGCGCCAGGACGTGCGACGAGCTGTTGGAGGAGGCCGACGGCGGCGAGGCGGGCGCCGCTCCGCTGCACGGCGACTTGGCGGCTATCAGGGCGGTGGCGATGGCGTTCAGCGGCGAGCGGCTGCTGGGCAGCGGACTGGCCTCCCGGAGCGGACTGCTGCCCGCCCCCGCCCCGATGCCGATGCCCATGGTCATGCCCAGGCTCTGCGAGTAGGGGGAGACCGGCGATTTGTTGGCATTCGTGGAGCAGTTGGAGGGCACCACGGCGGCGGTGGTGCAGCTCGTCAGGGTGCTGGTGGCCGAGCTGGAGGATGACGAGGACGAGGAGCAGGACGACGACGAGGAGGAGGAGGAGCTGCTGCTGTTGTTGTTGTTGCCCGTGCTGCCGCTGCTCTTGCTGCATATCATTGCCTGCATTTTGGTATTGTTATTGTTGTTGCTACTGCTGTTGTTGTTGTTATTGTTATTGTTGGTGGCGCTGGCATTATTATTGTTAACACTCGCCCCGGCACCAGGCATCAGGCTGCCGTCGCAGAACTCCCGCTTCACGATGTTGCTGCCGTTGTTGCTGGTGTTGCTGGTGTTGCCGGTGTTGCTGTTGCCGCTGCTGCTGCCGCTGCCGCCGGGTGTCGCCCCGATGGCCGCCTCACATGGCAGCACCGTGCCCAGCATCTTTTCTAGCGTTGTGTACTGTGACTGTGACGTCGTGGATTCAGCGGCACCGGCGGAGTCCTCGCAGCCCTCGGCCATGTCACGTGTCACTGACCCGCTCGCATCCTGGGCCACTCCTGCAATTGCAAGGACAAAACGGAAAGGGCTTAAGTACCGTCTTGTGCATTTAATTTTAAGCCCATAATGGGGCGCTATTATATAATAAAGAGTATACATGTTCTGACAAGGCAATGCTCCTTGCTTCTGCTGGCCTCATTAAACTCAAATTCTTGTACAAATTCCTTTACTTTATTATCCGCATCTAAATCACATAATTAACTTAAAATTCGTAAGCAATTTGTAAACTTTTTTTAATCAAAAAGGCCAATTAGTGGACTAAATCCCACGAAGAATACAAAATCATTTTCTTAAGGAACCGTTCTTCTTATATCAGAAAATAATACTTAAAAACACCTACACCTTTAACATAAAATTAAATAATAATATCTAATTAATCTCTCTAATATTAGGTAATAATTTATACGCCTTAGGTAATGCCAATTTTGGCAAGCAACCCTTTAAAGTAAGAGAAGGCTGGTTTAGCAATGCAAAGCTTGCAATTATCGGATATCAGCGCAACATTACTCAGTTTACCCCATGAATATCAAATGTCGTCTGTCCGAACTCCCCTCACCTCCAATCCTCCTGCCTCGCATGGCCACTGGGGCCATCATAATTTAGAATTTACATTTATCGAAAATATTTCGTGCACTTAAAACCCATACCCTGGCGCATTAATTTCATTAATTATCCCTGTTGCCCGTCGGTTGACCACGGCAACAACGCACAAACAACAAGAGGGGGCCAAGGAGCGGGAAGGGGCTCAGAAGGGGCGAACTGGAGAACCCACACATGCCGCATAATTTTGCAAATGCAAAACGTAGCCGGCGCTCGAGTCGGCGTCCGAGTCTTTGGCCATGTCCTTGCCAGGCCACGACGTTCTGCACCGGACAACGAACGACTTTTACCGCCGGAATTGGGAGGAGAAAATTACACAGCAAGATGTGCTTTCACTTTGCACTTACTTAGAACAAAAGCAGATCAAGTAATTCTTAAAGAAACTCAAATACATGAACAGTAATTGCTTTTCTTATTTTACATAGCTTTATTTAGATTTTGGCATTTAGGAAATCAAGAAAAGGTAAACCAAAAATATCTGTTCCAAGTAGTTCTTTATTACATAATGAAAGGTACTGTTTCTTTCTGTGTGGCTCCCGGCTTGATGGACACAAAAGCCGAAGCATACGGGTGGTTTCTGCGCGGGAGGGATGCATGTCCGCTGGAATGGGGTCGGAGCAGCTGGGTGGTCTGCACATTCGTAATCGAAAATTTTACACCTACTCTGCATTATAATTTATACCCGAAGAGGGACAACTGACCAAAAAGTGGGCGGGGGGGAGAATGTGGCGAACGTGTCTGGCAAGAAAGTTTTTCCTGCATACAAGAAGAAGGAAAATGCGATAGGAAAATTTAAGAGTGGACGAGGGGGGGGCATAAAATGTCCGAAAACGTTGTCCGAGTGCTGGGGGAAGCATGGAAAGTTATCTGGGAAGATAGCCAACATAAGAAGCAGAGTTTTCGAAGGTCTGTGTGCACGCACTTTGAGGGAAGGCACAGGAGCAAGGGATTCTCGAAATCGTCACTCAACCGAAATAGATTCCACTAAATGTCATTTCTTATGGGCTCAGGATGCAGCAGCAAATTCCGGGTCTAAGCCGGTCCCAAAGGCGTCTAAATTTAGGCAACAATTTGCTCTAAAGAGCTTACCTAACTCCGGCCCACAAAGGAAACATCAATGGCTATGCCTTGACATTTGGCCCCAAAAAGGGGAGCCAACGCTTGGGGCAGGGGGGGGGAAGAAAAGGTCCTTCGTTGCATTGTCTGCAGGTCTACACAAAACGGGCGTTGATTTTAATGCATAATGCATACAGCTGGCTCCTGCCCTGTCCCTTCCTCCAGAAGCCCGCTCCCCGGTCCCCATGCCCAGCCCCACCCCGCAGGACCTGCCATGTGTGTGTCTGCAGTTGTAATAATGCAAGCAACGGCACTCGGAACTCAGAACTCGGAACTCGAGTCGCCGTCGCAGTCGGACTCGAACTTCTGCAGCTCGGATTCAGACATTCACTTTGCTGTTCCCCAAGCACTGAAAAAAATGGGCGACTTCGTTGTGACAGTTTGTTTAAATACTGAAACTGCCTTGGAGAAGTCCATGAATCCAAATAGAGTTCTAGCCAGTCAAGTACCACACTTAATGTCAACTTCGGTTTAAAAAATAATTTTCTCAACAATATAAACAGGCAACTATTTTTTCGAGTGCTCATTGTTTGTGTCGACGTTGGCCAGCCGGCAGCAGTCAACGAACGCACTTTTCCGGCCACATAGCCATCGCCGTAATGAGCCGCAAGGGGCAGGGGTGTGGGCGGGGGCAGGGAGGGGCACAGGATCAGGATCAGGGGGTGCGGAGTGGCAGGACCGTGCCTTGGAAGTTGGAGTGTGCAGGACATGCAATGCCAATGCCTGAGTCTGAGTCCGAGGACGAGGACGAGCCTGAGCAAAGCTCCGTGTTGTAGATTTTGGTCAGCAAAAGGCCGGCTTTTTGGGTGGTGAGAGGGCGTAATAATTAATTTTGTACGTTGCATGCAAATGTCTGGCCAGCACCCCTCCACGGGCCAGGAGCAACCCTTCTCCGGCATCTGGCATATGCATAAGAAGCAAAAACAATGCATAATATCAGGAGCAGCAAAACAGAGTGCACATCGGCAACACACAAAATAAATTCAAGCATGCGTCAACAGCAAATGCCCAAAGCCGGCGAAGATGGCTTCTAAGGGAACGGTGGCTTCCAGTTGCGACTGGGTGCAACACGTTGTGAAAGCAAATGGCAGCGACAAAATGTGCAGCCAAATTAAGTACAATTTGCGCATATTAAAGTCTGGCCAAATTACACGGAGGCGGCAGCGGCAGCGGCAGCAGCAACAGCAGCATGCAACAACGGCAACATTTTGTCGCTTCCTGCGATCGCCGCTTGCCTCGAATCTAATCAATAACCAGCAAACTGGTAGAATTTCATGTAGCACACTAAATAGCACGATTAATTATCGCCGTGCTGGCAACTATAATTCAAATCGAGCCCGCTTCATTTTCAATGCACGCCAGCAACATGCCATCCGCATCGCTCCTACTCCATCGACGGGCGAACGCATTACAAACCGGTCTAATTATACTCATTTTCTTGCTGCCACATGTTGCTGCGGCTATAAATTGCAATTTCCATGCAACTTTCTATCGCCGGCTAAGAAGCGAGCTGGACAAAAATTTATCATTCGGAGTCGCCTCTGCGCCGCAGCGGATCATGCAAGTCGTTTGGCAACGGAGCGTTTTGTCTTCGACGGCCATTCGTAGGCAATATTCAAATTAATAAAATCATCAATAATTTCGCCCGGCCGGGCAAACATGTAGAACATGTTGCTGCTGCACTGCAGCAACTTGTTGTAATTAATAGTCAAACTAAATTGTAGCACACTTGCCATCATTTAGAGTTAGGAGCCAAATGTGGCACAAAGCAATTTTTGATTAGAAACCGGGCACCGGAGTCCGGCCAACGGACATCGAGCCCCTCTTCGGCTCGGAACCCCCTCGCCCCTCGGCCCGCGGACAACTTCATTTTTATGGCCCACTCTGGGGCTATTAAATTTTTCTTTTGATTTGTAATTAGCGCAAAATGCATATTAAATAGCAACGACAAACTCCGGTTCTCGGCCGTGAGGAAGTGAGTGGAGCAGAGGTTGAGGTGGCTGGGGAAGGAGCTCTCGGTTTTCGGCTGCTTTAGCCAACTTTTACCACGGCAAAAATAATCGATAATGCGCCGGCATTAAGTCATTGAGTTGCACTTATTTATGCAACATTTATTTACGCGCACACACGGAGGAAGCATAAAAAGTTTTGCAACTTGCCTTTGCCTTTGCATTGTTTCGGGGTTGCTGCTGCCCTTCCTATCGGGGGTGTAAGTACGGCAGAACGTGCAATTTTCTTAAAAATTACACACGATTACACATGAAATACACCGGCTGATATATTATGGTGGGTCAAGGGTTTCCAAGGCGTTGCAGGGAGTGCGGCTGGGAGTGCCCTGATTGTGGGAATTAACCAGGAATGACTAAGTCTTATAAAGGTATTTAAGGAGTATTTTTCATATTCCCAAAAAATCTATTACGAACTTTTTTTTTACGTCGAAATATTCACGTTAATTTAAAGTTATCTACCACTGGGCACATTTGACATTCAAATATTGTGATATTATCAATATTATTTTACGAAACCAACACAAAACAATTGAAGAAACAGCATTTGTTAAATGATTAACAAAAATCGTTGTTAATCAAAGCGCAAAAGAGATTTCATAGTCTCTATTACGAAATAATAATATTTACCTTTTCAGAGTACTTACTTTTATTTTATAAACATATGCTTTTACCATTATATGTTGATCAAATGGTAAGAAGAATGGTCATCAAGAATGGTTTTCAGATTACCTAATTGATATGTTGATATCATGTCAAATATTTTTGCTTCGGAGATTATATAATCTCAGCAACGATCTATTTTTCGTGAAATCGAGAGGAAAACAGTTTTGCTTGGAAAAAACCTCCACTTCCCATTTCCTTCTGAAGGGCCTGGAACAATGGGCACTTGCAATCCGGTCAGTGGACTACAGCCCACTGGCTTTCGTAGCCCGCTTAATTCACTCGCCATACATTTTCCACTCAAATCATTAAAAAAAATAATAATAATGAAATTTGCGTGATTCAAGCGGAGCACGCACTAGGCGATGCCAAAGCAGCGGCAACAATCGCCGGAGGCGTACTCAATACAACAGCAGTATCAGGGGCAACAATAAACATGTGCAGGCAAACGCCCCCGGAGAGCAGGGCCAGAAGCGGGGAAGGAAGTCAAAGTCAGGCCCAGTCTGAAGCTGAAAAATCAACCCTCTCACAGCCGAGTCCTGGGTCCTTCCTGCACACTCACACTCGCGGTCGCCCAGACATTGTCCTTAATGCGCCGCGTAATGAGTTATTCGCATTTTTCCTGCTTTGTTTTGCACAGCTGACTCCCCTGATCGCCCACATTTGGCGATTTTAATTCATTTAGAGAAGGAAATAATAACGAGAAGTCAAGGGGGAACCTGGCTGGCCTCGTAACTGCAGAACTTTAAATGCCCTATGAATGTCCCTATATGACTATGAATATTGTGAAGACATTCATTGTCTTTCGAGATTATTTTTGAGGCCGAAGCTGAAGAACTGTGGGAACTCTTTTTTGGTACGAAAATGGATAAAAAATTAAATGATTTAGTAGCTTTTCAAAATTGAGTTAGGGAAAAAAGAATAAATTTATTAATAAGATTTTATTTGTCTCAAACATTCAGAAATTAGGATCCAAAAACCAATACATCTTAATTATGCAAATTAAAAAAACGAAGATTGGTCTCTCTTTTGAAAGTCTTTATTAAAAGTATTTAATCAAGTGCCAAAAAGGAAAGATCATTATTTTCATTCCCTCTGCTTGAGCCCGTAATTTTATTAGCCCTTCTTGGTGGCCAACCCGGAATACCCTCATCGCGGAGCTCCTCGAGTGGGTCGTGAGTTGCATGTCCCGTTCCGTGCTGCAGTCGTATAATATAGGGGTTACGGGCGTTGGGGCACGGGCACCAGGATTGCACCCCGAACCGCACACGACATCTAGACATGAGAGCACAAAACATAATTTCGCTAAATTAGCGAAAAACAAAAGAAGTGCCAGGAGGAAGGCGGCTCCGTTCATTTCGGTTCCGTTCCGTTCGCGTTCGGTTTGAAAACTCCCCAATTGAGCACGCACCAAAATCATTTGCAGTCTCGACTGAAGGGGTGAAGCGCCCATAATCAACGTCTAAATATTTGGTAAAACGTAGAAAAAAGCGGGAAAAAAATTGGATTGAAACCTGCATTTCGGTGCCCTGATGCCGGGCAACGGACAACTAATTATACAATTTTTGCAACCCCCGGATGGAGCGCAAACCCTTTTTGCGAACTGCATGTGTCCGGGGTAAGTGATTGTGTACGTGCTCATTATGGAAATTTCTTGCTTTCCCATTTTATTTTTTATTTGCAGCTCTGTGGCAGTGCAAAAATTAATGCAAAGACCACGGTCGGTGGGGTGGGTCGTTAATGACACGAAGCCGGAATTTAGGAGGGGACCTTAGCGAGCGAATCGCTTGACAAAGGTTTATTGGGGCTTTGGCACATGCGATACGCGATTATAATTAGAATTTGGCCGCGGGGTATGGCACTGTACATGGTCAAAAGGACCTCGTGCGCCATGACATGACCATTCGGGGGTGGTTCTACTTATCTGGGGTTGTAAAGTGTTTCAGTTCGACCGAGGGGCAAAGTGTTATGGTAATCGAATTTTGAATCGATTAACCGGGTAACAGTCCTTCCACAGCGGGAGTAAGACACTTAAATTGGCTAGCTCACTTGAAAGAGCTTAAACACAAAAGATTTCAAAACCATGTATTTATAAATTCAAAATATAGCTTAATAGTAAACAGAAAAGCGATCTTAACTTTAAAAGTCAACAAATTGTAGACCAACTCTAAACAGTTAAATTAAAACTAAGCCACTAAACTTCAAGTGTGCCATTAAAATATCTAGCCAGTAAAAACCGATTTGATATCCATAGATTCGTAAGCTTAAGACTGGTTTATTATTTTTCGGCTTATTTCAAAATAATTTAAATGCATTTCTTTTTATGTGTTCCACTTTGTAAACTTAACTATAATTCGAATGGGCAAAGTTAAGTTGCATTTAAGTGCTATAAAAACGATTGCCCGATTACCGATAACACTTACAAATGCTTCGATATGTAGCCAGGGTAATTATCATTTGCATACCTGTAAATGCTTCTCTATAATGAGCTGCAAAATATGAAAATTCAACTAAATGGCCGCAGTCGATCGACTAAGTTGCATTCAAATCGAGTCTTTAAGCACTTTATTAACCCCCATTGAAGTTAGGCGCAGGGCCGTCGGAAAAGGGCCGTCGGAAAAGGGGGGTCAAATCAAATGTTGCACTTTGCATGTGCCCTTTGGCGGTGTAATTAGCCGGAAAGAGACGGCAACAGTGTACGACTGTACTTGCCATTCGGACGGTTATTTATTATTTATTTATTATAATTATTTATTTGCTTGACGCGGTCGCTTATTAAAAGCTACTTTAAGCCCCGCCAGCAAACAATGGGCCAGGCCATTAGGAGCCAGCAGTCCCCTTCCCCCCCTCAACGCCTGGTCATAATTACTGCAAGTTGCAGTTTGCTCACTGCAAAAACATTCCACTTGAAATGCCGTCCACGTAGCTGCACGCACCGCTCGCTAGATGGCGCTTGTATGGTATGGCATGTCATTTGTTTATGACAGCTAACCTCTCATAATCAAGCGAGGTTATAAATTTGCCAGAATATAAGCTGATTATAAGCTGATTGTGAGTGTGTGAGTGTGGGCGGGGGTTTTTAATTAACTTGAGTTAAGGGGAAAGTCATTTGCCAGCCAATGACTGGATAATGGCCGAGTCCAACCAAGGCGGGACTGTACTTATTAGTTGTACTCTATATTCAAAACTAACGCATATAGAGTTTTCAGCCACGGCCGTGGGGAAGTGAAATTTTTGATTTCAATTGAAATAAATTTCCATTAATATTTGTTAATTGTTGGTTATGTGAAAGAGGGAGAGAGAAGAAAGCCACAATCGTTATATTTGCTAATTGAGATTTGACCTGATGATATGGCGAAATGAGCACAACAATAATAACTAACGATGAGCGAAATTGACGTCAACGAAAAATTGTTGCTAGAAAGAAATTGTGTGAAAGTATGTTAATTAATGGAAGAAGAACAAGAAGCATTAGCGCCTGAGCGAGTGGGATGCAAAATAAGAATTTATACGCAGCAATAATTGCCTTTTTTGTGAATTGAATTTTGCAGAGGGTAATGGGAAAAATTGTGTAAAAAATATGAAATAATAAAGTGAAAAATGTAAAGAGGGTCCGATTAGCTCAGGTAGGATATGTCAATAGGATTGTAGTTATTGGTACCTAAATAGGATTTGAGGTAGCAAAAATTATAGGTTGCTTAGTAAAATTATAAGATTGAGGGCTTCAGCAATAATACAACAATGTAAGTTTCTCGATTTATGTGCAACTGAAAATATGTTTACTCAATTAAGATGTGATTATATTAAATCTTTGTGAGCTACACACTCTACGATTGGGCGACTTTAAGCCAGGTAAACGGCAACCCATCAGGTGATTGTCTCGGCACTCGCAGACACCTTTCCATTATGCAAAGGCCCATAACCAGATGCCCGCAAATCTGCGTAGATATTAAACCACTGCGAGGGGCCTTGCGGCATTCGGCAGAAACCCACTGCGAAACAACGCCCAGCCCAGCACTTGCCGCTTGGCAGACACAAAACACGGGCACGATCAGGATCCAGCCCGTCACACTTGCCTATAATTTGTGCCCAGAGTGGCAACAAAAATCAAATGGCACGCATGAAATTAAAGTTTAAGCGCGCAAAAATTTATATGTACGACGCCGTGTGCCAATTAATGTAAATTACGCGACGGCGACGACGGCAACACGACACCGACAACGGCAACTCGCAGCAACGCAATGGAAATTGCAACTGCAACTGCGGCGGCGATATGGCAACGCTGTCGTGCCTCAAATGAGGCCCCCAAGGGGCGCACCACGCAACATTTTGAAAGTGCGCACAATAACGCCTGCAAAAATTAGCCGCTGAAAACACACATTGTAAAATATTATTAAACGCGTCAATTTGTTGCCGTCACTCGCCGACTCAATCTCGGAGGCTCATTAAGTGCGTGACGGCCCGGCTGATGCATAAATGCATGAGATCAACTAAGTGGGCCCGGCGCAACTGTACCGCGCTCTTCAGCAGAGACTTTCTAGGTGGATATTGGAAGAGTAAGACCCAAGAAGGAAGAACAAAATATGTCAACTTTCAAATATTTGTTTTGAGTTCGATTTTCAAAAACGCTGACACTCAAACGGTTGAAACCCATTTTAGATGGACGCACAACATTAACCAAATGTTTTCCAATCCGACAACAGATACGACAAATTAAATTCCTATCTCATTTCTATTATAATATATTACTTTGAAAAAGTCAATTCTTTAGCAAGAAAAGAGTAGGCCATTTTATAGTCAAATGTGCGCCAACTGTACCCACTTTCGATAATTATATTTGAAATGCTCGATTATCTAACATCAAGCTCGGTCCGCCGACCAGCTTATTAAAAGGTTAAATATCTTTGCATTGAACTCGCTATCGCAATTGCCGTCGACGATAGCGTAATGTCGCGAAAGACCAATCAACCAAAGTATATTTATTTAAATGAGTCTAAATTACAGCTCATTGAAAGCGAATTGTCGAGAGGCATTCTATGATTGGAAATCAATATGAAAACAAAAACGGAACGAATACGTAAATTAATGAAATCAGAAATCAGTGAAAAACGGCCAGCAAATGTTCAATTTATGTGACAATAATTGAGGCGGGTAGGGGGACTATGACGACAATGAGCCGGGCAGAGGAAGAGCGCAACAAGAAATAACCAATCAGGGCCATATTAATCAATCTTTAATGAAAGTAATTTAAATGTGTTAATTTTTGTACAGCCCCTGCTATTGTTTTGTGGTGGAGATTTCTTGGAACCCGGAGGAACCAACTGCAAAGTGTGCCTCTCCTTCGGTTTCTTCAATTAGATGAGGCGTCATAAGTGACGCAATCTAGACTTCAATTATGCCCTGGCTTGGCCATAATGCCAATTAATCAACTACGACAACACAATACATATTTATTAATAATCAGTAAATAATTTAGCCAATTAACAGCAACAACATTCCATGCAGTGTGCACTCAGAAATCACGGAGAACCCAATGGCAACTAGCAACAGCTTGAAAAACTCCGCCCGGCTGTCGGAATATTTCCATTATTCTTGCAACTGGCGGCTTTGTGGAAAGACATTTTGAGTTTGACAGATTTAATTATTGTAAATAAAATACGAGTCCAGCCAAGCAGGCCGATGGGGTAATTAAGTGAAGTGGCATGGGGGCTGTGGAAAGGCACAAAACTGCAGACTTTGTTTATTTGGTTCTCCAAATTTATAGACTCTTCGATTAATCCCTGCCAAGAGAAACGCTCTCGAAAGGGCTTGATTTCAGCTTGCCAACATGAGAATTTGGGAGGAATCCGGTAGTAATAAATAACCAGCTTTGGGAGAGGAAGAAAAATATAGAACACAGGAAATATTATGGCTTTCTTTTTTAATCGCCAAAATGATAAACCTAAGTTGCAAATCAGCTGCCAACTAAGGTATCTGAACTCCCTTCTCTAAACCGACTTTCAAACTATGTAGTAGACCCTTATCTCTCGGGACAATCCAGAAAATTCCTATCTGACACATGTCCCCTTCGCAAACCGTCCGTCTCGTCTTCCCCCTTCTCTGCTGCTCTGTTTTTGTCAGTCAATGGAAAATTGATCAGAAATTATTGCCAATTGAGCGCCAAAATGGCTCACACACGCCACACATGCAAAGTACACAGGCGCATACACTGAAATTTGCGCTCATTTAGGCTCGTAAATTGCAGTCAAGACATGGATATACGGGCAGACCCCGGTCGAAAGAGACGGCAGGCCGGGCCAGAAAGAGAGGGGGGCCTGCATCGCATTTGGCATTCCTTTGCCAATAGAAATCAGTTTTGTTTGACGCTTTTTACATGCCAAAGTTGCCACAGTCGCCGGGGTATTGTTGCACTGCCGCCGCTGCCGTTTATTAATTATACCAGCTCCAGTCGCGCTGCTTTATGGACTGGGTCGTGCATTCGGAATTATGCTAAATTACATATGCAAGTGTTGATGCCGGTAATGAAAAGTCGGTCGAAACGAAACGAAACGCTTCGGATTGGCTGCAATCGCAGGGCAATTACACATACGCAGTGCTGGCCAGAACCATAATTGCCAGCAATAAGGCCGAGACTCATTTAGATAACTTACTCCTCTGCGGAGCCCCGCAATCTCGCTGTGCCTTGCCACAGCCCGAAGAACGGGGCTTTTCCCAGACAAGACGGGTAAACAATACGCACACACCTGCGGAGAGAGAGAAACCACTTCGGCGGGGTAACAGAGGCCCAGCTGCGAAGGCCGACGTCACTCGTACATAGGCACAAGAGTATCTGGCGGTGATGCGCGTAAGAAGTGGCAGCAGCCGTGACATTGCCGCCAACTTATGGAGTTGTAAGAGCCTCTGCCTGGCGTCTTGGCCGTGGCAGCGAATCCGAAGTTGGCCCAAACGGGCGGCGCAACAGGCGGCAGCTGCGACACGGCAAGCACAGCCAAGGCGACACTCTCGGCCGGCGCCTTCACTTTGGCTAAGAGCAGCAGGCGCTCAGCACTCGCAGAACAGCGCCGCCTGGCCAGCGGCGGAGCGTGCGCGTCGGAAAAAGCTCGGCGAGAAAAGCCCCCAGAGACCCCCGCCAACCATTGTCGTCGGTAGTGGTGGAGGTGGGGGTGCTGCTGATGGGGAAAATCGGGCAGATGAAGTCAAACAGATTTGAGCAAGTGATTGCACTTGGGAGTGGAGTGATGCGGTGGACTGAGGTGGGGACTAGGTTAGGGGCTCGATAGAGGGGCGATCGTAACTATATCGGATTTGAACAAATTGAATTGCGTTTTGAAGTGTGAGAGCGGGAAATAGGGGTTTTAAACGTCATAATGTTACATGCTTGTTAAAAAATATATTTGATCAAAGTAAACGAGTTATATCTACACTTGGGTGGTTTTCATATACCAAATACTTTTAAGAAGAAGTACAAAAAGGAAAATAAAGCTAATTTAATTACATCATTTTTCAAGGAATGTAAACGGGTTTGGATATGTAATGGTTTATTATAAGTTAGATAATATGTTGTAAAAACAATCAAACTGAACTCTAAAAAGAACAAACAAATAATTATTTAATTTTTAAAATTATGAACTAAATCAATTCAACAATTAATATTATGCTTCAATCGATTCAATGTGTAGTGCAAGCGCCTAATATTAATTCAGTGAAGGCTTGATATCCGTTAGTCCGTTAAATCTCCCTAACAAACACTCCAGATACTCCCAAGCAAACACACTCTCCCCGAGCAGACACTCCCACTGAGAGGAAAAGTGCAGACGCCCGGGAAAAGTCAAAGGGAGTACCAGAGCGAAAGAAAACAAACAGCGCTATAAAAGGGAAAGCGTATTTTTTCAACTTGGCAAATCTTTTTGAAAAGAAGGCACGAACTGTTGAAGAAATCCGCACTCCTCGTGCCGGTGATTTAACATATAATTTTGGCACACGACCCAGCTGAAAAAAGGAGCAAACTGTGGCACACTTGTGCCGAGGACGGGGAATGGGGAGTGACTGGATGGATGAGGGGCTCAACAGGTTGCTCCTGTCACCATCCTCAGAAAACTTCCTTTTTCTATGTGCGACTGTGTGTGTGTTTTGGCCCTTTTTGTGAACGAGCTCATAAAACGTTTTTCTTTTCACAGCGCCCGGGTGTTGATGTCGTCGTTGTCGGTTGTCGTTGTCGTTGTCGTTGCCGCCTGTAGGTTGTAGGTTGCAGGTTGTCCCACGCCCGACCCTTTTCCAGCACTGGAGACCGGCGTGCGCCCCAAGTTGCTCTTTAGTTTTCAATTTTTTGCCTTTCAGCCCAGTATCTGCTGCCTTTGTGCTGCCTTTGGCCGAACCGACGACTGGGGCTGCCTTTGATAGTCTCGGTTTGGGCCAGTCCGGCGCTCGTTTTGATTAAGTGCGAAACAATTAAGGCGGCTGCTGCTGTTTACGTAGTTAATCGGGTCGGGGTCACCAAAGGAGGTGGTTGGGGCTGGAGGGGGATGGAGTTCGACCCCAAAACAGCTGCTCTGGCTAACCGAGCCAACTGCTTGTGGTTGCCTTGAATGGAGGCAAATCTAAGGAGAAATACAGAGGCTTGGGTTAAAACACAAGCGAGGATGTAGTTCCCTAAAAAATAATTGACCTGAACTTAGTCTTCCTTAGTTGATAACAATGTAGTTGTATTGCCATGAAACATTTCTCTAACTTAAGTTAACATCAATTCGCTTTATTAATTAATTATTGAACGAAACTCAAATATGAATAAATGTCGTAAGCTTGCATCAAGCTTATAGTTTGAATAATGAGTTGATCATAGGTATTTATTACTGTTGTTGTTATGGGTCCCATAGAATGTGTAATCGATTCAAAACCTTTGACCTTAAGGCTTAAGCCTGATGTTCCCTTTCCAATCACTCATCTCATTAGCAAGCGAGCCAACTGTCGGCCGCCAGGTCTTATCACACCCATGCTGCCATCACCTACGCCAGAGCCTGGTTCCTTGCCATCCTCCCTCAGCAAACTGCTTAGCCACTTTGGCCATAAAAATGTAACACCTGCTTATCTCGAATGCCACCCGGCACAAAAACCCCCAAAACACCCGAGGAGGAAAGCCACAAGCCTAAAGGCAACCGAAAACATTTCTCAAAACGAGGCTAAGCGGGGCGGAGTGCTGGGGTGGGCGGGGTGGCCATGGCTGTGGGGAGAAGTGGTGCGGGCACTGACCTAACTTCCCGTAAAATGCTTGAGCCAACAAATACCGTAAAAGCACTTATACGGAATTCCTCAACGCCTGGTAAGCCAGGGCTGGGGCGTAAAATCCACCCCATGACAACGCAGCCCAGGCGAAACCCAACCCAAGCCGAAAGTACGAAAAAAGTGTGGATAGAACCAAACAAAACGAAAACCAGAGCAAAGTTTCGAAAGTCGCAGCCAAGTGCCGACGGCGAATGGAGACGTGCCCCAAACTCCGGGAAATCTTTGGAAATTTAAACATTTAACGGATTTTCTCGGGGAAGCGTTAGTCGTTTTACATGCATTATCCTGGCCGAAAACCAACCGAAAAGCGCTGCAAAAAAGTGTTGACATTAAAATAATAATTTTAATTGCCTCAAATAACACAAAGGTCCCGGCTGACCCTCGGACCAGGACGCCGGATAAGTGAGTGTGTGAGCGGGGTCTATTTAAACACAAAGGGTAATTAACATTTTTCTTTTGGCCCGGGTCCTGGCCGAAGGATAAGCAGCTTGTTTAGCCTGGCCAAAGTCAAATGAGCAAAAAAAGGATATGTGGCAGCGAGGCCCAGAAAGGACCCGGCGCACACGTTGCGTGGGTTCGTGTGGAAGTTCCTTTTTTGCGGTTTTCGCATTTGGTTTAACTTAGCTGGTAAGTACCCCCGGGTTCTTGGGGGTTCTGGATGCTGGTTGCTGGATGCTGGCTTCTAGGTGAGGGATCCAGGATTCCGTCGACCGCCTTTCAACACCTCCAACAAAGCGTGAATTAAGTGCTCGAGATTTTACACACTTAGTACAGCAAATTCACAGCTCCGTGCAACATGTGGCATGCCCCTCCGCCCGGCACTCCCGCCCTGCCGAGTTAATTGCGCAATTAGCTGGTTTTGTGGAACATCTGTGCAACTGTGTCGCGTCTCATTAAGTACGATCTGACTGCTCAAACGCAAGTTCTCGGAGGACGTGCGGCGTCGGGCGGCATTTTTAATTGCATTTAATCAACAATAATTTAACGAAAAACACTAAAACGAGAAATAAAATTAGGCGAAATTGAGACCGAAATTCCTTTTCTGCGTGCGATCTCCGCAGACGAAGCGAAACGATCGCGGTTTTCAGATGACGAAATTTGCCATAAAACGGCCTAAAAGCAATCTAACTAACACTATACTTATTATCACTAAAACAGATTTCTCGATTGATTGTACAATATTAACATTTTGGAACATAATAGTTTTTAAGATATAAAAAAAAGATAAGAGAGACAACGCAGTCAAGACAGATATTCCAGATATTTTTAAGATTCTAAATAAATAACAAGAAATTGCCTATGCTATTTATCTACAATCAGCGAAGAAGCCTGTATTTAAATGTATTTAAATGTAAATGTATTTAAATTTCAGTCCGTAACTCCGAGGATCGATTATGCTTCAGTATGAAGTTGCCCCTCGGCAAATTACCCAGGCACGATAGACTTGCATTACTCCTATCTTCATCGGGCGTCTTTGACAATCCATCCATCAAGCCCGATTGGATCCCCAGAACAACCCCGGGCTTTGTTCCCGGCACTCCATTTCAATCTTCCGATACACGCAATGGCAGCGCGGTAAAGTAGTGTTTTAATAGCTAATTGAGCAAAATACTTTGGGGAATGAAATTAATTATAGTTTCATGTTTTGGACTACAGAAATTCGGCTCATTTCACTCAGTCTCTCATTGTTCACGCAAAAGCATAAATTGTTTAATTGCTAATTAAGAGTAGGAAACGGGCAACAACGATAAATGTAATGAATTAGAAGGCGAATCGAAGGCAGTTGACATTATTTCAGTTCTAGCGTGTGACAATTCGCATTAATTACAAGAAATGCTCCAAAAAATAAGCCATAAAGAGGGGCTGGCCATGTGGATGCGGAGGAGTCGCGGGTCGGGAGTCGGGCCTCGGGCCTCGAAATGGCGAAATGAAAGTGCGGATCCCCCGACTTTCCGCATTTGGCGTGTTTTAGGCTGCTGCCGCTGCTGCTTGGACACTTGTGACATTTTCTTAATTGAAATGATGCGCGTTCGTTGATAAAATTTCGTAGCCTCCGCATTCGCGATACGCGAGTGTATACAGTGCCGCACTTGGACACTCTGATGCACGTTTGCTGATGGTTATTATTACTCTTCATTATTGTTCATTATTAAATGCGCGGCGAGTGTGCGTGTTGTCGCTTTTGTGTAGGCTTTGTGGCATGTGCGGCATGCAATATCTTATTTTGGTGGCCGGCGAAAAGTGAGCCAGTCCTCGGAAGATCGTCTCCAAATGGAAGCGCTCAGGAGAGCACATACTTAGGCTGACTGATTGGGAGTAATTAGTACCCAACAATTGAGGATGCTGCTTCATCTTTATGGATACTTATTTTTTGAACCAAGGAAACGTTTGATTTCTAGAAGAATAATAGAAGAGCTAAGTCGCTGTGACTGTAACAATTGTTTTACTTCAGCTACTGTTGAAAGCAGAACCACCATTTAGTAGGAAATGGGGTGTATTTTTGTTGAGAGAGTAACTATTTTGATAGTCAAATTGAAAATTAAACACAAAAGTAGTTATGTGCATTGTAAAATGTGTGCAAAATCAATATATAATAGAATTCGGCTGATTTTGAAATGCGAAGATACTTATTTCCCTTTGATTCGCCTTCTGGTCGGCTGGGCAATGCATTTCGATTGCCTTTTGCACTCGGAGGAGCCCACTTCCTGCATTTTCGCCACCCCGACTGTTTAGGGCAATAAAATCGCATTTTATGTTTCCACAAGTTTGCAAATTGGCCACACATCAAAAACAGAAGTGAAATCCTTTCAAGATGCCCGTGGCCGCCCCCCGAGTTCGCCTCATTTGCCGAACTTCAATGCCTTCGCGGGGCATAATTATTACTTTAATTATGCTTAATTAAAGAGGCCGCCCACCGCGGGGCGTGGCCGAGGCAGCTGTCCAAAATACACGGCGCATAATTAAGCGTTTTGCTGCGCGGATTTTCTTTCCTTCATTTTACGATTTGCCTACGTAAAGTGACAACGTGACGCGATCGTCGGGGAGTATCTTTTATTTTGCTTGGCTGGATGGATGCCGGGAAGAGGGGTTGTTCCGGGGGAATTGCAATTCTCCGGTGGCTTTTGGATACTTTTAATGAGTGTGTGTGGTGTGTGCCTGTTGCCCCTTGCTGGTTTGCCCGCAGTCGTTTCGTTGTTTTTCCGCCTCTGTGCCGCTGCATTTTATGCGTTCGTCATCCGTTTGTCATAAAAAAGGAACAACAACCACAGCAACAACATTTAATTTATAATTTAACATCTAATCATTTTTCCGCCGCCGTTGATTTTCTTCTTCACAGCTATTTGTGCATTAAAAGTTGTCGCAATGCTTTTGGCCAGAGACACGCGCGTTTAATGGATTTCTCTGATTTGCTGAAGATGCCACTCAACACAGTGAAAATGCTTCAGGCACTTTAATGAGGTAAATTAATTTCGCAATCAAAGGAAACCGAAATTGTGAAACTAAAATTTAAATGGAAAGACAGGCAATATTCTGTGTGGAAATAATAAGTTTTTGGACTGATCAGAAGTCTAACCCGGAATAGTAACAACCGTTGGAGCCAGTCTATAAATGCCGACGGCTTTTTTACAAGTTCTGAAACAAACGTCTACTTAACCAAACTTTAAGGAATAGTCTTGGAAATCGTTATGTACGATGAGCGTACACCTTATTAATCAACAGTTTTTTCAGAAAAACGGTTCAGATATTTTAGGAAAATAAAATTAAAGCTGCGATTTACTGGTTAGTTTTCTCCTAAGAAATTATACTGAAGTTTGAGCTTCAGAATTTTTATTTGTTTCAGGTACACTGATGGTAGATACTTAGAAATTCTTAAACTTAAATTCAAATGCCACTCATTAAGCCGCGATATGCACCCCCTGAATG
Source organism: Drosophila biarmipes (assembly GCF_025231255.1). NCBI lineage: Eukaryota > Metazoa > Arthropoda > Insecta > Diptera > Drosophilidae > Drosophila > Drosophila biarmipes. The sequence continues at coordinate 4,730,080 of NC_066615.1, read as the reverse complement.
GCATATCGAGTTTGGCCATTACATCTGTGTGGGCCCAGAGCCCAGTTAATTCTCGCTAAATAATTGCCGGCGATAACGAGGCGTGTAGAACGAGTTGGGAGCAGGGAAACAGCCAGCTCTGCTTGGCAACGACAATGAAGCGGGCAACAAAGAGACTAAATTCTGTATTAATTTGCAATTAATGCGGCTAATTATATTTAATTAAATGAGCGAGCCACGCTAACAATGCACTGCTTAGATGCGGATAGGTTGCTGGGACTCAGATGCAGATGCAGGGGCGGTGGGATCGTTGGAATCGCTGGATCGCTGGGACCGGGATTCGGGGGAGGGGCTCCAAGTAGAGCTTGGGCACTGGGAAAATGTAGCGCGCAGGTTGGTCCGGCGTTGAAACGAAACTGATTATTACAATTGTTGTTACGCCCGCTGGCGCTGTTGTTAGTGCGAATTGTGCGCTGCTTATTGTATCTCATAGATACGTTTAGATTATTTTTGCAAAATGACACTGAGCCACCGGCTCAATTGTAATACGTTTTAGTCATTTTTCGTGGGGTGGCAGCAGTCGCAAGGCTCAGCACATTAAACCATTTATGTGTAGAGTTTCATTCTGATTTCGTTTTAGCGATCGTTTGATGAGCCTCATTGTTGCAAATTGCCACTGTGCACTGCCGTCGCGCCGTATTATTAGTTTGTTTATGGCTATTTATTATATTTGGCTTTATTATTAGAACCTCGCAACTATTTTTGAGTCGCTCGCACAAATCCCTCATGCACAGGCCCATGCTCATGCCGACGATAGTGCTGATGTTGATGTTGATGTTGATAAAATTAACGTTAATTAAAGTTATTAACCGCCTGCAGCGAACTCGCATCAATTTATTGGTTTTTGCATTTTACCATGTCAGGGTTGAGATTTACATAAAAACTGCATTTGGCCGCTTCGCACAATATTCACTTGATTGAAGTGCGTGAGAGGCTCGAAAGGTCTGTTTTATCTTACTTCTTGATGAGCTTCACTTGGCGGTTTTTATTTCGCAACCATTACCTTATAGCAAATCGGGGGTAAGTAGTTTTTTATAAGCCTAGCTTGGCCAGTTTCGGTGTTCAGTTTCAAAGCTATAAAATCAAGGTATCTAATATTCTTGAAACAAAATAATCACTCTAATCTTATTTTTACTTTACTCGATTATATTAAACTATGGTAATCCACAAGTTGAGTTGATGGTATTTAAGCACCTTTACCAACCAGGCGACTTAATTATCATTCGAATATTCCCCTCGTACCCCTAAAAAATTGTTTATTTGATGTATATAGTTTAATTAAATTTAATGTTTGCGATACCAAATCTTAGGAAAATAAGAATGCTATAAATTGACGCAAATGAAGTTCTTAACAAAGGCTAAGAAAACGGTGATGAGAAATTTCAACAAATAGTTCAGGTTATTTACCGTAATGTAGAGTATCTCAAACAGCTGCCGATTATCTCTTTAGGCTGCAGTTGATTCTTGGATCCTGTTTTCAAGCACTTTCCTATTGGTCGTTTTGTTTTTATGTGTGTTTACTTATTCTTATCACAAACTAGCACTGTATTAAAAGTATTCATGAGTACCTAAGGTAGCAATAGTATCTGCTAGTATGATGCTTATCACCCACGCACTTGGGACTCCAAGAAGAGAGGAGACGATCGCAACGCGCCAAAAACGCCGAGCTGGGTTCTTCGAAACTGAGATGAGACTCGCGGGATCTACGGACATGCCATCCAGTATATCGATCTAAAGTCGCAGTGGCAGCTGTTCATGGGGAATCGTGGGCACACGCCGAAGTTTGTTTGCTTGGATTGTGTGTTGCACTTTGTTTCTGTTTGTTTGTTTGTTGCACGAGTCGAGAGGCGTTCAGATGCAGAGTGGCCACAGGCCGTTCGATTCCGGTTCAGATCTGCCGTCGTACGTTCAGGCGCAGCGTCGTCCGTCGACTGAATGAACGTGTGGCGCACGAGCGGCGCTTGGACCCCCAGCAATCGCAGTCATCAGCATAAGTAGCAAGGCGAAGGAGCGGCAACAACAACAGCGGCAGCACGGCAACGGCAAACACGAGCAAACAAAACGAAGGCGAAGAGCCGAAGCCGCAGCCCCAGCTCAGCGGGAGCGAGCGAGAGGGCAGCAGCGCGCGCTCTCTCTCCCGCTCTCGCCTCGCTCCCTCTCTTTTCCTCTCTCTTACTCACTCTCTCGCCCAGGCACCCCAGCCCCACCACCCACTGGCGCTGCAGCGACGCCGACAGAGCGCCGACTGCGCAGGAGCAGCAACAGTATATGCAATTTGCTTGGCGCTGTTAAAATAAAAATAATGACGTCATTAAGCGCACAAATGAGCGGCGCTGCTGCCTGCCGTCGACGTCGACGCCGGCGTGGGCAGAGCTTTTAACTGTTGTTCTGAGGCAGGAGAAGTTGCATACTTGACGAAAGACGAGCATTTGACGACGGCGAGAGAGAGCGTGAGGAGGTGGGCGAGAGTTTTCTCACGGGGTGGGTGAGGGAGGGGGAGCTGCATGTGAGCGCTTTTTGTGAGCGCATTTTGAGCACTTATTACGGCCAAACATTGCACATTCTACACTGCACAAATAGACTTTTTGACAACGCTATTTATACACTTTTATCCCCTTATGAGTGAAGAAAATCTAGAAATTTTTGGACTCACATGAGCAGCTACTAGATCTCACTCAACCTAGTTCTAGTAGGTACTATTTGAATAGCTTAATGAACTTATTGGGTTTTCTTAATTTACATTAAGTTATTTTACATTTATTTTGTAAAAAAACGATATACTGTTATTAAACCTGATAGGCCGCGGTGTATTAAGACTTTGTTTTCGTAAAAAGCTTCCTTAGTTTTTAACTTCTCAGAAAATACTTTAAAAAAGTACAAATAGGTTTAAAAAATAAAATATTGATGTTTTTAAAATCTTATGAGTATGTTCTCTGCATACAACATAAACATATTCTCGGTTTAGTAAGATGGGCATTCCTTAAAACTTGGAACACATATACTTACAATTGGTGAGCATATTAAACAATTTTTATTACACCCGTTACTTGTAGAGTAAAAGGATGTGGTCGTGGGTATATCAGAAATCTTTATTGGGTAAAGGGTAAAATGTACTTAAGCACCAACACAAGTTTTCCGGATTTCCCCAAAGAGATTTCGATGATTGTATTCGTTGGAAAGTATGCAATAGAATGACGACCACGTTTACAGCCACCTATATGTATTATAGATATTCGTGATCTCGGGAACTATACGGTCTAGGCTCTAGAGAGTTTGTACTTAGAAGCATTCGCAAGTTTGTTACCCCATTGTGTCACGCCCACTCTAATGCCCATAGGTTTGTTATAAGTGTACTCTACTCATCGGTTAGATTTCTTAGCTTGCTTAGCTGAATAAGGGGTAAATGATAGTCGAGCCACTCATTTCGTTTACATTTTACGTCTCAGAAAAAATTAATTTTATTTAATTTGTCAATATCTATTGGCTTCTTCAAGGCACTCGTTCCCACTTACATTCTACACCTCAGAAAAAATTAATTTTTTGCAGCGGGTGGGTTATGATGCTTAGGGTGTCCATCCCTTTGTATTGCTTGAACATTTTCTGCCCGTCTCTACCCCCGACAACTATTGCTGTGAATTAATAATTTAAGTTTCGATCCGCAGGCAAGCCAATGCCAAAGCCCCAGTCACTCAGCTCGTCGGTCAAAACCCGAACTCCCTCGCCCCCACTCTAACGCTCCTCCCCCTCAACCACCCACCCACCATCTGACGTGTGCCGGGTCCACTGAACCGCACCCGCCCGACCCCTCCTGCATCGTCTCAACCGCTTCCAGAAAACCGAAAAGTGCCAATAAATATGGAAACGTTTTGCCTTGTTCTGCCCACTCTTCCTCCCACTCCTCCACCCACCTCGACGTCCTTCCCGCTGCCTCGTCTTCTGCTCCTTCTTCAGCTCTCTTTCTACTCCACTTAGAGAAACAGTAACATTATTTGTTGTCAACTGTCAGCCAAAGAAATGTAGCTCGAAAAACGCGACATTAAAATGGACCTGAAAATAACACATTTCAAAATAAGACATTAAGTTATTACGCTTTTAGATTTTGCCTTATCGTTATTTGAACGATAAATCTTTTAACATTGTGTTAGGACAGCACGTAAGTATGTAAAGATGCTATTATTAAATTGAATATTTTTTAGGAGCTTATAAGATTTTTAGGTTTATGTTTTGAGACAAACATACCAAAGTAAATAATTAGCTTTTAATTTCAAAACTTATATAATAAATAGAGCCAGCTTAAAGTTATATTCCTCAACCACGACACTTTTCAGTTAACACGAAACGAATTTAACCTCGAATATAAGCAGCATTAACCTCCTATTTTTTCTTCGTGTACAGTTGCTCCTTGACTACCTTTGCACTAATTCACATTTGATGTTTTGTTGTCTGCGCTTGTTGCTGTTGCCGCTTGCATTTTTCTGGTCAATGAGGTTACAGTCAAGTCAGTAGACAAGCCCGGCCGCAACCCGCCTCCCCCGCCCCCCGGGCCAGAAGATGCTGCAGCGACTGGTGCGGTCTTCAACCGGTCGCTGTCGGTCAGTCGGGGCTGCCAAACAGGCTGCCCCTGCTGATTTTGCTGCCGTCGCTCGTCCAGTCTAGCCACCCACCCGCCTCGGCTATCGGAGGTGTCGATGACGTGGTAGTCGTCGTCTGGCCGAAAGCCCCTTGAAAACCCCTCAAGGCCCCCAAGACGGGGCAGGGTAGCGCTCCACCCCCCCGAAAACCGAATCTGACTGCAACAGCCTACGCCGTCTGATGATGTCGGTGTTGCTCCTCCTAATGTGATTTGCTAGGGTATGCACTTAGGCCGCCCCGACTGGCGATTACCAAGATGCCAGGCCAAAATCTGACTACTGATTGAGGGCAGAGAGTCGATCAGTGTTGGGACATTTAATATGCCTTTAAATCATGGTTTGATCTAAGGTAAACATAAAACATGTTCTAAAGTATAGATTTAAGAATAACCATATCGAAGATTTTGACATGAGCCTCAGAAAAACTGTTTTTCAGAGAAAGGTGTAAACCAAAATCTTGGGTTCCCTTGTGTGACTATTGGATTACAATAAAATTTCCGTATCTTTTCACAAACACTTTCCCGGCTTGTGCACAGATCTACGCTTCCACCTTTCCGAAGGGTATTTCCGATCCGCACATCTTGAACTTCAAATGGGCCACCGTGTTCATTCTGGTGGCTGTTGATTTTGTTTTTAGCCAATTTCGGTCAATATTTAAGTGCCGCTCGATGCTTCCACTTCGGCGGGCACTTACTCTTCTGTCGTTCTGTGCTCTGCGTCTGCTCCACACCACCTCATCAACCTAATTTTCCGAATTTTCCCGTCGTCCATCTCGCTCGCAAGCTGTCGGCCTCCCACTCCCCCGCCCATCCTTGTCTTTTATGTCTAATTTTGTGCTGCACTTTACCGGCAGCTATAAAGCGTATTACCGTTAAATGTTGCACTGTCGAGTTGTCGTCTAATTCACGTTACCCGCCGGCCGAGCGGAGAGCTGGGTGGTGCGAAGTGGGCGGTGGGCGGTGGGCTGCGCAGGGACGTGGCTGCGGCCGAGGATGCGGATGCAGTGGGGCCTGCCCACTTTCCATCTTGGCTTGATTGTCATTGCAGATCGCCGGTCTGGCCGGCAAACTGATTAAATTCAGCACGCGCCCTGCGGGCATCTTGGGAAACTTCTTCCACGGCAAGACGAGATGGCTGAGAGGGGGTCTGCGGGGGATTTGGGGCGTTGGGTGCACACAAAAAACTTAACCGTAAGCTAGTAATGACATTCCCTTATATTCAAGTTTGTAACTTGTTTATCACAAGTACAAAACCAGTCTTAAAAATTGTATTATTAAATTAAATCACCACGAATTGTTTTAAATAAATAATTATCTTTATCTTTAAAAATATTTTATTTAGGACCTATAATTGTAAGATAATGATAAATTATACGAATGTATGTAAAAACACCACTGACACACCACTACATTTTGACTGATCACCTTAAGCCCTTTCAAAGTTGTGTTCTATATGAGCCAAGAAACAGAATTGAACGTTACCATAGTTTTCAGTGTATAAATAGATGGGATTGGTGTCGGGAGGGAGGTGGTAGCTCAAAGTCATCAGCTTGGACGGCCAGAAACTAGACGCTCTACATAAATTTGAAATTAACGTTTTCTAGCACATTGTCCGTCTGCCGCTCTCCCTCTCCCCATCTCCCTGTCTCCCTCTGCTGCGCCCCCGCCCAAGCTCCCCTCCCTTTCTCTAGAGCCTACATGCTTTCTGTAATTATCATTTCAGTCCGTTTGCCTTGGAACACACACGCGGACCAGCGCCTTGACTCGATCTTAACTTGGCTTTCGGGCGTACTCCACAGACCAACCCCGACCACCGCCCGCCCGTAATTAAATGCAAATCTCCCCGACTGCCCCGTCCCCGACTGCGTCTAATATATTGCCACAGTGCCACGGGGCAAACTGTGGCCACATTTTCAGCAACGTTCCGAAACTTGTCAGCACCGCTCGGCGGTGCAAGAAAAATGAAGTGAAATAGTCGAACGTGTATAAACCAAACAGCATTAAAATTATCGCCTAGACAAGCCGTAAAGACTGCAGAGGTGAGGGATCGCCATCGCCCAGACCGGACAGAGGATACCCTTAACCTGGCATCGAAATCCGTAAACTTCACTCTCAATTTTCTGAATTTGAATCATTATAATACCCATAAGTAACATTATTATGATAGCTACAATGTGTACCATGACAACAAGAGAGCATCCAAGAAATTCGAATTCGGGTGACTTAAAAGTAAACTAAGTCCGGAGATATTCTGAATCCCAATCGAGATCGATTTCTAAGTCTAGATGATGGCAGACGAAGAAGCCGCAAAAAGTGAGGGGAATTCTGTGACCGAGGGGGAAGTAATTAAGAGCGCGCCAACTTTTTGCTTTGTTGGATGGCTCTCGTCGAAATGGCTGCTAATTACAAAAGGCATCCTGGCCAGCATCATTTGAGATATTTTTCCATTAACCGGCGACGGCGTCGTCATGCCCATGGAGCTGCAGGAGGGGCTGGGGCTGGAGCAGGGGCAGGAAGAGGGACGGTGCATACAAAACATATTAAAATTAACCTGATTACTCCGCAGGCGCTGCCAGCTCTCAGATTGTGGGATTGGAGTCGTGTGTGTGTGTATCTGGACTCGGAGGAGTTTTGAAAGCCTGGCACAAACTAATTTCAAATAACATAATTCATTCGCTTAGCCAGCGGGGAACGGGGGGAGACGGGGCCTTGGCATCAGGGAAAAGGCGGCGGCAGCACTTGGACTTGGCCAAGACTCCCGACCGGTTTCTTCGGGAGCACCAAATTAGTTGAAGTTTAATCACCAGGCACTGAGAGCGGAGAACGGAGAGATTGCGAAAAATGTACTAAACTATATTTACTATTTGCGTTATGATTTTTTAATATATTTATTTAAAGCCTTTAGTTCCGAAGTATTCTGAGGCACAGTTTAAATCAAACTTAAACTTGTTTTCTCTTGAGAGACTTTTGAATGATAAACACGAAAGGGACCGTACCCAAGAATTTTAAAAGGAGTATTCCAGAGTACTTAGTCAGTATCCAAAAAATATTTCTTTGATAAATGTTGTTGAAGTTAGTTTTTTTCTCTGTGAAGTTGGGAAGAACTCAACAGGGTCCAAACAAAGACTCCAGCTGTCATAACAGAGAGGAAGACGGGACTATCTAATAAGACAGAGAGGCAGAATCGGGATTGGTGTGCGAATGCGGAAGGTGCTAACTGACAAATGAATGGACTCCGACTCCGACTCCGACTCCGACTCCGACTCAGACTCCGGCACCGAGCATTCGGATGCTAATTGTTATTGTACTTAAGCGGGACTCGGCCTCTTCGATGGTACTTCTCATCCTCGCCCGGTCTTCACCGCTCCGATTCCCCCACTCCCGACAACATTCCTTACCAAACATGTCCACAAACCATGCGCCGACTGCAATAATTTCGCGCCCATAAAAATTTAATATTATTGAATTTTTATTATTGCTTTCTGTCTTATTTTAGGCGTTGCTTTTGTTGCCCAGAAACAATAATCAGAACTACAGCCACACGGCAACTGCAACAGCAACTGCATTAAAAAGCGCCCAAAGGCTACACGGAAGCCTCGTCTAGGCGCAACAGTGGGGCGGCTCAGATTCAGAGGAATTGGTTCCTAAGTCAAGGGGATCGTTTATTTGGCATAATAACTTTAGAAAGAATCATCCCTTAAATAAGAATGTTAAGAAAATATAATCAATATATTAGGAAAATTCGTTCAGACTTTTTTTAAATTTAACTTCACAATGCATGGCTTATATCAGTTTTAATGATTTATGAAACACAGCTCTCCTATCGAATTGTTTCGTCAATTGTGATTTATTTGGTCCCAATGTGCGCAGAAATGCCAGGCGCAGTTTGTGCCCCAAGTGGCGTACTTAATGCCATTCGAATTATGCGCATGCGTTCCCTCGGAGGACGTGGCTCTGGCGACTGGGCCTGTGCCTCGGCTCGAGCTGCTGCCTTTCCCGAGGAGGAGGCTCCTATAGCCTTGCAACCGCCCATTCTTCCAGAACGACGCCTCGCCGATCCAGCGAAGCCACCACCCTGGTACGTGGTAATTTTGTAATATCGTAAAGTATTTTTTAATTGAACGCACCACCTTCGGCACACTCGTAGAGCGGGCCTTACGAGACCTACGAGGCTCCGTGGACTGGTGGCCTCTCTCCGGGCTTTGTCAACTCTGGAGTCCAGACTGCCGCTGCTGCAGGCGAGCTTGTGGCAACCCTGGAGCCAGCCCACTTTTATGACTCACTTCCTTTTTGGGTGATTTATGCGGACGCGAATGCTTCTCTGGCGGCATTAAAATTAGCTCTAATTATGAGAGTGGATCGGAACGCAGCCAATTAAAAGTGCATTTCCCGCCAGCATAAATCAATAAAAGATTTATGTGGCTCTGGCCATAGATAGGTATAATTTCAATGATTAGTCGCGAGCACATTTGGCGTTTTGCATAACCTTTGGCAGCCTTTTCCCTCGCCGGCTCGGTTCTTCCCTTCCTTTTTTGGGCCAGTCCGAACGGGTCTGGCCATTCATTCCGCATTCATTCATGGGCGAGCCGATCCGGCTCAACCCGGCCCTCGGTTGGCATCGGGATCGGATCGGATCGACGGTAACCTGTTCCTGCTCCCCAGACCCAGACCCAGACCCACAGCCAGAGCCAGACTCACGACTTTATAATTAGGCAGCCTCGCTTAGCTGATGCTCCTGCTGCTGCTTCTTCCTCTGCTCGGGTGGTTAATGCATTCATAATAATATTTCTTTTTGCTGCTAAATTTATGTTTTCTGCCTCGTAGCCTTTCGCTGGGGCTGAAGCTCGCCTGCCCTCGGCCTCCCCTACATCAGCTCGTTTTTATTTATTTTTGCCAGTTTTAATTTTCTCGCTTCCACTTCCCCGCGCCGTCCCCTTCTGCGAAATCGTTTTGCATTCTTAAACATAATTGCATGTGGGCGTGGTCACATATGAAATTTCTTTGATTAAAGTCGATTAAAATCGCGGCCTGTTTTGCCTGCTGTTGTTGTCGTCGTCGTTGTTATTGTTGTTCTTCTCGTTGCTGCTGTGGTGGCTGCTGGCCAAGTTGCCAAGTAGTTGGCCAGCAGATGAGGCAGCCACTGCCGCAGATGAGACGGAGTTTTATGGGTTCAAGGATTAGGGCGGGAGCAGCCGCCCAATCCCTTCGCATCTTAAAGCATCGGAAGCACTCGTTGACTTCGGCCAGAACATCTGAGTGCTGAAATGAGTTGGGAGCGAAATCAACGAGGCTTTCTAAAACTAAGAAGTTATTTAGAAAGCAGGATAATCGTTTTATCAAATTTACCCTCACAAGGAAAGATCATTCAATAATTTACATTGTTATATTGAGTTGCCTTAAATTAGGGAGGGAGCAGCCGCCCAATCCCTTCGCATCTTAAAAGCATCGGAAGCACTCGTTGACTTCGGCCAGAACATCTGAGTGCTGAAATGAGTTGGGAGCGAAATCAACGAGGCTTCCTAAAACTAAGAAGTTATTTAGAAAGCAGGATAATCGATTTATCAAATTTACCCTCACAAGGAAAGATCATTCAATAATTTACATTGTTATATTGAGTTGCCTTAAATCAGCTACAGATTTCAAATTCTTACATTGTGCTCATTAATAAGCCTTCTTCGAATGCAATCAGGGGATCTCTGGCGTACGATTATTTCAGTCGTTTATAAAAGCCTCGTTTAATAAGTCCTCCACTCCTATAATTGATCTAACCAGCCTGCTAAGTACTCGACTCGTACATGCTGATCATAGGAAGATCCCAACTGAGAGCTAACATGCTAGCTAAAGATCCTCGGACTGCGAACTATTTTACACTGAAATATTTTGGTTCTTTATGTATTGAAGTACTTTTACGATACATTATTACGAGTAGCGCAAGTAAGACAATTTCAAAATTTACATTTAATATGTTACATAATAAAACCCATTATGTTTGATAAGATTCCCCATCAGATATAAGTTCGAAAATAATGTTGTACATCGATCAACGCCTTTTTTAATTTTGTAAAGACAAGAGATTACTCAATTGGAGTCCTCCTATTCAAAACCTATAACTATTGGGTTTTTTAAATGATCCATATTTTCGTTGTGTACCCAATACCCATACCCACACCCATACCCGTCCCCTTCATCATCATCATCATCAGCGGCTGCGTGGCCAGTTGGCCACTCCCAGCTTCAGCTCCCATTGCCTAACCCCGGTGCCCACCCCACCCCCTGCGATGGTGGACATGCCGCTTCTAATCTGCACTCGAGTGAATTGCAAATTACGTGTCTTAAATTGAAGTTTTACGAGTTGCTACTCTAAATGTTTGCACCAAAGTGCTCGCCTGGATGTGTTTGCTCAGGGTTCCAGCTCGTCGGGATTCTAATGGGCGGCGGAGAGGAGGTGGATCTGGGTAGGTGGGGATGCGGCGGTGGCGGACCCCGCTGATGATGAGGATGGTGCTGCGTGTTTAGGCGCGAGTGTTGTATTTCATGTTGCCAGTTCTCCTCGCCAGTTGTGCCGGCCATTCTCCACTTGGGATGGTTGTTTATGCGATGCAGGATATGATAATAATTACACCTTCAACGTTTGCTGCTCTCCCCATCTCCATCTGGCCAGGAAGTTGGCCCGCTGCTCCTGGCCCGGTCCTCCCTTGGTATCGCTTCTTTGGCCCGGACTGCGATTAAAAATTGATCTCATTATAATTATTTTTTATAATTTATGAAGCCTTAAAACTGTGTCTGCTGCAACATGGCCACAAAGTAGTCATTATAAATGCCATAAATTTCGATCCCCTCAAGCCTTGCGTCCCTCACTTAATGATGGAAGAGCTTGGAGGATCCATGGCGAAGCCTCGCTTTAATCCCTATTGCTGGCGAATTATGAGCAAACGAGCAAAGATGTTAGTGCTCTTGGTGCCAGGGCTCTATCCTATACCCTCTTGATTTGACAAGGCGGAGGGAAATATTCAGAGAACTCCTACACATGCTCCGAAGGCTCCTGGCCCACCTTCCGGGAACCCACATATCTCAGATAGAATTCAGGCAACATTATGCATATTACACAGACCAGAAAGCACCAGCAGCTATAGAACACGCATGGCGACTTCAGATGATAAAGCGGGAGTTGTATTCACACTTGAAATAACATTTTTAAATTTTTTTATGTTTATTTGTATTGTTTTACTTAATACAGCTATATAAATTGTAAATTGCGAATTAATTATTTTAACAGGAATTTTGACGTTCGTATTGACTCATTATAGTCTTTTTTCACTTCCAGGTGAAATGGATAAAATAGATGTTAATGAGCTTTTCGAGAATAGAGTTAGTTAGTACTCAAAATACCTAAAAATACCAATAATAATATGATGGCTTTGAGTATATTTTTACCATAATGCAAAATCGATCTAGAACACACAAATTTTAACAACTCTTTTATGTAAAAAAATCAACTCTTTGCTTATTGAATTATCTGCCTACACTTCTCAACTCTTATTCTGCCTCAGGTTTTAAGCTTCAAAGTGTTAATTTTATCTTCCAATGACAGATTATGTAAATAAATTTCCCCCTTAAATGGAATATTTCTCAGTGCAGACAGAGACACCCGCACATCCGCAAATGAAGGGGTGGATTGGGGGCCCTCCTGCTCATTTTGCATTTTAGTTTGTAATTTAGTTTCATTTATTGCGATTTTACATTGACGCCTGACACGCAAATTCGTGTAATCCTTTCTGCCTCGCCAAGGAGCGCAAGAAGCCAGGGGCGGCGGGCAGGGGGCTCACTTGGAGTGGCTGTCTTAGCCACGGCCCGAACCACTTCCACTTCGAGCCATCGCCAGTGCGCCACACAAAGTCCAATTAAATTATGAGGGTCCACACGCCAAGACAACGACGACAGCGACGACCACAGCAGTCTCTGATTCTGGCCCCCTGCCAGAAGGTCTCCCAACTCACTCCAGCTAGGTGCACCTGGAAAAATAAGATGAGTTGAATACCAACAAAAATTATTTATGATTCGGCGAGGTTTGAGTACCAGAACAAGAAGTTCTGGCTGGAACATACAGATATATTTTCATTTGTATCTTTTTTATAAAGTAGTCTAAGACAATGCCATTTTATTAATACAAATGTCACGCCTTTCTCTGAGTGCATAGTTCACTGAGACGTAGCGATTTCAGGAACTGCTTATGCCTCACTTCAGGACGTTGGACTGGGCCTGGCTCATTTCGAGAGCCTCCTTTTGGCCACTGCCACTGCCTTTGCCATTGGTTTTGCATTGGCACTGGCATTGGCAATGCGGTGTAAGAGTAATTAAAATCCCTTGATTAATATGTAAATTTAATGAGATTACGAATTCAGCGAACAAGATTAGGAGTGCATGGGTCTCTACTTCGACTCGGTCTCTCCGTCTCCCCCTGCAGGTATTTCTGTCACTGTCCGCTCTCTTTCCCTCTTGGCGAGTGCGGCTAGTAATTTTCACCGTCTTAACCCTTCAGGGCAGGTTGGCCTTTGGATCTATGCATTTCTATTCTATAGTCTATAGTCTATTCTCAAATCTCAAATTAAAAATTATGTAAGCTTGAAGAGTAAAACCAAATATTTACTAAACATTCAGTAAATTTTAATATAAAATTAAAATAATTGTAATAATAATTGCATATCACATTAAAATATTTTGGTGTATAGAGTGCTGATATTGAATTAGGACTAAGGTGTATAAAAGTATGTTATAAAAGTGTACTTAACATCTGATACTTTGATCGAAAAATGCAAACGCACTTGGAAACAAATTAAAGTGGTTTACGAAGCCAATGTATGCCACATATATGGTTTATAGTTCCTTCTTTTTAAAATTATACCAACTGTCTAAACTTGACTACGATGACTTAATATATTAAAATTATTTGATTACATAAACGGTTATAAACACACAACATTACGATCATGTTAGCCTACTCCTTTCATCAAAATTATACACTCCAAACACAGTTTATACGGAAGTTAGAGGAAATTGTAGGGTTAAGCAGCGGACCCCAAACCAGCCGAAAGCCAGGCCAGGCCAATCTAGACATCGGACAGGTCCTCAGCCCCGCACGCTCGCGTCCAAGTGTGTGCGAGTGTGTGCGAGTGGGTCTGCCGAGAGCTTGTTAACATTTCTGTGGAAAGCCACAGCAGCGGCGGCAGCAACTCGGACCCAAGTGCAAGTCCAAGCCGAAATGCTCTGAGCCACCCAAAAAGCAAATCGACATCGACGGGAAATTGGAAGCGCGAAATAAACTTGTACATAAATTGTGTGAAATGGATTTGCTTGTAGTTCAAAAGGTTTTCGATTTGTTGTTGCCGATGTTAGTTGGTTGGTTTGCTGGCTTGTAGCTGGGGGTCTCATTTGGTTAATCTGTCAGCATCTGGCGTGTAGCCGTTTTTGATCCTCATGTGATAAATTTTCATTACTTCCAAGGGGGTGAGGAGGACACCTTAGATAGACGAACTTAACATCTAATACGTGCAGTTCCACGAACTAAGTACATCCTCCTGACATTTATCTATAACTAAGCTAGCTTCGTTTAATGTTGCCCCTCCGCACTCGGCATTTTCAACCCCCGTTTGGCATCCTCGGTGCTTAGTAAACTCCGCGATGTTTTTCATCAACTTTTTGCTCATTATCCAAAACGCGCCCGCGTTTTTCGCCACGCCAATTGGAGGCACTTGGCAACTGCGTCTGCCATTGGCCTGGCAACTAGGAATCCTGCTGATTGGATGGCAGAGGTCCTTAGGCGCCAAATCGGGAATGCCTTTGCTATGTGGGAGTTAACTATGGATGAAGAAGTCTTGCAGTTGGTGTCATAATGACGGTAAATGTGGCTTGGAAAGAAATTGAATCAATTAAGATTAATGTAAGATTAAAACATTTTCAATATTATTTGCTTAAAATATTCTTACGATAGTATATTGTAATTTCAGTTTACTGTTTGTAAAAAGTTCAGATCGTTCGGGACTCCCGAAAATCGTTTTTTTTTATTTTTGTATTAAGTATACTCGTATACCATTTTTAATGCATAAATATTATTTTTGAAAAAACATTTTTTAAATATATTTCAAGAAGAACGACGTGAGTATGGCACGGTATATCATCGTGATGTAAGAGCCAAATGCTATTGTTGTTATAGAACAAATTCACCCTACTTTTTGCCCTAGCATTTGCCCCATGCATACTTTTATGTACCTCATTTAGAGAACTTAAACCATTCGAGATGTTTATGGTTCTCCTTAAGAATGTAATCCTTCCTATATTTGCAGCTTTAAATTTGTCGTTCTCCTATTTTTTTATTTGCATGTGCCAAATCATGCCTCCGTCTACACCACACCTTAAATATAAAACTGCTCTGAAGGACGGCTCCTTACACTTTGCAACATTGGTTGAAGGTCACCCGAAGGCGTTTCGAACAAATCAAAGCCAGAAAAAAAGGAGAGTGCGACGTGTAGAGATCAGGATGCAGGATTCCGGATTCGGGGAACGGGGAGAGGTGTGTGGGCACTGAGGTGGTGTCAGTTATGAGCTCAATGGCCAAATGCAAGCCAAAGGCTTCAATGAATGAAAGTGAGTCCGAGTCGAGAGTGCAGAGTCCGGAGTGCGGAGTCCAGACAGTCAGACAGAAAGGCAGCCTGAAGGACAGAGTGAAGGGTGGCCGGTAAGTGGGTGGGCGACGCACGCAGACAGGCGACAATAGTGTCCATGTCCGAGTGCATGTCCTCGTCCTGCGGCCACCCCATGTCCTTGCTCATCGCCCGGAAAAACTGCAACGAGTGGGCGGAAAGTGCAGTTGCAGTGCGCATCGGAAAGTGGGAGGTGCCTGTTGCCTTTTGCAGTCGCAGTGGCTTGCTAAACATGGTCCAAACACGAGGCGCTGAAATATGCAGGACATCTTCTCGGGGTCGTCCTCAGCCAAGGTCGCTTGGTGCCGGCTTAAAGCGACTCGGAAAAGTCGCAGTAAAACGCAAACAAACTCGGCAGACGGAAAGGCGGCGGGAAAGGAAAAAAGCGGAGAAAGGGAGCTGGGGCAGAGCAGAAGAAGATATAGACGTTCGTTCAACTTTGGCTGGCTTAGACATTGTCCCGCTGTGTGAGGAATGCCTTTTCAAGGACTGCCACCCACACAAGCACAGCCGCACACCCCCACACACCGACACACCTACACACATGAAAAAACGTAGCATACTTTTTCGAGCGAGTGGCCCGGGTTTTTCCTGGCAACTGGTTTTCTGTCCTGCCACTTGTTCCTGGCCACCTTTCGCCCCTTCTGCGTATCCTCCTTCACACTCCAAGGACTCCCTGTGTCTGTCTGTGTGGAAACTTCAGCTGCGAAGTATGCAATATATTTTTGGTTCCGACTAGAGACGTTTGCAGCTCGTTTTGGCATTTCCGCCCCAAGTAAAACCCACTTTTTTGGGGGCGAAATGTGTCAAGGTCGTTCGCCCGGCTTCGCCACTTTAAACACAAAAACCGTTTGGCTTTAACAACTCGCCGGTCGGCCAACTGTTGCTGCGGCCCAAAACGGATATGCATAAAATGTTGCGTGCCAGCCACGCCCCCTGGACCATTGCCAGAATGCAGCCGCCCCCTGGCGCTCTCCCCTTGTTAACACACAACAAATAACAGATTTTCGGGGTGCGTGTGTGCTTGTGTGTGTGGCGTCTGTGTTTGATTCTGTGGCATACTTTTGGCGCCCGTTCACGGGCCTAACTATAAAATCGGCTGATCCCCTACCACTTGGCACGACCACTTGTCGTTATGATGATTCATGTGGCCAGCCACAGGACCTCGCCATCCCCTCCGTCCATTCCCATCTTTGTGCGCCTTCTGAAAGCCCAAAACACTGCCCGTTGCGAGTGTTTTGTTAAAAGCCGCTCAATCGGAATGCAATTTTCATTTGCCTGTGTGTTCACCCGTGGGGTCAACGCATTACGCATACGCCGGGTATGGCCGCAAATTAAAGTGATTGGCGTCGGGCTAAGCCCGATAAAGCGATAAGGGGACAATTAAGACGAGATCCTGCCCCAGAGCTAATTTGGCAAGGTAAGTAGGCTTGATTTAAACAGGGCTTTGCCTAAGTGGGCGTTCGCTTGGCTTGAACTGGCTTGAAATTTTAAAGTGCCGATTTGTAAAGATCGCTAAATTTAAAGTATGTGCCTATAAAATTGTATAAGATTATAAATACAACATAAATATGTAAGGCTTACTATTTATTTCTTAGGTTTTAATTTATTAACTTTTTGGACCTACCTACAAAGCGATTGCTTAAAATGCAACTAATAAAAAGGAATTATGACTATAACTATTGTCTAAGCTTCAGGTGGGTATTTGTAGTACTATTAGCTTTTACTTTCTTTTATGTCATTAGTTTATTAAATTAATTAAAACCCATTTAAAAAGTGATGACTCTTCCGGTGTATTTAAACGGTAGCGAAGCTCTTCAATACACCAATTCTTGAAATACATTGAAATATACTGCTGCATACTTTTAGTCACTTGTATTAGTGATTTCTACAGCCCAGCAATTTCTTTGCACAGTAGATGCATTTGTTGCTTTTTTCACTCCGGCTTCCCCTAAAATGTACTTAACCCTTGAGCCCCTGACACTCGCCAGCCCCCTCCGCACCTCACCGGCGGTCATCAATGTTTATCAATAAACTGGCAGGCCCGCCTCAAACTGAATGCAGAAAGGCAGGAAGCAGGTGAAAATAAAGCAAACAGCGATGTTCTTTGCAAAACAGCGAGCAAAACTGCCGTCGATACACACCCATTTGCATATACGAAAATAAAGCTCAAAAAGTCAGCGGGCAAAAAAATTGTCAAAAATCAACTATGGGCCTCTTTTTGTTTTGTGTTGATTTCTTGCCCCTTTCGCTGCTGCGACGGCGGCAGCGCTGCCCGCCTTTCTTTTTTTGGGGGGCGGAGCCTTGTGTGGGTACGGCTCTCGTTGTTGTCGTTGTTTTCCGGCTTTTCCCGCTGCCGTCGCGGCTTTTTCACCGAGCCGCCATTGCGTAGTTTTTGCCGGCATTTGTTACATTTTCTTCTTTTTTAGCAATGGGCGTGTGTAGGCAGGCTGCAGGATTGGGTACACAGTTCGGGGGCGGCGGGCGAGTGCGGGGACGGGGGAGGGAGAGGGTCCCTGCCCGCCAGAAAGGGACGGACTGAGAGGGAGCGAGCGAGGAAGGGAGATGGGAATGTAACATGCCAGCTAAAATTAAAACAAAAAATATTAAAACACATGAAGAATGAGCGCTTTTTCACGAAATTATGCTGCGTGTTCAATGGTAAATATGAATATTATATTTTAAAATTCGATAACCCTTATCTGTTTGTCCACTGCACTTCCAGCCCTTGTTGCGGACATGGGTGAATTCGCACCCAACCTCAACCCCGTTGTCTAAAGGGTTAATGCATTACGTTACTTAGCGCACTTTACGAAATTGCAATAACTAAAAAAATACTTTTAAAGGCGCAAGCGGCAGTATTAGCTTGAAGAAATCGCTAAGGTCGTGATGACGTCCTTTTATATACACTTTTAACTATGATTATAAAATTAATATGTTTTATTTCTTTATTAGAAGGTCTGTTAAAAATAATAATATGTAAGTAATGATTCCAGCAAAAGTATGTTAATAAGTTTAATGCCTTCTAGGACCAGTAGTACCGCTACCATAAGACAGTCAAAAGACAAACGTTTTAAAGTTGCCTATCGGAGTACCGGGTATCTGATGGTCATTAGCGTTCTTTATTGTTCATATTTCGCAAATTGTTGCGTTAAGTATGCCTTAAATTAAGTCTAAGCTTGTTATTATGAAACTGTGAAAAGCAATATTTGAGTTCTTTTACGACTTTACGGTATCAATTTTTTACATCTCCGACCTCTGGTGCTGCTTTCGCATGCTGGTCTTTCGTTTGGTGATCCAACACTTCTTTCACGTGGAGTCCTTGGACGACATCCTCCCCTGCATATTGCGGTCACCGCTTCACGGCTCTTTGCTCTACCGTTAATGATTTACCAAATTATGCAGCCGCAAATGTAAAATACACGACTCTGGAGCCTTCGACTCCGGTCCCTCGACTCCTGGCGGCCCTCGTCCCGCCGCTGCCGTCCCTCGACCTCCGGAGCCCTGACCGGAGTCAGTCGCCAATGTTTATTAATTGAAAACGTAAAATTGCATTTTTGGGCTGTTATTGGCCAACCCGCGACGCTCTGTGGCCATTGCCATGATTTCGATAATGCGGTTGCCGCTGGCCACAAAAACAGTTTGTCGCTGTCAGCGCATATGTGTTGGCCCAGCGACGGGCTAAGGGCAGGGGCTGGGCCGACGGTGGCGGGGCAGGCTGCAACGAGGCTGATAATTGGCATCGGGTCAATTGCAGCCGGCGGTTCGGGGTGGGGTTAAATGCACGCAGAATGCAGCGTAGCCGTGCCAATGATATTAAATATGACTTTGTGTCATTTTAAATGTTAAGCACAACTTTCTTTCACTTATTTTGTGCCTCAATTATGGAATTGGACGTTTGCAGTCTTTTTACAGCCAACTGAAAATATTGACTTATCATACAAATGTAAATTATTTTCAGAGGTAAATGCAAATAAAATATTTGCACACGCCTAAAATAAAAAGTCCAACTTAGTTGTACCTCTTAAACAAATTGCTTACAACAAAAGCTTATGTAAGAAACCCAAAATAAGCGGTTCTATGATATCCCTTATAACATAGGCCAGAAACTATTTGTATATGTGCATCTAAGCATTTGTATATTTAGAACACATACTGCTCTCCACAAACGTGTATTTTTTGCCTCAGATTGCCCTCCAGTTTTTGTCCAATTTGGCCAGGCAAATGAAAAAGCAAAACTTTAATCAACGTTTTCATTTGGTTTATTGCATAAAACATTTCTCTTAATTTGAAGTCACCCACACAGGACCGAAACCACTAAGTCCTGGCACAAGACATTGCGTTCGTCCCAACATCAATTCGCTTTCAATGCAGCAATTTTCAAATTTTCAATTCATTTGCAGCGCACATCCACACGTTGTGTTTTCTGAGGGCGGTGTGGGTGTGCAGCCGGCTCATAAATTTAGCATTATGTGCTTTAGATGCCTATCGCATATTCATATACAAATCATCTATATATCACTCGTGTGTGTTGTGCACAGCCCCCTGCCGGGGTGAGTGTGCTCGCCTGTGTATCTGCATCTCTTGGCTTGTTTGCACTTAGCAGCGCGCACACAAGGACTAACGAAATTAAGAAAAATTAGTTGCATGTGCATCCTATATACTGCTCGCATCCGTGCTGCCGTGTCTGTGTGCGTCTCAGGAATCATAAGCCACACTCACACACAAGCGCACTCAGGACGAAAACAGCAACAACAAGGACACCTGGCCTGGGGCATTGGAGTAGACTTCAGCATGATTTCCAGCATTCTACGCAAGACTTTCGGAGCCCGAAGAATTTTTGGCAGGCGATGGGATTATGTCACATGCCTGGCCAGCCATCCGGCCAGAAAGGGACGACCGTAGCCGACGCTCGAGCGGGACAGAGCTACCGCTCACCCTTACCGCACAGTCCAAGTGGCTAAGACCACTTTGCCAGGCCGAATTCGCATTACACCTATTCGAGCCACTTTAATTTCGTTGCCCTCTGCAGGTTTTCGTATGCAAATAAGTAGAAATGAGAGGCTCCGCCCGTACACTGTGTGTGTGCAGGCGGGTCCGCCTAATTGAGCTCAGACTGCCGGAATGCCACTTACACTTGCCTCGTACTTGCAGCCAAGCAAAGTGCAGCAAAACTATTGTTGCAGTCACAAACTGCATGTGGAAATAGACGTCGGGGAGGACTTACTTACGCCGCTTAATTAGTAGGAAGCGGTACACTGGCCCGATATAAGGACGAGTAAAAGACAACGGCATCAGAACTCAAGAAAAAACGCTACTCGAATCCAACAGATTCTTAAAAAATTATTTGTAAGTTTACCATTATTATTTATAAATACCACATTGGAAAACGTAAATGAATTAACATTTTACTAATTTTTTGGCTTATTTTGAAAGTATTCACCATAATATTACTCTGTGTAACATGTCCTTAATGAGATAAGATTATATGCAGACGGTATTTCCATTAAATTATACTTCTTAAATTTTGTTCGGGTATATATACAGTATTGATTGCGAATCTCTAAGACCTGTCTTTTTTAATAACATCTTTTAATCGTCCTTGCAGCGACGAAGAGAGCTGATAGTGGGCGAAGAAAGTTTCTAAACTCTGTCCTATAAAATGAAAATATTTTTACAGGTAAGACAAGGAATTTTTGGGATTCTAAAATATAAGTATGTTGTTCGTAATAAAAGAACTAGGCTTGTATGAACTTTGCCTTATACCAAACCTGTATCATAAAATAAATTAAGCAGTTATGGTTTTGTGTGATAATTATGTTCTTATTTGTATTGTTTTTTAATGTGTACATTTTGCAACAAGAGGACAACTGGCAGATACGAATACTCGTACATCGGGCTAACGGCAAAGGCAACGGCGTAGCGATGAGTGTGTTGTTGTGTGCTCACTTCCGCTGACAATTGTGTCCTCGTTGAGTTTGTCGTCCTGCTTTCCGCCCCTGCCCGCCCCCGCCCTCTCCGCCCACTCAGCGCTCCCGAGCCCATCATCCTTTGGCTGGGGCTAATGATGTCAAATTACTTGCGGGCATTTTTATGTCATAATTAAACTGACAACGAGGGGCAATCTTTTTATTTGAGTGAGCGGCACTTGGCGCTGCAACTGGAAGTGAAACTGGGGCCAGAAAAGTACGCCACGTATGTGTTTCTATTATTTTTTATTTAGGTGCACAATTGTTGCAATTGCAGTTCCTCATCCACGCTCTGCTCCTTGTTAACATACTTAAATGCACACAGTGGGCCAAAGGAAGAGGAAGCCCGGCATAAAAATAAACACTCGCTGGCGCACGTTTGAGGACCTGCAAGTATGCCATGAAGTTTTTGTTATTGCCACTAATTACAAGCAGCCGCTGCCGTTGTTGTTGTTCTTCTAGGGCTATCATTCACTAGTGCGCTTTGTTTGGCCGGGCTAATTTGTTTGAGGGACAAACACCGGGGGAAGCGCGGAGGGGCCTGGGGTGCTGGAGTAATGCCAACCATTTCGAGCTCTAAAGGGACCGAATGGTTGTGCATATTCTAGAATAACTGGATTATACTAAGGGTTAATATTTTTGAGGAAAGGTGGGAAATAGGGCACAAGGAAGGCAGCTTTTCAACAACATACCAACTATTTCAAGTAAATGAATTACTTTTTTTACATTATATTTTATCAGAGAGCTTTATTTTATGACTGTCACTAGTCCCATATCCTCAGTGCTGCGTGAAGCCAAGCAAGGAGCAAAGTATCCTGTACACCCGCCATCTAGTACTGCAGAATAAAACGGAGTCTTAAAATGTGAATCGCGACCGCAATGGATTTCTGTGGTAAGCTGTTCGCAGGCAAGGGGTGGAAATTCCACCTATTTTCCGGCGTCCCCAGTTTGTCTGCGGAGAGGACGACCAGCGACCTCTTTACCGCCCATATCCTTGATCCATCTGAGGCCTGCTCCGGCACTCACCGGATGTGCGTGGCCATTAAAGGCCGATCCCCGCCAGACACATTTCCATAGACGTTGAGTGGACGGCCGAACCGTTCAAACAGTGTAATTCGCGCCCTGGTCGCATCGAGGCAGGGTGGCCGCTGACAATGGTTAAAAATTGTTTCGATGTTACCTGGTCAGAGCCAGCAAACCGGAGGACTGCTCGTCCTTTTTTCATGTGGCTATATATATTTTATTGCTCTGGTAGTTGAAAGGAAATGAAAATTGTTTTATGCGGTTACGCCAAAAAGTATGCGATGCATTTTATTCATACCCGCTCTTTTTTGGCCGCTGCCCATCAGGCATCAGATCCTGGCAACTGGGCCGCAAAAGTTTAAATAAATGTTTGATGGAATGCACAATTGGCCCGGCCACCCAGCACCTCAGTTAAATGTTAATCACCTCCCTGGGAAGCAACCGAAAGTTGGGTGCTTTTTGCATTTGCTTCCCGCAGCGCTGCAGCTGCCGCCACATCCGCCGGCGATGCCTTCGTACAATTAAACTAATTTCCGTCGATGGCAAGACAACTTATTTTGCATCGACAATAAGTTGTCCCCAACTGTCCTCTGGCTGCACATGTCAATCGCCGGGGGCCATCGATTTCATTTCGATTTCGCGACGAGCTCGCCAGCTGCCACTCCCTTTCCCTGCAATCCCCTGAGGTTCCCGAAGCCCCGCGATTTCTGGTCCTGCTCATCAGTTCCTTATTTACAAAAGAAATCATGCAATTTGCATTTGTGTCTTTGCAAGCTGCTGATGCTGATGTTTTCGCTGCTTTGCTGCTGCTGATTTTGTTTTATTTCATTTTCGTCTCGTTTTGTTGAGACGTCAAGTACAGCGATTGGGGGGCAGTGGTTCCCAGCCGGCAAAATTAGACCAAATTATCGCGCTCCTATTAGGTTTTTAATTTTATGAAATTTACTAATAATATAAAGACACATAAATAATGAAGAAGGTCCACATAAAAAAATGTTTGAGAAAAGGAAATTTGGAACTGATGTCAAAACCACAGCAACGCTTCTTTTATTTGATAAAGTTCGTAGAGATATGACTCCTCTTTGAACCATATTAAAAGTCAAACTTATGCCTAGATCTCAAAATATTTGATACTTAATACAATACTAAGACGGCTATTAATTATTTTCCAAAATAAGATATAGGTTCTTTCAAATTAAAAACAAAGTATTTTAGAATTAAAACAAAAACTCTCCAATTCTTAATGACATGTAAAGATTTTAGTTTGTTTACAGAGAAAGTTTAGGTAACTTTACCTAAATCGTTCGGTAAGATAGAATCGTTTTTCTGAATGTGATGCTACATTTTATACCGAGTTTGATGATAAAGTGTTGCTCTTTAGTTAAGTGTTATTAGTTGCGTAAAACCAAACATGATATCAAAAAAGTATTCTTTTAAAACAGACACCTCTTTTCAGCAGTTAACATGACACTGAGAGAGCGCTCTAAAGGATTAAATGACCTTTTTCCAATACGCAGCCGTAACTGAATACACCCTCATCTCATTACAGATGGGATCTCTACACCAACAACCGGTGGACACTGTGCCAACTTGGTCAACTGTCAGGCCATCAGCTGATTTGCATCGAAACGAAGCCAAAGCCACCAGCAGTCAAATTGCCAAGCGCTGTGAGGATTAATTCATTACAAAACCCGTTCAGCACAAGAAATAATAACAACAATCAGCGGAAACCAAAGGACAGCCCTAAGCGATTCCGGATCCGATTCGGAGTCGCTCCTTATTTCTTTCGAGCCCTGTTTTGCTGTCTGTCCTCTTAATGCCACCGAAAACTCATTTGAATTTAGTTTTCATTTAATTTAATTTAATTCGCCTCTGCCCGGCTTCACTTTGCCTGGTGTTTCGCCTGGCTGTCGGTTTTCCTTCATTACGCTTCGGATGGGTCTTGGCTGATTTTCATTAGTTTTTTCCATATAAGTTCCAAATCGATAACGAGCATTCGTCGAAATCATATACATATATGAGTGGATGCCACAGCCAGTAGCTGGACCTGGAGTCGGATTGGGTTGCTCGAGCTGGTGAGGCCGGCATGCGCATTGGCCGGCAGCATCATCATTGGCATCCTCATCGTCATCAGCATCAGCAGCACGCTTAGCCCACGGGCTGCTTAGCCAGGTTCGAGGGCCACAGCCTCAGCCACACCGGCTGCCCAGCCGTTCGAGCCACGTTAAGAAAGCCAAGCCAGGCCATGCCAACTCGGGCAGAGCGGCCTGTGAGTTATGTAAAGCGGCGCTGCTGTGACATAAATTGTTTGCTTTGTCATGCTCCACCGGGCGGATGAGGACCACCAGGACAGTCGGGCTTGATAAGGGGATAAATACCTTATGGATGGCCTAGCGAGGGAAGACATTGCCCCAGGAGCAGAATCAAACTAAGCAATTAATAATCAATTTCATCCATAAAACCAAGCTACGGAAAAGCTTGTAATTTGTGGAGTGTTTCAGTGGAAAATATTAAATTCCACAGAGATAGAAAATACAACATTTTAAAGGCTGTCTCTTGTTTTCTTAGGGAATATTTTGATTTGCTTCACACAAATCTTAACAATGAATAATATATATCCTTTTATGTGCCTAAAAATAATATTCATACGGAAAACAAACATGTTGAAGCTAAACTATTTCCAAATATTACATTTAATTTTTGAAAATAAAGTATTTATCTTTTACCTAAAACTCAATGGGAAAGACTTATTTTTCTTATTCCCTAAACAACCATCAGTAATTTTATTTCCTGAAACGACGTCTTCCTTTAATTGCAAAGGTGTTTAGACCGAATCTCTTCATCTCGGTCCAGGCGAAACATCCAATTTTAAGCAGGACCCAAGTGATGAATTAGCATACGTTTACAGCGCCAAGAAGACAGGCCCGCCCATCCTTTGGCCACATGCAAACAAGCTAAGTTTAACCCTTTGTTGCCGGCCCAAGACAGGCGTCTTCATCGAGATAATTAAAATGCATAATTATGACGAAAATGCGACAACATTTTCCTGGCAGCAGCAAATTACGACAAATGCCGACAACGCATTTAGAAATGCAAATCAATCAGGGGGATGGACTTCAGTCCTGGCGATGGACAGAGGGGTATGGAAATGGGCCGCCGTCTCAAGTAGGCAAACCCAAAAGTCCGAGTCGAGGCATTATCATTTGGATACGCTTTTGTGTGTGACGGGAACCAAAAATCAACTTCTAATTAGCATAAAATTTCATTCGACAAAAGTTTATTGAGTTCTGCATTAATTGTGCGGCCCGGTCGGACGAATAACCCTTTAAGATCTCGGGGTAGCGGGGGTCCGGGATTGGGCGTCCGTAAGGTGCGTAGACAATTAATCTTGAAATTGGGCAATATTTGACTTTTGTAGTCGCTCTCGCCGGTCCTGCAACCCCTCCTCCCCCGCAGCAGGCTTTTAATGGGCAAATTTGAATTGCTAATATGCGGTGACTGGTTGGGGGAATCAGACAGTTTTTTGGGGGCCCCGATGTTGACATATCGAGCCATATAACATAATGAACGCTTTTGCCGCAGTTTTGCATATTTTCCCCTTCCTTCCTTTTTTCCGGTCTATTTTTATTAATTTTCTCCCAATGGCCAGCGCATTCTAATTAGTGTTAGATCTCCTATCTGCCAAACAGGATTTTTATGGACTTTTTTAATTGAAAAATCAAATGGAAATGGATTTAGAAAAATGGAAAATACCATGCGGAGATAAGAACAATGTTAGTGGTTTGGTACTGGTGGACTTAATGACGCTATGTTCCACATAAAGGTGTTATTTTTGCCGCGTGGCTCAAAAGCAGTGAAATTTATTCACTTAGAACGCAGTCAATTACGAAAAAATTTGCCTAATGAGAAAATTACATTTTGCACTCTCCCACTTTGGCTCCCTGGAATGAATTTTAGCAAGCCATCCTGCTCTTTGCCCTTTAACTAATTGCAGGCAAACAAAATTGACACACAGCTAACGCAGAGGAGTGTGGCCAGCTATAAATTACAGAAGGTAGCTAAATAAAGATGGGACGGTTGTCTACAAAATGAGGAGGTTATGAACGATTTTGTGTATAGTTCAAATATATAGTTGAATGCAGTTTTTTTTACATATATTAGATGTATTTAAATAATTTCGGCTGCACTATCTTAGCAGTACTCCGGTTATCTGCAGAGGCATTCTGCTGGGTCGATTCCATTTAAGTCGGCGTCCACACTGTTCCTAGAAAAAGGCTAGAAGATTAAACTATTTTAATTTTATTTTGAATTGATTTGAAGTGGGCATACCAATGCTAGTGACGTTTTAAAACGGAAATCTACGGCAACGAAACAATTTGTTGTGACTTAAGCTCGCCATATTATTATAAAGCTCTGACTTGGCTTCAAAATAGCTGTATTGGCTGCACAGCTGCGAGGGCAGGATGCCAGGAGTTTGGTCCTGGCCGGGGCGCAATCTAATTGCATACTTTCGGGCGCATAACTTTGCACTAAAATTAACCTCTAACCTATTTTACGCTGCTTCCCGCCAGCGGCCCATATAATGAAGGCCATAGCCCGGGTCCTGGCTGCGGATGCAAATGAAGAGCTGCACGAAGATGCCAAAGGACCTGAGCAGCGCATGGAACCGGAGGACCAGAACATCTGGCAGCCAAAGGACACGACCGCCAACGCGCGTGCAACCCTGCTACCTTCCGCGCTCGCGGGGCCAGAGGTCAAGGAGGTGGGCGCGCAGGTAAGTGAGACCTGGCAGCAACAACACTGCAATGCCATCATCATCGCCATCAGGAGCAGCAGCTCGGTCTTAATTGCACGAATTTCATTTTATATAAATGAACAGCAATTTGGATTGGAGGTCACCGCCAGGGAAAGTGCCTGTGTGCCCAGCTGAGTGAACATCGAAGGCAGGTGTGTTTGCGTTCATCTAACTAACAAATAATGTGAACATAAATGTAAAAAGTGAACGAGAACTTGGCTGTGATTGATTTACCTAATATACCTTAGTTCGGTATTCTTTTAAATGGTTTTACTGGTTTGCTGGATGCCAAAGCCTACATATAAGAATAGATATGCAATAATATGGATCCGAAACAAAAAAAAAAACAAATCCCAAAATTTTTCATACATTAGGGACATTATTTTAGGTCAATCAGGCTTTAGGCAAGGCATGGCTTTCAGAAGTTAAGATGTCAATCGCAATGTTAAAAATGGTTTACATTATCAAATATACATTTTTATTTTTGGGATTCAAAAACCAAACAATGTTTTGAAATCATTTCGAAAAGATATAATTTGTGTTTAATAACTATTGCAATTCTATATATCCCTTAAAAATAATAAAAAATAATAATGCTATTACATGTTATTCTATTCTAAATGGTTAGTTTCAGAAAAAAAAAGGAAATCAATTTAAGTCAAAGTTTGTATATCATTGCAGTTAGAAGACATACTAAATGTTAGTACCACTATGTTAATTTTTTAAATTTTGTTTTCCAGTTAATCCTATGGTAGCCATAAGATTTATTTGTCCGATCCGGCTGGCTCCGACTTATTTATTACCTGCAAAAGAAAGAACCATTTTGGGAAAGTTACAGCTCGATAGCTTTAAAACGGACGGACAACCGGACGGACAGACGGACATGGCTAGATCGACTCGTCTAGTGATGCTGATCAAGAGTATATAGACTTGATGGGGTCGGAAACGTCTCCTTCACTGCGTTGCAAATTTCTCATAATACCCTCTGCAAGAGTATAACAATTTTGGTTTCATATATTTTATTTTATTTAAGAGAGTTTAACCTATTTACCCCCGTACCCGCTTGATTTGTCGGAAAGAATGTAAAAATCAGAAGGAAGCATTTTGGAACCGATTAACAATATATTTTCGTGATCAGGATAGCAAGCCGAGTAGATCTAGCCGTGCCGGTATTACCATAATATTACCCCCTATATATAATATAAACAGGAGCCGTTATTTTAAACAAATAATTTTCTCAACATTTTAAGAAGTTAAACTGAGCCCTATTTTCACGTAATTTCTATACCACATATCTTGGAAAGAATTTGCATATTATTCTAATACCTTGATACAATTCTTTTTACCCCAAATGAAAAATGTAAAGATTGCAGTTGCTTTTTAATTTTAAAAGGCAACCAAGCAAGTGGCGCCTCCATTGACACTAATCCAACCCCTGCACTCGAAAATCACTCTTGCGCAAGTAATTGACACCAATTTCGGGGTAATTATGACAATATTCAAGGTTCTTATTCTAGCCAACGTCAGCATAATTGTATACAATGGCAAATTTAATTTGCGCACACAAAATGCATTATCATGCGCGTCCTCAGAATAAAAGGGTCACTGTGTGTGGGTGCACACTCCTGTGTTTATGAGTCAAGTAAGGCAAATACGTGATTTGAATTTTAATATTTGCTCATTGAAAGTGGAAAACCAGCTGGAGGCGCAGAGGAAACTATGTCAGGGCAGCGTACGACACCAAAGGCGAAACCTAAGTGGCAAGTTGATTAGTCATTTTGCGCCAGATTGGCTGACTATAAATGAGAGGGGAGTTGGCCAAATACTTAATGAGTTCTAATTTGCTACTAAAAACAATATTAAGGTACTTAAAAAGGTAACGATAGTCACTCGTAGTAAGGACTCTACTAAATACCATATTTTCAGCTAAAATATTCTACCATTTAGTAGAACCCACCCTTGGGTGTTTCGGTTTCCCCAACCCGTTTTCGGTGTCTTCTTTTCTGCTGCTTAACAGTCCAAGCCCGTCCACTCGCCCCTTTCCAACGGAAATTTTTAATTTATTACGTCTGTCGATGATTCTTCTACTACTTTTTATGGCGATTTAAGCAACATTTTTTCCGCGCCCGTCATCCCCTTTCTGTTCCTTACCCACCCACATCATACATACATGTGCACAATGCGAGGCGAATACGAAACTCGCGAAATTCGTAATTTTGCATTTTTATACAAATTCCGCGAGTTTGTTCTTATTTTTGTTTTCGGCCCAAACCAGCCAGGGGTGGGCAAAAAGTGACAGGGAGCGGCCGGGAGAGAGCAGAACAGCAGGAGCATTGTTTTCCTTAATTAATGTTTAATCAGCAGGACTCGAACAAACGGCCAGCGTCCGTGGCTGCTGACCAAAGCAACGAACCACACGCGATAATGGTCAAAATAATAAAAATGAACAGCTGAGCATCAGCCGGAGAACAGAACCGAGCCAAACCGAACCGAACCCACCCAAAATGGAAACGGGGGCTTGCTTTTAATGCTCGGGTGTGCGGCTTAAGGTGGCGCTCGCGATTGCGACGTCCTGCTGCATCCTCCACATGGCTCGCATCTTCGTTGGCATCCTTTTTTACCAATTTCCAGTGAACCGAAACCCGCGCGTTGTTTTCGAATCCCCCAGCCCCAGCACACCCATAGTTCTACCCTTAAAACTGGGAAACCGGGGCAGGGGCCGCGTTGGCCTGGGCAATGCAAAAACGTAAATGAAAACAAATTCGCGGCCAAGAAAAAATTAACAAAACACAAAACAAACTTTTGGGCGTATGCGGAGGCAGCAGGATGAGCTGGGCCGGCCTCATACACCCGGATCAACAAGGTATGGGGCCAGCATGGGACTGTCGCTGCACATTTCCAACGTGCACGTACCCATAATCAGTCCGAGGGTAGGTGGACGGCTGGAATGGTGCCCTGAAAGCGTCTCGGGGCAGCTGGGTGGCGACCATTTGGTCAAGCGACAGTTCCCCCGAAACGGAAAAAATGTAAGAGAAAGTTGCTGGCTGAATTTACGCGAAAATAAAAGAATTTCCGGGGGTAGGGCCGCAAGGGGTTGAAGCGCTAAAAATGGCAATGCAAAAAATCGCCGGTCGCCAGGGTAAGCAGCTTCAATTGAGGAAGTAGGTGGGTGGGGGGAGGGTCGCGGCCAGACGACAACCGAAATGGGTGCACCCCACCCCCATTCACCAACCCACCGGGCTTAATCGGACCTGGAGCGATGGTCAATTGCAAGCCAAGTTCTGACTTAAAGGTGTGTAGCTATATTCGAGGGATTGGGGCTGGGGTATAGGAAGAGGAATAGATTGGAATAGGGATCTATGTGGTTGGTAAGTGTCCGTAAGTTCGCTCCTACAATAAAATTGCTGATTAACAAAGGTTTTTAATATCATGGAGCGACCTAAAAAAGAAACATTCCAATAATGGTTGCATGAATACATTTAAATAACTTCACTTACTCTCTGTAATGAATGACTGAGAGAAGTACGACCTTTTTCTTATACTTTCCATCTTTGTGATGGATTCTTATGTTTCAATGACTCATACCTCTGGTGCTCACATCAGGACACTTACATATTTGTATACCTGCCTCCTTGCAACTCTGAGGAGCACAACCTTCAAAAACTCTTGCCACTCTGAATCAATAATCAATACATGCATGTAGGGCTTGCCGAGGGAAAAAGTTGGAATGCAGAACCAAGAGCCTTTGCCGGCTGAAAGCCCGTAGGTACTCCAGTACATACCTGGATCAACAATTCTGCTGTGCGGCTGAAATTCTAATTTACTTAAATTACATTTTATTCCATTCAATAACTTAGAATGCCTTTGGAACACTCGCACACACAGACGGCGAGCTAAACACGTAACCGAAAACTTACATGCACCGAGGGCCAGACAGAGAGAGGGGATCGAGAACTTTTGCGACGTAATGAAAACCTCCTAAATGTATGCAATGAAATGCATTTCGAGGCGTACCCACCCAACCAGAAAGCACCGCCCAGCCCCTAGCCACCCGGCGCCTCCCAACCCCTCCCAGATACACGACTGCAACTTGTACTAATAATAATGCAAATGTCTGCCTGTCATTTCTGTTCATTTACTTAAAGTTCCTTCGGCCCCGCACCACAACGCATTTGGCCGCCCCGAACGAGGGGCTGGGGAGGGGGGAGTCCTGGCGTCAGAACTTAACTACGCATACTAATACATGCATAGGCAAAGCCATCCGCCCACCCCCAGCACCCACCCCGTCCATTTGTATAGCCGAAAATGCACACCAGACTTTTTGGGTCCTTTAACTGAATTAACTTGTACGGCATGGCCTCCCCAGGACACCCAGACCGGGCCTAGGACAACCCACCGCCTGCTGTACTAACCAACTATTGTGCGTCACTCGGAGACGGAGACGGAGACGGAGAAAGAGACGGAGCCGGGCAGGGCGGGGGAGAAAGGACGCAGGACGAAGGAGCAGAAGACGGCGACGGCGACGGCGACGACGATGGGGGAAAATCCTGCCCAAGCTACGTTCTCATAACATTTTCGTTTGTAAATTTTGAATTTTCGTAATTCCAAATGAGAATGCAAGCCCGCTTCAGCCCCGCCCCCACAGCGCTCTCCACCCGAAATCACCACCCGGCCCTCCCCGCACTGCGGCAGACTTAGACTTGGTCATTTTATGCGTTTGATGCTAATTTTCCAAGGCGGTTTTGGCAGCGTTGGCAAGGACACTGCACTGGTGTTGGTGCGGTGTTGTCAGGCACTCCGGCTATGTGTTGGTATGCGACGGGGAGGGGGAAGGGGAGCATGGGTGTGTTTCGGTTTCCGTTCTGGCTCGATGGCGTCCGAGGGGGCAGTTGGGCTGGTAGCTTTGTTAATGCCAAGAACTTAAGCAGCCGTAGCGTCGTCATCATCATCACCACCATCATCAGCAGCGCCGTCGTGATCATCATTGTCGACGTCCATGTCCGAAAAGGGGGTAATTCGCCTCTGTGTTTGTGTGTGGACAGATTTATAATTGTGCTGCTCCTTGTTGCTGTTGCTGTTGCCGCCGCTCGCTATGTACCCGAGACGTGAGCGGAAACGCCGGGGAGCAGCAAGTCATCTACATGAGTGCAAGTAGCTGGCTGCATGTCCTGACGCTTCCTAACGCTTCCTGTCCAACACAGCCCACTGGCCAAGTTGTTGTTGCCGCTGCTCGCTGGGTTTGCTGTGCTTGTTGTGTTTGTTGTGTTTGCAGTTATCGGTGCGGAATAGGCTTTTGTTTTTGGGCAAAATAAGGAAACGAGGAGGCTGCAGCCAGAAAGGGACGGCTGCAGTCGGCAAAGGACAGCGACAGTGGCAGCTTTTAATGTATGCAGACAAGTGCTTAATTAAGCCAGAGTCGTGGTCAAGTTTCGACCAAGGGGTCACCGATTAGATAAGATTAAGCCTACAAAAAGCAGGTCTTACTTTTAAACTTGGTTTGGAAACAGCTCTTGTGTTCGGTAGGTTATGACTTAAATAAACATAATTTGCCGAAGGAGAATTCAGCTATAATATTAAAAATGTACCTAAAAAAGGCAGAAAAGCAAAGGAAAAGACGTGAAGTTTTCAACTTGGGATCATCTTTGAACTACAATTTTTTAAAAAACAATCAAACCCAAATCTTTTTTTTAAAGTTTTGCGTTATATAAAAGTACAATTTTACTGTAAAGTAATCTCTTTAAGTCCGACTTTATGGCAGAATTGGCAAAACGTCATAAGGACCAAGCGAACATTTTTCAAAAACATACATATATAATAAGGCAAATGCATATTGTCGAAAAACACATTCTATCGTTCCCTAGGATTGATAAGCTTCCAATAGAAGATTAACTATTATAATAATAAGCATAGGTAAATTGTTTCGTTAAGTACAAGCATTTCTGGTATTGCACGAGTATTACATTAAGATCTTGTAAGTTGGTATAATAAGCCCATTCTGAAATACTCCAATACATTGATTTTCGATGTTCCCACTGTTGTCAAGACGCCCGAGCAAGGACCTTCTGGTAGATAACGATCGAGAATACTTGTTATCCCCTAAAACCTGAACCCCCCAAAAACTCGGCCAGCGCCGCCAGTGCCTCCCGACTAATTCATTTACACTGCAATAGTTCATTTATATATGAAAACCAAGCTCCGGCACACGAACCCATGAGCAAGAGACAACTCGAGCCAACTTATGTATTATATGCGAGCTTAGATATGTACGTGCGAAAGGACAACATGCAACTAAATACATGCACAGACCGATGTCTAATTGTACATACACACACATTATCAAGCTCCACACACACACTTGGGCCGTGGCTGTGTGCGAGCGCAAGACATGGACATGGACAAAGTATGTTGGTGTCGTCGTCAAATGAATCTCATTTGCATTTAAATTAGGAACCTCGAAGAAGCAGAAGCAGAAGCCGAAGCCAAAGTTGATGGCATCGGGACCGGGGGAGTGGTGTCCATGCGGCTGTCCGCCTGCTCCACCTCAGTCCCTGCCATCCCATTCCATCCCCCTTGCCCAAGAGCCCCTTCTCCCAGCCCTTGCCTGGCTGCATAAAATCTGTTTCAACATTTCGATAAATTTCCTTGAGGGGGCTCGGCAGTTTGCTTTTCGGGGCCATCGCTGCAATGTCTTTCCAATTCGGCTTAGTTAGTCTCGGGGCTGGTGTATTTGGGGCTCGGGGTCTTGGGCGTGGGGCGGGTGACTTCTGAATGCATAAATGTTGATAATAATGTTGGGTAAAACTTGATTTGTTTAGTGCTCTCGAAGCATACACAGCAGCCCGGGCATCCATGGGATACATGCGCACAGCGCGCCGTCTCTTTCCCGCCCACTCGGCCAATACATAATGCACATAATGAGTATGCAGATGGAGTTGCAGATGCCTCGGATGCAGTTGTGGTCGAATCTGGCCTGCAGCGGGCACAGAGTACGAGTTCGATGGCTGCGGGAAAGATGCTGCACCATGGGACGAGGTCTGTTTAATTGCAAGACGAATTGGGAGTTTTCAACCTAACGTTCTTGCTGATCTTACAATAGATAAAGGTAAGGCACGGAAATTATTGGGTCTCATTGGGTCTTATAATAATATAGCTTCTTATGAAATGAAAAGAAAATACTTTCAAAATAAGAATGTTAACCCAAAATAAAACAGAGAAGCATTCTAGAACCACAATCATATGACATATGATATCAAACTGACGGTGTCGTCCGATGGTGTCATATAATTATTCATTATATACCAGTGTGGGATTAGTTATAACCTTATGTGAATGATTTTTCTTTTTGAACTTGAATCCACTTCGACCCACTGTGCAAATAAACACCAAACAACTCTCAACACTCATCTGCATATTGACCATTAGTTCTAATCATTTTATATGCCTAAAGAGACAACAACAGCAGCCGAGCGAGTCCTGGCAAACAACAGACAAAGCAGACATTTCTGTCTTTGTCATCTCGGCCAGCACACACACTGACCATTAGAAGGGGCGGAGGATCCAGGGGTCGGATGCAGCGAGCAGGACCTCGACTTGCATATACCTGCATATAAAATAATCTGTTTACTATAAATATCATTTCATATGCAACGTAAATACATAAAAGCCAGCTCGCACACGAGCTCGAACTCACATCAAGTGAATTTGCAGCACATCAAAGTTATACGAAATATGCATTAAACAGGAGGGATGGAGGGGTCGGGCGGGTCTCAGGACTCAGGTCTCAGGTCTCGGCCGCCCGATGTCGTTGTCCTGCTCAGGGCTGTTGTTGTCTGCTGCATATCCTTAGCAGCCTCGTTCGGGCATGTGTTTGTGCATTTTTGAGTTTCTAATTATAAGTGATACTCAATGTCCACATATAAACACCCCGGCCCGAGAGCCACAACTACACGCACGGAGCGCAAATTGGTAATTTGCAGACGTCCTCCAAGGCGCCTGGAAGTATGCAATGCAGTTTATCCCAGCA
The DNA here is from genome assembly GCF_025231255.1 of Drosophila biarmipes. Lineage (NCBI taxonomy): Eukaryota > Metazoa > Arthropoda > Insecta > Diptera > Drosophilidae > Drosophila > Drosophila biarmipes. Next base: position 4,694,904 of record NC_066615.1, on the reverse strand, counting down.
CATATATATCCTGGCTCACTGCAGCTGTTGTAAATTCGTTTATTGCCCCCAATACATAATCGACCTATGTGCCACTACATAAGGACGTACAGCCACGGCGAGTGCAGAATGTAATTGTTACATAAGCAACGCCTTCGGCCGCAGCTCGACATTTCTGATTATACACATTTTAATTAAAAATATTCGTCAGCTCCCTGCCCCGACCCGAAAGTACAACTTGAACGATTTTAAGCATAAGCGAATTATGCAAAACTTTTGATGTTTTTCATGGCCCAGCCAGTCTTCCCTCCTCCAGCCCTGTAATCACGCATTTTGATTTTAGTTTTCATTATGCCCAGGTCCTGGACGTCGAGCGCTACTCAGCATAACATTCACCACTGTGGAGTGGATAACCACAGGCCCCAGCTTCAAGCTCCCCGAAACCGAAGCCAAGCTGCTTAGCATTGTCATCCATTTGCTTATTTTGCATATTCATAATTTTATTTTACGTATTTCAATTACAATACCATCACAGAAAACGCTCTACTTAGAACAATGGAACTATCAGAGTGCCTGCTGAACGGGTTGAGTGGATAGTAAAGGGACGGGGGGAGCTCTGTCCTCTGGTCCGGATATTGTTGCTAAGTAAAAAGGGTATTATTTCATAATTAATTATTCTTCTTTGCTTTACAAAGTTAGTGTAAAAGTAAAGATGTATTGTGTAATCCACATTTACCAGCTCGCATAGAAAGTTTTTCTGAGTTGCAAAAGAATGATCGAAAGACCTTGTTTCGAAATATACCTTGATTAAGCATATCCGGCGAAAAGTTTTTGCTTATTAACCTATAGTTCCTTGGTTTTCTCCGTTAAACCTATTACTAAGTTCTATCTGAAGACGACTATTTGTTATTCAAAAATGAATTAAACACCCCAAATTGTCTTCGGCGCGATGAAATCTTTCGGTGACATTGACGGGCCAAAGTCACAAGCCAAAGGAGCAGCCATAATATATTGATTACAAGTATGAATAGCGGAGGCAGCAAGGGCAGCAGCGTGTCTATGAGGCAGACTGGCTTGGCCCGGATCCTTCACAAAGTGCGTCCTGGCTGCGATGTCGTCATATATGCGGTTGCCTTTTGTCACGGCCACAATAACTTACTCATTTTGCTCAATAATAAATGCAATTATGTGCCGGGATCCTCGGCAACCCCTGCGTCGCCAAAAAGAGGACGCAGTGCAGCCCAAAGGACCGAAGGGACGAACAACAACCAAATTAACTTAGACACAAAGCCTGGGCTGACGACGAAGCTCTGGAGTGTGCTGTCAGTTCTTGCCCCAAAAATTTGCATTTTGGCGCAGCTTCCCGAAAACGCCTTTGTTTAGATTTCGTTGTGAATTTAATTTATTGGAAAATTAGCGCATGACACACACAAGCTGCAGAACTAATTGAAAGGGGTGGCAAAGTGTCTGGAAAGATGAGTTTGGGGCCAAGACAAGGCAGCTGCATGCAACATGAGTCTCGCATAATCTTAACATATTTAGCAGTCTGAATTAATTAATGACCACGCCGAGGCGGCCAGACAATTACTGGCAATTAGTTTCGGTCTTTCAACCGACTTGGCTAAGTAGTTGCAGCTCCTGACTCCCTACTTTCCGTAATTAGCACATTCTTATTTTACCGGTGTTAACAGGCTCTTGGCACGCAGATTACCACAATTGTGGATAATAATCACGCTGTTTATCCGTGGGAACTTGGCTCATAGTTATGGCACGCTAAACCTAAAGTGTTGGAGCGCAATTGCCATTCGAAAACTTTTAAATAGGAATAGGAAAAAAGTGGGATGAATAATAATTTTACTGATTGTTAAAAGAAAATATAAAATTATATTTTTTCGGCTTTTATATATAGTTTAACTATAAAAATTCTTTAAACTGGCATAACTTAGAATACTCATTATCGTACATTTTGTATGGAGTTATTGACATCACATTTGTTTGTGTGCATAACAACCCCTGCCAGTAGTTACACTTTCCCTCCCGATGAAACGTTGTAAGAAGCAAATTGTGTATTCCTGACATTTCCTGCCGTTCTGCCCTCCCGCACATGCTTGTAATTAACTTAAATGATAATAAATAACTTTTAATATTTTATTAATTAACTTCCGCTGTGCGTACCGCACCTGGGCTAGAGTTCAGCACTCGGAGCCCAGCACCGTAGAGGGCCGAGGATGCAGGGGCGGACCGCATTAAAAACGCATGGAAAATTAAACCCTGTCGCAAAACCGATTATTTCAGCTTGATTTTTTGGCAAGTCCTTCATTAAAATGTCATTCGGCACAGGAAATTGAAACATTTAACATTTGCGAGTGGCATACGCCCTGTAATGTGCAAAAAGTGCGTTGCCCGTTTCGTTGCGAATGGTTTTCATTAATTTCCAAAGTTTTCACAACTTTTGTGAGTTCGCTGGCACGCAATTTGGCTGGAATTAGTTCGACTATTTCCTGCTCCGCAATCGCATTTGGCTTGCAAATGCCGGGACCCCTTTCGCCCCACCAATCATTCAAAATGTAGTCTAATTTCGTATTACATAAATGTCGGCCTCGGAGTCGCAGAACTGAGGCTGTGCCAGTCGGAGGAACCCCCTGTCTTGGGGTCCGCGTCTCTCTGGACTTGGAGTCGGGTATCTTCGATATCCGTGGTCCGGTATAATTTGTGCGCGTTTAATTTGTAATTCTATTACCCGGGCAAAACGAGTAGACTTCGGCCAACTGGTTCTCTCCTCATCTACTCCGGCCGAGTCGCCCCTGCCTCTCTCAATTATGTTAATTCGAGCTTCTGTCGAAACAGTTAGAGTCGCGGCGACCGATCGATCGCTATCGATCAATTCGCTTGTCCGTATAATAATATGAAAATTTAGCATTTCCGCTGTGTGTATCGCCGGTGAGCGGGGGATTGTGAAATGGACTGCTTTGTTTATGGCACGTTCGCGGGCTAATTTGTGTGCATAAGATCTCCACTCTAAGTGCGGTCGTAAATTTTGCGGGAATTCGGAGGGAACGGACACTTTTGCGGCTTTTAAATATACATTTTTGGGAAATTATCACTCCAAAAGTGGTATGAGTACATGTTAATTAGACATCACCGAGGACCCAGCTAGTTTCGGCAAGTCAAAGTTTTAAAATGTGTCTAACCCATAATAAATTAAAATTAGAATAGTTTTAATAGCGCTATAGAGCAAATATATTATAAAATAATAAAATACGGCGTAATGTTTATTGTTTTCGTGATTCATCCAAAATTTAAACGAAGAATACGAAGGTGTATGGAGTTCTTCCCCGCTTCCAAGTTCACTGCCGACCAAAATTACTATAGCTTTTGCATTCGTATAAGAAAGGTTCCGAGCTTTTATATCAGCTCAAAATATATTTTTGTACAATATTGCATTTCTCTAAGAACTAGAAAAAAATTTTTTACTTAGAAATAGTATATAGTATAGTATGGTACTAAACGCAACTAGGGTATACTAACATAGGATTGCAGCCACAACTCGCCCCAGTCTAGAGCTACTCGTTATAAAATCAACTCGCTTAGCAAATTAAACTCTAGTCTATTTAGTGAAGAATGAAATACTTAGTGTCCAAATCAGTTTTCTGATTTTTTTCATTTGAACAAATCGATCGTCTTCTTCTTTCATTTAAATAAAAATTAAAAAATAAAACCTTAAATTATAAATAAAAAGTTCAGTATTTAGACACGATTTTCTAGAAAAGAGGCTCCCTAAATGGATCAAATTGCGTTTGGGTAACCCAGATACCAGATCCCTTTTGCAATAGCTTGCCATTTTTGTTGTTGTGTGCAAAACACCCGGTTGACTCAACTAAGCCCCTGGAACCCATTCAAATCCGTTTCCCAACAGCTGGCGCCCGTTTGGGTTCACGTAACCTGGCCAAAAGCAGACCAACCGAGCCACCCCATCCCGCTGCCGACGGACCACATGCCTCCGCGCACTCCCAAGGCAAACTGATGGATGTGGATGTGGAAGCGTACGTGCCAGCATCTCGGCATCTCGAGCGAAAGCCAAGGAATGCCCAAAGAACTGGAGCAGCCACTGTGACGTCACGGCCGGTGAGCAAAAACTGCAGGAGAAACCGGAGCCAACGAAGGCTGAAAAAAGGGGAAAAACAAAACTGAACGAACGAGTTAAAAGCGCTGGCCAGTTCGAGTGAGTGGGGCGCAATTGAGTTAAGAGCGGTGGCAAGGAAAGCAGCCAGCTCAAGCAGCAGCCAGAGGAAGGAAGTAAGAAGTGGAGACCCCGACGGGAAAACGCCGGGGGGTGGGTGCACATTTCGAGAGTGGCAAATGAAGCAACCGGTTTGCCAGGGATTGGCAATGGGGAGCTCGGGCGGGGAACTGCAAATGCCGTCAATTTGGCCAGCTCGACTGGGCTGCTTAGTGGGCTAGGTCGTGTAGGAAGGAAGGATCCACTAATTGCTTGGGTGGCGCACATTTTTTCACTCAATTGCCAACTGGAGCATGAGGACGGAACTGAAAGTGGAGGGTGCTCCAGGGAATGGATGCTAAAATGTGTCAAAAGTTTTGGATTAGTCGATGGCGAATAGAACACATTTGCATCGGATAAAGGATGATTGATGACGCCGGTGGAGAAGTGACTCGAGCACGAATTCCTATTTAAGCAAACAATTAAAATTGAAAAAGATTAAATCAATTCAAAAGGATTCCAGGCGTAAGAACTCCACTTGTTTTATTAGTGCAAATAAATAAATAACCGCTATCAAAACAACACATATAATTTATTTGGTGGGTAAATTTTGAGTTAATAAATCTGAACTGAAGTACACTGTCCTATACTCTATCATTTGGATTTTTACGAAATGTATTAAGTAAAAATATAAATAAGGTAATACTTAATTTTGAGAGAATTTATTATGAGCTAAAAAAGTCTATATTCTTTTCAAAACTAGTAAACTGTAAAATGTAAGATTTTATGGTGTAAGAACCTTTGTTCAAATTGCACACATGATTATTGATATTATTATAATGGTGTTAAGTTATTATACTAATAACCTGAACAAGAAAAAGAGTATATAATCGTTCTGAATAAAAACTAGCCATACATCTTTAAGAGACCACCTCTTGATATTAATTACCTTTCAAGGAAACGCACACACCAGCATAAACTAATCAAACAAATAATAAACCATAAATTAGAAAAGCACTTTCGGAAAGTAATCGCACTCATAAATTTGATGCGGCTTAGGTAGATTAAAGCTGTCACAAATCATAAATTCGCCGCAAAATCAACCGAAAATCGGACGAAACTCGGAGACAATTTAATGATCCCCTCAGTGCCGGCTGTTGTAATTACAGCACTAGGAGGAGCTCCCTCGCCGTTGGCCAACACCATCGATTAGCATGCCAAAGCTGGTTGGAACTGGTAGGAGCAGTGGACCTCAAGCCGCGGCCTGCTGCCAGCCACATCAGCATCATCAATAGACGGTGAACTCCTGCTGCTCCTCATTCTGCACTCCATCTCATCTGCAAGCCACCTCCACCTCCGGCTCCGGTTTAAGCCAATAGTCAACGTCCGCCGCCCCCCGCAGCTGGCCTCGTCATGTAACTTAACCTCATTGACCAAACGCATTCGACGAACATCAAATGTGAATTAGTGCACTACGATTGCGGCCGCCACACACAGATACACGGAGCACAGATACTCGGCACAGATGCAATTGGTAGGTCTTCAGTACTTGCTTTTGTTGTCGGCGGTTGGTCGGCGGACAGAGTCTTGCAGTTGCTGGCCCGACCGGCCCGGACCGCTTCTCATCGCCGACCGTTGACGCTGCTATGCATGCATAATTCGCAGGCATAATTTAATTTATAGACGAGGCAATTGCATTTGCATAGGACAGCGCAAGTGACTTAGGCGAGGTCCCGGCTCCTCGATCTGCTTCTGCCCCCCACCAGCACCCACCTCGTACCCTCCCCCTCTCCAGATTCGAAATTATTACAAGACCCCGGCCTGGACCCAAAAAAGTGCAGCGAGAAAAGGCGAACGAAATTTTAATTGCACCGAATATGCAACCGAGTTGGGAGGGAGGGCTACGGATCCAAGGAAACCTCCTAAGATGTGTGGTCCCGTGGCATATCACTAAAAGCCAACGCAGGTTAATGGCGTAAATGTTAACAATGGACGAGGAAGTGTAAATCTTGGCCAGGCCAAGTCCCTCCAAAGAGCACAGAAAAAAAAAATGTCAATTGTACTTCTTAAACTTGAATATCTTATCGACAAATAGAAATGGTCTCTATAACACGGTAAAAAACGTTGGGATTTTTTATAACCTATTTATTTGTAATTTTTAAGACCCTATCTTTTATTTTTAAAGTGCCAAAGCACTAAGAAAATTGTAAAATACAAATAAAGAAAACAGGAAAGTATCTAGTTGTATAAACCGAAGAGTAGTAACTTAGGAACAAGTTTTTTTTTATTTTCTTTTATTTATTTTTTTGATCTATTTAGACGGACCATGTGTGATTTTTATGGAAGGCTAAAAAAAATGTATTACTACCACCCCAACTTTAGTCAGCTTTATTTTCTGGTGTGTATTTAAGCCAACTTAGCTGGCCAGCAAACGACTCGGACTCGTATTGAGTCGCGACCACCTGGAATAGAAGACGATGCAGCTTGTTGTTGGGAGCATTGCTCTTTTTGTGGCTAAAAGTGCTTGGATTTCTGTTGTCTGTTTAATAGGGCTTGAAGTTAAGATCGGACTTTATGGAGAGAACTGTTAATAAAACAAATAATTTTAAAATAAACAGCAATGGCCAAAAGTGTTACCAAATGCAAAATAATTTAAATTGTATTGGAGAGTTATTTGTGTGCAATGTTGTTAGCTTAATTTCTCAAGGCAGGACGCCTACACTAAAAGTTGTCAGCCCATTGAGACTTACACGATTTAAACACAACTTTTTTATAACCCACCGGCCAATGACTTTCCAGTCAGACCCATAACATTTGAATAAAGATTCCGATTGGTGCGAGATATGACCATAGTTATTTGGCGCCCAATTTACTAATAACCCGGCTGATTCGAGCGGCGCGGAGCCAATAAGTCGCACATGGCCCATTTTTTTCCAAGGCCCGTCGCCATTGTTATTTATTTATATAGATTTTTATTTTAATTTTTATTGACTCTGCGACAGCGACTGGCAACACGGAAATAGTTTAATTGCATTGCCGAGAGGCAGCCGGCGAGGGCCAGGATGGAGGATGGCTCCTGGGGGAAAAGGGCAACTTTTGCTACAATCTCAAAGTTGAATGGCGTCGCATTTGTCGCCACGTCAATATGTGACAGCGGCACTTCCGTTTCCGGAGTCATGGCGTCGCTCGCTCCTTTGCCCGCTCTGCCAGCCGGTAATCAAATTGTTTCATCATATTTGGCTTAAAAGCGAACCCGGGTTTTTCACAAGCAAATTAAATGCAAAACGTTTCTCGGCCGCACGACAATGCTGTGACAAAACAGAAAACGAAGGCAATCAAAGTCAATTTTTTCACCGCTCACTCTTTGATTATTGTTGCAGTTTAATGGATTTGGCCGCAGATAATAAATTGCATTATTTTACGATAGCCTTTGTATGTATATTATAAAAAATATTAATTAAGCACATATTTACATGAAATGCGTATGTGTTGTAACTGACAGCGCGGAACGGAGTATAAGAAAAAGACCAATTATTTCTTTATTTTATTTTTCATACAAAGTGTTTCGCAAAAACAATCGTAATCCTCTAAAAAGGTTTAAAGGTTTTATCAGAAAGTTGTAAGTATAACATTATATATTTGAGACCTAATGGAAAATATTTAAAATATAATACATACTGTTTATCTTAAACCACTGCCATTGGTGACATAAATATTTTACAGTTTGAGTTCTAAGTAAAACTTGGTTTAAGAAAAAGTCAAAGCCCATAACAATGAATGGCTTTGACAAGAGCACCCTTGACTTTAAGAGCATTTCATAACCCCCGTTGTGTAACGAAAGGCAGAAGGACAAATGAAGCTAAGAGTATAGAATGTTGCATAACTTTGAGCGAAAAGAAAACGCTTCCGGTTCGAAGGAAGTGTCTGTGGGGGAAGGCTTAGACCCACCCGACTTTCCCAACTCCTGGAGCGAATTTGCAAAGTGTCACACAACGAAAACAGAAACAAAAACGAGGAAAAAATTAAAGCGTTTTCCTGTTGCTCTCCTTTGGTCCTTCCTGCTCCTCGCTGCTCCTTCGGCATCCATGGTCTCCGGTCTCCCAGCTGAGTGTTGTTTTTCAAGGACGCAAGACGACGCGCAGACAAAATGTTTGCTAGACAGGATGTGGCCGGCGAAGTGGGGCAAAGGAACTCTGCCACTGGATGTGGCAGGATGATGTCAAAAATGTCTTTATTGGCTAGGTTTTGGGTCAAAGCTTTGTATCCTTCGGGGTGTGAGGCGATTTGACGTTTGGCCGTGAAAGGCACAAGACCGAAAATTACTTCCAAAGCAAACAGAACCACGAATGCCAACAAAGACGAAAATCCAATTAATCGGCAGTTAATCTTTAGGGGAAGCTTAAAAAACTGCTACACAGGGACGAATTTTTAGTCAAAAAATATATACAATTTGTAACTTACAAACTATTTATTTTTATTTTATTTCGTCTTACCAAGCTAATGTTCCTTTATCAGCAAACAACAAATTCTTATTTTTTTATACTTCGAAGGCTTAATCTAAATGAACCCTAATAAAGATATTTAAAACCATTTTTAAAATTGTTATATTTTGAAAACACCTTCCTATAAATTTTCTATTAAACAAGGTTAGTATATTCTTAAGAACATTCCAATAAAGTTTATCGTGTTTTGAAAAATTGTAACATCAGCTTTTAGTTTAATGGTTTTATAAATGGAAAACCTAGATTTCTTTCCCTGTTTACCGGCCAACCGAAGGAGATTGCGGCTGCTCCTCCGCCGACTTCTGCCGCTTATCCTTTTAATCATAATAAGAAATGCGCCAGCGTCGGCGCCATCCCCCGAAAACGCTGAACAGAGACGGAGTCAGCATTCCGGCTCGCGACTCGCGGAAAAAATGAGCCATATATATGCATATACAACTGTGTGTGTGTGGTGAGGGAACATTTTCCGCGTCGTCGTTGTCGTCGTCGTCATCGTTTTCCTCAGCATCCTCGTCGGCGTCGCGACCAATCACAAAATTTCGTGGAAAAGCGCGCAAAAATAAATAACGCAAAAAACGAAACGAGGAAAACATAAGTAGGCAACAACAAGCGCTGACAATGACAGGCGCTGCTTGAGGTTAGCGACGTCGCTGCAAACTAATGCGTCGCTGCCGGCAGGAGAAAGTGGCGGCGCCAGCTGCGCGGCGGCAGAGCAGGAGAAATGGCTTTCCCAGCTCTCGGGGGTAGTTTTCTTGGCTTTTCCGAGCAGGGGAGAAGCGCTCAAACGGCTGCAGTTCGGTGAGCGCAAAATTGAGCAAGAAAACTTTAAACTTCGAGTGAGCGAGAATTTTCCATTTGCGGCTGGGGGTGACGAAGAAGTTTTCAAGGTTGGCCTGACAAGTGTGCTGACAAGTGTTGAAATTCTGGGCTAAGTGAATTGGCCGTGGCTGAAGGAAAGGCTAAAATTTCAAAGGGAATTTAGAATTGCTTCTGAGGAGCTAAGACCTGTGGCTAGCCTGAGCTATTAGCCTAATTTACTGAATTTCTTAGCATTTCAATAAGGTGATGGCCCTATGCATAATTGAGACCACGAGTTGATTAAAGTTCTTGGATCACATAACGTATAAGCAAAGTATTTTTGTACAGTGATAAATTAATATAGTATACGCCAAGTGAATTTCCCTCAAAGCCAGGGAAGCTCTCATCAAGTATACGCCGTACGTATACTGTTCTAAGCGCCCATCAAGCATACGCCACGTTAGCCCGCTCCCTTCGGGGCCTCTCTTAAGCTCTCTCTTAGGCCGAAGCATTTTCCTGCCTTTCTCTTTCTTCGTCTAAAAATGATTTCCCGGCCCAAGTGATAATTTACAAAATGCGTTAGCTTCGAGGCAGAATGTGAGGAAAAGCAGCCCAGAATTTTTCCCATTTTTTCCGCGTCTCTCGACGTTTAACTGATTATTTGCAGGGGCATGAGAAAGGGACGCAGCCAAAGAGAAAGCCCGGCCAGGACCAAGCCTATTCGCAATTTTCTAAGCCAATCGCAGGACGATGGCAACGACGACGACGTCGGCGCACGACAACAAAACAACTACGAACGACGAGCGGCGGCGAACACACACGAAGCCTGATTATGTCCTGCCCCAAGGATGCGGGCTGAGTGTGAGCCACAATTAATTATCGCAGGCTGAGTTTTTCCTTTTCGCACCACAAATTTACGTTGCCTTCTTTTTCTTCCAGCTGCCAGATAATAAAAATGGGCGAAGCCTCAAAAACACAGCCAAGCGCCACGCCCTGCAGCGCACATTAAGCACCGCACACACTCGCACACACATAGATCATTTAAAATGCGCGTCGATGACCATTTCAAATGTTAAATCCACCGCCGGGGAGGAGATCCTCCCACCGAAACCCCATTGTCGGGAGTAGACTGACAGAAATAGTAAAAATAAAACCCGAGCAGAAAGCGGAGAGAAGAAAAGTCGGGCGGATGGGGCGGAGGAACCGATTGCCGCTTGATATCAGAGACAGAAAATAAAACCAATGCAAATATAACACAAATATGTGTACAAAGCGAAAGAAAAATTCTACAATTGCTGCGCCTCACACGGCTCCCTGTACCACCCCCAACTCGGGGGAAGGTCCACCGAAAAAAACGCGTGTCTGCGCCAAAAAACAAAGTCAAATGGAAAGCGTTCAGGGGGCAAACAACATCCAACAACCAACAACGCCAGCAACAACATCAACAACAACGCAAAGTTAGCAAAACAATTGAACAATCGCGTGGCATTTCGAAGCTGGCGGCCAAATGCAGAGAAAACGGGTTCGCGGATTTCGGGCTGAGGTTGGTGTTCCCAGGACTGGGATTGGGATTTGGTTTGGCCATGGTATTGGTATTGGTCGGGGACTGGGATTGGATCCGGTCAGTGAGCACCAACTGACCACCGTGCACGGGTTGCGGTTTCTCCGGGCTTCTCCGCCAGCCACCAGCCACCAAATGAGAAATAAACTTTGTAAATTAAAGCGCTACCTCGTGAGTTATGATCTATTTGCTATGTAACTCGGAAAGAGGATGATTTCATAGGACACAAGTAAGAGCTTGAAATTCAAGGAATAGGACTAGCAATGATGGCGAAGTCACTCAAGTAGGACTCGCTGTCCTTTTGCAATTGGTTTTATATATAGAATATATATTTTAGATATCGTAAATAGACTTATAAATTGTAACTTATAAATTATAAAAAGAGTAAGAAAGCGTTTCGACCCTTTATAGATATATTCTTGGAAAGTATCACTAGCCGAGACTATGTTGCGAATGACTTTGACTATTTGTACCGCACTGATGTGCGTAATAAGTTTAATTTTTTTTTTTAAATAAATGTAAGTTCTTTCTGCTTGTCAACGCCTTTGGAAGCATAAATTTAAAGTTATAATGCTAAGAGCAGGAGCATGTCACTGACGTCAGACTTTCTATTTAGTCATCCTTGCATTACCAACCTCATTGACGATGAAACGTTAATTAAACGCTGTGGTTTAGGAATATTATATCCAATCGGAGCTCCGAGCTTAGCAAACATTTCAAGAACATCCTTGAAATACTTCCAGTTAAATTTGTAGTTCAAAAATTATTCTAGTACTTTACTTTTTACTTTTTGTAATAAGAAATGGTGGTATTTGGATTTTTGAAAATACAAAAATTAGAATTAGAAATAAGTTTAAAATAAGTTAAAAATAAATTTGCATTGCTAATCCGCATCATACCACATTTTTTATACCCTTGCAGAGGGTATAATGATTTCAGTCAGAAGTTTGCAACGCAGTGAAGGAGACGTTTCCGACCCCATAAAGTATATATATTCTTGATCAGCGTCAGACGAGTCGATCTAGCCATGTCCGTCTGTCCGTCCGTTTCTACGCAAACTAGTCTCTCAGTTTTAAAGCTATCTCTCAGTTTTAAAGCTATCGGGCTGAAACTTTCCCAAAAGTCTTATTTTTATTGCAGGTAGTATATAAGTCGGAACCAGCCGGATCGGAAAACTATATCTTATGGCTCCCATAGGAACTATCGGGGAAAAAATTTTTAAAAAATTATAGTTTTCGTGTTTTTTAACATATACCTTTCTAAGCTTGGATATAACATTTTTAAATTAGTTCTGAATTTCGAAATAAATTTTATCAAAATCGGACGACTATATCATATAGCTCCCATTGGAACAATCGAAAAATTTGTGGTAAAATAATATTGAAAAATTATATCTTCTATCTTTTTTTTGGTCTTGAATTTCGAATTAAATTTTATCAAAATCGGACGACTGCCATAGGAACAATCGGAAAATTAGTCGGAAAACATGAAATAAAAATTATATCTTTAGTGTTTTTTAACATATAAGCTTGATTTCTTAATTAGTTCTGAATTTCGAATTAAATTTTATTAAAATCGGACGACTATATCATAGCTGTAATAAATAATGTGAAACAAATTATATCTTTGTGGCTTTTTGACATATTATCTTATAATATTGGGAATATAAATTTTATATTTTTAATAATTTTGAATTCAATTTAATGAAATTATTGATTATTTTTATAACTGCAAGCGTATACAAGCTTCGGCTTGCGGAAGTTAACTTCCGTTCTTATTTAAAAGGTCATTTTACATCTGACAACAAAATCAATGTGTTTTGACGAACCAAAGTTAAAGAAAATTACAAAAAAACGTTATTATAATAGAAGTGTGTTAGTTAAATTGCATGTTTGATAAATCATTTGTTGTACGCATGGGCCTAGACCTGCATATCGAGCATAAAACGCATTTGTGGCACTTTAAAACCGAATGCGAATTAATACAAAATTCTCGAAAAAAGTTATAAAAAGAAGAGTGCCACATTTTGACCGCGATCAGGGTCATGGGAGCAAATACTCCAACTGCATTGTGCATCGAATGCATTCAGTTGATTTTCCTGCACTTTTGCCCTTCCCTCGCAGCTCCTCTTCATCCGCTGTTTTGGCTTCTACACGCTCTACATCCTCTTTGCGGGTTTGTTTTTGTACGTATTTGGTATTTGGGACACAATCAAGTGCAATGGCACGAGCTGCAATAAATCAGACATTGATCCACATATACATGACAGCATAGATATACATTTATATATATGCTCCGAGCACATAGGTATATAAAAAACCCCTCGACTCGACGGACTTTTTTGTTGTTGCCGCTGTTAAGCGACCTTGAACCCCAGTGCGAAGAGCGTTCAAACAAAGATGAACAGAAACAAGCCAAAAAGAATCGGCAGTGCGGAGAGGCGAGCGAAAAAAGTCAGTGCATGTGTATAAAATGTGTTAAATAAATATCTATATGCACATATGTACCAAAGCCGGCCATGAATGGCGGCAGAGCTCCAAAAACAGGCCTCCGACCATATGTTCACAAAGCCGGTCCATCGGCCGTAGTGCGTGTGCCACATGTTGCAAGCGGTGCACTCACTCAACCCGAACTGCATACAAGTCCGGCGAAATGCAGCAGCAATCTAGGGTAAGGTATTGGGGAGGACTTTCCCGCCCACTGAGAGCATATTTGATGCGAGTGCAGTTGCAGTTGCAGGTGCTGGTGCAATTGCACCGTGCATTGCAGTTGAATGAGTGGTAAGCTCCAGCTGACAATGCGCCGAAAGCCGGTTGCATTCAAAGGGAATCATTAATAATATCGTCCTCCAGCTGACATCCCCTGAATTATTTCTTAGCTTAAATATTAAACGGATTATTCCACGAAGATTTAGTGGGTGCCTACAACTTAAATCATCGAAAACAGGCCTGTCTTGTTAGTTCCAACTGAAAACCTACTTAATTGCATTTGCATTCTCATTAAATTAGATTAAGGTGGCCCCTTCGAAAACAGGAACAAAATTCTTAAACCAATATATTATTTTTCGATTGCAGTTTCCCTACCTCTTCGGCAAGTATGCACATGTACAAGGAAAATATTCCGTTTGCCTTTGGTTTTGTGGAAGGTCAATACTCATAAGCCAATAATCTCTTAGCCAAACTGGTTCTTGATCCTGGAAGGATTAATTTCCATGCTGCAAACTTTTAGTTTTTGCTCTATAATCTGCCAATTTGCAAAAGTCTTGGAAACAGATGGGCGCACGGGAAAATGGCCAGTGATTCGCCTCCTACCAAACAGTTCTTATAAATATGTATTACAAATAAAAATAGCTCTACTCTGTGGGCCTTGTACATTTTCTTCAAATTAATTTCGGGCTGCGGTGGAAACTTGAAGCCACTGTGTAAATGTATTTAGCAGACAAACTGTTATCCCACCCCAGAGGAGAATTTCAGCGAAACCGCAATGCAAAACTGTCATTTGCCTGCAGCCACCATGCTGGTTCCCCACTTTTTCCCGCTGGTGAAAGCCACAGACAACGACAACTACACACGAACACAACAGATATGTGTGTAAAGCGGCAAGACGAGCGTTTTTCATTAAAAGAAAACCCTGCTTTGAATTTTCTCATCTTTTTTCCTCGCTTTCCGCCAAGCGAGTACATAAATAAGCAGCGGCAGCGGCAACAACAACGGCACATAGGGAAATGTGGGAAAGCCAACTGCAGAAAGGGACGAACTTGGGCGCAGGGAAAGCGAGACAGGGAGCGGCAACAAATGGCGAGCATCTTTCGTTTTAATTGCAAACTAAGCGTGCGGTTGGCAGGGCCTAAAAAGCGCACAAAAAACGAAAAAGGAGCACGCACATAGGAGACGCCAAAAAGTAGGCTTCAACGGGCGGTGCGATAAACAACAACAGGCCGGCGTCGACGCAGGCAGCGCGCCGACTGCCGCAGCGACTGCAGCTGCAGCAGAGCCCCGTTAGTTGCAACCCCCGAACCGAAACCAAAATACCAATCCCAAAAGCCAAGCGTGGGCCTGTCGGTAGTTTCCCCCAGCCACCCACTGCCCGGCGCCCACCACCCCTCGCCACCCCTCGCCACCCCCGAAACCCAGGCCCCGCAACGCAGCTGAACGCAGGGCGGAGCCTAGGATACATAAGGGGGCTCACACACACTGGCAAAAAACGGGGGGCCATTTTTTATTTACCCTGCCGCCCGCCTGCATCTGTGTGTGTGGGTGCAGCGGAAAGTGCACTGGTGGTTGTATAGTTTGCACGCATTTCATCATTTCGGGGGCGGCGCGGGGGCTGCGCGTAGAAATTGTTTTTAGAAATACGCGAAAATGTTTGCTGCACAGCAAAAAATGTTTTTCACGTTATTTTTTCGGCTCCGCCGCCTGGAAATGAAAAATTTTTAGTGTCTACATAGAAGGCGGCAGATAAGCGAGGATGGCGGCAGGGGCATTTCTGTGTTTCTGCGATGGCTGCGTGCTGTTGACTGTTCCTAATGGCCCTGAGTGTGTCGGTGGGTGTGAGTGCTGCCAGCGTTTTTTAGGCACCAACTGATGTACAGACAGGCACACACACACGCAGCTCGGCGGGGCGGGGGTTGGGGGCGCAAAGGAAGGAGCGCAGACAGCAATTGGTTTTTTGCAGGCCGGGAAAGTAAACTACACATAGGCATAGATAAACACAGGGGCGGCGTTCCCAAGGGGCTCGCGACTGCTTAGAGCGATTCAAGTAGATGCCATTCTGGTGATCTTCTTATCTAACTGGGAAACGCCAGAATATAAGTGAGTGTGGGTAGTTACGCAACTGTACTGTTTTAAAACTTACTGCCATGCATACACCTGTTTATATTTTGTAAAGAAATTATCTCATCTCCTATATACTCGTACAACCAAATATAATCTGAGCTATAATGAGTTTTCAGCCTGTCGTTCGTGAGTCAGTTAGTTAAAATGAAAGAAAAAGTCATATAGATATCTTTACAAAGTAACATGTTATGATTATGGCCAAAAGCAATGAGTAGTAAATTAATCCTTTTTAAATACCGCACAGGAAGATTCAATGGGCAATCCGACCAACTGATTACACAAAATTATTTAAACTCAAAGGACCTGAATAAGTTTGGTCAAGGAAGTCCTACTTTCATGCCAGCTTCAAATGATCGCATGCCCAGACTCGGAAGTTTGTATTTTCCAAGCCCCCTTCAGGGGCCTTTCATGGGACGGCTCTGTGCCCAATCTGTAACTACAGTCGCTTCCCTACAGCTACGATTCGGCCGCCCACCCATATTCCCAGTACATAACCATTTCGCTTCAGAAAATGCCTCTTTCGACATTGTTCCCGGCCATTCGCACTGCAAACCCTCTTCCGGTAATTGAAGAGCTGGACCAAACGCAAGACGGTTTCCTCAACGGTCGATCAACTCGTCGATTTTGGGCTTGAGGTTCCTGCGCAGTTTGCGGCTGCTAATGAAGTTGCTCGGGTCAGGCATTAAATGTCCGAATTAAGACACCCGGCGAGGCAGCATGTACGAAATTAATGCAAATAACCGGCAGGTATTTTAATCAAGCGGCACTCCGCCCAGCCCGTAGCCCCAGGGGAAGGCGAGGGTATGGCGGACCTCCTAATACATTTTTTCCGAATTATTTGATATGTGCGCGCACAATAAAAAGCCAGCGACGGGGTGTTGGCACTGATGATGGTCCGCCACGGTCCGCACTCGACATCCTACACCCTGGACGCTCAGTGCCCGAAATTAAAGGCCGACCAAGGTAAGAGGCCTGCAAGGGGACCTCTGCTCTGAAGTAGATCCCGGCTGTACAAGTGCGCATAATAACCATCAATCAAGCGGGCATAGACAGGTGGACAAGCGGGTGGGAGCGGCCCCCGGCACCGGCAGACTCAAACAAACAACGCTGACCAGTCGCCAACTTGCAGACTCACACACGACAGCGGCAAAAAACAAAACGCGAAATTTTCGCATTTCACGAAAAATTTTCGCATTAATTTACCAAAAGGCGTTGGGCCAAAACAAAAAACAAAAAAATCCTCGACTCTCTCTCTGCAGAAAAAAATTACGCCGCATGAAATGGCCAACAAAAGCAACAAGCCAACAAATTTTTAGAACATTTTTTTCCACGTTCAAGTGCCAAAGGGTTGGGCCAGTGACAAGAAGGGGCTGTGGGATTGTGCCCCGTTTTTTGGGGTAAGCTTTAGATTTGGCCAGCACACCAAGTGGAAGTCACAAAAACTGCGAGTTTTATGTGTTTTGCGTTTAACGGGCATTTTTCGCGGAATTTTCCCGAAGGGTAAGCTGCGAGGTTCGTATTAAAGACCGAAAAAATTGACTAATTTAAAATATTTTAAAAGTCATAAATACCTATTTTTCATGTAATTCTATTACAAAAATTGAATTTAGCTCCTGAATTGTAATACTATTTTTAATGTATTCCTTATAACCTATATCTAATATCAACAAAACATTGTTTTCACCTGGAACATTGTTTTCTAGTTACTGATCTAAGCAATACAAGGCATATCGGATAACGCACCTCAATAGTTTACACAATGATTTCTCAAATGCAAAAGTAAACCACTCGATTGGGATTGAGAAGAAAAATGTTGGCCAGCAATTAAGTTGCCTTCTCTGAAATAATTGCAGGAATGCAACTGGAGGAGGACCCTGAGAAACGTTGGCAAAGGGCTCGACTATAAAAAAGCCGTACACCACAAAGTACGGTATAGGAAATGCATAAATTGATCGAAAAACACACAGACGCACTCAAAGATGATGAAAAGTTGTGAGCCAAAGTAAAGTGAATGTTTTGGCGTATGGAAATTAGAAAGTTTTCTCGGACCAGCCAAAACCCGATAGCAACATCCATAGATTGTGTAATAGACAAACTACAAATTATTATTGCTATTAAATGCACAGCAAGAAGTTCTTTTCAGGCAAACTTTTGCTCACTTCTTGGTCCGTCATTATGAGGCTGGCATCTTAGGGCGGTCTCCGGACTCTCGGACTCTGAGCTGAGGACCCCGGTCCCTGGACTCCGGACTTTTGAGTCGGGGAGTGCGTAACAAAACCAATCAAGCGGTTGTCCATCGGCCCTGATGGAGATGCTGGCCAGGCCAAAACTTTCGCTCTGGGAAACTTAATTAGTGTTCAATCAACAATAAACTATAAACACTCTTTTGCTGGGGAACTTGGACTTTTTGCCTGAAAGGTTGCGGTTGCCATGGCTTTCCGTCCCTCCCAGAAAACCCTGGAAAACTCTAAGACGGCCAAGTCAAAGACAACCGAGATGAAGGGCAACCAGCATGCAAATTATAAGTTATTACTTTTGAGTGCCAGAAGTTTCACTCTTCCTGTGGAATCGAATTATTTAGTGATGCAACTGCAATTTAATTAATGACTTTGTGTGTGGCACGGCTGAATTCGATATGGGAAATGCACGTACAAGGACGTAAAAATGGAAATATTTTTCGATTGAAAGCAAATTTAATTGGCGAATGGCAAATGCACTTTTGATTTTCTAGTTTGTCGTTTTCTTACTCAGGTTTCGGCACAAAACCATCAGGCAAAAGAGACTGTCTATCAATTACCGATTTAAGCGGGTGGTAATGTGGATGTGTGGCTATCTTTGGTTCTCACCCAACCATTCACTGATTTTTCCCGATCAAAAGCCGAGCTCATGCCCCATTGGAGTGCTGCTTCAAAAGGATGCTGTGCAAGAAAAGCCTCTTTTTCGAGAAAATTTTCCATAAAATACATAAAATTATGTAAAAGTTATTAAGTGCATGCAAAGAAGAAAAACATCGAGCAACACACGCACACTCTCGCAGGCACCTGGAAGGAAAACTTTCTAATCACGTGGACATGCCGGCAGCCAAAGTTATATTACTTGGCCAGGCCAAGACGGCGCCCTGCATGTGCACATGTATTTATGTATTTCCAAAGTTTTCTATTTAAAATGTAAACACATGCTTGATTGGAATTGGGCTCCAGCGTGAGCAAGGATATTTTAATTGCTGTTATTATAAGTTTCGAAGAAAAAGTCAAGTCAGTACAAAATAGCACGGCTCTAAGGATATTAGGGCCTCTTGTGTTTCTTGTTATGCCACCTGAAGCTTCTTAAAAAGCAGCAGTTTGTGAGAGGAAAAATTTAAAAACTTGTATTTTTCTTAATACACCAATTTGTGAGGGAAAACACCCCAGGAAAAATTGCAAAGAATGGCATTCCATTTTGCGCCAATTTATATTTCTTGCATGTACATTGTACAGGGTGCATATAAAGGTGCCCATTGTATATGCTCTGATTCCTAACCAAATCTCACGGGGATTTTCTATTTTTCAGAATTTTCCCATACACTTCCCGTTGTTTTTTATTAGAATTTTTTCTAATTTGCCGAGGTAAAGCTCAGCGCGCACAGCTCTCGGCGCTCATAACTCACAACACCTGGCGGCCAGGTGAAACGCCAAAAGTGCCGCAAATGAAAAATGCAGGCGAAATTAAATTATAGTCAGTAACGAAACAGCGAAAAGTGTACAAAAAGCAGTAAATTGGCGGCAGAAAAAATGGTAAACTAAAAGTTCCACCAGGCGGCGCATAGTGTGATGGGTGCGTTTTTATTTTTATTCGCTCCTCCTTTCACCTGTGCGAAATTAAATCTGAGCGGAAGCAAAGCACACAAACGCCCCTCGCATCGCATATATGTCGGTACATGCCTCACATACTTTCGGTATATACTCGCTGAGTGTGCAGACGTGAGGAAAGTTAAGGACCGAAGCACGCAGGAAGACTGGTTTTTCCTTTTAAGGATAAAGTTTTCTCCTTTTTAGCTAAATATTTAGCTGTCTATATTTTAGCTTAGTATTTTAAGCCATCGATTTTGGAAGGCCAACCAGTTCCAGGTCCTCTCAGAACTCACGCTTGCATCTCTAAGTGCACTCACCCAGGAAAAAGTGTCGTAATGATGCAGCAGCTGCGCTTAGATTGCATCAAGTGGGTGGCTGTGGAGGAAAAGCTGCCAAGGACTGACTGCCCGGGCAAGCAAACTTTTAAATTCCGCGAAAAAATGTAACTGTGAAAAGGTACAAGTTAAATGTATGTCCAAATATACAAGTTAATCATTTTTAAGATTATTCCAGAATTGTTTTGATCTGCCAAAGTATTGGGGAAATTCTTCAACAGAAGCCATTTTAATTATAAATATTTAATGTATTATTATTATTGTAAGTCTTCAAATACATGTTGTACAAGATATTTTTTCACTTCGCAGTGATCATCAACAAATATTTGCATTTCCAAACGTTGGATGCTTGAAAGGTTTTTCTAAATACGACGTTGAACGGACAAGTGTAATCCATCATTTGGTTTTAACACAATTATTTTTCGAGATAAATAATTACCTTATCTAAGAGAATTACCTGACCGCAGTAATAAAATCTAAAAAAAATAGGTTTAAAAGTCAATTGTCTCTGATATTTTGGAGGTATAAGAGTTTTGTCTTACTTACATAAAACAAGAAAAATATGGCGGTTCCCAACCTACAGCCCACACAACTACAAAACTGTACCATTTTCCTTAAATTACCAAAAAATAATTCAATTGAACCAATTCTTGCATTCTCCAAGTAATCCGAGCACATTTAATGGTTGCTCTCAAAGCAAAAGTCAAAAGACGAAAAAACCACAACTCAATTATTTTTGTATGGTATTTATTTTTCCATATTTTCCCATTCGTTGCTCTCTAATTAAACATCATATGTAATTTCACCTTTTTCGTTGCTTCGCTCGCCTCTGTTGCATTAAAATTAATTTCCACATATATTTTTATACACTTTTTCCGCTTGTCAAGTCAAAAGCTTAGCTCACATGAAGAACAACTTTTTCTAGTTGCAATTCGAGTTGGGCCAGCGAAACAATATTTGCTTTACTTCCCCCGTTTTTTGTTTGTAATAAAAATAATATTTTTACAGCGCTCGTTACCTTAACAATGTCCCTAGACCGCTGTCGAGTCCTTTCCAAAGTTGAAGAGTGTGCGCGCCGGAAAAAACAGTATCCGAGAAAAACTCAAATAACCCTGCGAATATTCAGCGCCAGCCAACAAGTTAAAAGTTAATGAGACAACATAACTTTTGTGGTCCGCAAGTGAGTGATAAAAGTGGGCAAAAAATCCACGGTATGTGGTACGGGAAAAGGCTCATGTATTTATGCAGCCTTCAATGGCAAGCTCTGGGGACAGCCATTGCTGCCAATTTTCAGAAGAATTAGGCAACTTAAAAAGTAAAAACAATATCTAGCTAAGGCTTATTTTGACAGGCCTAAGTGTTACCCATAGAAGGGAACTTATGTTCAAACTCTACCACGTTTTTATAATTTAAAAAATAAATTACAAAAATGTTCCCTTAAAAAATATATTTTTGTTTGATTATTTTAAGTAGACTTGAATATTTTATTATAGGTACGGCTGACTATAATTTTTATTTATATCCATCCCAGAAAGTTAGGCTAGGCTAGGGATACGAAGGCATGTATCCCTTAATCAGTGGACACGAAAACATTAGTTAGGAAAACATTTGCAGCCCAAAGGGAACGAACTAGTGGCACTTCAACTTGTGTCTTACGTCGTGTTAACATTACAAAATTTATACCATCGTCTAGCGACTGGCGGCCGACACCTCCAGCCAAAGCTGTTCCGTGCATCCTGGCCCCGTGCCTTATCCTTTGCCAGCATCAGCCATTAATCAGGACGAGTTTCAGGACTGGACTCCCGCAGCTTCCCCTCCACATCCCCATCCTCATCCCCGTCCGCATAGTTGTCCGTCAAGTGGTGCACGCTTATCACTTGCTCCATTGAACGCTCGCCGCGGCGTCTGGCATAAATATCACTTAAATCAGTTGACTTAGCCGGAGCGAGGATAGCTATGCTGTGGCAAGTCAGCTGCCCAGGACATATCAACTTGTAATTGTGACAATTGCTGTCAACAAAGCGCTGGCGGGAGGCGGTTGGAGGCGAAGATGCCGCAGGAAACGGAAGCCAGACAAGGACTGCTCTGCCAGGACCCTTTTCCCATCTATTTCCACTCTCCGCCCACACTCGCAGTCTCTTTTTTCATTCACGCTGACAATTTTTGACAAAATAAGATAAATGACTTTGTTTTTTGGTTGGGCGGAAAATGCTGCTGGATCACTTGGGAGCAAAAAGATAATGACTGCCCAAAATTACTAATACCAGCATGTTGAAGAACTCTTACAAAACATTATGGTTCCAATAAAGGTATACAATTTATTTGAAGGGAAAAATAAAAAGTGTTAAAAGAAAAAAAAGCACTCATTTGTTGACAAAAATCTTTATATTTTTTATAAATAAATCTACCAATGTGAAATTTCTCTTATTTAAGACACAAAGTTAGCAAAATAAAAATATAATTTGGGATAAGATTTATGTAAATTATTTATCTTGCAGTTTCTAATTTTAAAATAAATATTTTAAAGCTAACTAAAACTAATTCCAAGCGGAATATTTCAATCCAAGATAGACATGGACCATATTTGGGTGCACTGGAGCGAATGAAAATTATATTGTAATATATTTGGGGGAACCTTTCTTGAAAAGCATTCGCGGAATCGCACTCCCAACATTTTTTGGGTAACGCGTCAACAATAAATTCGCGATTTCACTCAGTTTGTTGACTCCATCCGCTCTTTTACGGGTTCGGCTGGCTCCTTTCCTCCATCCAGGCGACCAGGGAGCCAGGGCCCAGGGAGCCGCAACCATCTATGCTCAATGTTTGGGATTTTTTATCCTTTTTGCTATGTGGACCATTGACTAAGCCAAGCAAAGTCTGATGCTCGAATTTATTATGCTCACTCCAATTGCCGGCTGGACTCGCTCGTTTTCCTTTTTGGTTTTGTCTTTGCGTTTTTTATGTGCTCTCGCCTTTTTTAATTCAATTTATTTTTGGATTTATACGTATTTATGCACATGGGATTCATTTCCGCTTACGGTTTTCTAACTTTTTCGCGAGCTAGCGAAAAAATTCAACTTTTTACGCGCGCGCGTTTTAATGAAAATTGATGCAGCAAAAGTGCGCAAAGGTTATTGGCGTGCCTAAATTAATGTCGTGGATATCAGGATATGGGGTGGCCATGGGCCTGGGTGACCCTGAAGCAAAATCGGGGATCCGCATTGTGTTCAATAAAATTTTGACATTTCCTAATTGAATTCCGCCGCACAAAGTTTTGAGCGATGGCAAACTCGAACAAAGCCAACAAACCAAAAATCAAATTACAACAAAAGTCAGGCCAGCAATGAAATTTTCACCAGAGCCCACGGACACGCACATACCCATGGCTCTCTCCTTATATATGTATTCGCACGTACCTGATCAGCACACGGGCCAAATTGTATAACTTCATTAAATAATTGCGCGACCCGAAACGCAGCGGAAAAAGCCGCAAGGACCCCAGAGCAGCGTTGTCCTGGCAAACTTTTCGAAGGCATCGCTAACTGGCAAAAGACGGACAGCCCGGCAGGTAAGAAGGCAACTTACCACCTGAAACTCCGGCAGGAAGGGCGCCAATCCCCGCCAGCTCCCGTTTTGCCCGTACTGCCCGTTCTGCCCGTTTTGCCCGTCTGTTCAGGGTTTGTTCTGGCATGTGTTGCAAATGCTCAAATATTGAATTTTGCGCTTTTGCATCGAACATTTTTCGGGTTGTGTTCGTGCTCGTGGCCTTCAGGGGCTAAATGAGGTTGGCTATACTTGTACTCAATTAGGCAAAATAACCGACGATATTTGAGTAGCTGTTCGCAAAATAGTTTGGCACTAATGCAGGGCTCCTGACGAGAAAAAACACAGAAAGAACGGGAAGCACACTGAACAGAACAGAGGCTTTAAACTCACTTGCGGTTAAGTTGTAAGAATAGGTCACAGAATTACTGACTATTTTGTAATTTGTAAGCACGGCTCATTAAATCTAAGCTTTATTAGTTTAATATCTGCCTTGATCCTCCCACTCTAAATCACTCAATCCTCTAAATCAATTAAAATCCCACTTCATTAAGTGCATATTGAACAAATAACTCGCACGCATGAAACCGATACGCATATGTAATGTGGCCATTTTATCATCAATGCCATAATTTACAAGTTATCAACAGTTGCAGCTGGCTCTCCCGCCCAGCTCATTTGCAGTAATTTTCAATAAATACACCGGCTATCAACCGTCTGCCATCGGCAAAGGATGTGGAAGGATGCACGGGCAGTTGCGGCCCACCACAGGCCATAATGCGCGGCAATAATTTTAATTTTAATTGGCTTATTTTATGTTTCAATTAAGTGCCAGTTGCCAGCCAATAAGCCCGAAACCAAAACGGCAAACCAAACAAGTTGACAAGGTGTGAAAATATGGAAAATATTTGAAGTGAAAATTGCGCACGAGTGTGGTTGTGTGCAGTGCTCATTAGTTCACAGGAAAACGCACACATGCACAAGACCGGGATTGTTTGCCTGTCTGTTTTTACGCGGTTTCACACGGCGTATGCGTAATACGTGCGAGTGGGGCGGAGGGGCTGTGGATCTCCAATAAATATTCCACGAAATACTACATCACAATATCACACTCTACCAATGGGTTGATGTATTCCAAGGAGGAAAAACCATTATTTATTTTAAGCTAGCTCCATTAGAATTTAATGAAAATATGCAATGGAATCAAGCATATGCATCGAAATATAATTTTATATAATAATAATTTTACTCTCCCCTCCTGTTAGGTAGCCAGAAACCTTTGTGAGCATTGTACCTGATTGTCCTTCGGCGTCCTTTGTAAACATGTTGACTAAACAAACCGCGACTGGGGTAAACTCCCCATCTCCCAGGGGCACTCGCACCCTTTGAACTGCCATAAATGTCGCGACACAGGTCACAATAGCTTAATTTATAATTAAATTAATTGTTGTAATTACTTCATTAGCGCTCACCTTGGCGGCTTCATTAGGGGCTATTATGGGGCTTGGGTGGGGAACGGGACAGTTCCATTGTTATGTCCCAGGTAAATGACAACCAAAGTGCGACACCACGAATTACACAATTAGGCGACATTAACGTTTAATGCGTTATGTTTACTGTTTCATTTAACTGTTTGCTTGCTCTTTCGCCCCATTCGCCCTGTCTTTCAGTCCCAAAAATACCCCTAACCCCCGGTTGAGTAATATCTGCTTACAGCCCGGCACGCACGTCATAAGCTGGGCAATCGATTGTTGGCTAATAGAAAAATTCTTTGGGGACATAACGGGTTGTTTTACTTCCCCGTTTTTCTGGGTTAATGAATGTCGTAAAGCGTTTGAGTTATGGGAGGAAGAGGTTCTGATAATTCTGTGTAATTATAGCACTTCCATTTGTTGTGTTTCAGTTTCCCAGTTGCTTAAAAATAAGGTTTCCGTCCTTAAGATACAAGACTTCCTATTTTAGATTTTTTTGAACCGCTTACGTATAAGCTTTTATGCAACTCGAACTCGATTAACTAACCCAAAAGGCAGAATAGGTCTGATAGATACAAATGCACTCGAGTAATCAATCTCTCAAAAGGGGCTTACATGAATTTAATGTTAGGAAATCTTCAAATATATATAAAGAGTTCTTCAATATATCGACTTTACTTTCATCGCTATCTCAAACCACATTAGCTCAAAAAACAATCTCGAGAGCCTTTTTATCTTGATTTCAGGTACGTTTCCCCTCGAAAAAGTGAAGTGAAAATTCTCAAATATATTGATATTTTCGTTTTTTATTTTTCTCAATATATTAATATACATATTCCCTTTCTTATTATTTCAGACTTAAGTTGTTATTCTACGTATGTTTTTGTTTTAAAATTAAAACTGATTTAGTAAGCAAGTAAAACTATACTAAACTAACGGAATTTGGTCAACTCCAATAAAATTCCGTTGAGTCGTTGGCATTACTCGCTTCCCCCTGCATTCATTCATCAAACATTTACAAACATGGACCATTCAATTAAAATTTGTTGACCATATTAACTAAACGTCAATCGCATGAAACCCGTTTGCCAGCCAACCAAAGCGAGTATGTGCCGCCCGCTTTTCCCCGCCACCCCTTGGGGCTCGCCGCACCCCCCGCCCGATGGAAAACTGAACGAAGCAAAGAGAGCGCGGCGCTTAAGAGAGCGCTACGCCCGACACGTGGCTCGAAAGAAAAATAAAAATTGTGCCGCGAGAGGAGCGGCGAGAGAGTGAGAGAGAGAGCGGAAAAGCGAGAGCTGGGAGCATTTTTCTTTCCCCAAGTGTTTTCTTTCTGTTGCTTTTGCCCACCGATTCGTAAACAAATTCTGCGATTGGCCGAGCCAGCTGCTGGGGGAAAACGCTCTTCCCTCTATGTATCCGCATCTCTGTGCCTGTGTGCAGTTTTTTGCGCCACGTTTTCCTCTTATTAACGCGTTTTTGTGATTGGGTTTGGGTGCTGCGGTGGTGTGTGTGCGAGTGTGTGTGCGGAAAACGGAAAATTGCCTATGCGCCAGCCCAAACTATGCGAAATGAGTGTAATGAGCGAATGCCAGAGTGAGAGGCAGCCAGCGCCGTTCGCCAGCCTGCGTCTCACTCGCACATTACACATACGCCGCGTTATCTATGTATGAAATATCTTTTTTCCCTGCCTTAGTTTTCCCCCTCCCAGCTGTCGTTTTTCTTTCTTGGCTTTTCTAACTGCGTTGCCGTTGGCCGAAGCCGAGGCTGAGGCTGGAAAGTGCAGCAAAAAACGAGGCTCTGTTAATGTTTTTTGCGTGTTTATGTTAATCGGCGACGCTGGCAGCGACAGAGCTGTGCTTAGATGCATACGTCCCCCAGCGCAAAAAACCGCCCAAAAACCCCCTCCTATGTACGACCGTATGTACTGGCTCTCGGTGCGTTTTGTTTTTTTATGCATTTACTGGGCACACCAGTTTTGTGTTTTTGTTGCCTGCGGATTGCTTGCTCTTTTCCTTTGGCCATTTTTTATCTGACGTGGAATGGAAAACTGTACTCGCCAGAGGGAGATAGTTGGCGGTGGCCAGGCAGCCAGGCCGTTTTTTAATTGCAATTTTTCATTAATTAAAATTTGCTTAGTTTGCATTTGAAAGCACTGCGCCCTGAAAAAGAACGGAAATTTGTATGGATTTATTGTGATTGAAGGTGCAGCAAATTGAATGTGTTTTCCGTTCTGTCTATATGCGATGTAAGTGAATTTTAGAGGGTGTCGAGGGTGTCGAAGGGGGAGGGCCTTTGAGGAATGCACCGACTCTGCTGGATTATGGCTCAGGAAGCACCAATTACTGTTCACCGATTGGCAATCTGACGATTCCAATTTTATGATGGGCACCTCAACTGGCTACGCAAATAATCTTACTTGATTGGCGTTTAGGGAAATACTAATGATTAATAATAATAAAACCACCAAAACCACGTACCTCAATAATTGAGTTAGTAAATCTCACTAATAATCACTTCAATTTCTTGGTAATATTATTTAATCAGTAATTAAATTTAATTTTTTTATTATTTTTCATGTAAACAGTTAACCTACATAACCAGTTCATAACATCATAGTTTTTAATATCCAATAAATTAAAGCAACTTATACTCTCACCATTTATTAATTCTCCAATATTATTTCTCTAAAAGTAATTGATATGAAATTTATCCCGAAAAACATATAGAAATATCCTTTTTTTATACATTGTAATATATTATTTAGTAGTTGATCATAAGTAACGATAATTTGCTGATTCCCCGTAACATAAAAGTACATGTTATAAACTGTGTATTTTAAAAATGTACTTTAAACTTACCATGATGACGAGATAATACGCATACGTTATTTAGTTTTTTTGACTTTCATATTTTTCTATATATCTATACAGGTCTTGTTTAGATCAATTTAGAAAGGCAATTGTAAATTCAGATCCTCGACTACTAATGTACCAAATTAATACCCGAAAGTCGTTCTTTTATTAAATACCATATATTTAGCCTGCTAGAGTTCTATTTCGCCGCTTGTGCCATTCACGGAGCCCACTAATTTGCGTGTGCTCGGAGCCTTTTCATGCCCAGTTCCTGTTACCGGCTAACGGCAATTAATGATATGGCCACAGAGTCACAGCCACATCAAATGACAAGCTCTGGGAAAATGCACTACAACTACGACTGACGAAGGACATGGACGGGGCCTTGTGGGGGGTCCTGGCCAAATACCCCTCCCACAGCGAACCCCACCCGGGAGCCCACTCGACAGCCAACCAGTGCATGAAAACGCATTTTCCCCAACGAAAAGTCAAAAAGTGCGTAGCGCAGCCCACCCACCAGTACCCACGCGCAGCCACACACATAGACAGAGATGTGGAAGAGGAAATGCGATTGGTGGAAATCCAAAAGGAGCAGAAAAAACTCTAACACATAAACTGGATGGCCGGTGGGGCGCAGGGGGAGTGGGAGGGGCGGAGAAAGGGCGACCGCAACAATACAAAAGTCAAATTAGTGGAAAATGCAAATGCACGGCAAAAAAGTGTAGCACAACAAAAAACGCACACAAAAAGTGCGGGCAAAAAATGTGTGACACTAGAAAATATAGACATTGGATCGCCATGTACCAGGCGGGGAAATTAGAGTGGTTCGGGGTGGGCGCAGGGTGCAGCATCAGGAGTGTTGCGGGTGGAAAAAGAAGCATTTTGTTTCCGTATTATAATTACACAGCTCGGAGCGTCCTGCGACAAAACTGCTGCATGCATCTAGGCGCTTTTTTATGCACACGTTTCGGTGGGTATTTTTGCATAAAGTCAATTTTTGATAGACAGATTGCTTGATTTTCATCGACATTTAGCTCCACCTTGTCGGCCATCACGGTTTAGCTCTTTTTGCCGATTTCCCTAATTGATTTTTAGCGCAAATTTAATTTCTGCTGACTTCCTCCCCATTGTGTGTTTATCATTTACCATTTTTTCATTACT
The DNA here is from genome assembly GCF_025231255.1 of Drosophila biarmipes. Lineage (NCBI taxonomy): Eukaryota > Metazoa > Arthropoda > Insecta > Diptera > Drosophilidae > Drosophila > Drosophila biarmipes. The sequence continues at coordinate 4,665,814 of NC_066615.1, read as the reverse complement.
AAAAGTTTCCGTCTGCTACTTTTATGGCAAACGTACTACAGCTATGCAAATGTATATAGGCGTAAACATAATTAAATATCAACAAATGTTTTTTCTAAGCTCTGGTTTCACATGAGCTCGTACGTTCATATAAGCATGTGTTCGTTAGTTACTCATGCATTTTATAACATAATAAAAATCAGCAAATTAAACAAAGTGTTTGCAAAGGTAAACCAACAACAGTTCTGCCTAAACTTTACGTGGCTCCTATTTTATTATACAACACGCCAATTTGGCGGTAACTTTAGTTTCTTTAGATAAAATCTTTCTGTAGCTTAAGTTATTTTTTTGACAAATTAATTGAAGTGTTAATTTTAAATCTGTATTAAATCATTGTTTTTATTTAAAGTGCCATGTTAAAGTAGTTCAAATTGTATTTAAATTTCAATAACTACATTTTAAACTACAGGAAATACGTTATTTAAAAAGAGAAAAAATAAAAGGAAAAAATCTTTTAAAGTACGCCTATTTGATAACAGCGGTTCCTGCTTCTGGTTTATCTTATCAAGCACCGGGAAGAGGTAAATTCACTTTTAATCTGTTTGAACAGATCTTCGAACGTTGACGCTTTCTGTATTTTCGCGGTTATTTGCTTTTTAATTAGAGCTCATTATTCAAAAAATGTTTATTTGCCCACGACTTAAGCTTATCACCAGGCGCGCAGCTGGTGGATAACCCTAGCTGAGGCCCATAACATCCCGGCACGAATGCCCCTAACGTGGCCCAGTAATGGATTGGGCCTTATCAGCCAAACGGAAAATGCGAAGGTGTGCTAGCCAAGTTCAAAGCCGATATGTAATGCAGTCGACAAGGTCATCCGAGTGTTACATTTGTTTATTTGCACAACTGCAGACCGGGGCGAAATCGAAATCGCTTTCAAACAGGGCGAATACTCTGCCGCAAGCTCCAACTGTTTTACCGCTTGCTGGAACGCGGCCTTTTATTTATTTAATTAGCTTTAGCTTTAGTTGTCTTCGCTGATATTAGGTGTGGGTGGCACTATCGGGTTAGCCCAGTTGAGTGCTGGCTTCGCAGTAGAACGGTGTGGCCAAAATGCTTAGCTGCTTCCTAATCCCGCTGGTGCTGCTGGCCCCTGCCGTTTTAGCCTTCTTCGAGGGCTGCGACAACTCCTACACCCTCAGTCCAGGGACCACCTACGTTGAGTCGCCCTACTATCCCAGCAACTATCCTGGCGGAACGTCATGCCGGTACAGGTTCACCGCTCCCCTGGACTACTACATTCAGGTGCAATGTACTGTTGCACTGCCATCGGTGGGGAATAGCCAAGAGGCACGGATTTAACAGTGGAGAAACTTAAGTGACTTTTATCCCCCAGAGCAATGGTCAGTGTACCTCGGATAATTTTTGGCTGGACCCAGAGGGCGATCTTCTGATGCGCAGTGCTGAAAATTTCTGTGGCTCCGGAACCTTTACCCGGGAATCCCTCTTCACGGAGCTGGTCTTCGCCTACATCTCCACCGGCGCGAAGGGGGGGAGCTTCAAGTGCACCCTGACCACCACCAAGCAGAACTGCAACTGCGGCTGGTCGGCCACGGCGCGAATCGCCAATGGCCAGGATGCGGCGGCCAACGAGTACCCCAGCTATGCGGCCCTCAAGGATGCGACCTCGGGCACAGCATCCTTCTGCGGGGGAACCATAGGTGGGTTCGGGTTAGCCGAAAATATTTATTTGGTTTTTCCACCATTCAGTCTTACGGCTTTGTGTTCTGAATAGACAGTAACTGTATTTGCTTTTGCAGTTTCCCATCGTTATATTCTGACTGCTGCCCATTGCGTCTACATGGTCAACAAGGCTACAGATGTGGTAGCTATTGTAGGAACCAATAGCTTAAAAAGCCGTAAGCATTTAATGTTTTTCCTAGGATATGCGACACAAACATATTGTTAAAAGAATTACATCTTACTCCTTTCCATGACAAGTACTATAACTTATATTAATATAAGGGTTTTCTTTGGCATTTTGCAAGCTGAAAGATTAACTTGAACTGCATGCTATTTGTACCAGCTTCCAGGTACTACCGACAATACGGTATAGTTCAGATGATACCCCACGAGCAGTACGTGAGCGATCCAGTGAACAACGACATAGCGGTTTTGATAACAGCTGATAATATTCAGTGGTCACGGGGCGTAGGTCCCATCTGTCTGCCTCCTCCGGGAACGTGAGTTTTTATTTCGATTTCTAGCAAGGTTATTGTTTAATTAAATATCATTTCTCGCTCAGCACCTCCCCTTTTAGCTACGACATCGTCGATGTGATCGGCTTTGGAACTACCAAATTCGCTGGACCCACAGCCGCGAGTCTGCAAAAGGTCAACCTAAATGTGGTCTCCAACCAGGACTGTCAGACGGAATACAAAAATGTGGCCACCATATACAGCGGACAAATGTGCACATATGATTATTCTGGAACGGGACGGGACTCCTGTCAATTCGATTCCGGTGGTCCAGTTATCCTGCGGAAATCCAAGCAGTTTTTGGTGGGAATAATCAGTTTTGGAAAGAACTGCGCGGCCTCGCAGTATCCGATGGGTGTGAATACCAGAATAACAACGTACATGTACTGGATTCGCCAAAAGATTGGAAATTCTAACTGCGTGGTCAGTTTGTAGTGTAGATTAAAGGCTAGGACAAGTACTGAAATATTTGGAATGTGCACGATTTTAAAAATAAAGTATACAAAATTTCATAAGACAATATATATACCTAGATAATTGCATAAGTTTCATAATTATATTTTAAAAAGTTTTCCATTCCAGTGATTATTTGAACACATAGATCTAGCAGATACTTTTTCCGAGTGTATTTAACAACCAAGTCAGTAGTAACGTTTCCCCACCTTGACTTAAAAATGCAGTTTGGCTGTCGCAAATATTTATAATTTTTAATTTGACAAAAAATGTTCCTTATCAGCAGGGTGGTCTTATATAAGCAGCGCCGAGAGTTCTCTGAAGTCACAGCTGCACTACCTACGTTTCCATCATGTACGAACTGAAGTTTTCGGGGTTTCTTGTGCTCATAATAATCAGTGTGGCCTGTGCCCAACAACAGTGCACCAGGTTCCACGACTTGCAACCAAATCGAATGATAAATATTACCAGTTTCAACTATCCGGGAGCTATACCTACTGGTAGCAACTGCCGATTTCGTTTGAAAGCCCCCCGCAATCATGTGATCTATTTGAGTTGTCGCTTCGAGTTGGTAAGTAATCATAAGGATAATATATTTATTTTTTTTGTTGAGTAGGTAGTAGTATCCCTGATATTTAAATTAATTTGTTCTGCCAAAAAAAACTCGAAAACTTTTTATATACCATTTCCTGGGTAGTTCCCCGACACCTGTGGCTCGGAGTTCCTGTTCATATCCCGCGATGGCGACCTTCAGTTTCGGGATGGCGAACGCTACTGCCGCATGGGACAGGTCAACCGGATATCCAACTTCCAGACCATGGCCTTCGCCTACTATTCGAGCAGTCCGCAGACCCAGCAGCGATCCCGCCTCAGCTGCCAGGCGGTGGCCCGTCCGGCGCCCTGCGACTGCGGCTGGTCCTTCCCGACTCGCATTGCCAACGGAGTGGAGGCGGGAAAGCACGAGTTTCCCTCGATGGTGGGCCTCCGGGACCTGGCCTCCAACCTGCCCATCTTCTGCGGCGGCAGTATTGTCACCGATCGCTTCATCTTGACCGCAGCCCACTGTACCGCCCGGCAGCCTGTGGCCAGCCGCCTTTTGGCACTGGTCGGGGAGCATGACTTAAGCAGGGGTAAGTGACTATACCTCCACTGAACTCTTTGGCGATTAAATGTAGTATTTATTATTATATTAAAATTAAGAGGTAGGTACATTTTATTATTCTGAAATATAAGCAAAATCACTGCATAATCAAATAATTAATTTAAATGTATTGATCAAAGCACAACAAAAGGAGTGCATTTTTTTTTATCATGATCAGTTTTGAAAATAGCCCAAAAGGCGCGGAAAATGTTGCAGTAAATAAGTAAGCCCTCTTGATCGGTTTCCAAAAAATGTTAGCGCTTGGTACTAAGACATACAATTTTTTGATCCGAATTGATGTTTTTTTCTGATTCTTTTCTTGTATAATTACTAAATCAACAGTTTCGTTAAATTAAGTTAGAAAATGATAATTGAAGCTTTTCAATAATATTTATTTTATATATTTTTTGTAGGCAGCGAATCGATCTATGCGGCTCAACACCGCATTCAAAATATCTATAACCACCCAGGCTACATGGAAACAGCTTCGGGCAACATTAATGACATAGCTCTCCTCCAGACGGTGACGCCCATGGAATGGTCCAGAGGAGTGGCGCCCGTTTGTCTTCCCATACGTCAAGCGTAATTGCCTCCTTTTATAAGTTGTAAAAGCATTAACTTTACTTTTCCGGCAGGGAGAGCAACTTCAACTACCAAAACGTAGACATCACGGGGTGGGGAACCCTGGGCTTTGCTGCCTCCAAATCGAACACCCTACAGAAGGCCACCCTGCTGACCATGGATAATGCCGTGTGCCGGAGTCGCTTCAACTCCAGCATCACTCCCAGCCAGCTGTGCACCTACGACGCTGGCGGCAGGGGCCAGGACTCGTGTCAGTACGATTCCGGTGGTCCGGTGATCCTGCGGCAGCGGGAGCGCATGTTCCAACTGGGCGTGATCAGCTTTGGCCGGGCCTGCGGTCAGCCCTTCGGCATTGGGGTCAACACCCGGGTCACATCGCACCTCAACTGGATGTGGCGCTATGTGGGCGGAGCGGTGTGTGTGCGATAGCGATACGCACCTACTGGATGGCCATATTCACACACTGAACGACAGCAATCACAATATTGTGCCATCAACTCTGTGTCTTTTTATTTCCCATTAAAACATAACCAATTTTTACTTTAAAGGGGCTTATAATAGTATTTTTGTTGACTAAAACTATAAATATGGGAAGGCCTTATACAGAAAATATCGCTCGGATTTTTCCCCGTGCATACGCATACTTCACTTCCACAGAGTCATTCCTTAGCCGACCTCCTTGCACTTGCCTCAGGCATTTGTCGTCGTTGTCTTGAGTTTGGCAAAGTGTTGACAAAGGCCTTAATTTGCATTTAAATTAAAAAGCAGTGACATGTTTCTGCCTACATTTAAACAACGAACAAGCTCGAGCCGCCCCGCTCCAACCAATCATACCCCGCTGGCCATCATGGACCGCCAGCCATAGTTCTTCGTACGCAATAAGGTTTTCTTCGAATACTCTAACTGGGTGTGGCAATCACTAGGAGTTCGCAGACTTCACCTGTCTTAACCAAATTCAAAATTAAAAGAAAATAAATATGATAATTTAAAACAAAATAAATAATCAAATAATAAAATAAATAATTAATAAACGAAAAGATTCCCGAGCTCATTAATGTATATCCTTTTGATTAACAAGAACGAGCGTACAGATACCGCCTTAAAGATAGTTTATACTTCTTGCGCAGTTTGGTATTTATTGTAAAATTACCAGCTTCACTCATAATTGTTGTTGTAATTGGGTACTAACTCAATTTCATGTCTCGCAGTTGTTGTTGCTTCCATTTGGAAATTGCGTTAAATTCGGCCCAGGACCTATCGGGCCGCCAAAGGACCTCGCACTCCTGCAATGCAAAATTAATAAATGTTCATGTGACGATGGCAAATTGTGTTTTTGGTCTATGATTTTCGTTTTGGCTTTGTTGTTTAATTTGCCCGAAAGACTCAAGTCACAATCAAATTGAATTCCTTGTGGCCGTAAATAAATTATGTTATTTGTTTTCGCAGCACACATACATATTTTTTGCTGGTCTATCTCTTCGGGATATGAAGCTCACATTTTGCCGAGCATAGTCAACCTTAGTTTTAGTGTCAGTGTTTTTACGAATACTTCAACAACCGTCTTGTGGGATTTTTCATTTTTGAACCAGTTTTCCCGCAAAGACAACCAAAATTTGATTCGCCTGAGCGCCTTGATTTTAACAATTTAAAATTTTGTTCTGGATTCAATTTTGGCCAAGGGAATCCAACCCCTTTCGAGAAAAATTATCCGTTAAGTCTAAATTAGGGGAGCCATACAGATAAGAAAGATGCCAATCTTCGCCAGGAACCTGCCGTCGATTCGCCACCTGGCCAAGCGCAGTCTAACCGAAGGCCGGCGCTCGCTGACCACCATTTCGGGCCTGGAGAAGGGCCAAAATAGCGCTGGCCAGGGCTTGGCTCCCTGGAGCAAGGACTGGCCGATGAGGGAAGAGAGCTTCGCGGTCGCGCAGCTCCTTCGGCAGAGGCAGCAGAAACGCCAGTGGAGCAACAACTACTCCGGCCTGGACTCGGCCATGTTTCGACCCGTAACCAAGCCGGACGACATCGCGAGCCGGCGAAACAATGTAGTGGCCGCCCAGAATGCTGCCAGGAGGCGCAACGTCAAGTCAGTGCAAGTGCCAAACTACGACGACTCGGAAGCCTACAGGGCGCAGCAGGAATGGGAGGCCAAGCAGCAGCAGCAGGAGAAGCTGCAGGAGCAGCAGCAGGAACCGGAAGCTAGCGGCGAGGACCACGACTACGAGTCGGACCTCGAGGTCCGCTCCGTTCGGGAGGCGGTCTTCGGCCAGCCGGAGGACAACACGGAGGAGGACGAGGACCGAGCCCGTGCCGACCAGGAGCTTCTCCAAAGGGTCGCCCTCGCCTCCTCCAAGCAGCAAGAACGTCCGCTCAGCGCGTCCATCTCGCGGAAGGTCATATCGCCTTACAACTCCTACCGCAGCCATCGCACTCGCTGGGCGGAGTTCCGGCACAGCATGATCTACGGCCGCTCGAGCTTCTAGGCATCCAAGATCTTGTCATGGCAAAATCCACTCTGGGCCATGGATGTGTCTCTTTACGGAAAACTTAAATTCTCGTTTCCATCGTGTATTTTAAGAAAGCACAAATAAATTTAGTCATTAAAATTATTCAGCATGGCTTTTATATTTCTTTACTCTAATATATTGATTTAGTATATATACCTATGGGTCGTATGTTGTCGCTGTAGGCAAACACACTAACCACAAGGCCCGACACTGGCGAAACCGAGCACAATATGTTATCTAAGCGATGGAGAAAATAAAAATATTGAAAGCAAGCCACTTCTTGGGTACGAACTGGGGACAGAGCTGTTCTAGGAAAATGTTTTAGATTCTAAGTCAAAACCCCTGCCCGCTAGGCCATGCTGTATTCCGAATTCGCTTTTATGTTCTGATCTAAAAGGGTTACATTCGGTTTATAAAAATATATTTTTATAGAAAACAATCTTAAAGCTGAAATATGGACCAATGGTGATCATAAGAGCTAAAAAATAAAACAAATGATTTCATTTTTTACAGATTACAATTTCCTCATGGGATTTTTGGGTCTCTGCATAGAGTCTCAGATAATTTACAAAAACTGCTTGTTCTCTTGACCAGAAACCCTTTAAGGTTTTATGTATACGAGTATGTACAACACCTATATTTCAAGAAAAACATTTAAAAACAAATCGTTCTAAGATTAGGTATGTTGAATTTAAATTTAACAGCCGTGTTTTAAAATGTGGTATATTAAAATTGATATGCAACGAAGTTGAGTATCGAAGATGTTTTAAGTCCTAGTTACCTTTTCTTCATTCATCCCATACATACTTTGGGATGCAGAATCGGTGCTTAAAAATCCAAATTTCATCCCTTTAGACAATGATCAAAATTTTCAAGAGCCTCCAAGGCAAGGGACGGTGCCTTGCCCGGGAATTCCACACACGACCAAAAATCTACCAGGAACCCGGCGTATTTGTCCATCCTGAGCTTCGTCGCAGCATCCCCCTTGTTTACTTCCGCAGAGGTGACTTGCCGCAAAAACTGGATCTCAAAATGCATTCCAACCGAAACTGTGAAATATCCCCTTTGGAAAGAAACCGGCGGTGCAAGGAGTACTTCCGTCAGTTTTGCAGAAGACAGCACAGCTGCTTTTCCCGCACCTACCATTGGTCAGAGTTCCGGCGAAAGATGATCTACGGGAGTTACTAGAAAGGACTCACGTCCAAAGCAAGGACCTACTTGATTCGCACTTTAAAGTTGACTTGCCACTTTGCCGGCTAAAAAGTACTTTGTTTTGATCTGGTTTAAAAAACCAAATCACAATAAATCACTTTTTAGGCAACAAAGTATCTAATACTACAAAATGCATAGCTATAGCCAAAATACGTGAAAACAAAAACGTTTTTTAATGTAAACATATCCTGAATGCTCTGAAGACACCCCTTTACTCACCATACCCCTCTCGCAGTCCAGGTTATTATTATCACAAGTGTTCTTAACCCTTTGCTACTTAACACGCAAGTTTGCTCTCAAAAAACTAGCGACTTACTTTGGCATACCTTCGCATCCTTCTGATCTGAGGAAATACAAACAAGGGCTGGGTAAAAAAGTGGCAAGAGGAAAAGAATGGAAAGAGCGACCCAAGTGCACTCAAGTAATATGCTTCATAATTTTTATTGTCAAGCCCTTTTCTTTTGGCTCGGGTGGCACTGGCGCGCACTCGACAACAAAAGCTCAAAAGCGCTTGGAAAAAATGTGAAAATAAAAAATGACTATAAAAAGCAAAGGCAGAAAATGAAGTGCTCTGGGTGGTGGAGGCAGAGACAAGAGTGCAACAAAGCAGAGCGGGCAGCATAAATTTTATAATATAGAAAAAATCAATGGGCAACGGGGCTAAAAAAATGCAGAGCACCAAGGATTACAGTCCGGGACTAGACTGCCGAGGTTCCAGCCACTTTTTATTCAAAGCACTGTCCTACTAGCCGGCACTCGCAAAAAAACCTTAATTATTGAAAATAAAAAAATTTTTTTAATGTATATATTTCTATTTTGGGTTTAATAATAATAACAATCATATATATTTCTAAGAGCATTTATGTTTGGCTTAAAATTCCAAACTTGTTGTTGCAACCCTATTTTTGTTCCGTGCTCCTCTATTTGAATCCTGCTCCCACTTCAAAGTTTCACAATTAACTGGCCCGCAAATGCTGTGATTTCGCGACTCTCCGTTTTCATTGTTGCCAGTTAATTTTGATGTATTTTTTCTTGCCTTGTTGCAAATTTGCATTTGGCTTTCCATCCACTGCACTTGGCGGCGTAATTAGGCGCACAACTCTTTTTACGGCTTTGATGTGCCGTCCTGCGAATTGGGCTAAGTAAGGACAAGTGCCAAAAGGCTTTTTAATTGTTTAATTATGTTTTGTGCTTTGGTCTCGAGTACATGCGATGCAAAAATTCGAAAAAGAAAAATTATTTTGAGAAAAACTCACCCAAAAATGCTACATATTCATTATACCCTTGCAGAGGGTATAATAATTTCAGTCAGAAGTTTGCAACGCAGTGAAGGAGACGTTTCCGAGTTTATATATTCTTGATCAGCGTCACGAGACGAGTCGATCTAGCCATGTCCGCTTGTCCGTCCGTCTGTCCGTCCGTTTCTACGCAAACTAGTCTCTTAGTTTTAAAGCTATCGGGCTGAAACTCCCCCAAACAAAATTATATCTTTGGTGTTTTTTAACATATAACTTTATTAGCTTAAAAATAACATTTTATATTTAATTCTGAATTTCGAATTAAACTTTGTTAAATCGGACGACTATATCATATAGCTGTCTTAGGAACGATCGGATAATTGATGGGAAATAATATGAAACAAATTATAGCTTTGGGGCTTTTTGACATATTATCTCATAATATTAGAAATATACATTTTTATATTTTTAAGAATTTCGAATTCAATTTAATAAATTTATTGATTATTTTTTACAACTGCAAGGGTATATAAACTTCGGTAAGCCGAAAACAATACACAAATTGAACCATCTGTGAACGAACAAAGGAAGTGTTTACAATACTTGAAATGTTAATTTGATCACACCTCATAAGTAGTTAAGTGGTTCTTATTTTATAAAGTATTTCCAAACACATTATACATTTTTATATTTTTATATATATATATATATATATATATAATGTATAATGTGTTTGGAATCTGTAATGTATATATATATATACAATATATATATATATACAATATATATATATATACAAAATATATATATATACAATATATATATATATACAATATATATATATATACAATATATATATATATATATATATATATATGTATTATTTTGTAGTCCCCACAAATGTTGTAACTGTTAGTGGTCTATCAAAAGACAGGTATATAGTGCCAAAATCAAAATTGCGTACAATACAAAGCCCTTGGTCCCGTTTTCTCATCTACAGGTCATGCTAAAAATATGTGTAGATATACATTTAGTTTTACATGCGGATGACAAAACGGACCTTAAGATGTGAAACAACTTTTTAACTCAGTAACTTCCCCTACTAAATTCACATTCACTCGGTTCACTTTTTCTACGCTTCCTCCATTAACAGACATCAAATATAATAGAAAGGCAATAAATTCATTTTCCTTCCTTTCGGCCAAACTCTTCAAAGACATCACCGATCACAACCATCCAACTGCCACACCAAAATCGGAGGTATCCGGACTACCAAATTACTATCAATCCGAACGAATCTCAAGATCTTTCATCATGCTGCCGACCAATCAGAATCTCGCAGTCCTATCCAACTACGTCCGACTGGCGGTCCGCCAAGCCGCGTGCCGCATGAGTGGAAGATGTGCCTATTCGACACGCCGCAACCCGGGCGTGGGGGATCGGGATCTCAGTCTCAACAAGAACGATGATTACCCGGGCCGTCAGCGGGACGAACCGAATCCGGAGTATCACCACGCTCCCCGGTGCTACGTGAAGAACTTCCAGAAGTACCAGGAAGAGGTGCAGGAACGCGGCGAGGTGCAGACGGTCCGTTTCCGTAATCCTCGTTACCGCTGGGCGGACTTCCGGCGACGTATGGTTTATGGAACCTACGACATCTAGACTTCTCGATGCTCTCCATGAAGTGCAACCAGCGTCGAAAGCTCTTTCAAATTTGGCTGCTGTGCGCTTCAATCCGGACCGGTCTTGTTTAAGAACCACTCCCAAATTGTCAAATAGTCAAGCATCCAACAGACTGGTCAAGTACCTGTCGTATTAACACGCCGTATAGTATCCCGACTTATTCGAACTTAAGAGCGGACCGATCTCGATCGTCCGTTGAAATTGCAATATTATTCATCATATTTAATAAATCTGTTACCTTTCACCTAAAAAGCATTTACATTTATTGTGAAATTAAGTCTGGTTTCGTTTTGACCCTTAAGTTCCTCCTAATATCGAATTTTTACGTCAAATACAGAAATCACCTATCTATTTCATCCCTTACTAAAAATCCCTACTAAAAAAAATACAAACTCAGGATACTTACAAACATCATATCGCAAAGGTTGATAAAAATTTAAAATATACATTTATTATAAAAAAAAAATTTATATAAAACATCCTTTTCCAATGATCACGATTACCCCCACTCACGGCTCCGGAACCGAATCCGAAGCAAGCGGATTTTTAACCATCATTTCCGCAAAGCTTTCCGAATCCGAAAAGCGACGATGCGGCATTTGTAGGATATTGATAAAGAGAGTGCGGTGTGGCTGGAAACTTAGCTCCTCCGTAACTCGCGAAATATCCTTCCCGTAGTCGGCGTCCATGTGGCGCAAGTTCAGGAAGCTCTTGACCAGCAGAAAGGGAGGTCTCTTCAGATCGGTCCAAGAGTCCTTTCGCTCCTGAAGCTTCACGGGCACTGGTCTGCGATGGTAGGGGAGCTTTTGCTCTGACATTCTCCGCCGCTGGTGTAACTGCGTGTTCGCCTTGGGAATCGGGAATTCGATCAAGGCCCGACCCGGGAACATTATGCGATAGGTGGCTGCGTTACCGGTGCTCAAAGAATACTCTTAAAATTTAGGTTAACCAACGTAAGTAAAACAAGTGTTTCATAATGTATTGGTTTAGGGAATGTATTCAACGAGCCTACTACCATTTACATTAGCTTTTTTCAGAAAAAAGTATTTTTGCCCGACCTTTAGCCAAAACAGGGAGCGTTTTCATTATCAGTTTTATTTTAAAACTAAAAAAAAATCATTATTTTTGTTGAGAAAAAGTAAACTTTGTTTTTTAGTTTTAAAATGAAAACTACGTTTTCCCTGTGCTGTGCTTCCACGCAAAAGTGTTTTCTCCTGAAAAACAAAATGGTTATATTGACCTTCTTGCAGTTACTTTTGCTTTGACAAAAGAAAAATGGGAACATAATTTCAAACATATGCTAATATTTGGTAATGACCACAAACTGTAGAAACTAATCCCCTACCTCTTAAGAATTCGCGGGCACTAAAGAACTGATTTAATTTTAAGATATGCAATATGTATAAAAAATTATATATTATTTTTTATTGAGTTTTAGAAAAAGGAACTTGGATAAGGACGAGCTTGGCAGAATACATCTAAGGTCCGTCTAAAACAAATTTAGAGCGGAAAATGTTATCCCAACGATATCCTGCGTCGAAGGGATAGAATGCACTACAGTAGATTCTTTCCATTAAGCGTTTTAGCTACTTGTGGGCGTTAGAGTGGGCATGGCCAAATTTAGTTTAGGTCAATCAATAGGTATTGAAGAGACAAATACATTGCGCTGCGCAGGAATCTGCATGTCAAGTCCAAATCTTCTAGCTATTACACATTCCGAGATCTCAGCGTTCATACGGACAGACGGACACGGCTAGATCGACTCGGCTACTAATCCTGATCAAGAGTATATATACTTTATGTGGTCGAAAACGTTTCCTTTTACCTGTTACATACTTTTGAATAATATTTTGAAAATGCCGCAAAATGGATGATGGTAGCCCTTGGTAGAGCTGATCCCCCTCGCTTCTATAAAATGGTTTTTTGTACCCTTGCAGAGGGTATAATGATTTCAGTCAGAAGTTTGCAACGCAGTGAAGGACACGCTTCCGACCCGATAAAGTATAAATATTCTTGATAAGCGTCACAAGACGAGTCGATCTAGCCATGTCCGTCTGTCCGTCCGTTTTTACGGAAGTTAGTCTCTCAGTTTTAAAGCTATCGGGCTGAAACTTTCCCAAAAGTCTTCTTTCTATTGCAGGTAGTATATAAGTCGGAACCAGCCGGATAGGACAACTATATCTTATAGCTCCCATAGGAAATATCGGAAAAAAAATTAAATTTTTTTAACATATGCCTTTCTAAGTTTAGATATAACAGTTTTAAATAAATACTGAATTTCGGATTAAATGTTATCAAAATCGGACGACTATATCATATAGCTCCCATAGGAACGATCGGAAAATTAGTGGTAAAATGATATGAAAAATTATATCTTCGGTGTTTCCTAACATATAACCTACTACGCTTGGAAATAACATTTCTTATTTGGTTTTGAATTTCGAAATAAATTTTATCAAAATCGAACGACTATATCATATAGCTGCCATAGAAACGAACGGAAAATTGGTGGGAAAATAATATGAAACAAATTATAGCTTTGGGGCTTTTTGATATATTATCTTATAATATTGGGAATTTACATTTTTATATTTTTAAGAATTTCGAATTCAATTTAATAAAATAATTGATTATTTTTTATAACTGCAAGGGCTTACAAACTTCGGCTTGCCGAAGTTTACTTCCTTTCTTGTTTTACAATTTTTTTTTAGTACATTTTTTGGTATCTCCGTGTTTTTAGGTCATTATTTAGGAAAACAATTCGATCTAATAATACCATTTTAAGCTACCGCCCAATCGGAATATATTTCAGGTTCTCGCATTAAAGAATATTTTAGTGAAGCGCGCCGAATAAGAACATTTTATAAAGTGTATTTATTTAGTCGAATTAAGAAGCATTATTCGTCTCAAAAGTCGATAACAGCACTTTTGTACGTTGATGGTGCGGGAGCACCATGACCCCTTACCCAAGTTTTGGTCATTCCATTGCATAATAACATCATTAAGAAGCTTGCAACACAGTGAAGAAGGCGTTTCCGAACCGATAAAGGATATATGTTCTTCTTCAGCATCACAAGACGGGTCGATCTAGCCAAATCCGTCTGTACGTTTCTACTTAAAATAGTCTCTCAGCCTTGAATTAAATCTAACATTCAGCTGTCAAAGACACGGTCAAAGAAATAATAAAATAATTGTTTTTCAGAAAATTTTTCTTTATTGTTTTAGTGTCACTGAAGCTAACTACAATCCTTATAACTTTAACATGGTGTTACTAACGTTGATTATTTTATTTATACAATAAATTTAATTAATTAATCCGGAACAGAGTGTAACCATTGCTACTAAGGAACAAACATTTTCTTTTTGGAAAGTCATAAAAAATCTTCGAATGGAGCATTGGGATTTAACAAATCAGGTGTCAATCTATGCATTTTCTGAACAGCTTTCATCGAAGCAGAACTTTGGTTTGTCTGAGCTCTTTCATAGTCTTCGGAAGATGGAAGAATCTCGCATTTACAAAAATGTACATAATATATTTATTTGTGAGCCTTTGGATTTTTTTTGTCGTCAGTTCAGACTTGTGTATTTATTAACTCTTGACATTTTTCCAATTTGACATAAAGAAGTCTCTAAGATCGCGAGGAGCATCTTGCATATATGCCGAGTCCAGTTGATGTAGGGCCAGGAAGCTTTTGACCAGGATACGCGGTGGTCGGGATGACTCCGCGGGGGTCTTCATCCTCGCATCTGGGACTACAGGGAATGGTCTTCGCGTTCTCCTCTGATGCAAACTCCGGCTCCGGGGAACACCCGTAAGTACTAAACCCCCGATAGCTCGACCCAAAGACATGCTGGCTCGGGATTAGAGGTTAAAAAATACTTTACTGTGATTTCAAATTTTATAAAAGCCAAAAAATAAACTGCTATTTCAGATGCTATTAAAAATGCCTACTATACTCTAATGAAAAGATGCATGTTTCTTTCTATATCAGCTGTGATCTCACGCACAATAGGAAACGTACAAATCCATCATAAATGTGTCGTCGCAACATATTGGCAATTTTCACCATGTTGGGACCTATGCTTTTAAAAACCACCTACATTTAAATTTCACTAAAACACCTTTAACCAAAATGAATAATTTCGTTATACCAGAAGCGTTCAACATAAATTTACGCGTATTTAAGCGTGGCTCATGTTGGAGTCCTACGAATCACACACTCCTGCACGTTTCGGTAAAAATGTTACGAAACGAAAAAGGTATAGGCAACAGTTGATTCGTTGCATGAATTTTAAGCAGGCCTTTGACTTGCACGAAGATTAAAAACATTTGGTAAATTTATATTTTTTGTTGAATAATTTTTATGTAACTTTACTACCTCTCTCAAGTTGGCACAGAATGTTTCGCTGTCTAGCTTAGTATAGCTAATTTATTTTATTTTCGGTTTTGAATCTAAAAACAAACTGGATTCCCGCATTCGATTTTTGTGATGTAAATGGATTTAATTGGCCCAGTCGTGTGTACAGGAGCTATGCGCTAAAAAAACTGCTATATGTACTAATTTCTGACCACAAACCGAATTTACTTTTGAGGGTAAGCCAAATAATTGGAAAGCGATTCCGAAAACTAATTTCTCTTCGAATCCTGGAACAATTTTTATAGAAGGTTCTAGATCTGTAGTGTCGATTGGTATACAAACACTTTGTAGAAAACAGATTTCCTTACTTTATCTCAATTTTGAAGGTTGAAATAGTTTAATGGAACAGCTCGGACTTGCATACGGGTCGGCCATTTTGTGTTTTCATTGCTGGCGCTTTTGAGCGACGACGATTTGGCGGCTTTTGTGCAACGCGTGGTTTTATGTAACAGGCCCCAATCCCTAGTCCGCGAAAATCCTTCTCCCACACACCCGCAAAACGTCAATTGCATGAGCCGGCACGTCGATATTTTTGCCAATTTTTTAGCCGACCCCTCGCAAATTGCTTTTTGAGCTTGTTAGAGTTTTCCGGCCATCATCCCGCCCCACAGATACACAGCCCCACAAGCACACACGCTAATGAATAGTCAAAGTCCAGGCGATTTCAGCAGTTCTAGCTGCAGCAAAACGAAAACTAAACGCAATGTTTAGGCTGCATTACGACTGCAACGGCTCCTGTTGCAGCCGCAGCAGGTCCTGCAGGAGCAGCCGGGACAGCGCCGCCATTTTGTAATCAAATGCAGCACAAAAGTACGCAAAGGAAATTGCCAGAAAAAAAGCACGGAGTAAAAAGCGTTGTGCGCATTGGCTTTCTTCGTACAGTGAGGAACCGCAGGATAGTTCAAGTGGTTTAATGATTTTGACTGTAAGGACCAACATTAAAATGAACACATCTTATCGATTCAAACAAAGATTAGCTTTAAGTAAACAAATTTGAACTATTTTCCTGACAAAGTAAAAAATCTTCAAAATGTCACTCTACGCTTTTAAAATACGCAACAAATAAAGCATATTCGGCTTTCTAAAGAAATCTATTCTAATTTTGAAAATCAAATATATTGTTGCATACCTTGAGACACCTAAAAGTACGTTTAAAAGTGATTTGAAAACCCTGGCTATTTGTGTGATACCCTTTTTGGGGCAATACAATCCTGAGACTTTCTGTGGTCTGAAATTCGTAAAGATTTTCCAATGGCGAACAGTAACTTGGGCTACCTCCTCCGGTGTAATCAAAGTTATTACATTTTTACTGTAGCATCGTTCTCCAAACCCAATCCCTCGACGGCCCTTAGCGACGACTGCTGTTAGTGGCTGCTGCTTTTCAATTAGTGCCACCAGAGTACGGCAACCACCCTCCCCACGCACCACCGCCCATTTCTATGCGGAGCCGCCAATCCCAGCCAACACTTGATGCCACCGACTGCAGTTGACGTTGGTTTGCTCTGTTCTGGCCGCGTTTTACGTAAATTGAACAACAGGCTTGCAAGGCCCCGAGAACGGTGCCCAAAACAGCAAAACTGCAAAACAAACACACGCCAACACGGCCAATACATTGCAACAACTAGGAAATGCAGGCGAGCTTAGCTAGACAGATATGTATATCTACACAGAACTCGGCGAGGGTGGAGCATTGAAAAAGTGCAACGCCAGTGCCGGGTTAGACAAAAAACAGGTCCAGGTCCTCCAGAAAAGCGAATAAAAAGATGCACCCGCCAGACGAGATCCGCATTGCCTTTAAGCCTAAAAGCGGGCTTCATCTGTTATGCGAAACGTTTAATTATTTATTTGAAAGGAAGATTCAGGCTGGCTGTAAAAACAAAGCAGCTGAAAAGAATTTTATTGACAGGCCCTCTGCTGGGTAAGGGTTATGGCTTGCAGGCAATCGCAATCGCCCCTGAGGTTAATTAGTTGACATTTGCGCTTAATTGCGATGCCTCAGGCGGAGGACATAGAGCTCCAGCCAGGCGTTCCCATTCGTATGCATGATTGACAGCCGAGCGCAGGGGACTCCACCTGCCAGTGCTGATATATTGATGCCAAACGCGTTCAGGCGAAGCGACAATCTTGACACCCACTTATGAGTGGTAAGTGGCTCGACATGCCGGAATTGGAAATGGGAAGAATGCCCATATAGGAACACGCAACGTGCTTGAATCAAGTCAAATTTGGTTTTAGTATTTGCTTTTCTCAAACATTTTAAAGAAATTGTTCAAAAAGTAAACTAAATTTGAGTTGCTTCCAAACGGAAAGTTGTTTGGATATATTTAAGTAGTTAAAAATCAGAAATTCGTTCTTAAATAAATATAGAAAGTGTCAGAATTCTTTTTTCCACTTACATTTTGTATGCACTATTATTAAGGTATACATGTAGTTTATTGAATATTCAATATTTTTACAACGACAAACCACAATTTAAAATAATAACATTAAAGATCTCTCTCTTACAACCACATGATCACCCATTAATCAAGTGCGGTTTTTGAATATCTTTACAAAACTTTCCTTGCCTTGCTATGAGTTCATAAATCAGAGAAGTGGTTGGTCTTATGTTCTGCCAGGACAATAGGCCACCTCGGGGCTTTTGCTCCGAATCCACTTGATGAAGGAGGCGACGCGAGTGTTGACCGATGGCTGCTGCGAGGCGCAGCCCTGGCCAAAGCTGACGATGCCCACGGCCACCAGGCGCCCGTTGATCCGTTCGTATAGGGCTCCGCCCGAATCGTACTGGCAGGTGTCCCGCCCGGGCGTGTAGGTGCAGAAGGTGTGGGCCGGTGGCGGTACTCCGCCGGCCGAAGTTAAGGTCTGCCTGCACTGCTGGCCGTCAATCACATCCAAAGTGGCCTTCAGCAGGCGGTTGGTCTGCGGGCCGCCGTAGGATGTAGTGCCCCACCCGGCGGCAACCACCTGGTGACCCGCCAGCGGTACTTTTCTGCCGTCCTCAGCCGGGTGCAGTGGCAGGCAGGCGGGACCCACATGCCGGCTCCACACGATCGCCGTTCGCGTCCTCAGCAGCGCGATATCATTCTTCGGGTGTCCGTTCGCCTGGCTGAAGTCCTCGTGCAGGATCAGGGCGTCCAGGTCGTAGCGGCGAGTGGCGAACGTTTCGAAGGAGTTGGCCAAGTCATGCTCGCCCACCACCACTCGCAGCCTGGCAGCGCTGCCAGTCTCGGGGCCAAGAAAACAGTGGGCCGCCGACAGCAAGTAATGGTGATGAACTGCAGCAATAGTTGAAGGGAAAATCATTAACAGAGCAGCTTACTTTAAGTCAAAGAGTCGCTACCATACCATTTAGAGCTGTTACCTTTAAGAAAACACATCAAACGTTAAAAGGTATCTCAGATACGATTAGAGACTCCTTTTGACAAGATGCATTTAACATTTAGTAGTCAAAACAATTTTTAAAAAATTAAATTAAATGAGATTTTAATATAAAGTATAAACAAATTCAAAGAATATCAATAAATGGATTTCTTCATAATGTTTTAGTGTTGTGTTTCATTTGAATGATTTAAAATTAGAACGGTTGGCTTATATCATAAAAATTTCCTTTTTCTTTTTTCTTTTCAATAAAAAAAACTACGCCTATGCAAAGCAGTATTCTAAAGTAAATCCGGTTCCGCTTCCTAGACTTAAAGAAATTATCGACATGGTACTTCATTACTTGATTACTTTGCTCCCTGGTCCCCGTTATTTTTCCCGCATACTCACTGATCGCAGCGCCGCAGAAGACCTTTCCGTGCTTCTTGGTCAGGACACCGGCCATTGGCGGGAACTCGTGCAGGAAGGCCTCCTCGTTGGTGGGACTGGCTATTCGGGGAAGGCGGCTCCAGCCGCAGCTGCACGTGGGCAGGAAGGCCTCCACCAGGCAGGAGAAGCGTCCTCCTCTGGGCCCAGCTGGTGTGGATGGGGCCAGCGGGTCGCTGGAAACAATCCGAGCACGTTTCACGGAAGTCTTTGAGCTGCTGCGAATTGGCAATGCGTCGAGGTAAATGGTACCAGACTTTCTGGACTCTTCGTCGTCGTAAAGTAGGGAGGCCACATAGGCCAGGGCATCACTGACGCCCACATCCTGCAACACGTGCAGCACCTCGTCGCTGAGGTCCTCCTCGGGCTCCTCCTGCTCACCCTCGTCCTGCTCCTCAACTGAAACACCTTGTGTTGCCTCGGTAGTTGTACTCGTAGCAGTTCCCGCCGAGAGTTTATCCTTTAACTTGACGGTCGAGGGCGGCTCCGAATGTCCATTGGAAATGTACGAAATCACCGCACGATTGAGAAAACTTTTGCGCTCGAATTTTCCGCTGCCACAAAAGTATTCGGAACTTGTTAACACCTCGTCGCCCTCGGAATTGAAGTGAAACACCTCCGTGCGGCATTTGGAATCCGTGGAAAGCTGCGGGAAATCAAGCAAGCCAGTGATGAAAGATGTTCCACAGTAAACTTTTTCAATTTAAATTTATATGCCTGCTAAATGTATTCAAGATAAAGAAACGATAACCATATATATTTTTTAAGTAAGGTTGAAGCTATCTGTTGATGTAAGGCTTTATGGCGGAAATCGCGTTACAAACTTCCAGCTATGAAATAGCTTGCAAATAAGAATACAAATCTATTCGGTGACGTCACATTCTGACAAAAAACCGAAACTTCAAACCTACTATAACTTCTTTAGCAGCAACATTTAGCTTTGCCGCATGCTTTTAAATAAATTGCGGGCATCACTGTTATGTATTTACTCAATTTTCTCACCGTCTGCAGTTGCAGCTCACACTTGAACTGCAGCACCTGATCCTTGGGAGCCTCCACGGCGTAGCGACAGGAAGTGCCCACAGGATACAGGGCCGGGTAATAGGGCGAGTTGATGAGCAGTTTCTGCCCCGACTGCAGTTTCACCTGGTGGTTGCACTGTTCGAAAATGGCTTGGGTAGAGAACGCATTTAAAAGTGGCAGAAGCAGCAGCCAAATCCACATGATCACGGTCGCAACGAGGTCCAACCCGGTACTGAACCAGCTCCGCCGCAGACAGCCTCTTAAGAATGACGGAGCCAACACCCGAGCCATCACGCGATCTGCCTACATCGCCAGGCGAGTCTCTCAACACCTCTTCTGGCACCCACGCCCTGTTCCTGTCTTAATACGAGCTAATTAGGGGCCGAAGAAATCCCAAATTGTTACCACCGAATAGAAAAGACGGCGGCCGGCACACGAGCGTCTTTGGCGGCTAATTGAAAGAAAGTGCAAGTGTGTCAATCGAAAACTGGTTTTGAAAAGTGGACCACTTCGAAATCGGTAGGTGGAAGTGACCATACACAGAACTTCATCACCTGTTGGGGTAGGTCTTAGGTGAAACACTGGCTTGAGTCTCACTATCGTTTCAATCGAATAAATCTGAAAATGGTTTAAAATATATTTGAAGATAGCACAGCATACATATATTTTTAAGAATCTTTTCTCACCTAACCAGGAAAGAAACATTCATAATTTATGTAAAACCGATTTCCTGAAATATTTACTTTTAGTTTTTACAGTAATTGCTTTATTTTCAGTTTCACCCCATGTCACCTGAAAGCCTCTCACACAGTCATTAACTCCGATTCCCCGAGATCTCTTTAAAGTCGACCATTTCGCACCCGCCATGCCACCCGACCACTCCCGGCAGAACTCATTTTTTAGACCACTTTCAGAGCTGCTTAATTGGATGTGCTCCATATGAGCAAAAAGGGGAGAGCACACAAACTACAAGAAGAGGATAGCGAAAAAATGAAGCCGAAACCGGCAAGTTTGTCGCCCATTTTGTAAAATAAATATCAGAAAAAAGAGGGAAACTTGGGAGGGACGATGGATGGCGCCGTGTCTGTCAGAGGCGCAGAGACAAACGCTTAATGCTAATATTATTTTCTTGCTTAACAAGCGATGAGCTACACGCGGGGCCCATCGGCTGCTGGCCGGGATTTTCCTCGGCAGCTCCGCGGACTCTACCAACCCCACTAGACGCCTGCCGGTGACTTATTTGCACAAGCCATAAAAAATTTAACTTTATTTCGCCATTTTTAATTTCCTACTCCGCGGATCGCGACGTGGCGCAGAGCATTCGGCGTAAACAGTCAACGTTGGACAATAACTACAAAACCGGACCGGAGACCGACCACCAGAGGGTCCTAGCCGTCCAGGTCCCTCCTCCACCCAGCAGTCAGCGGAACAATGCTGGTGAAAAAAGCTGATGCTGTTTTCCATTTCCTTTTTTCATTTTTGGCCCAAAGAGCGAGCGGGGAAAACAAACAGCAAATAATTCAAAGTGGATACAACTAAAGCAAAGTCAAAGCTAATATACGAAAATGTAATAAAAATTAAAAAGAAATAAAAACGAATTAAAATGAGTTTCGAAGGAGCAGCAAAGACCTTCTGGCACAATAAAAAACATATAACAGGGGGATCGAGAGTCCATGAGTGTGAGTTCCATAGGGTCACCGCATAAGCGACAGTTGTAGGACTTCTTTTTGCGCAGTGGGATGATGACACATGTGAGTGAAGGTTGGTGCACCCTTGAAAGGGTCGTCCAGTGAGAGCGGAGGATGATTAAAAATGTGACCATTTGAATTTTGAAATTTGTTACATAGAAACCAGTGACACGAGAACTTCTTAAAATTTTACTAAGCTAATGTATTTTAAACCTGAAGGGATAGCCACCAAAACATTAATAACACATTGGCCTTAAAAACGTTTTCACTGTGTCTATTATATCGGCTCTTCAACTTTCCCATCTTAATTAATGAGTTTCAAAAATATGATAAATCAAAAAGTTTTGAAACCAAAATCAAAATTTTAACTTTTTAAATTTTTTTTGCAGAATCGTTTGATCTCTATTTAACTACTTTTAAAGTTTTTATACTCCAACCACTTCGAAAAAGATTTTACTTTTTTTGATTTTCAATCATTTTTAATAATTATATAATCCAAAAGTTTAATTTTAGAACTAAAACCACTTTTTATTAATTGAATAAAAATTTAAAAGTTACAAACTTCTTCCTTTCTTGTTTATTTTAAAATTAATGTTTTAAGTACCACAAAGGATTGTCAATTCAAACAAATTTTGTATTTTAACAAAATGTTAAAAAGTTAACTATAAGAAACATTTTTAAATTTAATACTATGTATATCAATCGCTCTGCGTATACAGAATACAAGAATATGGAAAATAATGTTCATAGCGTAGGCAGTAATTGTTCACCATAAGTAGCATTGGTGGTGTGTTTTAATCGAAATGCCCCTTAATTTAATTTCATTCGAAACAGTGTAAATTGTATCTTATAGTCGAAAATATTGTTTCACCTTGTTTCGAAATTAAACGTAGTTTTAAAACATCTGATGTTTAGTAGGTGAAAAATGTTTATAGCCGCTGCTCGTAAAGTAAAAGGGGTATACTACAATGTATAACTTCGATTTTTATTTCGGCGTATAATTTTCTCTTTTTTTATTTTTAAAGTTTGTACTAAATTTATTACATACATTGCTTTTAATTTGACGGAATAGTTCTCTATAAACGAAAGAATAAATAATGGAAAATACTATACTCGATGGTCTTGACTCTATGATTCCGCTCCTCAGCTAAGGGGAGTGCGATAGAGGGTGTGATTTGCACGCAGCAAATTAAACAAAAAATGTTATCAAACCCAATATTACGATATCTCAAAAATAATTTGGAACTAACAATTAGTAATTATTTATGGCTTTTGCCATCTTGCGGTTAAATGTAGAACTATCTGCCAAATAAGAAATGCGACACCCAGATGGCGCTCAGGCACTACCAAGCAAACATACGTAAGAGGGAAGTACTGTCGATAGCCCATGTAGGGCGCCAGCCGTCGCGTAGAATACTGGTTAGCATTTTGACTTGTAACTTCTTCGACTTCGACTTAGACGTTCATGTAGAATAGTCCAAGCCTGGACCCAAACCATCTTTTAAAATTCTTGGACTTTAAATGGCTTCATTTGAAGCCTCCAGCATTACCCGAAATTAAGCTAGAATTTAAGAGAGGGGTAGGGAATTAAAAGAGGGGTAGGGAACAATAAGACACAAGAATATTCTGTAAAAATTTTAAGTCAATTAACAAAAATGTCGAAGCTATGAGTATTTTTATATCTGCCGGATTTTCGATTTACACAGCATTTGACGAATATTTGACAGCGTTACCTGGGGCTAACTATTATCTATCGAATGAACGTGGATTTCGGATTTCTTATGATCCAGCGCCGAGTTAGGATGGGCACCGCAATTACATTTTAACTATTCTTTTGTAAAAATTGGATAGGACATTTTTCGAATGTCATACTTCAACGTACCATTCATTGAATAAATACATTGTGTCGTCATGAAAAAAATCACAAAAACATTAAATTTTTCGTACGGTTTGACCTTAGAAAGTTCAATGTGAAATCTTTTAAAAAGAAAACCGTATTTATAATTCCTTCAACTTTCTCTTGTGATAATCATGTGTGCCCTAGACATAGTTGCCATCCCTCATGATGAATGTGAAGTACCAGCACATTGATATCCTTGACTCCTTCAATGATAACCTGGCATCCACCGCCACTTCCTCTTCCCAGGCGTTTTGCTTGACCAGCACAATTAATTAACAATAGATTGTTTGGCCACAGGGTTCCAAGTGACCCACAGGAAGTGCCCGGACCAGCACAATAGGAGCCAACGGGTCAGCTATCCTTCCGGAAGGAAGGAATGTAACGAAGCGCAACAGTTGCATGAAGAGCGGGCACTTCAAATTAATAAAAGGAACTGCAAATAACAATGGAAATTAAATGGAAGAGGAAAGGTCAATCAATGGAACGTCCTGCTGAGAGAGATGTGAGCAAGTGCATGTAGTTCTGGCTGCGTGGGGTCCTTTCCCACAGGTGTATGTCTGAGATTTTTCCGGAGTTTCCACTGACCAATGAACCTTTGATCAGGACCGCTCGGTGCAAATCTAATTAACGCTCCCCAGGGACAACGATCGATCTTCGGGGCCAAGGATCTGTTTGCTTGCATTGCCATTCGATGCGCCAATGTGAGCTCAGACAAAGGACTCTCCGAGCCCGAAGGACTACCTGCGAGTCCTTCACAAACGCACTCCATAAGTGTGCGCGTATCAAATTACCATTTTATTTTATTTCATTAGTTCGTTTTCTCTCTTGTTTTTCATTATCTCTTTTCCCAGAGTCCTCAGCCTAATTGCTTGTACTCAAATGCAAATGAAATAGAAGCGATTTCAAGTAGTCCTCTGATTTGTGGGACAGCAAACATTCTCCATTCCCTCGCAAATGGATTCCATATGATAGATAGCTGACCACCCACTCTATATATTGCACCCGGCCATAGCCCTAATGCAGACTGATCTCTGTGCTAAATACCTATTAACCTGTTTCGGAACACAAACAAGCGAAATGTTTCTCTCAGGCGAACAAAGGAACCCTCTGCCCTGCCACAACAAACGAGATTTTCTCAGCACCTCCTTCGGCCGACGATCTTATCGAAGTTGCGAGGGTGGGCCCACATCAAATTGGTTCCCACAGGCAGTGGCCCATATTTTGCAATTTAGATTTCTATTTATTGTCTGGCCGGAGAATATCCTTTCTGCGTGCTGGTTGCCCTTATGCGCTCCTTTTCTTCCGCTCACCGGAAGGAAGTGCACGAAATTTGTGTGAAATGTCTCAAAACGACGGCCTGGGGCGGGCACAGGAAATTAGCAGAAATCGGAAACATTTGGTTGTGGAAACGAAATTGTGTTAGAATGTAGCTTGAGTACGTAAACTGGGAAGGGAAATAAATATAAATAAAATCCTTTTTAGTCAAAAAACTTGAGATTATATATTGTTGTATACCTTTTTCTACAGATTCTAACATTATTATTGGCGCAGTTTTCAATAGTTTTTGTTTTAAAATTAGTTTGCTATTGGTGCTATTTCTAAGAATCCCCAAGAATATTGATACTTCAACCACATATTGACGCCGGCTGGAATATCCCTTTCCGGTTCGGAAGAACTCTCTGGCAGCCCATTTAAAACCCCTAACTCTTCCTGATCACTCACAATCTCACCGCCCACAATTTTAGAGTTTCAATGCAATTCACACCACACAAAAGGAGCTGAGCGAATTCCCACCGCACAACACGCACTCGCACTCAAAGACTTTCCCAAGCCAGACACCTCCGACAAATTCCCATAGCAAACAAATTTGACTTTTGCATACCTGTGCAGCAGGGCCAGGACCTGAACCTGTTACCCCTATGGCCGTGCCCCTCCGTGCATTCGATTCTCACGGCCGGCAACGGTAACACTCCAACGCTCACACAAAAGGACATCCAACCCTGTGAAACAGGTTGCCATGGGATCGAGGATGGGAAGCCGAATGGGAACCTGAACGAGAACAGGGCGACGACATGTCCTGAAGTAGGCGCTTCATTTTCGTTTCATTTTATTGATTCAGCTCGTTGATCATAATAAACGATTAGTGTAGGCCAGGAGAATCCTTGCTGATCCTTCAGGATTTCGCGCTGAGAAATTCCCCAGTTTTTTATTGTTTTCTTCTTATTTTTGAGTTTAGGACATGGGGATGAAAAAGAGTCTGGGAAAATTAGTTTAGCAAGTTTTCCCTGGGAGTTTTCAATTAGCTACAGTTTATTGTCCCTCACTTATTTTGATAAGAAATTTTGTCAGCTTATCGGTAGATTTCTTGGATTGTTGCCGTCACTCACATGATTTTTATTGGCTAGCCTTTTCTAAGAACTCTTCGCAATGGTTTAGGATCTTTCAGACAAGCTTGCATAACATAGCCGCATAACCGGAAAAAACATTTTTTTTTAATTCCCAGAAACAGGATTGACTGTCCTAACCCCAAGACTGCGTTTTCGCGCAAATATAAGCACGCCTTTCTAAGCAGAATAACAAATAAATTAAAAATGCTTAAAGGGTCTTCGGGATTCCTGGAAACTTTTCAATAACGTCATATTACCTCAATGGAAAACAACGACTTATTTTAAAATCCGAAGAACTGCGATTGGCAAACGTTTTTTACGCAAATCTCGCCGCACTTTTTTACGCAAAAGTAAAAAACGGCGGGGTAGACGCGAAAAAGGACCTTCTTTTCCTGGAAGTTTGACATAGCCCTTCCATCCGCGTAAGGTCCCTTGTACAAGCCGCTAATCGCAGTGCTAATGGCTTGGGATGCAGAAGGATATCCTTGCATTATCCTTGCCACCCGCCGTCGTTATTGTGACCAAAACAAATAATCACCCATTGCTCATATTGTCCAATGCTCAAACGGTCTTTACAAGCGGCCCATAAAGTTATCCTTTCTTGCATCCTTTTGAGCCGCAGTCCTTCCTCGCAAGCAGTTCTGCCGTCAACTTTGCGCCTCGCATCCTTTCGAGCTCTTACACGGAACTCCCTCTCTGGAAATTTGCCGAACCATAAAATGTAACCTTGTGTCGGGGACACTGCATCAAACAATTTACACGCGCTGTGGGAGTGGGAATGGAAGCGAACTATAAAGCCATTAGCGCTCCCATCAAGGTCGCAGGACTTTACATTGACTTGGCCGACAATTTAGCCGTAACTACTCAGCGACATTAATGAGGAAACCAAGAACTGGCACAGCTCAAGGCCTGTCTGGACGGAAGGAAAGACTCCAATTTTATTTGAGCTGGATAATGTAACTAATTATTTCAAAGCTTAAAAGACAAAAATATAATAACAATCTCATAAAAAAGCACGGAAGAACGCTATAGTCGAGTGCCTAGACTATCAGATACCCGTTACTCAGCTTAAGGGAGCAAAAGGGAAACGGAGATATATAAGCAGAAAACCGTATGTGGGCGGCACACAGATTTAAGCTTTTTAACCGTTTGTGGGCGTTATGGACGTGCCAACCCGCTGAAACAAAGTTGCGCTGCGCAGGAAGTCCAGGAATCTGCTTGTTCTAGCTTTTATAGTTTCTGAGATCTTAGTGTTTATACGGACAGACGGACACACGGACATTTCTAGATCGACTCGGCTAGTGATCCTGATCAAAAATATTTATACTTTATGGGGTCGAAAACGCTTCCTTCTACCTGTTAAATATTTTCCGACGAATCTAGTTACCCTCTTACTCTACGAGAACTCATCGTCCTCATCTGAATAATATTTTTATATTGATAGTTTTATACCCTTACTTAGATTTTTTTATACCCTTGTACAAGGTATAAAGTAAATTGCAATTATTATAGTTTAAGTCAGAAGTTTGTATAGTTACATATCTTGATCAGCGTCACTAGACGAGTCGATCTAGCCAAATCCCCCCGTCCGTTTTTTAGCAAATTCGTTTCTCAGCTTTAAAGCAATCGGGATGAAACCTATATCGGGCAACTATATCTTATGACTCCTATGGAATTCATCAAACTATATTTGAAAATAATTTGATATATGAACTTCAAAAGTTCTAATAAAATTTAAAAAATATGACAACTGTATTTTTCTGCTGTTATAGAAAAGATCGGATGATTATGTCAATATAATACAAAGACCATTATAATTCGTTTTCGAAAAACGATAATAAATTGAAATATTATTTATTTATTTGTTCAAACTAACATTTTGACTTGTGGTTTTTATTTTCCTTTTTACTATTCAGCAATAGTCTTATAAAGGTTCGAATATTCAACCTTAGACGAAAGTTTTTGACATAATGCACAAAGAGAGTAAAGCCCTCCGCTTCAAGAAGTAAACTTAGGGACTATTTTAATTAATAATTAGGAAAACAAAACGTGGTGATACACGTTGCAATTGCAAACGAGCTGTGAAAAAATTCTCGTCTGGCTCTTAAGAGAAGGTTTAAACACCACAATAATAATTAGGAAAACAAAACGTGGTGATACACGTTGCAATTGCAAATGAGCTGTGAAAAAATTCTCGTCTGGCTCTTAAGAGAAGGTTTAAACACCACAATTTCAATTATTCTCATTCAATTAACGATTTATATTTTACAGCCATTGAGCAATAACATGCTATAGACCTGGTTCACGCAACACTAGACCATGTAGAAGACAACATTTTAATTCACACAGTTTCTTTATTTTTAAAGTTTAAGAATGTTTTAAAATGCTCTAATTGATCGGGGGTCTTTTGCAGCACGGCCCTGGACCAATTGTGACCAATCTGGTTTTGCCTCTCCAGTCGAGTTTATGCCAAAATTATGAATGGGGATTTTTTGCTGCCTGCTGTTTTGGAATAAATCCTTAGATTTACGACATTTAGCTTGCATCACAGGAACTGTAATTTCTTTGGCAAACTTCTTTTGTTGGCACAGACTGAGAGCCGGCCCTGTTTTCTCCCCTAGATCCCTTAGCACACGCTTCTGCCACATTCCCCCCACCCTAGGACGAGTTCCTTTTGCGCCGCAGTCAGATCCCGAGTCTGCTACCCAAAAAGCCAGAGAATATCCAACAAAATGGCTGAAGCGTGGCCAGGAATACGGAATCAGCGGAACTACAGAACTTTCACACGCGTTGCACACAACCAAGACTGTGTTTTGGGGTGTCTTGAGGAAAATCTTTCGCTCAAGCAAAAACAACAGCTGCAAAAGCAAAAAAAAAAACCCCTGAAACAGGGAAAGGTCGTTGCGCCTCAGCGACCCCTGGCAACCTCCTGCCCCTACCTCGAACCCCCTTTTTCTGTGCTTAAACCAACCCCCTGATTGTACATTTCGCAAAAGATTTCTCGAAACAAAGCCGAGTAACCAAGGGGTGGAGACTCTTAGCTGCGCATGCGCAGCAAACTTTTGCTCGTTTTTTAAGGAGATTTACTGAAAGACGGCGGGCTGGCCTATACCGTATGCATAAAATGGTCCGCGCAGATATAGTGCTTGTGCGATGTGATGTCGTCACACGACTTGGCGCACACCTGGTCACGAGTTGCCATGCGATCCGGCCGATCCCTTGCGTCTCTGACCTCAGGCATCTGCCTTCGATTCGTTATGGCTGAGCGATATGTTAAATTAATGCTTTATTTGTGTAGAACGAAGCTCTTCTAACAGAAACCCTAATTAGTTCGTATTTTTCGCCCAATGGCCCAAAAAACTATATTTCCCAATCATAATCGCTTTATGGTTCGCCTACAAAAATCCCTCAAAGAAAATGAGATTGTCAAAACACTGGCACAGCCAGAACCAGGCGAGGGCGTTACCTGATTTTCCCCGCTTTTCCAGGAAAACGCGTTATGGTTTTATATGCACTCTTGCACATTCACAACGAAAACTGCAAAATTGTGAGCCGAGCACCCCCTAGGCGGCATGCATAATGTGTTTATGAGTGGCCAAGGATCCCGCTTTCCTCCTCCTTTTCCTCTTCCACGGATAGTCCTTTGGCCAAATCGGCGACACTTGCTGTGGTCAGCGCTGTTCGGGCTTCGACCAAAAACCCGGGCCCAGAAAACCCCGAATAGATAATTTGCTGGCAACCATGAAAATGGTTAGAGAACTTTGCGCTGCTGCTGTGTTCGCCGGAATTGCGAGGCTGAGACATTTCACGCCCCGTCCTCAACAAGGATATGAGTTGAGTTCTGTTTTGAGTTGTATCTTGAGTCGAGTGACACACATGAGTGAGTTTTATCAAGGGGTTTTCCATTTGAGGATCGAGTTGTATGGAGAAACAAACTAGTTTTGATCATAAGTAAATATTGCCTAGACCACAGAAACCTATTGGGAAATAAACATTTCAGTTTCGTTTTTTTCAGGCGATAACCACTATATATCGTCAAGTGGTACAAAAAACGTTTAAAATTTATTTGCAATTTAAGGCCACTAGAAAGTGAATACATAAAACACAAAAAAATAAGTATCATCGAAATAAATGGTAGGAATTTTAATTTTTGCAACCGAGAACGTGCAAGATGAAAAAAATGCCTGAATACTTCAATACTTCCAATAAAGTACCCGTTTGTATGTACATAAAGTATTTCTGGTTTATTTAAAAAAAAATATTAAATATCATAGTAAATGTTATATAATAAGTTTACATAATCTTAATCAAAATTAGATGAATTTTCTTGGAACAGAGTTGTGAGTGACAATGTAATGACAAAAAAACTGAAGATCGACAGTTTTCAGTGACCTTTCAAAAAATATGTTCGATTGAAACAAAATCTCGAAAATTTCCAAAACATAGTGACAGAATCTGACAGATTTGCGACCTAGCTGTGCGCCTTTTTTCACAGATTCAGGGGATCAGCTTAAAAAGAATCTCGGCTGTCACTTCAATTACAGTAGAATGTCCTGCAGGACTCGGTAAAAAAGAAGGAGCAGCTGCTGGAAGTAGAACAGAGTGGGGGAAACTTTGGCGCGTGCCAAGAAAAGAACACCGGGCCTAGGGCTCAAAGTAACGTTCATTTCAGGATCAGCGATAACAATTACTCAAACAGGACGACGGTGCAGCTCAATGTGCAACTGCAACCCCGAAGAGAGAGAAAGAGAGCTCATTACAGGGCTCAATGAGGATCCTGGCGGCGAAGGGGGGACCCTCTTTTTGCTCCTTGCCGCGTGACCCAGTAAATTCGAAGGATGCACATTGTTGAGTCGGGAAATTAACGAAAGTAACGTATTTTCCTGCACCTCGACAGATGATAACTTCCTGGCACGTGTGCTGCGTTCTGAAAACTCAGAAACGCCCCTCACCTCTCATTTCCGCCTGTCTAATTCAGCTTAATTAAATCAATTTAATGTGGCTACACAAAACCATCATCTGCCCGATTCACAATAAGAATAATAATGCAGCAGACCCAACGTGTCACAATCGAGACAGGCACAAATCTGTGGCAAGTGCTTCTTGCTCAGCCCCGCTCGCATCATTCACCAGCAATTTGAACATCAATTATGAGCAGAGAGTCGGATTGAATGGATGCTGATGGGTTGGGGTCTTAGGAAGGGGATTTGGGGACGGGGTCTCCGACAAAACATTCAACATAGGTGGAGGATGAGCAGCACTCAGCATGCAGAGGCATTCAATGGCGCAGGCTGGCACACAAAGAGAAAGGGTGGCACAAGCCAAGATGCATCACAAAAGCCGGCCAGCACAAGCAGCGTCGTCCTCCAAGAGGGATTCCCACTGCAGTCCTACAAAAAACGGTTTGATATTCCTAAATAATGATAACCCTCTTCTGCTATACAGTCCTCAGTAAAATTCCTAATGTGTAGATAAACGTTTACTCTTCTATACATTTTAAAAGTTATCGTACACCGGATACACCCAAGTAAAGCAAAGTGACGCATTCTAAATTCTGATAGCACAAAACTATAAAAATAAATTACGACAAGGCTTATGAAATCAGCTTTTGAATTCATTTTACAAGGAGAGCAAATACAAATGGCAAGACTAACTAGATATACGTATCTGCTGTGTACCTATTTTCAAACTTTTATTTAAATACTGTATATAATTAAAGTAAAAAGCAATTCAAATTTTAAACGATGACCAAAACATTAAAAACAATAGATCCTAAGCCCCAACGCAAATAACCCCTTCTGCGGCACCACTGCACTCTCAAACCGCAGAGGCATCAGCATCCCATCCACCTAACCTACATTCAGGTCACTTGACGAACTGCCACGATGCGAACAGACGCCCCCTCCCGCTCGTGACCCCTGGAAATGTGAGTGACCCAAATTGAGTTTGCATAACCGACCGAAGCAACTGTCAATGCCCAATGAAATCTGTTCCCAGGGTCAGGATGGCCGACCACAAATCTGCTCTTTGCCAACTGTCCCCAATTACATGAAATTATACCCGAAATAGCCCTTTCAGTTTTGATTTTTTCCTGCTAGTCCTTTGTTGCGTTGCATTGTTGAGAGCGTTTAAGAGGCATAATTGTGCGGTTAGTGTTCTCGAGACCATGTGTCAAGTGTCCTGTCAGATTGTGGGATAAATGGCTGTCCGAAAATAAAGAAGAACGCAAAAATGCGCTCAGAAATCTGTACATCAGGGGGGATAAGAACTCTTAAGTGTGTCACAAAACAGCCAATTATATCAAATATGTTCCTGAGATATCAAATCTCAAAATGTGTTATGAAATTTCGGCACTCCATGAATATGTAATTATGTACCCCTTGAATGGTTTTATTATTTTTCATTTCATATCAACAACAACTCAATTAAATACCAGAGAATAAGAGTACTTCCCACACTTGGAACAAGAACAATTCGAACAATAGCTCAGAATCCACCCTCAAAACCATCCGAGTCCGGAATATATTTTCACACCTTCGCAAACGATTTTCCAGATAGCGGAATCACCTGTTAATAGCTGCGATTCCCAGGATGCGGGTACAAAGGAGATATTCCAACTGTAAAATGATCAACAAAAGCGAAACGGAAGATTTGCGGGAACGAGAAGGGAAGTAGGGAGCGGATGTTGTACACGCTTCGAGCGCAAGCGTAACGGAAATCAAAAAGGACAACGAATTAAAAACAGAGAGTCCCAAGGATGTGGGTGAGGAAGTAGGGAATGGCGAATTTAATTTTACCGCTACGCGATCGGATAGATCGGGATAGAGAGAAACGGATGTGTGGAGGAATCACTTCCGATCGAGAAGCAGGATATAGGACCACCATAACCCTTTGAACTATGTCTTCACTCGGATATTTTATCGATTGTCTTACACTTCTCCTTATCAATTACTTAAAAACCTTTTTTTAAAGAAAAAAGTCGAATAAAATGTTTTTATTTTAAAGTTCTAGCTGTTCACGTTAAACTATTTAAGGACTGTCTATAGTTAAGAACTGGCCTCCCAAACAAATATGTGTCAAATTCAACAAGTGCTTGTTTGTATGCAGCGTGTAATTTATGGACCCAGCGTTTTATCAACGATGTTGCGTTCCCACAAGTGTTGCATAAAACTGATAGAACGTCTCGGTCGCTTGCCCGCACGATCTCAATTTATTTGCATTGTAAACAAGAAAATATGTATTGGAGTAATCATAAAGCAAACGGGGAAAACAAGCCGGAAAGCGGCCCTTATCAGTATGACATTGAGTCGATGCGGGGCGGAAGGAGGAGTTGGAAGTGGAATGGGAAATGGGAAATGGGAGAAAATCAGACAAACAAACCAATGAACCAACCAGCCCATAAAAATCACTTCCCATTGCCATGTTAAATGTCAGAACTCGTAAAAGAACAATTTAAGACTGTAAAGAGGAAATCTCAAATGGAACATAAGAAAACGCTTTAGTCGATGGACTCGACTACGAGGTACCCATTACTCAGCCAAGCGGAGAGCGAGGGAGATGGAGATATGCACGCTGAGAATCTTCTGCATCTGAGATTACACACAGCTCCCCTTGCGTCTACCCCTTGCCTAAAAGTTATTAGTTTGCAGATTGTTAGTTAAAACATTTCGAAGAAAGCTAAAAAAACGTCCTCTGGGGTAGAAGCCCATAAATCTGCATGGTAAGGCCCAACACTCTTGCTCTTATAGTTAACTAGATCGACTCGGCTTGTGATTCTAATTAAAAATCCTTCTTCATCCTTCATCCTGTTACGTACTTTCCGAAGAATTTAGCATACTTTTGTACTGTACGAATAACGGGTATAAATGAATTGAACATAGTGTGTAAGCTAAACAGGTTATAAGATTCCCAGAGTGTAGGCTAAAAAGTATTTTAATTTCACATGTTTTAACAATTTTTTTAGATTTATAAAAAAATATAATTGTTGTTCGTGACTGTTTCAAAAATATTTTATCTGCCAGGCACTTAACTTGTGGCACAGTAGTCCGAAATTTATCACACTTTATAGTACCGTAAAACTAAGAGCGAGGCGCAGGCGCAGCGCTCTTCCGCAGTCACGTAAGTGTGTCAGGCTGATGTGGGTGTGTGGGAGAGTGGGGCTCTTTCTTTATTTAGCTATCTTTCCTTCTCTCCCGCGCTCTGTCTACGATGTGCCGGCTCGTTAGAAACGGTCAACATTTGTTTTTAATCTTGAGCGTTTGGCTCTTGATGGTTGGTATTGGTTTGTGTTATTTTCGCGTTTGACGTGAAGGAATGCCGTCCGCAAGCGTAGCAGCCGCGGCAACAGGGTGTTCCGCATACGCACGCACACACTCTCACCAGATGGACGCCGCGTGAGGCTCAGCCGCAGGCGAGAACAAACGGGCTGTTGTGCTCTCATTCCAGCCCGATAAGCTCCCCACTCACACACCTACCCCTTACTCCCTTCCCGCTCCCAAATGTTGTGTTCTTGAGTCATCGTCCTAAAAACAACACAGCGGCGCAACGACTCCAGTACACTCGAAAAAAGGATAACTAGCTCCCAGCCGATATGCTATAAATTACATTTTGTATAGGCTGATAATGTGTTAACAACACATCCTTCCCCAAAATAGTGATATAAACTAATACCTTTCTTTAGCTTATCATCACGACGGAAACGTAGGTTTAATCTTTAAGTTGTTACACACTTTGTAATTTTTACAATTTACAATTATTATTTCTCCCTTGCTGCTCTATTTCGATATTCCAAACATCAAAAACTAAAAAAAATGTAAGCAGTTTTTCACGAAATTTGGGTTAAACAAAATTAAGACGATATTTCATTAAAACAATAATAAGTATCAACCATGAATAAAATTGAATATGTAATTAAATTTTAAACAATCTTTTATTAATTCAGTTAGTGATTATCAGAAAAGTGACCCCCTGTAAAACAGTAGGCCTCGGAATAAGTAGCATTTTCGCTCAGTGCTCGCCTCAGTGGAGCTTCTTCTTCCCTGGTGCTGCGTTCATTGATCGCCAAGCCAATTGCTTCGAGTTGAGTTAAGTGCTGCGTCAACGTTGTTGACTTACATACTCGAGCACTCGTACGGGCAGCGCTGGCCCACACAGACAAGCACATCTTGGTGGCCACCCCTCTGCCGCCCACCGTGCACCTCCCCCGAGCACGGCCTCTCCCCCCGCCCACTCTCGCCCCATATTCTCCGGCGTCTTTCACCAATGGATTTTCATTTTGCGCTTTATACGGCTCTAATTGAGTGCCTTCCAATTGGGTTATGGATTAATTGTTGTGCATAAATTAAAAATCCATGCACACATGTCTTTCTACAAAGCTTGTGTCTGGGGCATTTAGAAAGCAATTTCAAGTGGAGAACCGGCGAAATGCAATACTTTCATACACAAACAAGGCAGGTCAACACGTTACCTACAGGTACACAAAAATGAAGATAAAACAAAAACTAGTCTCTTTATCTATCAGATAAATAACCTCCCTAGTGGACTTAATGACGAATGCATCTGCCGACAATAATGGCTTTGCAAGCCGTAAATGATGTGACAAAATATAACCAATATTTACTTCCCGGCAACCTTTTTATCTTATCTGACATTATCTTAATTTTTGCAAAAGAAAGCCCGCTTTTTATCTTTATTACCTCTGATTCAGGTTAAAGAGTTTAACTGTTGTAGTTAAAATGTAACCAAACCTTAACTATCCGCTTGTTAAGAAGTGATTTTTGCGTATTTAAAAACCATAGTGATGACATTTTCCGTCTCCTCAAATATAATTTATAAATTAGGATTTGACTTCCTTCCCTAACGACTTGACCACAGCTGTGTGTACATAAACCGAGAGATTGTATGCATGTATTGACTTATAGGGAGTGCCGGGGTTTTCGGAATTACTTGAGTCGCATATGGGCAAGAACGGCGTAAAGGGAATCTTTAGAAAACGAAAAGCATGGTCTCTTTGAGTAGGACCCACTGTACTTTCGAGACCCCACGAGATTTTCCAGTGGTCCAATAAGCGTCTAACAATGGACGGAGTAAGCACTTTTAATGGTTTGCGGCGAGTGATTTAACTATCCGCTTGACTCAAGCCACGTTCGCAAGCCAATGCTCCTGTGCAACGGAGTGACTCATCATGTGTGTAACCAAATATTAGTCAGGTTGGAGAATGCCCGCTTCGTGCATGGCAATCCGTGTTTCAAAACCCAGCGTCACGGTGCTAATTCCCCGACGTGCGCCACACAGATCAGATCTGAAGAACGCCCGGTCGATCGCTCCGATCCGCTGCAGTTGAGTAAACAATGAAGTCAATGCGGAATGCTTTCCGTTTTATGTAGTTAAACTAAGGAGAAGACTTTATTTTGTAAAATGCAAGAGTATATTTTGTTTCTTGGTGTTTTCTGCTGCTGTTGCCGCCTCTGCTTTGCGCTTGCCTTGTGTGTGTGTTCGGGTGTTTTATGACATTATGCATAATAGGTAAAATACAATTACAATATCAATAGCGTACGTTATACATGGGTTCGGTATTCGTTATAATTAATTTTAGGATCAATTTCGCCGCGACTCGTGATTTCTGCTTAAGTTTTCCGTTTTGTTTTACCTCATTTAAGCTTTAAGATATTTAAGTATTTTGTAAATACCGTTTGTTACTGTCTCGATTTAATTCGTTCGCGTGTTCAATTCATTAGGCTAGCAAATGTGTCTCGTCAAGTAATGCGTGGATATATATTGGTACAATACTGCAACTGCTATGTGTTATATGTCTTGCATGGTAATGTGGAAAACAAATGCATCGCCATCGCGGGCGATTGCTGTGCGAATAGAAGCCTTGAGGGGCGGCTGGGGCCCAACAATAGATATTTATGCACTTTTCGAATTACTTTATGCGGTAGGTATAAGTGTAGGATACGCTAGGGGTTGCTTTCGTTTGTCTTGTGATCGAGATTAGCGCTTAAGTATATGGGGAAGGGGACGAGGGCGAGGAAGTGGGTTTTGAGCGGGTTGACTTAGAACAGACCCTTCTTTTTCTTCTCCTTCTTGCCATCCACGTTGTCCGTGCTGCTGTTCGCCCCCAGACTGCGGCGCTTGAGCTCCTCCAGCGTCACGTGGTTGACGTCCTCCCACTCCTTCTTCTCGCGCTCGAACTCGCGCCTCTTCTCCTCCAGCTCCCGGATCTGCAGCTCCAGCGCCTTCTTGCGCTCCTCGTGGCGCCGCGCCAGCTCTAGCTCCGAGTCCCTGAGCTTCTGCATCTTCTCCTTGACCTTCATGTCGAACACCTGCTCCATCTCGGCCTCCATTTTCTTCATCTTCTGCTCGTGCTCCCGCTTCTCCTCCTCCATCTGGGTGAGTGGATTCTTGTTGGACAGCCTGGCCTTGCCGTCCACCAACCCCAGTTCGGAAAGCTTCCGGCAGCGGTAGTTCTCGTAGTGGACGTTGTTCGTCACGTCCTTGAGGTCCTGCAGGTGCGTACGTATGACCATGTTGCGCAGCGCTATGAAGTCGCAGTGCGTCAGGTTCTCCACCTCCACTAGGCCCCAGGGATAGCGCCTTCCCCGCACCTTCTTTCCGTCCTGCTCGATGATGGTGTTGGCACCTACCACCGCGAATGGCACTCGGCTGCGCAGATTCTGCGTGGTCTTCGCCTCCTCGGCCGCGTCCTCCAACGTGGCGGGGAAGTCGTAGATCTTGATCTTGTGCTGGGCAATCTCGTTGAGGATCTGCTTTTTGAACAGGTGCACCTCGTCGGGCGTCATGGTGTCCGCCTTAGCGATCACCGGCACCAGATTCACCTTGTCCGACAGGCTCTGCATGCAGGCAATGTCCAGTGGCAGAAGTCCGTGTCCCGATGGCGCTATGAAGTACAGGCAGCAGTGCACCCGGCTGTCCGAGATGGTCTTGCGGTACACCCGCGACTCGGCGGTCAGGTACTCCTCGTACTTGCTGTCCACGTACTCGAGGATGGGCACCCAGCAGTTGCTGTTGTCCACGGCATCCCCGAACCCGGGTGTGTCCACCACGGTGAGTGTAAGATTGACCCCGTTCTCCTTGAGCATCACCTTGGTGGCCTCCACCGCCACCGTCTTCTTCTTGCGCAGCGAGGGACCCGGATACTGCTCCGCATTGTAGATGTCCGACAGGAACATGGAGTTGATCAGTGTCGACTTTCCCAGCCCGCTAGCACCCACCACCATCAGGGTGAACTCGAATCCCCGCTTGACGGCCTTGCGGTAGACCTGGTTGGGCAGATTGGCGAAGCCCACATAGCCGGCGATCTCCATGGGCTTCTGCCGCACCGGGAGCGGTGGCTTCTGTGGCTTCTGCGCCTGCTGGTGCTCCTTTTCCTGCAGATCGTGGGTCAGTTTGTTCGAGTCGCCGTTGGAGGCGCCTCCGCTGCTGGTGTCCAGCTTGCCACTGGCGGCCACTGGCACACTGGGCGGCTGGTTGGGCGGTCGTCCACCGACGCCCACCAAGGACTCGTTGCCGCTGCCGCCGCCGCTGCCGTTGGTGGCAGAGGACGCCGACGCCGACGCAGCCTGCTGCTTGTCGCGCAGAGCCAGTTGGGCCAGGGTGCTGGGCAGAGCGGAGATGGCGCCGCCGCTGCCGCCATTGACCGCGTTCGAGCGAGGACTATTCATTGGAATAGCGCCAAATTCGGCCTTTTTCTGTCGATATTCGTTCGCTGCTTGGCTTCACTGTAGTTCTTGAATTTTCTTGCACAAACCGTTGCTTTTTCACCGCTTTTGTCACGCCTACGCCAGCTCTTT
The DNA here is from genome assembly GCF_025231255.1 of Drosophila biarmipes. Taxonomy (NCBI): domain Eukaryota; kingdom Metazoa; phylum Arthropoda; class Insecta; order Diptera; family Drosophilidae; genus Drosophila; species Drosophila biarmipes. The sequence goes on along the minus strand of NC_066615.1, from coordinate 4,626,729 downwards.
TCGCTCTTACTTTTTTTGCATTTTCTGTGTCAGTAGGACCGTCGGCGGCAACGCGCTAAATACTTCTGCTCCGCTCTCGGCAGCAACAACAACGCCCAGCTCCGGCGCAGTGTGACCCTGGAAAATACCGAAAGGGAGCCCGGAAAATACCAAACGGCGCTTGGGGAGAGAGCGCATGAGTAATGCTGGCACCACGCATACACACACACGGGCGCAGAGAAACGCAATGCACATGCAAACGGCAAAGAGGACTGTTTTCCGTGGCCTTATCACTGCAAATGGAATGTTATGTTTAAAAATAGGCAAAGAAATGCATTCATGTGTCCCCGCACTTGGGATTCCAGATTTCTGGCCTGAATGACTGCTCTTGAGTGGCCAGGGATCGCATTACCATCGCCCGCTGATATGCACAGGAAAAAACTGTTGGTCGGGATGACTTTGACTTTTCCTTGTAGCAGGGGCGGCGACGAGGGGGTTACAAGTATTTTTGTTAGGAAAAATATTGATGAAACATTTAATTTTGAAGCTGGCTTTATTGCTATATTCTAACGGTGTTTATAGTGACAATTAAAAGCTATCAATAGGTTTTTTACAGAGCTGCAGCGACATAAGTTCTTAATAATAGTCTTTATTGAAAGAAACGAGATTATTTAATGAAGATTGGCAATAAGATGACAATTTTTGCAGTAATTTCTGCTAAACTGGTGCTCAATTCAAAAACTTTGTTTTCGTTTTAAATCAAAGGCATCTTCCAAAATGTCTAAATAAAAACAACTCTCATAAAATTACTTTTCCTTGTATCACATATACTGGCAAATTGATTGAACTTAAAATATTTTGATTTAACAAAGTAAGGGTTCACAGCCTAAGAGAATTAAGTGTTGCCTTCTTTAAATTTTAATATTTTCGTCTATGCGATCGAATGACACGTACAGAAGTGTATACGAATTGGCCCCTGTTGACTTCTACGCCTTTGCTTTTGTGATTGCTGTTTCGTTTTGGCTTTTGTTTCAATGTTGCGCATGACCGTGAGCGCAGCAAAAAGAAGCTGAGCTTATCTCTCTCGTTAAGAGACAGTTCTGCTCTCTTTTCTGCGTTAATCGTAACGCCTTTCGCGTGGGTGTTGTTTTTGTACGGCTGAGAACGTGGCTTTCGCATCTCTCTCACACTCTCGCTTGCCATAATTCCGCTTGACTCTCCTCGGAGAGCGGTTAGCGGGCTAACGCCTCTTGTGGGCGTGTGGGAACAGCCATAAAAAGGAGCTGGATAATTGCCTTCTGTCGGCTGACCCGCTTCATGCTCGAGTGTCCTCGTCAAAAGTTCCCACACACGCCTCGTCCTGGCACCCTCCCCCTCCTGCCCCTCCTCCCTATCGCATGCCGATGCACACACGCACACGGACAAAGCCCGTTGATTGTGCGCCCTCTGTTTGTTTGTAATTCAAATTCTCATGCACTTCTGGCGATCCTCGGTGCAGAGGAGGAGGGGAGGGGGAGGCCAACCAACACCACCGGAGGGTCCTGCGTCCTACGTCCTACTCCGCCTGCCTTGGTGGTGGTTTCCTTCCTTCCTTCCTTCCTCCGGCCGACCGAACTTCCCCCTTTTGCACGTGGATTTCGACTAAACGCCGTCTGCGCGACATCAAGGTGATCGTGAGAAAGTTTTTTTCTCACATTATCCCGCAGCGACTCCTGTTTTAATTTTAGCCTCTGTCGGAATTATTATGCACTTATGAATTGATATGACTCGCGGTGGCTCGATTTTTCCCTAGGGGATGACTGTACTTATTGGAAGATTTACAGTTGTCGTCAGCGGCAACGGGAAGGTAACTCAGGGGAACGTGCACAGCATTTCTGTAGTGTCACCTTCTCTGCGGTAAGTTCTGCATTATTCACACTAATTTGACTGTCAATTGGTTCTAGATCTGCTTTTATACACCCGTAGAGGGTGTAGAGGATATACTAGATTCGACGCAGTTTGTAGCAGATAGAGATACATGCTTCTCCATATTCTCGATTAGGATCACTAGTCGACTCGTTTTAGCCCTGTCCGTCTGACGTACGGCAAACCGCTGTGATCTCAGTAACTATAAAAGCTAAAATATCCTGGTAAAATGTAAACTGGTATTTCAAGGTACATTCAAATGTAATAATTATGAATTGGTAATCTAGGTTAACTCATAGTTGAGATACGGGACTTGTTCTTTTTAATTCTTAATTTAATTAATTTAATTTTTTTATTCAACAATTATGTAGATATTTATGTTTTCGAATAATTTCGAAAAATTTATTAAAAAACAGGAAAACAGTTGTTTTGGTAATTAACAGTTTAAGCGTCACAGCTAGTCGACCATATTGGCTTTCAGGAGAAAAACTCAATTTCCTCTCAGACTTTCAAAATCCAAGAAGTTTTTTGACAGATGTTAGGGTTGGGTTAAAAAAGTGCCGCGGTGCTGCAACCGCAAATCTTTACAATAAACAATCCCACTTAATCTCCCGCAACCCTTCCTCATGGTTTTTATGATCCTCGGCAGCTGTGTCGCATCAGGCACACTCCATCCGAAATCCATTCCGAGACGCATCTCCTTCGATATTATGTAAGACGTTTGCCAGCAATTAGGGCCCGCTAGGAGCCGAAGGAAAACCCCGCCGTCCCCTGGAAAGTCAGTTTTCCTTAGCGCCGACCATTGTCCGGGCCATAATCCATTGTTGTCATAGCCCGAAGAAGTGCCGGGGGATGCAGCCGGGAGGATGGAGAGTGGGATGGGGTCGGCAGCTGAGGCAATCTTTGGCACGAGAGCGAAGGACAGTTTAGTGAAAATGTTGGCTTAGGAGCAGCTGATCTTCCAAGTGACCGTTACATCAGCTGGCATGGGTCACCAATCAATGGGATCAATGATCTCGCCCTGGCAGTTCCTTGGCCAATACAATTTGCACTCTTCCTACCAGGACTCAGTTATTTTTAGTAAGTGAAAATACCGTACACTGGCATTGATAAACCAAAGAATGAAATATTGTTAGCTATATTGCCATTTTCCGATGAGTGCGAGTTCAACAACATTTTCAAAGAAAAGAGTACAGGCTTTCGTTTTAAGATAAGCCCATTTCCCTCATATAGGGTTCGGCATGGGGAAATTCGAGTCGCTGATGCTTAACAGGCCCTAAAAAAGTCGAACTTCAACCACCAAAAGTGTGACAACTCCCCTTCCTTGAGAACCTATGCCTTCATCTCTTTTTTGGGTGGAAATACTTTTCCCCTTTCGGAGTCTGTCAGAAAGAACTTTCCACTTATTAGCCCGACTCCTGGCTGGCCATTTATCAAACTCATAAAAATAAAATATCCCACAGAGGAAAAACAATCAAATAGTGGGCGGCCTGTCACGACTTCTAATGCCCCGCAGACCGCACACTTCACTCAGGGTTCCCCTCGCGGCTAAGCGCCGTAAAAATCAACAAGGAATTCATTTAAATCAACATATATCTTGCCGAAGCAGGAGTTCTAGTCCTCCCCATCCCCGCGACGAAATCCACTTGGGCTTAGTTCCGTTTGGATCAGTTCACACATTGCTACCGTTTCATATTTTTCATGCTCATTATTTTGGTGCACGTCGGGGCGGATTTGTGGGAGAGGTGCGGGGGCGGGGCGGCCAGCACACCCCAAGTAATAACTGCAGTTCCCACAGCTAAAAATACATGCTCCCAAAGTCACTAATTTGAGGTTGAGAAAGGTCTCCGTCTCCGTCTCCGTCTCCGGCCTCGTCTCCGGCCCCGTCTCGCGGCCCCTCGGAATTGATTAAAAAAGAGGGAAGTAGATCGTCACTGGTCGACAGATCGAAGCTCCCAACCGACCGGCTGTACAATAAAAATTAAAGTGTTTTAATGTGTAAATCGTGCGTTGGGAACAACGCACCGAGGACCGGAGCCCGGGAAGCCCCAAAAGGAGGACTGCCAGATACAGATACAGCCGGGCTGCCGATTGGCAGCGATCGTGCCACACTAAATGGCGTTTACCTTGATCCCTGGCCGGGAAGAAAGAGAAAAGGAAGAGAAGCCACAGCACCGGCGTTTGGGGCTGATATTGAACTTTGATTTCTGGCTGGTTTCTTCGTTATAGAATTTCAATTCTCAGTTTCTGCAGAAGCGGCGGCAGACTCTGCACGTTTCTCCAGACGATTGATCCACATATGTCAGATGGCTCTGAGGTTTTTCTGCTCCGGGAGTTTTCTCCCTTACATTCTGCCAGCTCATCGTGTTTATTCGGGGTTTTCGTGGGAAACCGTTTGCCAAATTTGCGGCATCGAAGGAGCCAAAGTGATCGTTATTAAGCATGGTGATATGCTCATCAGCCCACAGTTCGACCGACCCCCGGGCTTAGGTGGTTCAGTCCAACAGCCACGGCACTAGCATTTATTCAATTTACAAAAGCTGACATGATCAGTGCTGCAGAGCTTGTGGATGATGGATGATCGCCACAGATTATTGCTCAACGCGGTATTTACGCTCAAGCCGCGAGGGATCACTTTGCACAACTAGGGTTGCCAGGCGGCGCAATAGGTTTACGATTCCACCCAAAACTCCCCAAGTCGGGATCGAGACATAGGTAGCTGCTATGTCAGCTGTCAGCTGGCGCACGGCCCGCGACCAGGGTTATTGACAACTTCTTGGTCTTAATCCTGCCAACATCGTAAAGTAATAAATTTGCCTGAAAAGGAAAATCTGCCGGGGATCGACTATAAAAACTGGCCCGGTCAGGTAAGCTCCGTAATGTTTGCCCCCGACCCTGAATCCGATCCATCGTAAGTCGCAATCCCGGTCCCAATCCCAAGAAACCCCCTAGACGATCCTGATGAGGCAGGGCAGGCAAAATAAGAATCTGAATCTGAGCTCATCGCCCTGCAAGGGGGTTGGGTTGCCACGGGGGTTGCGGCAGCTGCGCCGAACAATTGCCAAGGAGTTTTCCTTAATGAATTGCAAATCATTGGACGGGCATTGAACAAGCTTGGCCTTGCCCAGGGTGAATGCGTGCGACTAAAATTGCCATCAGGCGCCCAAAACACAGCCGGACTTCTAGAGGACATAGTACCAACATCTGTCGCGAAAAATCCTACTTATCTGCCATTTATTACACACGTCAGTTAATGCTATTTGGCGTTCAGGAACAGTGATTTTCCTCGCACAAGATTTTAAATTGTGTAGCGCTTTTTACAGAGGTTCTCTGATGAAATTGAAAATATAATTATTAGAATGATAAAAAACGGTCTTAAATAATTTAGAAATCCTTTCATTACTCACATATAAGTGCTGAGCCGAAGAATAGGTCTAAAAGCTGGTAGAAACAGATATCTATTGAAAGTGTACAAATTTTAAAGTCATTAAAACACTTCAAATGATTATAGGAACAAATTGAGATTAAAGATTAACGACTTCAACTTTATCAGTTATTTGAAGAACAATCCCAAATCTAAATAGGGTTTTATGTGGTCTTTGCTATGTATTCTTCACAGGTGGTTCGTCTCTGAAGTATTAAGGAGAAACACCTCGGGTCAGTAGTGTGTACTCCGACCGGACTAATGACTTGACCGAATGTTGTGTCGTGTCCAGATCAAAGTCGGGCTTAAGGTCTTTTACTTAAGTTAAGCTCTTCTTTCGTTAGTCCCGCTGGATTCCGCAATTCCTCGGCTCGACAACCCTGCCTGCATCGGAATGGCACTCACTCATCCCGGCCCAAAGACCCCGCTCGTTGGGGTGGTTCTGCGCGACGGTTTTCACTCACTCCGCTCCGTTCAGTGGAATTCCGCTGCTGCTGCGGCGGAAGGTCTCAGTCTGCAGACGGCGATCGCTGAGCTGCCTACCTGCCTCTGCCGCTGCTTCTGCCTCTGCCGCGTCGCCAGGTAATCGAGCGTCTTGGTTTCACTCGGGGACTCGTTTCGCCTTCGCCCCGATTCGTTTTTAGTCAGAGCCCGGCGACTCCGAGGATCAGTATCCTTTTGGCATCCCGTGAGCGCGGTCGTCTGCCGCTCTCCCTCGAATGAACAGCAGAAAAACCAAATCAACCAACGACCTTTAAACGCGTACCGCTTGTTAAGTTTTTTGTTCGGACATTACTGAGAAGTACGTGCAATAACTGTTATAACTATCTTCGCACTTGAACCAAAGTTATCGTGTTGTGAAAAACCGAGCCGAAGCTGACATATTCTGGATTACTTCTACTTGGATATACGAATTAAAATCGTTGCAAAATGGATTACAAAAACGATATTAACTCGGACGACGACTTCGACTGCTCCAACGGCTACAGCGACAGCTACGGCAGCAATGGACGCACCTCCAATCCGAATGGATTATCAAAGGCGGAATTGAGAAAGGTGAGTTTGGCGTTAAGCCTGCAAAAAGGTCATCGAGAATAGTTTGATAAAGCAGAAACTTGTTCGAAGAGTCAGAGATATTTCTTTGCTTCTTTCCTTTGATTTCACTTAGGTCAAACCCTTGCTTTGTGTCATCTTTGATTCGCCCTCATATTTGCCTAGGGCTACTAAAAGTATTTTACTAAATATCAGAGATTCTGATCTGATACCCTTAGTAAATAAAAATTCAAGTCACACAAAACTTCGAAATAATCCAAATGTTTTGTACGAATTTCATCAATTTCCAATTTCCAATAAATTCCTTTTAAATCTCGACAATTAACTAATTGCTTTTCTTTCTCCCCCTTTTAGACAAACAAGCCGATCATGGAGAAACGTCGTCGGGCTCGCATTAATCACTGCCTCAACGAACTGAAGTCCCTTATCCTGGAGGCCATGAAAAAAGACGTAAGTATGCTCTCCAAGAGCGGAAAAGAAAAGGAGTGGCCCGCCCGCGATTTAGAAACTAGGCCCCCGATCCATATCGGTTCACTTTCCCCATAAATTATGTCAGACCACAAAAACCCCAGAGACGCAAGTGCCCGACGGCGGCAAAAGTACAAAAGGACAAAAAACTATATAAGAAGCAACTCCTACGACACTCGAACAGCAAAAAACGCAAGAACGAGGGCTCTAATTGAGTATTAAATTTTATTGATGATCATTACACGAGAGCGCCGACGAGGAGTCAGTCAAGAGACCGAAAAGTGTTAACAAGTCGAGGAATTACGCAGAAATCGCTGGAGATGCGAACGAAACCAGTTTTCCAAGGAGTGATCCTGCTGTGAGAAAACTACAGAGCAGAAATCAAGTAAAATTTGCCGCCGCAGAATTCTGCAGGAGACCGGACCAAAAATCAAATAAGAAAGACATTGAGGGAAAAAGCAAAAGTAAACAAAAGGTTCAGACAGGAGAGCGGGGGAGGGTGGACTCGACTGGCGAGTGACCTGCGTGGGAACCTTTTGCTAAAATATGCAGTCCCAGAGGGCGAGAAAGAGACGGAGAAGCGGGGAGCGAGGAGAGACGAAGATCGCACTGGACGAAAAAGAGCTGAAAGACCAAGAACAAAGTTCTGAATTTAAGATTTGGGATCTTCTGTGGAACATTTCTTCCCCGAGTGTACTCCAACTTAATCAGTTTTTTAAAAAGTCTTCAAGAATCTGCGATCTCCCAAAACTCCTTAAATAAATGAGATCTATCAGAATATTAAGGTTTGGAAGATTGGCTATACCCACTTCCCATAGAACCCTTTTCCTCAGTGCACAGCACGAAGATCGGTCGTTCTCCTGGCTGTAGTTGCTGGATCTCACCTTGGTCGTGTGATATTTACAGAGTGGTCTCGGGTGAAGTGGACTGCAGATTACACGCGAATAGTTGGACATATGAGGCACGAAACGTGCTCCTTAGCTTTGCTTTTTCCCAAGCCGTTGAACTTGTTGTAGGGCCCCAAACAATTAGCCCGACCATCTCCCACTCCATCTTCATTTCATCATTATCTGACTGTGGTTCCTTCTTTTCTCTACTTTTAGCCGGCTCGTCATACCAAACTGGAGAAGGCCGACATTCTTGAGATGACGGTGAAGCATCTGCAGTCGGTGCAGCGCCAGCAGCTGAACATGGCCATCCAGTCGGATCCCGGCGTGGTTCAGAAGTTCAAGACGGGCTTTGTGGAGTGCGCCGAGGAGGTTAACCGCTATGTTAGCCAAATGGATGGCATCGACACGGGTGTGCGTCAGCGACTCAGCGCCCATCTGAACAACTGCGCCAACAGTCTGGAGCAGATCGGCTCGATGAGCAACTTCAGCAATGGCTACCGTGGCGGTTTATTTCCCCCGACAACCGCCACTGCTGCTCCCACTCCCCTGTTTCCCTCGCTGCCGCAGGACTTGAACAACAACAGTCGCACGGAGTCGTCAGCCCCGGCCATTCAAATGGGCGGACTTCAGCTCATTCCCTCCCGCCTGCCCTCGGGGGAGTTCGCCCTGATTATGCCAAACACCGGGTCAACGGCCCCGCCTCCGGGACCCTTCGCCTGGCCAGGATCTGCAGCTGGAGTGGCGGCTGGAACAGCCAGCGCCGCCTTGGCCAGCATTGCCAATCCCACGCATCTGAGCGACTACACACAGAGCTTCCGGATGAGCGCATTTAGCAAGCCCACCAGCAACGCGGCTCCGGCCAATCTTCAGGGAGGTCTCATCCACCCACTGCCCGTGCAAACGCAGCTGCCGGCGAAGAACAGCACGAGCAGTCCGCCACTGAGTCCCATCTCCTCCATCTCCAGCCACGGCGAGGAGTCGCGGGCTGCCTCGCCCACCGTGGACGTGCTGAGCAAGCACAGCTTCGCCGGGGTCTTCTCCACTCCGCCACCGACCAGCGCCGAGACCTCGTTCAACACCAGCGGATCCCTCAACTTGAGTGCCGGAAGCCACGACAGCAGCGGATGCTCGCGATCGCTGGCCCACTTGCAGCAACAGCAAGTGAGCTCCACCAGCGGAATCGCCAAGCGGGACAGGGACGCGGAGGCCGACTCCAGTGACTGCTCCCTGGATGAGCCCTCCTCTAAGAAGTTCCTCGCCGGCGCCATCGAAAAGTCCAGCTCCGCCTGGAGGCCCTGGTAGATCATCTGCTTAACCCACTTCTATGTTACGTTTATCCATTGTTAATTTATTTCATCGCAATTTTTTCAAAGATCACCAACTCAAATGCTTTAGAACCCCATTAAGTTTCAACGATTTCTATATGTTTTTATCTACCCACGTTTCGCTTTCTTCATTTTAAGTTCAGCTGTGATTTTGTATATTTTTTGTGTAATTCTCTTTTAAGCATTTTTATACGCATATTATGTAGTTCATTAACTGATTATGATCTTAAATGTTTCTTTTACTGCTCAATTATTTAATCAATTAAAGAGTTTCTATCTAAGTTATGTAGATTTCATTGTAAAGTGTTTATCATAAAGTCTTTCACGTTTCTATTTTAGTAGTTTAATATAACGATTGTAGTTTTAGCTTTTAGTTAATTAAAGATTTGATGACTGGAAATGAGTGAAAATAACGATAATAAAAGACGAATGCTACAAAACAAGCAATCCATAGAATATTTTGTTGGAGGGCTTGGTAATAGATCATAAACTTGGCAGAATTTGCTAGTTTTCAAATCGCATTAATGGACCGAGTACTTGAACTCATTGGAAAATCGGAAGCAATCAGCTGATAGTGCTTTGACTGCAACGGAAATAGCCCTGCATTCTATGTTCAATGTTTTTGCAAGTTTGATTGAATAGATAACCAAATGGAAGCTCCCAATCGATGCTATATAAGCGCCAAGCATTTATTTATTGTGCGAAAAACTAAGCTAAGTGCAACCGACAGCGCGCAGTGATCTTCAGGCGTGCGTTAGAGACTTAAAACACTAACACATTTAATTCCAAAAAAAGTTACCATGCTAAGAAATATGCTGCAGGTAGTTCTAATTTTGGCGATCCTGCCACTAATTACGAAGGCTGACGATGCTGAAGATGGTCTCCATAAGTACCGAGCTTCTCCAAAACTCACGGGTCCTGCAAAGCTCTTACACGATCCCGCGGATTCCACACTGAATACTTTGGATGAGGCCCTGGAGAAGATATCCACGATCTATATGCAAGCATTGTTCGCTGGAACCCATACTCCGGAATTAGAAGCTCCACTAAGAACCCTAGAAATGGAGCTGTTCGATCTGCTGGACCAGCTCTATAAGCAGAATCGTCTCAAGGACTATATGAAGTACGAAGCGGAAGTGACGCGACAAATGATAATCTACAACATGCTCAAGAGATTGTTTGGCTACACTCAGGATGTTGTGGAAGTTGAGGCTGGGACTATCTAAGCTGTAAATTTAACATTTGTTCTCTAGGTTTTAGTAATACCTAATGCAGTTGGAGGAATAAAGAATCATAGAATTTATAAATATTTTAAAATGTTTAATTTATTTGTAATAGCTACAAGGAAGCTTTTATGGACCAAAATAAAAACTTTTAATAATTTCCAGCTTGGTAAATCATTTATGTGTTATAGAAATTTATTATTTTTTCTATGCGTATAGTTTTTACCCTAAAAATTCCATTCAGTGTAGATTCCATGTGAAAGTGATTGGACTTAAGATGTAAATAATAAAAATTCACATCCTCGTTTCCCTCTTCAATTTTCAATTTCCCTCGCTTTTCTTTTCCTCTCGACCCTTTTTGATTTTTATTCAAAATTTGATTTCACTTCCGTAATAACTTCCGCAACAGCCTACTCTCGTCCTGCGGCTGGCTTGCGTGTGGCTGTCGAGCGTCGCCCCCACCCTTTACCTTTTTGCTTGGGACCTGGGAGGATCCGTGCTCCGATATTCGGATTCTCGGATCCTCAGCACTTCCCACACTCAATCATATCGGCGCTGCTGTTACCCGATCCCGCTGTGAGAAGAACAACAACACCTCCGCCGAGAGATCGAAAATTATCATAATTTCCATTTCCTTTTTACGCTATTATCCTTTTGCATTTCCAAATACCGTTGCACTTGTTCGTGTGTTTCCCACACATCCTTGAGATCCTTTATCTTTGCTTGTTTGCTTTGTGGTTGTTCGCAAGTCTCCCCGCCCGTCTCCTTGCATTCCACTTGTCCGCTGGATCCTTCGGTTTCATTCCTTTGTGCGCCGTGTTTGCTGTGATTTGATGCTGGGATCGGAATCCTGAGCGTCTTCCGAGGGGTTTCGGCTATTACTTTTGTTTTTACTTTTGATTTCTTTCCTGGGAATCGCTGTGGGAATGTGCACTTACCTCGATTTTTTATAAACATTAGGGCATTTACCGCAGTTTTGGGCAAACTTGTTTTCCATTATAACCAGATTTCATCTTAGCGCCTGCCTTGTTCATTGTTTTTAGGGATTCCAGCAAATTTAATTGTCATTTGGCAAATTAACTTGTTAAAAATTCAAAACCCTGGCAGTGATTTTCCCACAGACAAATTTCATTGCCCACAATAGAGTTATTCCTGCCGAAAACAAAGTCATGCGGTGTTTCGCAGGAACTCTCCCACACACACATTTTGAATATGCCCCTGTGGTCCTTTTCTGCTGCAAGAAAAGGATGAAACGTATCCCGCTACCTGTGCATCGGCAAATTCAAATCGCTTGCATTTCTTAAGGAAGAACAAAACCAAATAGGTCCTGAATGGACCCAGCTATCTCGGTTTCACGGGCTGATTTGGTTTTCTTATGGGTAACAAGTGTATCTATCGGTATCCGTGAGATGGTTGTGATTGAACAGCTTTGCGCAATGGGAAATGTGGAAAAGTGTTTCCTTTAGGTTTCCCAGGATATGGGCCCGGTGAAAATTCCTTGAGAATTGATTAAGGCATTAGTATTGCATTGTTTCTGTTTACTTGATCCCGTCTTGTCTGCCCCAGAAGGAAGACGCCATAGTTCGTTTATTGCGAATTAATGCATATTTATTATGTTTTTACAGTGGTTTTTGCAGTGCGTTATCTTTCGCGCGTTAGTAATTCGATTCGCACATTTCTTAATTAATACATACATCATTATCTGTATAAATAGCATTTTTACATTGTATAATTGTTAAAATTTGGCTTTACTCTGAGCATTATTTTTTACATGAAATCTCTTGCGGTTTTAGGTGCAAACTAAATAATGCTACATAGATGTAGACATAAGTATTCTAGTTGTGTAAACTATGTGATGCAATTATTCCTAAGCAATTTGTTCGTTAATTTATGTATTCTGGATATGCTGGCGCTGGGTCGTCCTGGCATTGCGAAGACTAAATTAATTTAAATGCATATTTGGTCAATCTCAATAGACGAATTCGACTTCGCTCGCGTTCACTAATTGGCAAATTGTTAGTGACTGCTCGAATGGTTTTTGTTTAAATGTTAACTAGGCTGCTTGTGGGCAATAAATGTATAAAATATGTACAACGACCTCTTCAGCTCCCGAGCTTTAACTAAATCTACCAACTACTAAATTTACAGATCCACAAAACGTGTAGGATATACACAGATTCAAGTATATTAAAAATTCATTTATCAAAAGGCGTATTGCTTGTAAAACGTGTAAACAAACGAAAAGATTTCCCGGTAATAGGGTGTAAGGACATCATTAGGGACATAACAAGGGGAGCAAGGCTGCCCGAGTTGGAGCTCTTTGGATGGAGGCCAAGGGCGGCCAATAATAAAATATAATATCAAAGTAATAGAAGGAAACAAAATGTACATAAACGTTTACAAAAGTTCGTTATATGGCTAAGCTATCAGTCCATTGTTCGAGTTCAAATCGTTATTGAGTGTTGGGATGTGGATATCTCTGTGGCCAACTGTGCCTAGCACAGCTCCCGGTTGCAGCGGGTCAATCATCAGAGGATATCCGGCGTGTGATTCTCGTCGTGCGTGTGCTGCAGCAGTCCTTTCCGTTCGTCCGGAGCCGTGCTATGCGTTATTTCCGTGCTCACTGGCTCCGGAATCGCATCCGCATACATCGATTCGTACACGGGATTGGCGAAGTTGCCCTGCAAAATAAACTAGAGTTAGTTGTGGTAAATGGAAAATATAGGGTTAATAAAACATTCGATACTAGCTACTTTTAGTTAGTTATACAAATTAGTTAACCATTTTCTCACCTTGTCATCTTCGTTCGCGAATGTAGGCGCCTCATCTGCATCACCGCGATACATGGCATTGGTGAGCATGATCTCCACGTTGTCCGTCAGGCGAGCGTGAGAGAATGGCTGAGCTATGCGATGTTTCCTGCAAGAAGGAAAGGTTAGAAAGGCAAAATAAAATTGCATCGAAAACAACTCACTTAAGGAAGTAAACAGCACCGGCGAACAGGGCTAGCACCAGTAGAATTACAGCAAAAATGACGGCCAGCACGGAGAATACTCCGCTGGATTCCGTGGGCTCCTGTTCGCCTTTCAAGGCATCAGCACTGTCCACCAAACACGGCACCACCTTGTTGTTTTCGCACAAACACTCATTGATGGAGCTGCCCGGTCGACAGACGTTGCAATCGCCTCCGACACAAAGGGGCGGCAGCTCACAGGCGTTTCCTTGCCACTCCCCAATACAGCTACAATGGGGCAGGCTATACTCATCCAGGTGGCAGACACCTCCGTTCGCACAGTAGCGCACACAGGGATTGTCGTCCGGAACGGGCACCGTGCAGAAGTCTCCGTTCCACTGATCCGTGCAGTTGCACAGCGCGACGCCCTTGATGATATGACAGGTGCCGGCGTTCTGACATATCATCAGCGTGCAGGGATCCCTGATGGGCACCTTGGAGCTGTCGCAAAAGTGCGGCGGACTAGAAGTATTGCACAGATCCGACTCGCAGCTCTCTCCTATAAAGCGCGGCGGACAAGTGCAGCTCAGGCGACCACCCCGCTCCGAGCATGTTCCTCCGTTCTTGCAGAAGTCCCGGCATGAACTGGACACGCAGTGCTCGCCGAAGAAGCCACTAGGACACTTGCACTGCCGCTGACCCTTCGTGCCGATCACACACGATCCGCCGTTCTTGCAAAAGTCGGCGCACTCGTCGATCTCGCATCGCTTGCCGGTGAAGCCATCCGGACACTCGCATTGCGGGGTGCCCGTAAGGGTTTCCCGGCAGATGCCGCCGTTCTCACAGGTGAGATTTCTACAGTGCTCGCACTGCTCGCCGGTAAACATCTGCGGGCAGCTACACTTCATGCCCTCCGATTCGGAGAGCAGGCACGACCCTCCATTGTGGCAGCGGCTCTGGCAAGCTGGCATTGAGGTCTCACACCGCGCCCCAGACCATCCCGCCGCACAGGTACACTTTAGAGGTGGCGTCTCGTGGGATCCTGGCAACTGTGGCGCCACCGAGCACACACCGTAGTTTTGGCAGTAACCAGAGCACCGATAGTGCTCACACAACTCTCCCTCAAACTGCGACTGACAGATGCATTTGGGCACGTGATCTACGATCTTACAGGTGCCCAGGTTGCACTGAAGCGGGCAGTAGTCAGGGATGTCCGCGTGCGCCTTGCACACTCCCTCGTCGGTCATCACATAGCCTTCGGGGCACTTACAACTGTAGCCAGTCGAAGATTCCGAGGAGAGAATGCAGAGAGAGCGGGAGGGCTTGCATGGATCCTTGGCGCAGGGATTGCTTACTGAGATAATAAAACGTTTCGGTTTAATCACAGAAATTATATCTATAATTTATTATTTAACTTACTATTCCTGTTCTGCTTCATTGGATGCAGAATGCCAATGTCAGAGGACCGATAGCCCTTCAGCAAGTAGGTTCCGTTGTCGTTGCCAAACTTGTTCATCTTGATGATACTTTGATCGTAGAGCTTGATGTACAGATAGTCCTCAAAGACGTCGATCTTTTGGGGCTTCTCCCGGTTTCCAAAACGACGCACCACGTTGCGATCCTTGCCATTGAGGCGACACGTCTCGATCGTTCCCTTGCGATAGTCCGCCCAGTACAAGCGACCCGTCGGATAGTCCATAGAAAGGCTGATTGGCCAGCCCACGTCGCGCTCCACCAAACTCTTCTTGTTGCTACCGTCCAGAGAGGCCACCAAAATGCCGTTCTCCAGCGTGGACCAGATCATAACGCGCGACTCGGGCTCCAGGACAATGTCCGTGGGATTCATGCCAGTCGACACGAGGGAAATGTATTTTTTACCCTCAATATCGGTTGCCAGGATTTGATTATGCCGCGAATCAATGATATAAACTCGCTGAGATATCCAGTCGACGGCCAACGACTTTGGATCGTCCAGTTCGGGGATCTAAATGATAATAATTTTAAATTTGTATATGCTGATCATTTTGGTTTGCTCACATTAAATGCGGTCAGCTCCTTCAGATCACGCCGCACCCTTACTCCTGTACCCTGGACATGCGGTGTAGCAATTTTCATGGTGTGAACCTTGCCGTGGTGCGAGTCAATCCAGAAAAGCAGTGTGTCCTTGGGCCTAATCAGAATGTCAAAAACATCGATCTTCAGGCTGTCTGTCTGGAAGAAGCCCACTACGGTGGTCCCCTCCTGTTTGGCGGGCAGAATAAATCGGAACTCCTGCTCCGAGGCGAGCAAGAGGATCTGATCCGGTCCGGAGGCCAGGCAAGTGGCATTCTTCTCCGGCCCCTTGTGGTAGCCATCCGCGCATTTGCAGTTGTAGTGGCCCGCTTTCTTCTCGATGCAGATTTGTGAGCAGCTTCCAAATCCGCAAACCGGCGGCTGACAGTTCATCTCATCAGATCCGTCAATGCAGTTGTACTGTCCGTCGCATCGATAGGCCTTCGAGATGCAGTCGTCGTTCTCGCATTGGAATTGGTCGTGCCGGCACTTGGGCAAGGCCGCACACACCGCATCGGACTCATCCTCGTTCTCGCCGCAATCGTTAACACCGTCGCAGAGCGCCGAGTTTCGGACGCACAGTTGGTTGCGACATTTGAAAGCGTTGGCATGACAGTGGGTCTTGGCACAGGTCTCCAAGCTCTCATCGCTGCCATCCAAACAGTCGTCCCACCCGTCACATTTCCAGCGGGACATGATGCATTTTCCGTTGCCGCAACTGAAATGATCCGAATGGCAGGTGCAGTTGACCTCATCGGACCCATCCGGGCAGTCATCGTCTCCGTCGCACTTGTATTGCCTGAAAGCCGTGGGTATTTAATATATTTCAAAAAGCCATTATTGACCACTCACTTGTTGATGCAGGTGTTGAAGGCGGCGCACTTGAACTGATTTTCCTTGCAGGTGATGTTGCAGTTGATCTCGTCGCTGTTGTCGTCGCAATGGATCTCTCCATCGCAGCGGTAATTGTGCTTAATGCACTTGCCCGTTCCACACCGGAACTCGCTCTCTGAGCAGTTGCGCATCTGGCAGTTCAGCTCGTCACTGCCATCGCCACAGTCGTTCTCGTAGTCACAGCGCCAACGTCCGGGAATGCACTTCGAGTTGTTGCACTTAAAGTAGGTGGGGTCGCAGGTAGCCTTGGAGGTGAAGCAGCTGCTTGGTTCGTCCTCGCCATTGGGGCAGTCGAGGTCGTCGTCACAGCGCCAAGCGTGCGGAATGCACCGTCCAGAATCGCATCTGAAAGTAGGAACAATTATTTATTGATTAGCTACTATTCTTGGGTTCTCTTGAATTGGCAAACTCACTGGAAGTCATGGGCTCCACAAGAGACATTATCACAGTTGGTCTCGTCGGACTTGTCCGGACAGTCGATGTCCCCATCGCACACCCACACGTAAGGCATACACCGGTTGTTGCCGCACTGGAACTGATCCTTCTTGCAAACGAGTGGCGTGCACGCGGATTCATCCTCGCCGCCCGGACAGTCTTTAACTCCATCGCATCGCTTCACGTTGTCCACGCAGAAGGCACTCGAGTTGGCGGTTGCCCCACACTTCATATGGGTATCGAAGCAGGTGAACTTGTCGCAGTTCAGTTCATCCGATCCGTCGCCACACTGGTTAATGCCATCACAAAGGTTCGAGGGGTGGGTACACTTCTTGTTGGCGCACTGGTACTGTCCAGGCTCACAGTGGAAGGGTGGACAGGTCTCCGGCTCATCGCTGCCATCGCCACAATCGTCCTGGGTGTCGCACCGCCAGTAGAACGGAATGCACTTGTAAGTGTTCACGCACTCAAAATGAGCAGCCGTGCAGTTAGCCCGACAAGTGCGCCCATCTTCCGCCAGAACGAAGTTAGTGGGGCACATGCACTTGTAGTACGGCTCCTCCGGTGACAGCACGCACAGCGTGGAACAATTGGCCGCCAGGCAGGGATTTCCGCTTATGGGCTGCTGTTGGCGGTAGGGATGGAACACGCGCAGGTCCATCGGTCGATGGATCGTTGTAATCAACGTGGTGCAGTTATGTCCATTAAAGAGGCTGCAATACTCAATGGACTTGGTCTCCCAGTCGGACCAGTAAATGCGACCCTCCCACACGGCGATGGCAAAGATGTGGTGAAGATTCAGTAGCGGATTGATGCTCCTGGCCAGCAGCAATCGCGTGTGATTTCCGTCCAAATCGCTCATCGAGATCGTGTCCTCCCTGGCATCGCCCCAGAACAACTTCTGCGTCTCAAAGCTAATGGTCAAGGCGTTAGGCCAACCCAAGCCATCCCTAATGATCATCTTTGGATTGGAGCCATCCATGCCTGCTTTGCCGATGTGCGGAGTGTCGCCCCAGTCCGACCAAAAGATGTGACGCTGATACGGATGCACGGCAATACCACGAGGTTCCCGCAAATACTCGTTGATTAAGACCTTTCGGTACTTTCCGTCGAGTTGGGACACTTCTATCGTGTCCAATCCCTTGTCGCACCAATACAAGTTTTTGGCGACCCAGTCTACGGCTAGACCATCGGGATTCTTCAGCATGGCTTGGTGCAGGGTCTGCGTCTTGTTTTCCTTGGGACAGTGCCTCTTGATGGTACCCACGGTGCTGGTCACATCAGACCAGTACAGGCACTGGCTATCCCAGTCGTAGTCCAGGGCTACCGCATTAGACAGCTCGTTGATCAGAATGCTGCCGTTGCCCGCCATGTCGACCTGGCGAATATAGTACCGATTCGAAAAGATCAGCTCCATGGTCACGTTGCTGGTGGCCTTGCAGGTGTGGTGATCCACCAGTTCGTACCCCTTTGCGCACAGACACTTGTACGATCCGTATGTGTTCACACAGGTCTGGGAGCACGGCTGCTGCTCATCGCACTCGTCGATATCGGTGCAGAGGTGCGGACTCTTGGGCAGGACCTTGTACCCCGGCCGGCAATGGCACTGGTAGCCCACCACCTTGTCCTCGCACTCGTGCTCGCAGATATCCGGAATCATGCACTCGTTCACATTGCACATCTCTTCGTCCGAGAAGTCGCCACAATCATTCCTTCGATCGCACAACAAATCGGCGTGAATGCAGGCTCCATTCTTACACCGGAAGTCATCGGTGCCATTGCATCCCCGAGTGTGGGCGCAAAGACTGCTCGTCTCGTCAGATCCATCGCCGCAGTCCGGTTTGCCGTCGCACGTCAGGTTCTTCAATATGCATAGGCCATCCTGACACTGGTGCATAAGCGATCCGCCAGAACAGGAGTGCGGCAGAAAGGCGGGCACACAGCCCTCGTACTCATCATCTCCTCCAGGACAATCCTCATCCCCATCGCACACATAATGAGAGTCGATGCAGAGACCTGGGAAGGAAACAGTTCGAAAATTATAAATCAATCAAAAACTGATAGCCTTTCTCTGGAAGCAATATATTGTGGTCCGCTCCTTATAGATATCATAAAGAGCAAACCCTTTCGGAAGTTTCAAATACATAGCATAAAAGGGATAGCTCCTCATCAAAAACTTGTATGGGGATGGAAATGTCATAATAGATGTCATAAAGAGCAAACCCTTTCGGAAGTTTCAAGTACATAGCATAAAAGGGATAGCTCCTCATCAACAACTTGTATGGGGATGGAAATGTCTCCTTCTTATGGTTAAATACTTTTGACTAGAATTATGGCATATTATGCAAGTGTATCAAAATGGTTGGTAGAAGTAAGTCTTTGTGGAAAATCAAAAGTTACTGGGTCCATCCAACTTACCACTGGTACAGAGGTGAGCAGGTGGTGGACAGTCCGGAATGTGAGTGACGCCTCCACATTGGGGTCCCTCGTCCTCGCTGCCCTCATCCCCAAGGCCGCTGGGGCAATCCTTTTCGCCGTCGCACACCCACTTCTGGGGAATGCAGCGTCCGGAGCTCTTGCACTGGAACAAGTGCGGTCTGCATGGCCGACTCGGGCACTGCGGGCCCTCGTCCGTGCCATCCTCGCAGTCGCTCTTTCCGTCACACTGCCAACTGGCCGGGATGCAGATTCTGTCGCAGGCAAACTGGTTGCCCCGACACTCGGTGCGGCAGTTGATCTCGTCGCTTCCGTCTGGACAGTCCTTCTCGCCATCGCAGTGCCAAGATCCAGCAATGCAGTTCCCGGCGGCACAGCGAAACTGCCCGGGATCACAGCTTACATTGGTGCGGTTGGCGCAGTCCAACTCATCCGTGCCATCTGGACAGTCTGGATCGCCGTCACAGCGCCAGCTGGGCATGATGCACATGGTGCTGTTTCCGCAATGCTCAAAGGTCACATCACCCACCTCACAGGGAGTGGGAGCACACGTCTTTTCGTCGCTAAAGTCGCGACAATCCTTCATGTTGTCGCAGAGGAACTTTCGCGGAATGCACTCGCCGCTTCCGCAGCGGAACTGATCCGGTTCGCACTTGCAGAGCAGGGCGGTCTCATCGCTGCCATCGCCGCACTGCTGCTCTCCGTCGCACTTCTGCTCCTTGGGAATGCACCTGTGGTTCTGACACATAAAGTGCGTCTCCGGACACTGGCGGAAGATGCAGTAGCTGCGCCACTCGTCCGACCCGTCCGCGCAGTGCGTTACGTTATCGCAGGTTAGCTCCATGGGTATGCATTCTCCAGAGTGGCAGTTGTACTGCAGGGCGCCGCAGCTCGTATTCACAGGAGCAATGCAGCGTCGACCATCGGGTGCCAGGATGCCCCGGGTGCAATGGCATGTAGCCTGACCGCTCTTGTTCAGGATGCACACATCCTCGCACTGACCATTTAGGATCTTGCACTGATTGGCATCACAGTTGATACTGCTGTTCTGAACCGCCACAATGCCCATAGGCCGGGTCACATGCTCCCGCAGGAAGAGCACATCCGTGCCCGTGTACTTATTAGCCCGAACTACAGCATGGAGCACCCAGTCTGTCCAGAAAAGCAGATCCCCGTACACAGCCATGGCGAAGGCGTGCTTGGGAGTGGAGTGGGCCAACACCACTCGATTGCTGCCATCGTAATTGGTTCGTTCGATCTTGTCCAGCCGGGCATCCGCCCAGTACAGCTTATGCTGATCCAAGTCCAGCGTCAGGGCATTGGGCATTTTGATATCGGTTTTTATTATAACCTCCGTTCCGTAACCGGTGAGGTACGACCGCTGAATGCAGGGCGTCTCCTCGTTCCAGTTGGTCCAGTAAATCATGCCCAGACACGGCTCCACGGCGATGCCACGCGGTTTGTCCTTTTCCCGAAGACTAAGCACGTTCTTCACGTGATTCTGGTTCTGATCGGCGTGCTCTGAGAGATGTCGCAGTTCCACGCTCCGAATGGCTGCATTGTTGTTTGAGGTCCAAAAGAGCTGCTCGTTGACGATATCGTACGCCAGACCCTCCACTCGCTCCTGCTGGCCGAGCAGGACGCGCTGACCCGTGCCATTAAAATACACCTGGTTGATGGTGCTCAGCTGGACATCCGAGTAGTACACCAACTGCTCTTCGTAGTTATAGCTGATGGCAATCACGTTCCTCATCAAGCTGGTATTGGAAATCATTTGAACAGGCCAATTTTTATCCGCATGATCCGTCATGTGGATGCTTTCAATATTGCTACGATAGCTGAACAACAGGAAGTTTTCGTATGGCTCACAGCTATAGCCATCCGAGGATAGATGACTATGGGCACAGGCGCAGATGGCGCTGGTTCCATTGAACAGGCAGAGCTGTTCGCAACCTCCGTTGCCATGGGCGCAAGGATTGTTTCCCTTTTGAAGGTGCTTGGAGTAGATTTTCAGATCCCTAATGGCATCCTGTTCCGTTTGGAGAACCACCCTAGACTGACTGAGGTTGGCAAGAGGGGCCACTCGGATAATTCCCTCGTTGTACTTGTTTTCCGCCCAATACAGATACTCTCCCATCTTGGAAAGAGCCACGGGGTTGTTGAGACTTTCATTCAGCAGCTGCTGCCTAAGATTCCCATCGTAGTCAACCTTCATCAGGGCATCCGGGTAACGCTCGCACCAGTACACCTTGGTGGCTTCTATGTCCAGCACCAGACTCCCAACCGCCCAGTTGGATCTTGTTTGGTTCACCAAGACGAAGGGTTGACTGCCATCCAGGCCAACGCGTCCAATGTGTTGTTGGGTAACATAGAAAAGCATTCCTTGCAACGGATCCACCGCTAGAGCTGTAGGTTTGTCCAAGTTGGAGACCACCACATAACGATGGCTTCCATCCAGACGAGCAACCTCGATGATGTTTCGCTTCGTGTCGCTCCAGTAGATGTTCCCTGCCACCCAGTCGATGGCAATGCCACCCAGCCAGTCCTGCTGCTTGTATCCCACGAGATTGAGGGCCTCCAGAATGGTTTCCCTCTGGGTTCCATCGCGTTTCACGCGGGATATGCTGCCTAGTTCGGTGTCGCCCCAGTAAAGCGTATCTGTAGCCGCCAGATAGTCGATGAAGCTGGCCGAACTTACCCGGGAAATGGGCACCAAGGCCTGACAAAGGATTAATGTCAAATTATTTTTAATGCAAAAGGAACGCTCTTATATCTCACCGGCGAAGGCGTGTCAAACTGTTCCGATGGATCGATCATTTCCACGCCCTGCAGCACATCGATGGAGTAGAAAATAAATTCCGCCCGCGGAACACAACCGATTGGATTGTTTGGCTCCACATCATAGCCGAGGGCGCAGCGGCAGACGTGGTCAGTGGATGAGGTGGCCAAGCAAAGATGCTGACAGCCACCGCCCGAGGCCCAATGGGCACAGGTATTTGAGCCAGTTTGCGCATCCGCATGGAACATCTTCATGCTCTGAATGCTCTCTGCAAAAGCAAACAAAATTTTAATCAGGTAACTGAATCCTGGATTCAATTTTCTTACTTGTATTAACCCTGAGAAACGACATGTTCGAGCACGCTTCCTTCTCACATTGCATAATCACACTCTGAATGTTTTCCGGGAAGTATAGCGTTCCATTGTAGACAGTCAGCGAACTGATCGAGGTGATTGGACTGGCCACCAGTACCTTGTGCGTTTCGTTCTTTGGAATGTCGTAATATGCGATTCCTGAGCTCTCGTAAGCATAGTACAATCGCTGTGAGTCGAAGTCCATTGTCAAACTCTGGAGATTGTTCTCGTACTCATAGATCAACAAGCGGCCCGAACCATCTAGATTGGATTGCTCCAGCTGGGACAGGCTTCCGTCGGAGGCAGAGTGAATCCAATACATCTTTCCACTGCAAATGTAAGGTAATAGGTCACAGAATTCATCTTAGCCAGATTTTTAGGCAAGTAAACATACTTTGCTGGATCCAGAACAATGCTGTCCACCATATTAAGATCCTCGTGGATGGTGGTCACAAATTCACCCTTTAGATTACTCGCCAGAATATTACACTTGATCTGACCCGAGGAGAAGTACAAGTTGCGGCCAATCCAGTCGAGGGCAAATCCATAGGGTTTCTCAATGTTGGTGTTGATAATTGGCTCAATGAGGCCGTTCGAAATCCCAGCACTTGAGATCTCATTCTGCTGAATGTCTGACCAGAAAATGCGGCTTTCGTCCACCAGGAAATCAATGCGTTGTGGAGCCACCAACTTAAGAAAAGAGAACAAATTATTGTAGCTCAAAGTTTAAAATTATTTATATTTACTCACCCTGGGGGACTGGCGAATAGTTGGAATGGTGAGGTGGTTGGGCTGATGGAGATCAATACCCCGAATCTCGTCCACCATGACGAACAGCAGAACCTGTTCGTTGGGCACACAATTTCTTTCATTGCTGGGATCCAGGCGCATCACATGGGGACACTCGCACTTGAAGGTTCCCTTACCACTCAGGAGACAAAGATGAGAGCATCCTCCGTTGTTCTCGCCGCACGGGTTCCGGTCCCAGGGCTGACGACTGGAGTGCATTACCTGGATGCCAAAGGGCTGGGACTGGGTGCGTTGCAGCACCTGGACGTCGCTTCCATTCCACTTATTGGCACGTATAACAGAGGTGGTTCGCCAATCCGTCCAGTACACATAGTTCTCGAACACAGAGATGGCAAACGGATGAGAGAGTATGTCCTTGTTGCGCAGTACCACGTGATGCTTCGAACCGTCGTACATGGTGCTACTAATCGAGTCCGACTTGGCATCCACCCAATACACCCTTCTTTGAGTGTAATCCAGGGTCAAGCCATTGGGCCAGCCGGCACTCAATTGCCAGCTGGTGGAGATCATGCGCCTGTCATCGCCCGACATGCTGGCTCGCTCAATCCTTGGAGAGTTGTCATCCCAATCCGTCCAAAAGAGAAGACCCTCCCTGGGATCCAATGCTATTGCTCGTGGGCTCTCCATATTGCCGGCAATCAATGTTCGGCGAAAGCTACCATTAAGTTTTGCCACCTCGATCTGGTCCAGGTTCGAGTCGATCCAGTAGAGGTTTTTGCCCACCCAATCTACGGCCAAACCCTCGGTGGTGGATAGTCCAGAGTGGATAACGGCCACTACATTTCGCAGACTCTCGCCGACCAGCTGTCCCCTATATATCTTGTCGTCGATCACATCCGTCCAGAATATCTCCACATTAGACTCGTTATTGTACAGGAAATCCAGTGCTATAATATTCCTCAATGACGTGTAGAAGTTGGCCACGTTCAAGGTCTTCAGGTTGACCCCTTTGATATCCTGCCTGTTAGTAAAGATGACGTAAGGCTCATCTGGAGCTGTGCTCTTGCACGTGAACTTATCGTAGCCCAGGTCGAATCCATCCAAGCAACGGCAGTCGTAGCCCTTCCCGCTGCTCTCACACACCTGCGAACAAGTGTCCCAGTGATCGCAGGCGTGCTGCATGCTGCAGCGCTTTCCGTTCGGCTGCAGGTACAGGTGATCCGGACAGGAGCATATATAGCCCTCCGGCGTGTTGTGGCATCGGTGGGAGCACTCATGACCGCGGTCGCACAGCTTATCCGCGCACAGGAAGCCCTCGTCCGTTGTGTCCTCGCAATCGTTCTTCCCATCGCACAGCTGGTTAACCGTCACACACTGCTTGGAGAAGCCACACAGCCGATCTGGATGCTCACAGATCACCGTCTCGTTCATGTCAAATCGACTAGCATTGATATGGGTGCAGTTGAGCTCATCAGTTTTGTCGAAACAGTGCGGGATGCCATCGCAGCGCAGAAAGTCCGGGATACACTCAAACGGATCCAGGCAGGCGAACTCATGCGGGGCGCATTCGCTTAGACCCTTCCAGCCAGTCACCGGGTGATTGTCGCTCTTCGTCTGGTTGCAGTTGGCCTCGTCGCTAAAGTCCTCACAATCGTGGATCCCATCGCACATGTGCATCTCTCCGTAGCATCCAATGGGTCGGCAGTACTTCTCCCCGTGCCCACACTCCATCTCACATTCAATTTCGTCGGCATTGTTTCTAGAGAAAGATACAAAAATGTCTGTTTAGATTCTAAGCTTTTGAAATGCTGGACTAGTCCACAGCCTACCCGCAGTTATCGATGCCATCGCAGATGTCGTTAAACTGACGACACCGCCCGTTGTTACAGTCAAACTCCGGGCACTTACTGGCAAGGATTGACTCTGACGTCTCATCGGAATCGTCATCCGGTCCACAATCAACCACTCCGTCATTTACCCACGTCAACTGGATGCAGCGACCACTCTTGTGGCAAGTGAACTCGTTGCTGTTGCATGTGTTTTGGTGGCAGTTCGCCTGATCCGTTCCATCCGAGCAGTAGGGAATGGAGCTGCAGAGCAGTGATCTTTGGTAGCAGCGACCATTGCACACAAAGTTTAGGGTTTTGTCGCAGGTATTGGCGTTGCAAGGGCCCTTCGGATCGGAGCTCTCGTCGATGCCATCTTCACAGTCGTCGAACCCGTCGCACATATCCTTGCTATCAAGGCACTGCCGCGTGCTTCGGCAGATGAATCCCGAGGTGCAATTGGGACGAATGGGGGACGGAGCCAGCTGGGGGATGCAGTGGCTCCCAGTGCCGTTGAGCGTAAACCCATCGGGACAGCGACATATGGCGCCTTTCGGCGTGTTCAAACACATTCCCGGACACTTGGACTGCGCACAGGCACTGGGGGTTTGGGGCAATGGTTGAGTGGCCACATCGAAGATCCGTAGATCTGCAGCTCTTCCGGTTCTCTGCAAATGTACCGTTGAGCTAAATGTGCTCGACAGGTTGGCCTGATGCGCGTGGAAACGCCAGATGGTGGAGTTTCTGTTGTCAGCCCAGTAAACCAGTCCATTGTACTGTACCATCGAGTAGGGATGGAACTGGTCTGACTTGAAGAGCACCTCCCGCCCGGTGCCATCCAGCTTCATGAGTTCAATGGTGCCCAGCCGGATGTCGCACCAGTACAGCTCCTTGGTGCGACGATCCACATCCAGGCTGCGGGGACACTTCATGGGCATGGCAATGGTGGTCTTGGCCAGCAGCTCCTTGTGGGTGCCATCCATCCAGGCGCTGTAGATGCCGGCCTCGCAGGACGGCGACTCCCACTGCGTCCAGTAGAGCAGACCGGTGGTGGGGTCCAGTTCCAGTGACCTTTAAAATATTATGAATTGTAAAAAAAATCCTGATTCTATTATATCATAAAACACACTTACATGGCATCACAGTCGGCGCTGAAGGTAAGGATCTTACTCAAGTTTTTTAAAGGAGCCACCTGCAGGCTGCGGTGGCTGGACCAGTACAGGTGATCGTTGATCCAATCGAAGGCCAGGGCGTGCACCTTTCTCAGACCATGTGTCAGCAGTCGGGAGACACTGCCATTGAGCGACTGACTCCGGATGCTGCACAAGGGTTCCTCCTTTCCGACGAGACTCGCATCCGAGTCTGCGACCACATAGAAGACCGCCTTGCCTCGCACGTTTACATCGATGGCCAGAGTTTTGGAGACATTGTACACCGGTACCATGACGTCCGGTTGCTCCCCGATTTGCTCCAACTGCTGCACTTGCTCGGTGTCCAGCGGTACTCCGCTGATCCTAGCCAGGTGCTTGTCGCTGTAGACCAGGAACTTGTCGAGGGCGGAGAGTAAACAGGTCGTCTGATTGTGCAACTTGTAGCCGGCGGTGCACATACATTTCGCGCTGGCGAATCCTTTCGTCCACTGTGGCACACAGATCTGATTGCAGCCGGCGTTGTTATCGCGGCATGGATGAGCCACCTCGGGCTGCTTTTGGCGGTGGAAAATCCTTAAATTGGCACCTCGGCTCACATTCGCGTGGAGGACGCGGGCTTTGAGCGAGAATTTATCGAGGCTAACGATGGCCTTGTCCATCCAGGCAGCCAAATAAATTGAGTTCTCAAAGACCTCCACAGCATGGATGTTTTTCAATGGCACAGGGGACTAAAAAAAAGGAGAAATAAAAGATATCAGTCTTCATGAACCCCAAAAAGTATGCTATAGCAAACGATATTTTTCGAAATATTAATTATACCCTTGAAGAGGGTATAATGATTCCAGTCAGAAGTTTGCAACGCAGTGAAGGAGACGTTTCCGACCCCACATATTCTTGATCAGCGTCACTAGACGAGTCGATCTAGCCATGTCCCTCTGTCCGTCCGTCCGTCCGTCTGTCCGTCTGTCAGTCCGTCTGTCCGTCCGTTTCTACGCAAACTAGGCTCTCAGTTTTAAAGCTATCGGGCTGAAACTTTCCCAAAAATCTTCTTTTCATTGCAGGTAGTATATAAGTCGGAACCAGCCGGATCGGACAACTATATCTTATAGCTCCCATAGGAACTATCGGGGAAAAAATTAAAACAAAAAATTATATCTTCGGTGTTTATTAACATATCGCCTTCTAAGCTTGGAAACAACATTTTTTAATTAGTTGTGAATTTCGAATTACATTTTTTAAAATCGCACGACTATATCATATAGCTGTCATAGGAACGATCGGAAAATTGGTGGGAAGATAATATGAAACAAATTATAGCTCTAGGGCTTTTTGACATATTATTCTATAATATTGGGTATATAATTTTTTATATTTTTAAGAATTTCGAAATCAATTTAATAAAAATCGCAACATTTACTAAAGTTGATTATTTCTTATAACTGCAAGGGTATACAAACTTCGGCTTGCCGAATTAGCTTATTTTCTTGTTTTATTTTAAATTCCGCTTACTTTTTTAAGATTTTAAATGAATACTTGAATAAAAACATTAATATATTCGTCAAAAATAGATGTAGATATCAATCAAATTAAAAATCGAATTCAGTTAGTTATATGGAAGTATTTTAAGTACTTACATCCGGCGGCCTTTTGAGGGTCCAACGGTCCTGTCCCTCGTAGTTCACACGCTCCACCTCGTCCTTGTAGATATCAATCCAATAGACCAACTCATTGGCCAGGTCCAAAGTGACGCTGCTCGGGTGATAAACTTGGTCGGTGACTAAAACAGTGCGATTGGTGCCGTCGAGCAGCGAACGCGACAAACTGGGCGTCCAGTCCGTGTAAAACATATACCCCTTGGTGGGGTCCAGCGCCAGAGATGACAATGGATCTACTTGCTGCAATATCACGCGGCAGAACGCCATTGCGTTCGTGCACAGATAGACCAGGCCGTCGTCCTCGCTAACCAAATACCAATTACCCGAGAGCCAGTCCAAGCGAAGTTCTATGAAAACTGTGAAGAAAAATAGAATCAGGCAAACAATAAAAACCAGAACGTAGCATTCTACATCGATAACTTGAATACCCTCAAATATGTGTGGCTAGAAAAGCTAAATAAGCAGATAAAAAGGTTATAGTAAGCATTTGTTTAAAAAGCTACAAGCGGTTTTTTCTAGAACCATGTGCTTCCATAAATATCTTAATTAAAATGTTAAAGTTCCGGCAACACATTTCTTATGCCGTTGGAATAGTACGGTTTTTAAGGATGGACCATTCAACAACAAATAGGAAACAAACTCTATTCTTAAACGCGATGCCCCTTGCCAGGACCCCAATCGGGGTCAAGATAAACGGTCACTCACATTGCTGCGGCGAAACGAAGGAGGAGAGGGGCAGTGTCCAGTTGACCCGGGTGTCATCGATGCGCTGGCACCGCATCTGCAGTTCGTACCAGCTGAAGTGCAGGGCGCAGAGGGTGCGATTCCGGTGCCACACGTCGAAGGCGTGGACAAAGCGAACGGGTTGCGTGAGCAGCAGCTGTTCATCATTGCCCCCGCCATCCTTGCCCCTATCCTTGTCCTTATCCGTGACTTTATCATTATCCTTTGCCCCCGTGGGAGCGATGACTTCGCCACTGGTTCCAATGCGCCGTATGCCGTCCTGCGAAAGAAAAGTCAGCGTGGCCGGCTCCGTTGGTGGCACTATAAATTGAGAGGGATTAGCCGGCTGTGCATCTGGGTCCGGAGGTTTCTGGGGCCCTTACCATTGATGGCCCGGCAGTGGCTTCCCTTGGTCTTCGCATAGCCGGAGACGCAGGAGCACTCGTAGGAGCCCGGCGTGTTGCGGCATACCTGGTCACAGGTGCCCGGTTCGGAGCACTCGTCGTAGTCCACGCAGCGGGTGGAGTTCGACGACTCTGGCACCTGGTTCTTGGGGCAGTAGCAGCGTGCCCCCTGCGGGGTCAGTTTGCAGTTGAAGCTGCAGTTCAGCGCGGCGCAGGCAGCGTTCTGTTTATCTGAATAAAAGCAGATATTTTCATTAGGGTACTGTACTCTAATATTGAGTTTTAAGTTTTAAATTTATATTTAAAGTCGCCATTCTTTTCTTAAAAATCACGGGGAAAATTATATTTTAGAACGGTACTAGACCTGATGATTGTGAGCGTACGCATTAGAAGTATTATAAATAATACTTATTAATATATATCCTTTTAATTGAAAAAAAATTAAAAACTTTCGCCGATGATTACAAGTCCCCAAGTTCCAAATTTAACCAATATCGTTAAACTAAACATTTTTTTTATAAAAAAAAGTTGTTAATTAGTGATTGATTAACCCTTTAAAAGCGGCTTCGAATGCAATGTTACTGCATTTTAATCTTTCAGTTATTTCGTTGCATTAATTTAAAGTAAAAATGTATACCCTTATCAAGTTAGGGACTAGTAAATTCGTGAGTTAGAATTTAAATTTCGGTTTTATTGATATAACAACGCAATTAGATTAGAACGTGGTTAATTAAGACATTTCCGTAGCAATAACATAATTGGCCACAGCATGATACTGGTCCTATTTAGCAGTACTGCCTAGCGAAACCGACTGACTTGGCTTTCGGCGGGCCAATTAGCCGCTTCGGTCAGCTGCACCCACTTACCACATTGCAGCTCATCGTTATCACAGTCCCAGTGGCCATCGCAGAAGCGGGACAACTCCAGGCAGTCGCCGTTGCGGCACTGGCCCTCGAAGGCGCGGCACTTGGGCGAAGCGCCATTCGGACCTGGTCGAAACAAGGAGGTAAGGAAATGAGGGCGGGTTAGTGGGTGGCGTTGCCAGGGCCCGCGGCTTACTTACAGTTCAGTTCGTCGGATGTGTCGCCCTTGCCGCAGTCGAACTCCCCGTCGCAGAGCCAATTGTTCGGGATGCAATGGCGGGTAACCCCGCACCGAAACTGTCCCTCGTTGCACTTGGGCGCCCCGGCTGGAAAGCAGAAAAGAACAGAACCGAGCTCAGTAACCGAGCACTCCACTCCGCTCCTCCCGTACAATAACAATAACCGAAATGAAGATTTATGGTGGGGTTTGTTAGTGGTCTGGGGACTGGTGGTCCGCTTTTCGGCCAACAAAAGTTGCTGCTGCTGTTGTTCGTACAAATCGCTGAATTATTTCGCGAGATACCGTAAATAACACGCAAACAAGGGCAGCCGTGGCCAACTTTCGGCAGATATAAAAGTTTGGACTTCCACTTTAAGTGGGAAATCCTAGAAATAACTGTGTAATCCTGGCCCTTATAATTTGAAAGGGTTATATGGGGGGAATCGGAAACTGTCATCAATATGGTTATCAGGCTAAAGGTGAAACTTATAACACTAAAGAAAAGCACAACGAAAATATTGAACCTCGTTCAATCTATAAACTGCAAACTGAAGTGGAAAGTGGGTAAAAATGAATATGGTTTTAAAAACATATTTAGAAATACGTAATTTAGTTGCGAAGAAATTCAATGCAGTACAAAGCTAACCGACGTACATAGTATTTTTCAGGGAGGAACATTCATTTTAAAAAGAAACAAATTAGTTTTCCGAACATCTGGCTACTCAGCTTTCTAAAATGGAAAATAACCCTTGGTTCCTCCCATTCCTTCTCCCCTTTATGGTCATTACCCAATTAGCTCGACTTTTATTAAAGCGAATGCGTTCTACTCTCTTTTTAGGGGGTGACAATGGCCAACCCTTGGAGGACCGTGAAAAAATAATTGTGACAAATACGCTTGGCTAAATGGAACGTTAATTTTTTGAGTTGACTTTGCTTCCAGTTAGTTGAACTCCCCGTGGCACTTGAAAATGTTTAACAATTGGCCGGCAACATCATTTTTGACCATTTTCGAGGGCCAAGTTGATTAAATAAACGCCGGGATCCAGTTTGGCGGTGGTCAGCATCCCCCAAACGCCGTCTCCACTGCTCCCTTGACAAAATTTCTGGTCCTGCTGGCTCCGTGCTCCTTGCGCTCCGAGCAAAATAAAAAATGTAAACTTTACTCTGGACCCGTGACTGCATGCCCTTGGGCTTATTACGTATTATATCCGCTTTGCCCTCCGCCAGCGCCATGCAAAGTGCCACGCGAATACGGAGCACGGAGTACGGGAGCACGGAAGCACGGCAGACGGAGACATGGACACGTCCAATGGTTGTCTCTGGAGTTTAACCTCTTGGCAAGCGAAATATTTTTGGCCGTTCCCATGTGTCGCCAATGTGGCTTTTATGGTTATAGTCGCGCATGTCGGTCGGATGTCGCTCCTTGTGCTCCTGCCTTCTGCCTCCTGCCCCCCGGAGCAGGAGTATCACGGATCACCATGCCACCCATCCGCTGACAAGGCATTGTCATGGCTGCCTTTGATTTGGACCTCCAATGCGGCGAGAATACAACGCGTTATTTGAATTCTTCTTTGCACATTCTCCTTTTATTTGTGTCAAACAATTTGCATCTCTGAAATGCTCACAAGGAGCACAAATGTACGACTCTAGGAAAACAGGAAATTATTATAATATTCTCCGTAATGTCTGCTGTTCCCATGCACATTCCATTTTTAGTGGAATCAGAAAGAGACCTCGTAAAAGTTGATACACTTGAAATTGGTAAACAAATACATTTTAAACCAGTCAGGAATAATAAGAAAATAGTTATCAATAGGTATACTATAGCCCCTTTGAACTTTTAAAATATTAGCATGTAATTACTTTAACAATATTCGATCAAAAACTAGAGACTGTCAAACTACAACCTAGAAAATCGTTGCAACTTTTAAATTATTTGTAACATTCAAATATTTCCATTTTTAAATTAGACGTTCGAAAATCTTCTCATATATTTACATTTTAAGTTTTCCGTGGGGATTTCCTGCCTCCATCAAATAATTCCCTCAAAAGTGGCTACTAAAATATTGCCAAAGCTAAAATATTCACAGTTTTTAAGTCCCGAGAGTCCATTTAAGTCAAGCCTCATTTAAAAGTTGCGTATAAATTTGAATAAAATTTATGTGGAGAGGGATCCGAGGAAACTTTTTTGTCGCTAGTGTAACGAGGCCAGTTTAAATGCAATATATCAAGAGGCTTATATATATGACAACACTCTATAAACTTTGTGTGTGTGCCAGTACGTATGTCTGCATTCAGCTCAGTTCAGTTCAGTTTAATTGAAATTGCGCGAACGGGGAGGGAGGGTCATACATAAGGAGAAAGTGGGGGAGTTGGGCGAATGTAGATGGCAACGATGTGCCAGGCACATTTATTATAATCTGTTGCATTAATATTTGCCGACAATTTGTCGTCTGAGTTGTCGTTGTCGTTGTCGTTCGCTCTCCGGCTGCAGTTCCATAAAAATTAAATTAAAAATACCAGAAGAATGCCGGAGAACTCTCCGGGCCAGCAGCAATTGTTGCAGTTCACTGTTGTCATTCAGCAAAAGGAAAAAACAGATAAAGATGAAAATGTCTACACATTAATTTTAAGTCTTGTGGCTTTTCCCACTTATCAGCCCTCGAGAGCGCTAGGCACAAACGCTTAAATTTCCCACTGACAGGCGACCAGAGCCTGCTTTTAAGGTCCTTGTCAGGGCTTTCAGATGCGGATTTGTCGGGCCAAAAATGGTTCGACAACTAATTGCATTTGCTACGGGCAGCCGGTGAATGGGCCCGGCAGTTTGGCCATGTATTTGCGGTGAATTTTTAGGCCCGCCCACCTGTCATTAGGACGGACACACGGGGAATGTGGCCCAAAAGCGTTCCGACCAAACAGTCAAACCAATAATAAAGCAATCACCGCCTGCTAATGTCCCCAGCGGGGTTTGGCCGCTCTTGTGGATTCCGGATTCCACCCGGACTAACCCGGATCGGGGACACATTGAATACTCACCGCACTCGCTGCCCTCATCGGACC
The DNA here is from genome assembly GCF_025231255.1 of Drosophila biarmipes. Taxonomy (NCBI): domain Eukaryota; kingdom Metazoa; phylum Arthropoda; class Insecta; order Diptera; family Drosophilidae; genus Drosophila; species Drosophila biarmipes. The sequence goes on along the minus strand of NC_066615.1, from coordinate 4,593,908 downwards.
TGTCCGGACAGTCGGCCTTGGAGTCGCATTTCCACCGCATCGGTATGCAGAACCCATCGTTGCATGTGAAGTACGACGCTGGGCAGGGACCTGCAACGGGATAGATGACGGAATAATGGTCACTCGGGGCGGTAAGGAAAGAGGAAGCCGGCAGTGGAGGCTGCCATTCAATCAATTGCGTCCCAGCCAAGTTTGAATTTAAATGAATGCAAGGAGGTGCGTGGAATCGGAGCAATTATGGTAATCACCAAAAGATCTATTGTTGCCAGGGAGCCGTTTTCCAGCAACATGGTCGATCCTCTTAACTGATTAATTAAAGCAGCTTAAGATGCATGAGAAGCATGTACGAAAATAGGATTGATATCCCACCACAACCAATCAAATTAAAATTTAAATAGGGCACCAACATACTTTCCATTATTTTGTTGAATAATTTCTGTCTTTGATTATTGCGCATTATTCTAATCGGGACCGCAATCGACGCACGCTCTCATAAATTATTCCCGAATAATGACATTTTCAATCTCTTGATCCACAGCTGTGCGCAATAGGTTGCCAAATTATTTTCATCTAATATGCAGAGTGGGAACGTGGTATCGCCACCTTACCAACCACCCACAGGCAGCCCACCGAAAAGCCCGATGCTGTTCCATTCTCTTTCCTGGAACCGCCAGATAATTTCAATGTTTATGCAGTTGCTGTGGCCCCAGTACGTGCCTACAATTAAACATTAACAACGGAGCCACATTGTTGGCAGCCAAATGCCGGAGTACGTGACTCAGGAACACTGCATCATTAGCCTGGTCGAAGCTGTTTCCAGCATTTCGTAAACAATAAAAAACTAATTTAAATTTGCTTAGCGCTGGAGAAAGAGGGTGTCGGAAATGTTTCGAGCTTCCTGATACCAACCGTTTCCGATCCACAAGACCCACTTTCCCAGGTCAAACAAAAGTTCGCCCGTTTACTCAGCCGCCCAAAAGCTGAGCCTTGGATCCCCATAAAAGCCATGGTTTGGGAACAGTGCAGCAACATAACGCATCCAACAGTCATGTCATTGAAGTGGCTCTTGTTGGTAGCCCTGGTGGCCCTGCTCAGCATTGGAACTGGCTCCTCGGCCAAGCCCAGGAGGACCACCCTCCAGGCCAGACCTGGTGCGGAGCAGCTGAGTCGCCTCCAGCGCCTGAACGCCAGGTACTATGCCGTCGAGCAGGACGACGAGGATGGCGATGACATCCTAGAGCACGAGGAGGATCTGGCCAACGATGGTGATGAGGAAGGGGAGGAAGGCGACGAAACCAAGGACGAGGAGGAGGAAGAGGGCGAGGGCGAGGACCAAGACGGGGAGAAGCAAAAACTTGATAGCAAAAAGCTGACCTCTAACACCGCAGCCTCCAAGACAAAGAAGCACCTGCAAGCGGAGGAGGAGCAGGAGGAGGAGCCCACCGACAAACTCCAGGATCTCGAGGAGCCCAAGGAGCAACTGGAACAGGAAAGTGAGCTGCCCCGCGCTGAGCCGCGTAACCGAAGGCGCAGTGGAAGGCGGAACGGACGCAAGGGGCGCGGCCGCAAGAACCGCAGGCGGGGAAATCGCCGGTGCGGGGCCAAGGGAAGGCGCGGTCGTCGTGGTCAACGCAGACGCACTCCCTCAAAGCGCAGCGGCAACAAGCGGCGAACGGGCTCCAAGAGCAGACGCCAGGGCCAGAAAAACAAAGCAGCCGCCATCAAGCCGACCTCAGCGCCGTCCACCCAGGTGGCCTAAACGCCAAACACTCCCACCCCTGAATGCAGCTTTATAGAACCCATTTAAACAGCAGACTAACTAAAAATAAATCAACAAAAACCACATACTTTGCGAAATTTTTCTTTGCCCCCCACAATTTTTTCCAGGGAATGCCGGTGAAGGGCAACAGATTCTTAGTATATAAGATGGGTAAAATCATTCCTTTGGACATAGAATAAATGGCATTACATCTTTTTAATCTATCAGGTGGAAGTTAAACAAGTCACTTCAAGAACGCAAATATTTAATAAACGTTATTCCGTATTTATAATTTTTTATAATATTATATTTTCACCCTTTGGGTATCTTCAGTTCGATACTCTTGTAATCCGTTAGGTTAAACAGTATGTAGGAACCAAAGTACTCAATATTCACAGGATAGTGCCTACGCAGAGTGGTCTGCCTCATACTAGCTGGGCAGTCCGATTTAAGAACGCAAATCCTGCGATCTGGATCGATTATGTAGCCCTCTTTGCAGACACAAGGGCCACCACACTTATTGAAACAGGATGCGCTCAGAAATTCACAAGTTTCCGGGCAGGGACTGGGACACTTTTGCAGGGTTCCATTTGCAGAGCAATCTATTTTCGTAGTTTCAAGTTCTAGAGAAGCTAGAGCCAAAGTACTCTTGATAAAAACGTAGCTTAATAGGAAACTGATCATATTTCCATTCCAGATGCTAATCAAATGGTTGAGGGAGGCCAGACGAAATTATTATTGGGCCATGAAATTTAAATTAGCCTGGCTTGGCATATCCAATTTAATTACTTAGTGTCTGCTGAATAAATTCCATTTATTTCCTCAGTTGCCTCGTTGCTTGGCATACAGTTTACTGGAAGTTGGTCGCTTTTTATTGGGAAAAATTCAGCGAATAATAAATTAAAACTCAGCAGAAACTAGCACCGAATTATTTAATTTCGCAGGACTAATGCTGGCAGCTCGACGTAGTACAAGGGCTTAGCAACGCGATCTGAAAATATCGCACTACATATCCGTCGAAATAAACTTTATTGTAGCATACTTTTCGGACCGAACACTCACGTATTGCAGCGGGGAAAGTTTTTATCGCGAACCCGTACACACAGGTGTGTGTGCCAGGTAGCAACCGCAAGTCATAAATTTCGCCAGCTATTCCGCTTTTGTTATAGTGCTTTTTATGTATTTATGCCGGTTTTCTTCTATGACCCCATAAATTATAGAGCGCTGCAATTTCGTTTAGCCGCTTTTCCACTGCTCGAAATTAGTTTTACGCCTCTTTTTGATTTAGTTCGTATTGAGGTTTAGTGCTTGCTCCACATAGAAATCAAAATAAAGCATTGACGCTGCAGTTTGCGTTCCAACTTCCCCGCCAACTCTGCCTGCGATGCACTCCATTTCAGTTTATTTTCCCTCCAGCTTATCTCTGTCATGGCTGCCTTGGCCGCTGGGTTCGTTTACCTGACAACGTCATCATGCCAATCGCTTGCATAAGGATGTTCCACATAAAGCTCGGTTGATTTCAGTCGGATTTTGTGCAGAAAGGTGTGTACGAGCATCAGTGCCCACAAGGAAGTTTAAAAAACATATTGCACTACCTATTAAATGCTAAAAAATAAGACAAACTGAATCTAAGTCCTTTGGTGAGAACAAACACAAAATATGATTAGACACAATTAAAATATTTTATTTTACGCACATATTGAATAAATCATTTTGTATATCTCTTTATACAATTTTACTTTTTTATATTATAAGATGGTAGGCATAATACGTAATAAATTAATATATCCTTAGGCAACTAAGGACAAAGACAATGTTAAGAAACCAAATGTTGTGTTGTGTCAGTCCTTTAATAAATCTTAGCAAGTAGGAGGTTCCTTAATTAAGGACAATTTTATTACATCGCTTCTCCCGCCAGCAATTCCTGCGAAATTCCTTTCGAGAACATTGAGAGACGTTATCCTGTGTTTACTCTGTCTACCTGTAGCCAATTTCGAGCTGCTCTTATCAGTCTGGACTGCTGCTGGCAGTTGGTCAGCACAATGGGGCGGGGCAAGTACTCCCCGGGCTGGACGGTTGGGTGGGCGACTGGTCCTGCGATCCTGCCTCTGTTCCAGGTCCTGTTTCCCCCGAATTGTCTGCCAGCCGACGGCTGCCTGCCACTGACATTGCCAAATCAAATAGAAATTTTAATTGACTCTTGGCTGGCAGGACGTGCCAACGCTTTAGTTTCCAACTTGCTTTCCTTTTTTCGGCCCAGGCCCCTCGATTCAATCGGAGCTTTAACGCAGTCCTATTACTCGGTCTTTAAAGCCGTTTGTCCTAGCTATTTGCTCTGATTTCGAGCGACCCGACCTCTGCCCTGAATCTCCGCTTGTTGTTCCATCAGTAGGAAAGCGGGTTAAGCGCCTTTTGGGCTCGAAGGGAAATTTGCATCTGTCGCTGTTGCGAATTATGTGGGCGCACACGGAAAGCAGAAAGTTTCGGATTCAGGACTCAGATCCAGTTCAGCCTTACACCCTCACCCGCCGCTCCCCTCTGTTTGTCAACAACTTTGCGCGCATTTCATACCCTAGACTCTAAGGGGTATACCGGTGAATTTTTATTTTTGAGATACTTATTACGGCACCTTGTGTTTGGTGAAGGAAATAAATATATTCAAAGTCAAAAATTTGAAGAAAAGTTGTTTTACTTATTTTCAGATAACCAAAACTTCGAAATTTAACCCTCATTAATATACAGAATAACAAGAACAATTTATTATTACTATTACTAAAATTTATAATTACTATTAGTTGGCGAGCTTTAAGGCCCCAATAAAAAAATTGTTTATTTTTTACGTATAAAAAGAATTATTATTTGAAAAAGGATAATTTTTATGGAAAAATAGAGTAATTTCAAATGAAAAGCAACATTAAAATCGTAGGTTACCATGACTTATTAAAATAAAACCAGGAATACATCCAAAGAGCACCGGGTACTTTATAGTCGGGATCTGTGATAAAACTTTTTTCTTTTTTTTCCTGTTTTTGTTTGCTTTTTGGGTCAAAAAGATGTGTGTTTGTGCGCGTTGGTTGTCTGTGTGTAACATAGTTTTTCACTTAATTAGCGCGCTGAATGACGCGTTGACAGTTGGCAGGAGTACGTGCCCCGCCTGAGGGGTATGCAACACACAATTTTCCGTGATTGTTGTTGTCTCTTGTTGTTTGAGGGAGCGGCAGTTGTCAGCTGAGCAATGCGCCAGAGATTTCAGGGATTTCAAGCTGGCTGAACTTCCAACTGCAGCGAGGCTGCGCTCATAATTAGGGACAATTGATGTTTATTACGGAAATAAAAGGTCAACAAATTGGTATTGAAATGTATACCAAACATTACATTAAATGTAATTACATCTGCAAAAAATCTGCACACTTTAATGAACAACTGTGAAATTTTATGGTTTTTAATTTAAAAATTAAACAAATTTCTTGTATTTCCTATGGTTCTTACAAATTTGTGTTTACAATTACAACAATTTTATTAAGTTTCGGACCATATTAGTTTCCACATTGCCAACTATCTTTAAAATATAATAAAATAAATTAGTTATCTGAGCTCTTTAGCAAACAAGTACAAGATCAATTAGATCAATATAAAAATTCTTATTCACGCTAACTTCTTCTCTACAAAAAGTTGGTTATTATTACTTAAGCATAAGCCACTTTAAAGTGTTCCTAATGCTTTAATTAATCCATGAACACAATTGTGGTTAAAATGTTGCCAGATATCACAAGAGCAGTATAATTGCCCCCAAATGCACTACAAACTTAACGATTGCATGTTTAACTTTCCACCCGAAAGCAAGAGCATCCAGGGCATCCTTCACAGCGAATTGAGTCCATGAATATCGTAAAGATTTTCACTGCCGGCAGCCGACGAATTTCCGTTGTCAGCTCGTGCAATTTGGAGTTCACACCTCACTTTTACTTCCGCCACCACCCGTCAATGCTTTTCGCCAGCTTCTCAGCTTCTTACGCCTTTAATGGAAAACTTTGTGAATATTTACACAACGCTCTGGGAAGATTCTTTTATGTCACAACGTTCTTGCAGTTACTTTTAATGAGCGGTAGCAAGGCAACTTTTATCACTGCTCGAAAATCGATGGCTTAAGAATCATTCGATAAAGCATGTAAATGGAAAGCAAGAAATAGGAACTAAAAAAATAACAAAATTTGGATCATATTTTTCTATCTTAAAAATCAAATTTTGACAGAGCATTTAAACACCAAATAAATATAATAAAATCATAATTTTGTCCTTGTAAAGAGGTAAATTTTCATCTGCTAAATTGATGAAAGGGGTAGATGATTCCAGGCATAAAAAACATAAAAAAGGTGACAGAGAGTGTTGGGGGCGGTACAGATATCCGCTTGGGCATGGTCGAAAGCAACCGTAGGGCCCGGAGGAAACAGGAAGCCGGAGCTGCATCCTGTGGGGTTTTCCCCGCTGCGGTGCCGTCCAGCATCTGGCCGTACATACAAATATGGCGGCTTCCGTTGGCATTTCAACTTCCTTGTACTGCGGTCTCAATTTTCATTTATATCGACAGCCCCATCTGATGCGATATCCCCGCGTGTTCGCCGCTCCATCTCCCCTTGCATAATTTAATGCACCGAAGTGCGCATAATGAGCGTGATTGACATAAATGTACTTTAAATGCATACGGGAATTGGTTCTGAATTGCGTCTGTGAAAGAGGATGGGAGGACCATCGAGTTTGCAGGACATCACAGGCCAAGCAACGCCGACGTTCCTTCTAAAGAGATGCCAATACAGCTTTTTCCACTCAGAAAAAAAGGTTAGTTTATTAAGTATTACTTTATCGAGACATCATTATTTAAAGCTCTTTAAAAAAAGAAGAAAACAAGAGGGCAAACATTCCAAATTGATCAACTATGAAATTGATTAAAATTATCATCATATCCTAATACAAATCGTTTTCTGTGCACAAAAGTGGATCTTCCAATTTTCAAATCCAATGAGAGTATTTCAAATTTGTCATAAAAAAGTTTTTGACAAATTGCAGTTCAACTTCATATTTTTATGAAACACAGTAGAGGAAAAATACAAAACATATGACCCAGAATTTAAATTTATAAAGGCTAAAGGAAAACCCAATTTTCCTGTTCCCTAACCATTTTATTTAGCTTTGGCCAGTTGTTCTCTTTTTGGGTTAATTTTTTCAGCAAAGCTCGCTGCATCTCTGCATGTTTGAGTAGAATGGCTGTGGGAGGGAGGGAATTTTGGGATAGCTTTGGGCCAGATAGCCGTGTCCGGTTCTGGCTTGTTTGTCGTGGACATTGGACTTTGCCGGCGTTTTTGGTTTCGGTTTGCTCGCTCGGTTTGTTGTCTGTGGCCGTATGTTTTCGGCACTTAAATCGAGTTTATTACGTGCTTTCGGCCCGGCCAAATGGAGAAAAAGGCGGCTGAGCCAGGGCACTGCTAAAAGCCAAATCACTTGGAACCGAAAAGTAAAATAAAACTTTAACCCTAACTTTACTTGAACTGGGCGAGCAATTCGTTTTGTCTGTAACCGCACAAACTTGTAAATGAGTGTTTCGTTTATTAAATTAAATTGTTTTTGGGGTAGTGAAAAAAATAAACAAAATCTTTTCTACTGGGTTAGTAGGAAAGGGGATTACCATATTAAGCATGTAGGATCTCACATCAGTAAGAAGACCACCTGAATACATTGGCCATTTTTCATAAAAATAATAAGCCAGTCTATTTGACTTTCTACAAGACTATCTAGTTTCTTTTGCACACTTTGCCGAAAATTGAGATATTATTATGCATCCGGATGGACCGTAAAAAGTTGCAGCATCATCAACGCTTGTCGAGGGACAAAAATGGCGAAAACTGCGAGAAGGAGGACTCCCTCAAAAGGGCAGCAAAACTTTCTCTTTGCATTCCAGTGGAAACTTTGTAGCAAATATTTAAAAGAGCTCCGCTCTGCTTCCCTTCGCACTCGCACTACCAATTTTTCTTCCATTTTATTGCTATGTTTTTTGGTTGCCTAAAGGCCAAACTTGCATTAATGAGGCAAAACTTGCAGCTAAGGAAACAATAAAGACTTCAACACCTTTTTGAAAAAAGATTACAAATATTAAATGAATACAAAAAATCTTTGAGTCCGAGAATTGGCTTTTAGAAAATAAAATTTATGGAATTTCTGTAAATGTATTCTTTGACTGTTAGCAAGATATAAAACTTTAATCAAGAAAAATAGTATTATACAAAATGGGGAAGTACTTTTATTCAAAATTCAGAAAAAAACCTTTTTTTTATACACAGAGATGAAGCAAATCCAAATCAATAGTGAATAAAAATGCATATAACGTCGAATTCACTGATTAAAATAAAAAGTATGCAAAGCTGAAAAATGTGCACAGACAATGCAAACTTTTCCATAGCAGCATTATTTCGCAGTCTGCAAACTTTACCCTTCCATGGGTTCATGTTGTGCTCAAGTTTCGGGTAAGGGTTTGAGTCAATAACTTAAAGCACTTGATGCCTTTTCATGCTTTCCCTGGCCTGCATCATCATCATCATCGTCAGCGCCACAATTGTGGGCCTCTCGTCTGTTTCAATCTCCCTCTGGATGTTGAAAATTTCCTTCACAAATGTTTATAAACACAATTTTCTAGCTGTGGCAAAAGTTATATTATTGGAGCAGCCCCTTCCCCCGGTATCTGCTGCACTATGATTTATATGTAAGCGATCATCAATCTTCTTTAGTTGTTGCTTCTGTTACTGCCAGTTGAGTGGAGCCGAACAACCAGGCTTTAAATGATTTTCTTTTTGTCTCCCATTGATTTCCCAACTCCTAAGACTGCAAATTCATTTTACTTGTTTCTGGGCAGGAAGGAAGGATGTCAGGGCGGAAGGACGGAAGGAAGGACGGAAGAAAGGCGGCCAGGATGTGGGGCGTGGATGTGTTGTGGCTTGTCGTGTCTGTCATTGTCATGTACTTGTCGTACCCGAGGACAATGAATGCATTTGCTGCAGCACCAAAAACTCCGGCGACAACCACAGCAAACAGCAATCAATCGATGATTTCTATTCATTTTTAAACACTTTGGCATGGAGTGTGCAGAAGACTAGGCCTTATAAATTGCGGAGGCTGTTGTAATATTGAAAGCTCTTTTACGAAAGTGGATTCTCCAATTGGGAATTCGATTTGTAAGTTCGCTATGCTGTAAAACAATTTCAATAAAATTAAATTAAAAAATAAAGCCGAAGTTTGTATACCCATGCAGTTATAAAAAATAATCAATAATTTTATTAAATTGAATTCGAAAAAAAATTCTTAAAAATATAAAAATGTATATTCCCAATATTATAAGATAATATGCCAAAAAGCCCCAAAGCTATAATTTGTTTCATATTATTTCCCACCAAAATCGGATCGTTCCTATGACAGCTATATGATATAGTCGTCCGATTTTGATAACATTTAATTCGAAATTCAGAACTAATTTAGAAGTGTTATATCCAAGCTTAGAAAGGTATATGTTAAAAACACCAAATATATAATTTTTTCATATTATTTTACCACTAATTTTCCGATTGTTCATATGGCAGCTATATGATATAGTCGTCCGATTAATTTAATAAATTTAATTAGAAATTTAATTTTTTCCTCGCTAGTTCCTATGGGAGCTATAAGATATAGTTGTCCGATCCGGCTGGTTCCTACTTATATACTACCTGTAATAGAAAGACGACTTTTGGGAAAGTTTCAGCCCGATAGCTTTAAAACTGAGGGACTAGTTTGCTTAGAAACGGACGGACAGACGGACATGGCTAGATCGGCTCGTTTTGTGACGCTGATCATGAATATATATACTTTATGGGGTCGGAAACGTCTCCATCACTGCGTTGCAAACTTCTGACTGAAATCATTATACCCTCTGCAAGGGTATAAAAATCATTTGGGATTAAGGATTACAAAGTATTTAATTATATTTTAACAAAAGCTGAATATATTTATCTATCAAAAGGAACACAACTTTCTGTGTTATTTAAGCACACTTTCTTTTTATTCATTGCGCCTCGATTTTATTTTAGACAAAATGCTGCGACCAGGATTAGTACACAGTGTGATTTGCGGTGATTTCATTGTTCTGTTGACAGAGCTTTACGCCCGGATCGTCTTTTGTGCGGTAGCCGGCGTACTCACAGTGCCTAACCACATATTACACACACGCCATGTAGAACAACCAATTTATTTACCCAACTACTCAACTCGAATTGTGTAGCTACTTCGCCTGAAGTGATTGCCAGGCGACAATGTTTTGGGACCAAAATATCCCCATTATCCTCTTAGCCGAACCATTCGTTATTCACTTTATCTGCCTGCTCCTTCCGAAAAGCACTTCCTTGCAGCCTTTGAGGTGGCCAGCACTTTGAGTCACTTGTGGAGTCCTGGCTGATGACTTTTGAAACGTGACTCCACCTCTGGCCTTTGAGGCTCTCTCTTTATTGCTTTGACATTGGCCGCAGAAAACGCTCCAGATGATTAGCCAGCCAGAAGAGTTGGGTTAGGGAAAAGTTAAAGCTACGCATATTTTAAGTGGCAAAGTTTCCGGGTGCGGGGGCTAAAGAAAATTGTTGCCTCAACTACTATTTCCCATTTTCCAGGCTCACTGCAATGCAATAAAAAATACTGGTGGGTGCGGAGAGGGCGAAGTCAAGTAAATAAAAAATTATTGCAAAACTTTTCCATGCAATAAACGATGAAAGTAAGACCTTCTTCAAGAAGGCAGCAGAGCATGAAAATCGCAGTAAAAATAGTTACAGCGACGACAGTGGGAGCAGTAGGAGCAGCAGGAGCAGCAGGAGCAGCATCGCTCGCAAGCACATCATCTCTCAGTGGCATGTCTGCCTACAATGTCTCGGCTCCCCAATTGTGTAATCAACGCAGGTGCCACCCCACGGATCAGCGGAGGGTGCAGCAGGGACTTAGGCGCAGTTAAACGGCCTTCCTTCCGCCAGTCCACCCCTTCCGATGCCCATAATGATGAGGAGCTGACAACACTTTCGTTGGCATGGCACACACGCTTCCATAGTTGAGGCAGACGTGACAAGGGCACAATGTTGCACTGCACAGTGGGCCTTCGGGCCCTGAATAATCTATGTTCATGCTTACAGCTGGGTTCAGCAAAACATGACAAACTTTTAAAACCTCGGAAAAACATATCTTTGATGAAACTCAATGTCCAATCTATCTATCTTATTATCTTTCGCAGATAATCGAATAATGTTGTCTGAGTCTCACTGATTTTAGGATCTATGTTTCTGATTCTTTATTTTTAGATTATTTAATGGTAAAATGTATACTTTATGGTACTTAATAAACGTTTCTAAACGTGCTGTTACAGAAAACAGTTATTTGTATTATTCAGAAATGTTCCATTTGTCTTAAAATGGAATACATTATTTATTTAATTACCAAGTGTGATAAAAGTCAACTAGGACCTCTGCTGACCTTTGAGAATTGATAAACAACGATGTGATTTATCATGCTAAGTTACTTAATATTTCACTGCCAGCAAAACGTTATAATCTTGTACGCCAGAATTACAAAATCAATCATTTCAATTGATTGTTGTACAATTCGATTGGCATTTATATGAGCAATCAAATGCCCATAAAGAAGCATTTATTTTCGGCAAACAGTCATCGATTTATTTAATTGAGGACTGCTGTTCGCAGCCCATTGTCCGATGCCTGGGCAGTTATTAGAGAAGATGTTGCAGCTATCAAAATGCCATAAAAGCGAATGTTAAGCCGAGCTGCCGTAAACTTCTCACAATGCGGCCGTATTCCTTGGCTTCCTATGAGGAGGAAGCGTAATGCTGGCCAGTCAGTAGGGGCTGGAGAATGGGGAAAAGAGGCAAATCGAGCGAGCCGGTCTCAATTAGATCCCAGTTTGATTAGAGGATGGGAGCAGTTGGCCTAGTGGAAAAAATTTCCATTACACTTAGCATGCCACACGCCCCATTCCTCATCGCCATCCCATCTCCACTCGCCTCCTCTCCTAGGGGTTCCTTCTTTTCATTAGCTGAGTGCCTGAGTGCGGGCTATCCGAAGAGCCTCCGCACAATATAATTTTTATTTGCCCTCTGTTTTTGTAATTATCCGATGCAAGAGAGCCCCTCTTGAACCGCCTGGCACTTTTTGGGCGTTGATCTACTTTATCTGTCCCCTCTCGCATAAATCACACAGAACCCTCGGGCCCTAACAATGGGATAATTAGATGAGAATTGAGACGTTCAATTTAAGTGGGACTGCCGATCTCCACACAGAAAGAAAATGCTGGCCACCACGTTAAACACAAAGACACCAAAGGGACAAACACTTAATTTGGCATATTTGTGTGTTATACTGAAAGAAAATTTTACACACCAAAGTGATAAGGTAACATATGCAGGGCCTATTAATTTGAATTTTGAATGTGTATTACTGATGTATATAATTATAAATTGTACGAAAAGATGAGTTATTTAAAATCAGATTTAAATAATTTTTCTTTGTATAGCCGCAGATCTTTCTCTCAAGGAGAACATTTCCATTTCGGAATGTGATCTAAATTTGCTTCAAGAGCACTCCCTCAACGGGCACAGAGAACATTATACTTATCATTCATCACCGCATAACACACACACAAATTGTCGTACAACCCAGAAGGGGCATTATAAAAATATTACTCGTAAAGCGCAGCCTGGGAAATTTCAGAATAATAGACAAACGTGACCAACGGATAACGAGGACAAACATGATTTTCACTTAAACGAAAACTTTTTGGCAAGAAATCCTTTAAAGACCAGGATATGCGGAGTGAAAAGGAGAGGCGGAGGGAGTGTTGACTCAGGGACATCTGTCAGAGGCAAGCAAAAGGGATTTTGCGGTTAGTCTGGTAAGCCACAGTGTTGTTGACCCCCTCAAAAACCCCTCCGACTGCACTTGACTCTGACCCTCCCCCACTCGCTTCCTCTCGCTCACTCCCTCCCCCGCTCGCTCTCGCTCCCTCTTGCAGCTCCCCGTCGCTGCTCATTAAAAACAACAAAGACAGTCGACTCCACCTGTCCCACGTAACTGGACAGAGAGAAATTTTTTTTTTTTAAATTATTATCAGTGCTATAGAGATATTTTGAAATACGATCTGAAAAAGTGCTGAAAGTTACTTGACCACAAATTTTTAAGGCAGTTGTGTGACGATACTTAACAAAGGCTTACTTTGTAATTTAATTCCTATCTCAATATATGAAGTTTAAAAAAAAGTTTTGAAGAAGTATACAAAATGTTAAAGTTATGTTAAATGCATATTCAATGTATCAAAACAGGAATTTTGAACCAATTAACTTTCAAGCAAATAACTTTTGATCTCAGTTTAAATTTGTGTTGATAGTTTAATATTAAACAAAAGTGTATTATATGTACAACGCTTCCAAAATTCTGTTCCGTGTATCATATTTGCCCAGTGCCATCAGAAGCAGGAGAGCCAAGAGCTGCACCATCAGCAGCCACGTAACTGAGACAGGAGCAGTCCACGTAATTGAATCACCCTCGAGAACATATTAAAACCATCCATGAAGAGCTCACAGCATTCCCCGGGAGTCCCCGGCTCTCATTCGTGGATTGCTGGATGTCGGACTGTGGTTTGTCCTTCAGACAAAAATGACCGATACCGGGGACCAGGATTTAAGTTCCAGCTCTGGCTGATTTGTTGCTATTTCTGTGAGTTTTGCAACTGAATTCAGTTGGTTGGCTATCCATACGTTCCACCAGTCAAAACTCGGGAGTGGAATTGTGTTTCCAGTTTGAGCAATTATGACTTGTTAAATAAATAATGCTTTTTTAAGGAGATAAAAACGAAGGGCATTGAAACTTGTGCAGATGACAAGCTGACTTTGTTATTATCATTTGAAAAATACCACACTGACAAATGAAGCTGGGGTTTTCTGACCAGTGTTAAGTGTATAAAGGCGTCGGTATTGATAAGCTTAAGTTCCCCACAAAGCCCACCTTCCCCGCCTCCTTGCTATAACTTTTCTCCTGTGATTCAACATGATGTTGCTGCCGAGTTGTGTTGTCGCTGTGCGTTGCTCACGTTGCCGATGCAGTTGAACCGAACAGGTTCAGAACGGCCACCTAAACAAAGAATACGACGAGAATAAAGGAAAATCACGACTGATAAATGAAATAAATATATATACGTGCCCTTATATACGCCCGGGTATACGGGGCTACACTCAAGCACACGCATGTAATGTTTAAATTTAGATATATCTGCAAGTTCCCCGAACGTCGCGAGCACTTGGCCCGCTTATCATTTCGTCTGTGTCGTAAGGCTGCCTGCCAACTACTCTTGGCCCTGGACATGTGTTGGCCAGGCCGAAGGGGCAGGGCCAGAAACGGTGGAGGAATCGCATAAAAGGGAGCCTGAGATGCAGCTCACTGCAGCTCCTTCGTGCTTCAGAACTTTCGGAACGTTCTGTGTCATTCTAGATGCAGAAATTTGATGCCAGCTGCAACTTGTTAGGCTCCTTCGAACCTCGCCGCTCCCACTCTTTTTTTCCGCCGCTTTCCTGATTTTATTTGCGCCTTTGACTGGCTTTAACTTACTGGGTTCGGGTTTCAGGAGCTGCTCCTGCGCTCGCTGCAGTTTTGTAATTGCAGCCAAGTTTCCCACATTAAGCTTGGGAAACAATGAAGAAATGAAGTCCGATGAGGGGAATCTGGGATTTCGCAAATCATGATTTGCTTTCGTCTCAATGCTTTTTGTTTGCTTCGGTTTTGTTCATTAAGGTAAAGGGTAATGTCGAGCTGAACTTTTTCCTTGGATCGGTGTGAACTTTTGAAGGGGAAAGCCAAGACCAAAGGCCTTTAAGATGAGCCAACAAGCGGGCTGACCTATGCCACAATCGGTTAAACAATTGGCAGACATATTCCATGGGTGACTTGAAAACCTAATATAAGTTTATATAAGAGAACATTACTTGTTTGTTGAAAAAATTAAAACTTGCGACAAAGTGCAGAATAATCCACTCGAAACCTTCTAGAAAGTTGAAAGAGTAGAGCCTAAAGAAAATGCTTAACGAACGAAAGGGAGATTTAATCCAAGTGCAGAACCTGCCGTATCATCTCAGGCCTTCACACCTGAGACCTCATCTGAAGAGCTTCTCCTCAATTATTTATTAACTCGCCATGAGGTCTCATCATTTCCTTCTTATTGTCGATATATGAAACTCAACTTAGCTTGACCCAAGCCCTCACACAGCCCGCGATAAGGCAAACTAATCGCATTGAAAATCAATCTGGATTCCAGAATCGAAATCGATAGCTCGACTTTGCCGGCAAACACACATTTGAATGTGATTCCCGAGCTGTAAATGTGCAATAATTTATTTAAATTCCCAAATGCGTGCTCTCGTAGACATTGTCATTAATATTTACTGGATTCGATTTTCTTATCCGTATCTTTTGGGTCAAGCCATTAGGCCGAAGTCCAGCATTGCTTCGCGTGGGCCGTGTCCAACGATCTCTGGGAGGCTTTAAGAGTCGTTAACCGGCAGCTCCAGTCAGCCAATCAACCCAGCAAACTAGTTTAGACAGACGGACTTCTTGGCCATTGGGCATTCTTGGCCAGTTGGGCTGGCAGGCCAGGGAAGGAGAAACTGTAACACGAAAAGTGGCCGAGTGACAAGATTTCTAAGGCCGAGGCTTACGTGTTAGATTGCATTTTTAATATTTTTGACTTACCCCGAACGAAACCTTTAATTGGAGGCCGTTTTGTTCGCTTATCTTCCTCGTAGAGATAGACATACGCCTTTGAGTGCGAAACTTCTCGAACTCAATGAATGCATTCTAGTGTATTTCGGTCTGCCCGACTGAACTGAAATTAGCCTTGACGATTTGGATTAAGCCGATTGCGAAAATACTCGTATAAATATTTACTTCAACCACAGCGGAAGGTTGGATTCGGCTGATTTTCCGTTTCTATTTATGGCCTTGTTTCTGGGACAGCAACCTTTTGGCCCCGGGCTGAACTTTGATTTCAGCCAGACCCGAGTGGTGGAAAAGCACGTTCCTCGTGCTTGGGAACTCTTTACGTTGTTTTCCCTGATACGCCTAATCAAATTTCTAGGAGCCATATTTCCCCGGTTCCTCTTTTTGTGTGGCTGTCGTTCATGCGAAACCCAATTACTTTTTTGGCAAGTCGTAAATTTTTCTGAATTTCATACATATGTATAAATACGACGTAAACGGAAATTCGGTCTCTGGGGTAAATGAATAAATGATAACTTTCTACCGGATGTGTGCGATAAATATTTATGTGGCAATTTGGAGCACATCCTACCGACAGCTCAACAACTTTGCTGTCCCGGCTCGAGAACTCTCCTCCGCTCCGCCAAAGCATTGAGACATATGTGACACATGTCAATAACATCTCACCCCCACCGCAAACTCCACACAGAGAAAAGATATAACAAAGACTGCTCCATATTATGTTGTTAGTATGTAGGTTTATTTAGCAACAAGAATCCAGTTTTTTGTGTTTTTATTACAAAATTGAATAAGTTGATATAATGACAATTTATTTAGGGAACGAATTTCATACGCTTTAACTTTATGCTATCATTTTTCTTTTTACAGGTTACCAAAGAGACCATTTAAAAATGTACCAAATACATTTTATTTTTTTTTAAGATTATTACCTTCTATGCCCATAACGATTAACATTTTTTAAATTCGATTTCAAAACCTTTCCACTATTTAAAATATTTAAACTACCAATTACTTAGCATTGACCAGTTCCCTTTTTATTTTAGATGCAAATTATCGTGAAACTGTCGCTCTGTGTACTCTTTCCATACTGACAATCTCTGCCACGTGAACTCTTCTTATCACGCTTGTGTGAAACTTATGCCCAACGATTTCCATTTCCAAAGAATCCCTACACTAACTCCCTCCCCAATCCCGTAGCCATTGATTGGCAGCTGGTATAACTTTAAACAACCAGGGATTGTTGTTGCTGTTACCTTTTCAAAATATGGGCATCAAGTAAGGAACCACAAGGCTTTCAACATAAGCTATAAAGCTTCTAAGCTGCTCGGCTTCAAAGGCTTAAAGCACTTTGGTAGAAAGGGGGAAAGCAAACAGAAGGGTTAAAATTAAATGGGAAAAACTGTTGCAACGAGTTAAAAAAAATGTATAGGCACTTGAAACTAAGGAAAGAGGCTTTCAGTAACCTTAAGTTGGCCCAGTTTCATGGACTCGCCTCTTGAGAACCTATTGAAATGCAATTGCCAAGCACACACCCTTCGAACCGCAAAATAAGAGCCTCTCGTCGCTTCCGGCCAGTTTTCCAGTTAATTTTTTCCGACTTAAAGAGCGTATTTTCATGGCGGATTTTATGCATTTCCAATGCTTAGGCCTTGTTTGGCAGGCGTCCATGGCAACAGTGTCCACGGGGCTATTAATCTGTCAAAGTTTGCCATCATCACTCACCCGCAATTACGACCAATCCTGCGAGACTTCCGTTCCCGCACTTAGCTCTCCGTTTCACTTTTGTCTGTTTACTTAAAGCTTCAAATTACGCTTAAATTGTTTTTACTCCTCTTTTGCTTCAGCCATTGAGTAAATATCTATAAAAAGCATTTGACGCAATCTATACTTCAGGAAATGCACAGTAAATATAGCCTTTGAATAGGCTATCATGGGTAGAGACCGGTGAATGGGGGGTACTCTTGACTCAGGCGGTCATAGCAACATCGGTGCCTATGGTAATGGGAAAACAATAATCAAATGTCGAATTAAAGATGGAGAATGATTAACCTTGTTGATTTTGCTTCATAACACTTGTAGTGGAACTTTAAAAGTCCTTGAACACGTAATCATAAATATACTATATAAATAAATTTTTAAACAATTATCCTATTTCTACAGCTTTGGTACTACTACCGAACCTGCTAAATTGTTATTAAACCGCTTCTCAGATTCCTTTACGTATTCACTAGTTCCGAGAACCCAAAAGAACAGAAGGCCGCCATACTGTTCCACAATTTGGCACATCATTCTCCTTCGGACCAACTTGTAATGCCCTCACCCACTGAAGCTGATGCCTTGGGCAATCTTCCGAAGACTTGAAGCATTGTCTGCTGGCCATCAATAATTTATGCATTCAACCATCAATCACTTTGAGCTGCTTTGCGTTCACCGAGGATTGAGAGCGACGTTGTCGTAGAAGGGGACAACGCAGATGTAGGGGCTATCGGGGATTCCGAGTCCGAGGTAAGTAAAATCAGTCAAGTGTGGATGCCAAGGCGCAAATGGGTTTTGGCCAGGATTGGTTTGATTTTTCCCCCCGAACACCTAAGACCGCTAGCAAGGGCCAGACAGAAAATGCGAGGGAGTCGAGCACATATTTAAATGTATTTCGCATCACTTTACTTATTTTGTATACAGTTTGGTAATATTTTCTTGGTATTTGCCTTTGCTTTCTGCTGTCTGCGCAAAATTTGCCAGCCTTTGTTATGACCCAAAGAGCGGAAGAGCAAAGGAGAAAAACTTTTTCCGCTGGTCCTCTGTAAATTTGCAAAATTGCTTCCTTATTTCATTTTTGGCAAATAAACTGAAAGACTAACATTCTATCC
Source organism: Drosophila biarmipes (assembly GCF_025231255.1). NCBI lineage: Eukaryota > Metazoa > Arthropoda > Insecta > Diptera > Drosophilidae > Drosophila > Drosophila biarmipes. The sequence continues at coordinate 4,575,450 of NC_066615.1, read as the reverse complement.
TCGCTGCCCGCTCGCTTTTCCAATTTGCAAAAGACATTTCAACCAGCTGACGGTGCTGAAACATTTGATTTATGCAAAGTTGGTGCCTAAATTGATTTGCAATTGCCAATTTCCTCAAAGAAAACTCATAATCAGCCTAGACACGCCGGGAAAACAAATCCCTCGCGGGGCAGTGCTAACCAATCCCCACGCCGAGGATTGCGTAAATGTTTCACATCGAGGCGTCAATGTGGCTCAAGCTGTTAACAGATCTTTGCCGACTGCCACCGCCACCGCCACCCGCTCCAATTTGATTTTCAATATGCGAGACGGCAAACAAGACGATGACAATGAGATTCCAAGCAAAGTTCACGCCCCCGAGCGACGAACAAGTCGACAAACAATGAGAACCCTGTAAGGGGCTGACTTCCCAAGTTCTGGGCCTGGAACTACCGCGTAATGACGTGATGGCACTTTACAGGGTCCTGAATGAAATATATTCCTCTCATGTAGAGTTTTCTTTTCTCTAAGTCAAAGAAATCTTAGATGTTAGAAGGCACTTTTGCTCTGGGTACTGTAAAAAATATTCCAATTTGTTTCAAATAACTCTCAACTCCCAAACATACCGTCTCAAAATAACACAAAAAACCAATTAAATTATATTGGGTTTCTTCTCTGTCTGGCCAGGTTTTGACACTTTTGGCATCAGCATGGGGTGCTTCATTTACATATGTACTTAACACGTGTCGGATTCTTTACGAGGAGCACAAGTCTTTAGGGAAAACAGGGGGCAATTACTTAATGAAGAAACAAAAGCAGAAAAAGTTCCTGGGCCGAAATGCAAATACTGTCAGCAATACTGTTAAAGCCCTATGCTGCCTAATATATTTATGCAGACAGTCGACAAACGAGACCAAGAGGGGCGCAAGTGAAAGAACGAGCTTTCGTACTTAATCAAATTACAGCACTAATTAATTTCAATTGTTGCGGTAATGGAGTTCTTGTGAGCTGGATGAACACAAGAAGCATCTTAAGAGGCTTTGGGCAAGATACTTTGGCGTAGCATCTGGAGGTTTGAATATGTTTTCTGACAATTGTATGGTAATGTTCCCAACATGGATTTGACATTCATATATACATAGATTGCCGTAATTACAACTTGTATTTGTTGGCACTTCATAACTAAATAAATTAACATTTTTTATAAAATTGAGGGAAGTTCACCATTAAGAGGACGCGTTTAGGGGCCCAATCGTGTTCCTGAATATGCGATGAAAACCAAACTTTTGGGAAGATCAGCAAAGCATTCTTATAAAACCTATACTTTCTTTATCAACATAGTACTGCTTTTCTCTTTCTGCATGTCCTTTCTCTTTTCTTTCAGTGTTATAATTACGTGTTTACCCTCTTATGGCCATTATGTAACGTTCACATTTAATTTATACTATATATAATTTATTAACGTGAAAAATGTTCATTAGTTTTACTAATATCAAATGAATAATTTACAAAATTTAATTGAGTGAAAAGAAGAGACGGCAAGGATATTTACACGTTCCTCTTACTCAATGTCTGCTTTATTAATTATTCATTTAACATTTTTAAATTCGGTCATTTCATTGAAAATATTTTTATGTTTGACGCAGATATTCATTTGCCATTAGTGAGACACGAAAATGCACTTCATTTTGCCTACTTGATTCTGCCAGCCAGCCCACAGTGGCTGCCGTTGCCAAGAGGCAGCACACCGTTGCAAGTTCATTACAAACAATTGATTTGGCAGAACGGCGTAAAACTTGGCACAGGTAAGAAAGACGGGCCAACTCAGCGCCAGCGATGTCTGGGAAATGGGAAAGCCGGAGAAAGGGGCGAAGGAGGAGCCGTGAAGAGGCAGGAAACAGAAACCCACTCGGAGCGACAAAGTCTGCCCATGACCAACGCAATGCGGCTGCAACTCTAGACAAAAAGCCAAGTCAGCATTTGCGCCGCAGACGCGGTGGGGGCGAGGTGTTGGTTGGTTGGGAGCCAGGTGGGCGGCAAGGGCGGGACAGACGGCAGGCTGGGGATAAATGAGGGCGAGATGTGATGACTGCTGGCGAGCATTAATAATGAAAATATTCAGGCAGCTGCTGCGGCTGCCGTTGATTGAAACCGAAAGGGCAGCAGCCGAGGAATGGCAAGGAACTCCAAGGAACTGCACTGAAATAAACTTACTTTGAATTGCGTAACTCCAATAGAAAATCCTAAAACTACGCTTTAAGTACCGAAATTCTAAGAACTTATATTTCAAATATAAGCCGAATTTAAGAAGAAAAAATATCAATAAAAAAATAATTTGGAAATAAACAAAGAAGATCTAGGACTTTTAACTTTTGCATTGTTTATATTAGCTGTTTGAAAATAATTTATTCCTAAAGCCTAAACTAATAGCAGATCCAAGAGTTCGTTAAGTGGTGCTTCTTTTCGACGCAAGTTAAAAAATATTTCTAATTATATCCCACCGCGAATAGATCAACACTTATTAACCACGAAAACGTTTATAAATGATTTAATTTTAAAGACTTGTAATATTATTAATTCAATATTGAAAAAATCAGACAACATTAGGAATTTTTACTTTTTGAAATCGGTAGTGATATAGTAATTATTCTTCTACTCAGAAAATATCTCCTCTCTTACTGATCAAACTATTTTAACAAAGGCCACAAAAAATGTTGAAAATTCATTTGACCACTTCATTGTGGTAAATAGTAAAATGTATTTGAGACAGTCGAGGTTCGAATAAAGGTTTTTCATAGTGTAAAGGAGTGGCGACTGTGTGGGAAATCTTTTGAAAAAGGATTAACATTAAATATGCACGTGTATGTTTGGGCCGGGGTGTTTGTACAGGGTGGGGCGGTTGTGCGTGCGGGTGAAAAGTTGCTCGTTGGTTTGAGTAATGTGCGCACATAATGAGTAACAAAGCGCCCTAATGAAGTACTCAAAGCCTTCGAGCAGAAGCCAACTTTCAAGCTCCTGGATATAAATATAAAGTTCGCCAAGTGTCAGGGGGCGGACGGATTTTGCCCAGACCGTGGAGAACTTCAACTTTTAAAGTTTCATAAATGCCCAACTAAAACAAGAAAATTGAGGCCAATCGCCAAATCAAAAGTGGCGAACAACTTAAACAAACTTATTGAGCAATAAGAGCGTTGAAAAATAAACAACGTGTCGAGAGATTAAACCATTTGCACAATAGCATTAACGTAAACAATTCAAAGCACGCAGTTCAAGAAACTAAGATATAAATTCCTTGCGGTCATTTTCTTTCCGGCTGAAATATTTTCATTCATTTTATTTGACCACACACATCAGCTTATATTTATCAGTTCGGAATTCAATTACTTGCTTATTTATTTAAAAGGGTATTTTGTTAGTCAAGCTTTTATTACGTATTTTCAAGAATATTTTGACTTTTCAACCAAGTTTAAACTGCTGCCTGCCGCCTCAAGAATGTTTCTATTAAACAAATCCAACCAGAATTAAGCGATGATTTTATTTATCAGCTCAAACGTAATAATTCAATCCATTGTATGAATATTTTAATGCAAATAAAGTTGGACTGCTCGTTAAAGCCTTATTCAGATAAAACGGCGAAACAAAACACAATAATGCCAATGAACCGATTTAAGCCGATAAATGCAAAATAATATTCTGGCTGATGAAATATGTAAGGCAAGTTTAGTTTGTATTCAATTGAATTTAATTCAGTGCACTTAGGCTGATTTGATTTGCTTTCGCTGAAGTTGATGGCACCGCGATGTCTACGAGCATATACGTAATATGTGGCAAATGAAACGCAATCTTGCGGTTATTTTTTCCTGCCTTTTTATTGAGGCAATCACGAGCATACTAAAAGAAATGATAATAATAACAATAAAGAAGCCAGGAGTAGTTCGCAATCGCAATAACAATTGGTAATGATGACAACAATGTGTAGTACTTAATAAACTTAATGCGCCCCGATTTAGCTCACAATTAGGCGGACGGTTTTTGGTCAATTTAATCCATGACGACCTCCGTCTGCGGCTGGGGAGCCATTTGAGCGAATAAACGTGGGTGGTTTAATAGGATTTCTGGATTTGAGTGCATTACCTGGAAGTAAAGGAAATTAATCGGTTAGAAAGTGTGAACTACATCTATAATACAATTTAAATATAAGTAATGGGAGCAAATAATATCTTCGATTTTCCTACGTAATTATAAAACAATGAGGAAGCTATCATAAAAGGATTTAATTTTTGTGTAACCTTTTGACAGAGCAATTCCGATTCAATTGCACTTCGGCACGGGGTAACAAACCCGCATCGGGATTCCTGGAAGAAGACACATTGGCTTACCCGATACGGAGCCCGTGCCACCAATAAATCGCTAGTGAAGGACAGCCGCTTGATAGTCTGCCGGTACAGTGACCACCCCCTGAAATCGCCCACCTAAGCCTGGTGAAATTTATTATAAAATTCAATCTTTTTGCCAGCTTAGAAGGGGCAAGAACTTTCTCGCCCAAGTGTCGAAAGCGGCTGCTATAAAAAGAATAGCGAAGAAAACATGGCAAAAGGTATTTAAATCGTTTTTAATGGAAAAATATGCAAAGCAGCCGCGCGGCGCAGTCGTAAGCCGCTGGAGAGGCTGGGCAGGATACCAGACAAATCTCTGCCGACTGCCCAGCCACCTCCTTCATTAAAATTCCGAGCATTTTCACTTTGCGAAAACACACGGCTGATAAGGGCGCAAAGGGGGAAGTTGGAGCAGTTGGAGCAGAACAGTCAGAGAACTGGGAGGGAAATGCTGACTGACACACTTTAAAACAATATTCTCCTGGCCCGGCATCGCCTTCTTTAGAATCCGGAATTCCGCCCGGGGAGCCTGGTCACATCCTTGTCATCCCAAAGTGCACGCAGGACATATGACAAACTTGACGTAGCATGTCAAAAGATTTGAAGCCAATTTGTCGGGCGAAGTAGGGGACAAAATAGGAGGACGTCAGAAGCATAAAGCTGGAAGTTAGAGAGTGCTAACGCGTTGCAGGGGAATTTTACATACCCAGAAGAAAAAAATCTGAAGCAAAGAAAGTGTAACTCACTGCGGAAGATAGCACTACGCAACTGCACTTTTAAATCTGCTCAAAGTTTCAGTATCTTGCGTTCCAATCATCACCCTTTGTTTTCTGTACAATCAAGCTAAAAGCTTATTCTACAAACATTGGCATTTGTGTGAATCAGCGTGTGGTCCCTTAAAATAACATGGGAGTTTGCTTTTCGCCACAAAAGGTTTTTATACATTCATAAAACTTAGCTGATAACCGAAAGTTACCTGCTCCAAAAGGGAGTTCTTGCACTGCACCACCTTGTACTATAACTTAAAGAACTAACTTAAACCTACGCTGATTCAGAATCGTTTAGCCAGTTACCCTGCCGCCAAAGAAAATACGATCAACTTATTTGGGGACAATGTTTTACCCAATTATAAACAAAACTTATTAATTTAAATGAATATATTGTTATGATAATTATTAAAATATAATATTTATGGCCATACTTCGTTGAAAGAATGTTGAACGTGTCCACTTAAATTTAATTGTTGCATTAATAGAATGATTATTATGCAATATTTTGGCGTTCTAATTGGATGGAAAACCCGAGATATTTCATTTAATTTGCGCTTTGTAAATACGAATACTGATATAATAGTGTCTCTCTAATTGGGCGCCCTCGGAGGGTGGGAGGTGTGGGCGCTATGTTGTGCATACCAAATGCATATTTAAACTGATTAAATTAGTTCGAGCGCTGCCATAATGAATGTGAGCCGTGCACACACGTTCAGGACCCCGAACAAGTTCTAAAGTGCCACTAAAAAGTGCTGGAGAGATAGACAGTTGGCAGTTGGCAGCGCAGGAGTGGGTCTGAGCCAACTCTCGACAGGAGGGTCCTGTGCTTGTTTGCCTGCAGGACCAAGAGGGGAAGCTTTGCACTACTATAAAATTAAGATTAAAAGCTCCTGCTGTAAATGAGTATAAAGCCAGTCTTTGGCCCCTCCACCGGGGCTCTGTATTTGTCTGAGGTGAGCATTTGTGTGTCTGTTTGTGAAAGGCTCCTCTCGCGGAGCATAGAAAAAGATACACAAAAAATGCAGGAAGGGGGACAACGACAAATACAAGCACGCCAACAGATGCAGCATCCCTCCAACCTCTGCTTATTTCAGTCCCTTTATTGTGCCCAGGATTAGCTGGCTGCAAATTCTTTTGTGGCTGCGAGGAAATTAAAAATTTTTCACTTCAAACACACAACAAAAGCCAGTAAATTGAAACAAAGCTTCATTTTAATTTCCTAGAAAACAGAAAACGAGAAAAGTATTCCAACTGAAACCAAACTAGAGCAACCGTACAAAGTGGAAGGAAATGGGGGCATAAAATATGATGAAGAAGATGTGGGAAATGAGGCTGTCTATCAACAATTCTTAAAGTCAAACTGAAGCGAAGTGAGTGACACCAAAACCTGTCAAAGGTCGCAACTTCTGCTGATAAGAAATAATTTGATAGTTTTAAACTCGGGTTACGATTCCTCTAAATGTGTTTCTTGTCATTATTATTATTATTTATTAAATACTTGAAATGCTTTTTAGGCAAGGGTGTGTGGAAACCTTTATAATCTTTTTAATTATTCGGTTTTATATATAATATATTAAGTTATTATTATAATTTTCGCATCATAGTTAGTTCTTTTTAATAAGGAACTGCCGAATTAAAATGCGGAAAATATTCAGGGCCTCTAAAAGAAACTAGCATATTACGAAAAAATGCGGGTGCCAGCAGATCTCTCTCTTAGCTCACACCTCTTTTTTTAAAAAAAGTATAATGAAAATTGTGGATATTCCTTTGCCGCTTTTTTATATGTACAGAAAAATGATTAACAAAGATTGATGAAAAGTAAGCGGACTGGCTCGGGTGGTTTGGCCCCTTTTTTTGGGTTTGGTGGTGACTTTTGCGACTTTGAAGAGAGGGTTGGGTTGCAAGCAAAAAGAAGCACTCCAGAAATGTGCAGCTGAAAAGGTTCTATCTGTGGTAGGTCAGCATACGAATAGAACCTGAAAAAATATGGCAAACCGAGAATAACTGAATGGAATAATTGAAAAATTTCATTGCGAATTGAAAAACATCTATAGGACATATTAAATTATTTAATTTTTCATTTTGTTGATTTGCTACATATCTATCTGATGGGCTTTCTGATGGCCCGCCAAACCATAAGGTTACATATCATTTATAAATGCTTTTTTCCAGCGGCTCTGAAACGCCATAGTTGTCAATCATTTGTCAATTAAGCACTCTATCAATCCGCATGTCTGGGCCGCATCCATGTTGTTTGTTTATGCAGCCAAGGGCGGGTCGTGTAATGTATCTCAGATATATATTTCATGCCTACAGTATACATTTATTAAAGTGTGTTTTTTACGTTTTATGCCGAGCATAAATTGAAATTCTGTCAGCATCGGGATGTCGATATGGTGGATTGGATGGGGACGGCGGAAATGATCCGTCTCTTTCACTCCGCTTTCATTAAATTGAAAAATTGTTCGCCAGGGCGCAAATTACACAAATCATCAGCTGCAGTGGCACTGGGAATATTGTGGAAATGAATTGCAACTTTACAATGCTTTATTGTTTTATCCTTTCTGTTTTTTTGAAGTATTTATTGCTTTATTATTTTTAACAATTAATTCAATAACAAAAATGTTGAGCCCAGTCAGTTTTTATGGCTGCGGCAGTCGTAATTAATTAAGGTTCAAACAAGAAAATTTGATTGATGCCAGATACTGTCACTGATTTCTGATTTGAAGGTGTTTATAACAGGTATTAACAGGAATTTAAAAATTAAAATGGTTGCTGGCATTTTATAAAGCGAGCCTCTTTATGGATTTAAGTATTGATATTTCCATCTGCCGGGTTTTCGTCCCAGTTTCTTTTCATTATCATTGCTAAACTTATTTCCACCAAAACAGCTTTCCGCTGAAAACAACTTTACTTTCACAGGCCATTTATATCCCTGCGTCCCCTTTCTAATCTAGTTCAAGTTGGGACTGCACAAAATACTTAATTTCCTAGTTATAAGTGAGGGAGACAGAAAATGAAAAACTTTTGCTAATCATTCAACCCGAAGCGATCTCTCACCCCCAGGAGCCCGCCATCCGCACAGTGGCTGACAAAACGGTGCTGGAAACAGTCTCCGCCAAAAGTTTGCACATTAAAATTGCCGCTAAAACTAACAAACTTTGTCAGCGAGCAAGAGAAACACTCTCCCTCCCCTGACACATTCCACTTTTCTCCTTCTGCCGCGCATAACGCGCCTGAACTTATCCAAATGAACTATGGCAAAACCCAGAGAAAAGGATATGATTCGGAGTAGGAGTTAGGCCGATTTATAAGGCAAAATATTATAATTGGTTTAATTAGTGACGCTGGCTTAGGCTCAGCTTTCCTAAAATATTTTACTCGACCTTAACTGTATGAGGCCGTTCTCCTAATTAAATAATTAGTTCCCTCACACACTATCAAATTTAATTAAAACTGTTTATTTTAACGTTGAAAAAGGTTTCTAAAACAGAAAGTTAACTGAATTGAACTGGCCGTTAAATTCTCTTCAGTTTCATTAGAAATATGTGAATTATACACATGTCATGTTTGGCGGAGCGCTTTCATTTATTTTATTATTATAAAAGTGAGGTAGAAACTCAAAGAACAGTTATTCCACATACCGGTGTTCTAAATATATTGACCCAACGTTTTAGAACCGATACTAATTATTCGAAACCTTCTGGGGGTGGATTGGTGCAGTTAATGCGAGGAGCGCTCATATTTCATGCCTCGCTTGTCTGGGCTCGATTCCCCCGTTCCACGATGCGCTTTCCGCTGATAAGGATCTGCCCACCCGCCTGACATCCACTGGTGCCCTCCCCGTCCACCAATCTCCCTCAATTGATGGGACAAAGCCATAAATTAGAGAACAAAGTTGCGACGCATCAACGAGCATGTGAAACATGTTTCGACGAGGAGCAGTTATCATCGATGGCTAGTGCAACATGTATCTATGGAAGCCGTGCACTGTGATTAACCGGGGCTGGAAAGTGGGCGGTGGGGAAGGAAGCAGTTACTCCAAATGGATCGGGCCAAACAAAAGATGCAAAATCGGGGGGAGGTGGAAACAATTTCGCAAAGCGTCGAGCGCTATGCTTATAATAACAGACGCAGCGCGGCAGCCACAGCAGCAGTCGGGCAAACAAAGGAAGAGGAACAAATTACAGCACAAAAACCAGCAGTGGCAACAAAAACGCCCGACGAGTGCGCCAAAGGTAGACAAATATGCTAAAACAAAAAAAGAAAAAAGGGAAAATTCCAGGAAGCTGTACTTAAAAGGGTACGAGTACTGCCCTGGATACCCTTTATGGCGAAAACACATATTTTCTAGGCGGCTAGGAACATAAGCCTTCAATTAGAGTTTAGTATCTTAAGGACGCAGTTAGGGCAGACATTTTTTCGAAACTGTTTTTAATAATAGCATAGTCTTGTTAGATCTCACACATATAATAAATTGTATATCCTATGAGAAAATAAAAAAACCCTTTAAAATCGGTTAAGAGTTTACAATCTTCCGATTTCTAATACATATTTTTATATTCTTACATAATGAAGTTGCTGCACCCACGTTGCTTAGCTATGAAAGTACGTAAAAATGAACGTAAGTCAAAACACAATCCGCAGATCATACAAACATACCTTTGAAACTGCATGGTTTTTACGTAATCTAGTTCCGTGGGTAATCCTTAGTTCATTTTGACCAAGTGTTATTCGTGGAAACTGAGAGGCATCAGACTGTTATTAATACAACTAATTGAGAACCTACCACAACGCGATGCGGAGACGGACATGCCGCGATGCAAATGGGAAAAAGCGGCAAACGACAGCTTGCAATTACATCCGAGACCCCTTTTGCAACCCGCCGCTGTTGCACCACCGCCACGCCACCCACTACACCACTGCCCCACTGCACACTCACTCACACGCAGGACAAAGTGCACTTCAAACAAAACGTCGCCCACATGGAAGCGTGCGATTTGCCGCAATTGCGTATCTTTAATTTGCGTTTTGCCTGCCAGCCCCCTTTTCCCTTTCCCATCCTCGCTGCCCATAATACCGCCTGTCGTCGTTTGGTCAAATTACTTTGTAAAATGTTTTATGGATGCAACGCGAAGAGCTGAACCAAAAGCATAGGACACCAGCAAAAATGTATTCTGAGAAATGCAGTTCGATACGATACTATTGAAAACCTTCAATACCCGCTATGAGGTTTTGTAAAGCACAATTATTTTTGTTTATACAAATTTAAAGACATTTTTTTAGAATGTGGAATACTTTCCCGAAGAGATTATCTTTTCAAAGGCTTAAAAAAGTCAAAAAATATTATTCCCACCAATTTTCGGATCGTTCCTTTGACAGCTATATGATATAGTTGTCCGATTTTTATATAATTTAATCCAAAGCCAAATAAAAAATTTTATTTCCAAGCGTAGGAGGTTATGTGTTAAAAACCACCGAAGATATAATTTTTCCATATTATTTTACCACTAATGTTCGGTTTGTTCCTATGGGAGCTATATGATATAGTCTTCCGATTTTGATAAAATGTAATTCGAAATTCAAAATTAATTTAAAAATGTTATATCCAAGCTTAGAAAGCTATATGTTAAAAAACACCAAATATATAATTTTTTCATATTATTTTACCACTAATTTTCCGATCGTTCATATGGCAGCTATATGATATAGTCGTCTGATTTTGATAAAATTCTTAACTAATTAAAAAATGTTATTTCCAAGCTTAGAAGGTGATATGTTATAAAACACTGAAAATATAATTTTTTTTTAAATTTTTTCCCCGATGATTCCTATAGGAGCTATAAGATATTGTTGTCCGATCCGGCTGGTTCCGACTTATATACTACCTGCAATAGAAAGAAGACTTTTGGGAAAGTTTCACCTCGATAGCTTTAAAACTGAGAGACTAGTTTGCATAGAAACGGACGGACAGACGGGCGGACAGACGGACGGACAGATGGACATTGCTAGATCGACTCGTCTTGTGACGCTGATCAAGAGTATATATACTTTATGGGGTCGGAAACGTCTCCTTCACTGCGTTACAAACTTCTGACTGAAATCATTATACCCTCTGCAAGGGTATAAAAATGAATAATGAATTTCTACGCTTACATTACGACTATTACCGTAATCACACTCCACGCGAACAACGAAGAATGATGAACGCAGATTCTCTGTTCGCAAAATACTTTACCGCATAAACCATGGAAAAGAGCCATCAGAGTCTATGGGTGAAGGATTGGTTTGGCTTTGCGGTTTTGCTGTTACACGAGTATAACATTCACTACTTACGTGGCACCCACACTTCCCAGTCCGGGGCCCCTCCCCGCCAACTGTCCGCAAGCAAATCCGTAGTGCCGTTTAATGCATTTTCAATATTCTAACGATGCCGCAGAAACTGGCCAGCACATCAGCATCGAGTGCTGACCATATAGAGATTATCCGAGAGCCTTTGTTGTTGGCGCGTTTGCTGTTCCAGAGTTTAACTGCTTTGCAAGAGCTTTAGGTATTACAGTACGTTCGCCTGCGAACTGTATGATTTATTGAAAACGAAATACAGCTGGCTAGTTCTAACTTCCTAATGAGTCAGTTAGGTCTGAAAACCCAACAATCCACTCAGCTCATCTTGCTTTGAAGCCCCACATTTCTGAGCTGCTTCTCGTTTCAATTGAATGCGAAAAATATTTGACCCAAGTAAGCCACTTGTGGTGTATTGCTCCTCTCGGCGCCAGGCAATTATAAAATGTATTTTCATTATGTAAAAAAAAATTATGCCAAAAGTATGCACCGAGCGGAGGAGGAAAGGCGCTGTGGAATGAAAGGGGCACAAATGGCGAGGTCCACTCGGGAAACTGGTTGAGTTTGTTGCTTTTCGTACAATCATTTCGTGCTCATTGCTAATTAAAACTAAATTGAGTGCACTCTGTGGGTGGGTAACTGAGTGCGCAAATGGAAAAAGTAGGTTCACATTTGACAAACATTCGCGTTATTAATCATTTAAATTTCTTAGCGCAAACAACCCTTGCAGCCACTTTTTAAGAAATAATCAAAACAACATATCATTAAGCGTTCGCTTAATTAAAATCGTGACAGACCAACAAATCACGGAGTGAGTATTGTTATTATGAGCTGTATCAGAAGTTTTACGGAAAAATTCGAATTTAATCCGAAAAAATATTAATGCAAAGGAATTAATTTTAAAATGCTTTCTGCATTGCAATTTTGCCTGTTCAGATGCCTATGTGAGTGCCAACGCATTTCGTGAGCACAATACATTTTTAATTGGCAACTATTTATTTGCAATTCCTCAATTGACATTTTTCAGTACTTGCGAACGACATGGAAAATTTAATACAGACACCGGGGAGGGAAATGCTGCTAATAGGGAAATGGAAAAACACCCTCGATGAATAAATGGCAATTAACAGCAATTCGTGAGTTCAGCTTTCGAGTCCCTGGCTGATCATCGTTGATGATGACAACAAAACATATGCGTTGACCAACTGTCCTGCCCATGACCATATTGGGCACTTCGTCTAGACCCCCTGGCGATGTTGGTGTCTTTGTTCGGCGAACAGAACCAAACCGATCCAATCTGAACCGGTTCCAGTTCTTAGCCCCACACGGAAAGAAATTTGCGATTTGAAAGGAATCTAGTTTCTAAGACAAATAAATATCACAAATTTTTTAGAACCACAAATTTCATATTTAGCTTAGAATAACACGAATAAAACATATCAAGATGAGCCCCTTTTTTCCAAAACTCTTTAAAAAACCCATCAGTACCTCTTTTAATAAATTAATTTATATATAAGAATTAAATCTTTAGTCATTTTCAAAACTCTTGTAATAGTTATATAAACAAAACATACAATATCAGACCAATGCATACTTTTAGAAAAACATTACTTATGGATACATTTATCGTTTTGAACATCTTAAAATAATTTATGTTTGAATAGAAATCTTTGGAAATCGGATTTGCCTACAACTTGAATTTTGAGATACCCCAGCCGTTCGAAAATTCATTCCCTCCTCTGGGGTTGATCCTGGGTTTTTCCTGTGCATCCCATCGGTGGTGCGTCATTCGAGGCCAGACGGACCATAAATGTGCTTGCAGCCAGCAGAAATACAATAAAGACAGCACACAGCAGCTCGCCTGCATTGAGCGGCAACAATAAATTGTACAATAAATCAATATAGAAAAACGTCTTGCATAAAAAGTTCGCAAAAGGGGAAAAGGAAAAGCAAGAGAATTTCGTGTGTGGAAGAACCCCCTGAATGGATTTTCCACATAATTGTTCTGCAACAAATTACTGGCTTAACCGAATTTCCAGACTCAATTATGCAGGGGTAAAAAGTTCATGTACGTAGGTATGTATAGTATGTACGTATAAAAAACGGGGAATCCTGAAAACTTTAAGGTTGCCCACCAGATTTTTCCACGATTTCCCACCGCTCTCGCTTCCCTTTTCCACCGCTCAAGCCGGCCGGCTTGTCCAGTTTGTTTTGGACCCCGTTTGCTTTGCTTTTGGCCAACTTGCTTACTTGTTTGTTGGCCCCGCTAAAGGCAGATTGTTTCTTTCAGGCTTCGCTCTTTCATTTTTTCTTTGGCTCTTTAAGCAGGTGTTACCCGTGTGTGTGTCGGTGTGTTTGTAACTCACCTTACAAACTTGTTTCTATTGTTGTTGGTGTTACCTAATCGTCTGCGGACAGGTTATCGTTTGCTCTTGAACTTGAGGCGAGCAAACAAACAAACTTAATGTGGAACTTGAACGGACCCGAGTGAGAATAAAAACGCCAGCCAAAAATTTGGTCTAAAGGTGAATCCGAACTCTCTGCGTTGACAGATGGCGATGAGGATTGGAAGTCCAGTCAAAATATGACTATGTAGATAAAATGGGTGTTATTTAAAAAAGATTACAAATTTTATCGCACTTATTAGCACTTTACAAATGACTAGGTAGATTATATGGGTGTTATTTAAATAAGATTACAAAATTTACCGCACTCATCAGCACTTTACAATTTGAACAAGTCCGCTTCCGTTAAATAGTACCTGCTAGGCTGATGTTTTAGGATTATCAGCTTATAATAATCAAATGATTAACCTTTTGAACCTTGTTCACAGACTTTAATAGCGATGTACACCTAACAGTGATGTTAGTAGCATTCCAGAATAAATTTGTTTTGTTTTTGCATCAGGTTATTTCTTAAATACCTAAGTTTATCGCTGCTACCTAAAACTTATGTATTCAATTTAATTAAGATACAATATGTAAAATAATATTATTATTTTATAAATAAGTTGTCATTCCGAACACAGAAGCCCCTGCAATTTGCATGGGGAAATTATTTCCTAATATATAAATTTCTTTTAGTCATAGATTAAGATTTAACAATATCAGCTAATAATAATCAAATGATTAACCATATGAACCTTGTTTACAAAGCCTAATCAGTGATAGATTTCGTGACTTAGTAACATACGGCAAGATAAGGAAAAATCAGTTTTAAATATTTCTTCATGAAGGTTATAGGCTATATTGTAATACAATATAGAATCAATTTAATTAAAATCTATTCAGTATTTCGAATGAACAGAACAAATGCAATCTTCACAATTATGTACCTATGTCTCCCTGAACATATCTTTTTAAATAGACCTCGCACACCCGGCGAAGAGTTGCAGTCATGAATATATCGCGACTGCCAATCGGAGCGCTTTCAACGCATCTTCTGCTAACCGTTCGAGAACGCAAATGAGGCATGCCACTCCCACTTTCCCATCCGGTTCTGCCTTCTGCCCCTTCGACCGTTTAACGCGGACAGCAATTATTAAAACAGAGCCATTGGCGACATGATAAACGATTTCCGCAATATTTCCGCCAGACCTGGATGGCAAAGGCAGAACGCAGCACAGGCAAAGGGGAGGGTTTACGTAGGGTGGAAAGCGCGGCCTTCGCCCCTTCTCCCCATCTGCACCGCTGCACCACCCCTTTTGACCCGCGGGGGCGCAACGCTAACTGCGAGACACTTCAGTTGGCTACACAAATGTGCACGGGTCGCAAATAGTTACTGCCTTGCAAAAGTGTTGAACTTTTGACCGGGCATGTACCTAAAGGAAGCTATCCTTTCTTCCCCAACTTAACTAATAATAATTAATCATTTAACTTTACGAAAAAATCCATTGATATTTTATATGCGGTGCCGTAAATATTTCAAATAATTTGCGAAAGGCTTTTAGAATTTTAAAACGGTAGTTTGTAAAAAAAGACAAAGAACAGATTTTAAGCTCCGAATTTCCACTACTGTACACTTTACGTGTGCCAGCAGATGCTAGGCAAAGCTTAATTAGTTTTCCCGATGCACTAAGTTCGCTCCAAATCTGTCCACAGTGATCTGATGAAATACATTTCCTGTTTAGGGTAAGGAATGGCGATTCTTCACAAAACTGGGAAACCCATTACAGCAAAAGAATTTCAATTGCATTTTAAAATAACAAAGTGCAAAATGGTTTATTTCTGCGATTTGCTAAGCGGCAAGTGATTGACCTTGGAAATGGAATACCAATGGAATAGTATGTTCCAGTAACTGCCTTTAGGCAAACAGACTTAAGGTAACTAGAACCCACCATAAAACCAGGACAGTGAATATTTCAATTTATTTAGTGAAACTTCCCGGTAGGATTTAAAGGATGCAATTGCAGAGCCCTGTGTGAATGAATTAACTTAACAACTTAATAGTTCCCCGGACTGTCATATACGAGTATGTATGCTATACCCTGTGAAGTCTTGCTGGGATGTCAGGCAGACAATTTACTTGATTGATTTCGGTGCCTTCTGTGCATTTCGCCCGTTTAAACTGTGACAAGGTTCTGGCGTCGCACAGCCTCAAATGAGGAAACGCTTACTTTAATTTTATTTACTCTGCGCGTCCCTCGCTATCTCTATCTTAACGAGGTGGAGAGGGCGGGCGGTGGCCTCTGTGCGGAGACTTTTGGACCCTCGGGTCATGGCTCATGTGCATGCATAATGCGCGCCAAGTCAAGAAGTCCATTGTACGTACATAATTTATTTAAATTAATTTCTTGTTGCTGAGCAATTTTTCAGGGCAATACATTTGGTGCCATCGTCAGTTTGCAAGTGAAAAGTCCAACTGTGAGTTTGTTCCACAATATTTTCAGGTCCCTTTTCGGGATGAAATGAACCCAAGGGCCCTCACCTAAATATCTAGCTCTTTTTAATTATTTCTGCATTTTTTATATATATAACAAACAAAAAAAGGGGAATGTTTAGGTATTTTACCGATTCAATTACTCAAATTTAATACAAAAAGTTACCTACACTGAAAGGTAAAAATAATTTTAATATATGTACAAACCACGTTCAAGCTCCGACTATTTCATTATTTTTCACATATTGTTAAAAACAATATATAAGTAAGTAACATAAACATATGGTTATAAGGCCCCTTTGATAATGAACTATAGCTTATTCTGTGATTATCCTTGGGTTCTGCACTTCTCCATGCTGCACAAGTATTTCTATCCAGCTCTTGCTGCGTGAAAATTCCACGCTAGTCCGCAGAAAACAAGTGACAAAAATACTTTTGCATATACACTTGTTTTTGTTTCTATTTTCCATTTGTTTTGCGGCATTTTTGCCAGCGAGGAAACCAAGGAATTTGCATAACAAAGTGAATGAAGGCTTGCGGGGGGTGGGGGTGACACAGACTCAAAAACAAAAAACAGCAAACAAAATAAAAAAGAGAGACAAGGAGGCTGCAGGCAAAGAGCAGTTGTTATTTTTGGCACAGCCGGAGGAGGGGATGGGGCAGAGAGAGAGCGAGAGAGAGAGAGTGGGGGACTTGTTTACATAGGACAGGTTAATGCACCGCAGATTAACAACAATTAAGATGCGGGAGAACGAGAGGCATGAGGTGCCGAGAGCTAGGAGACGCGGAGATGCCGACGGCCAGAGGGAGATAGCACACGTACCTTTCTCGGGGAGGGGGCGCAAGGTGGGGGACTCCTGTTGCTCCTGCCACTGCATTTTCCGATGGCCGCTGCTGCTGCTGCGACTATTGATGCGCCCGCTGCTGTTATCGCTGCTGCATCTTTCCACCGCGACCAACAACAACAGCAACAACACCCACGAATTCGCTGTCGCCGGCATTTTGCCGCTGGCCGCTCTCCTCGCACACGCTGCTCTCCTTGTTTTTGTTGCCGCTGCCGCTGCCGCCGCCGCTGCTGTTGTTTCAGCCTTCCGTTTTGTTTTCCTTTTACACAAAAACACAACACTCACACAGACGCGCTCTTACACACACGCACACCAAACGGGGGTGGCAAAGAAATCACAAAACAGGTAACTTTTTTACTCAGATTTCCATTGAAACACGCATTTTATTTGTTTACTTTTTAAAAACGCTTTGCGCGCTAAGAACTCGCTGCATAAGTACACCACTCTTAATTATTTCCCCAATCCTCATGCCGAGAACTTCGGTTCTTTATCCGCGGAACACGGCGGAAGGAAAAGCAAATATTAACTCATAATCTTTGCCGGCTGTTTCCCGAAGCGACGTAAATTTCAGATTTTTTCTTTGATTTTAACGGAGCAGCGCGCACAACCGCTCGTTTCAAAATATTTTCAATTTCTGCGAGAATGCGCGGAACACGACCGAGCACCACCACTAATTTTTCCCGTTTGACGTCAAACCGGTTATGGAAGTGGGACGAGATGTTAGTTCATTTCATTTTTTATAATGTGGTCACACTGAAATGCCGCTGTTAGCTAAACACAATTGAAACCCAACAGTTCTGTTAGTCATTTACACAGCACTGGTAAAGCGCCAATTCGAAAAATCCCATTCTCAAATTTTCAATCTTTCAATTGATGTCTTGAAAACCCCGTTTCATTTAAAGCTTTTAGAGTACTTTTTGTATTCATAGTATCTTTACTTTACTTTAAATTATTAATTATTATAAACTGAATACATCCGTATTTACTGCGCACCAAACATATCTTTAATCAGGTTCAAATCTTAACTAAAGAGCTCTGTAAAAGTAGCAAGGCTTTTTTCGTTTTTTAGCCACAAATTGAGCAGCCGGCCGCTGTCAAAATATTTTGATTTTTCAAATTGCCTCAAAATCTAATATAACCCACAAACTTCCTTTTAAACTTTAAAATCAAACAATTTGTAAGAAGTGTTGGTCCTCAAAATGCTACGTCAACTAAGGGTGAGTCCTTCAATTCGGACTACACGCAGTTACATAAGAATGCAATGAATGCATTCTGTGCACTTCTATTTATACCTTTTTTTGTCGCGACCAGATGACGTTAGATATTTCGAGTTGGATTTTGTTACCCTGGAGACGATGTGCGTCAAATGTGCGGGACCCTCCTCCGCCACTGGCCAGCACCCTTGGCGATGTGATCGTCGACTACGAGGACCCCGACTATCTGCCGTTGCCGGAATATCCTGTGCGTCCCAACGAGCCGTTGGACATTCGAAAGCAGCGGTGGGTACAACTATTTATCTTATAGGAGGGAATACATCATTACACTTAGATATGCGATTCTTAAAATAATTATAGCAATTTAAATTTAAACATCATTGAAGTCTTTCTTTTTGTTAATTATCTCTGAAAACTAAAAAATAATGATATTTATCAATGTAATAGTTCATATTATATGTAACTTCTCACAATGTCAAGTATTTTGGCGTCCAATAGATTCACATATTTTTTAAGGTCTTAGAGATAATTGCAGAACCAGGAACACAAATTTAGTAATATACGTATAACCTTTTATTATTAAACATGGCAATCCTTTCCAGACTTTTGTATCAATCCCGTAAGCGCGGAATGCTGGAAAACGATCTTCTTCTCAGCACGTTTGCGGCGAAGCACCTTCACAAATTCAGCGCCGAGCAGACGGCTTTATACGATCAGTTAATCAACGGGGTGAGCAACGACTGGGACATATACTATTGGGCCACCGACGTCAAGCCCACTCCCAAGGAATACGACACTGAGATAATAATGCTCTTAAAGGAGCACGTCAAGAATGCCGAGCGGGTCACACGTCTCCGCCAGCCGGATTTGAATACTTAGTCTCCCCTAACGTTATACCTTTGCTTATAAATACATCAACTAGTTCGACTTTTTCATTATTCTGTGATCCTGGAGATCTTTACCTCCCACATTGAGTTGGAAGCCAACTCGTTAATTCTGAATATAACTTCTTTGAACATTTTCGAAGATTATCAAAATCCTTGCAGTGCAATCGTGAAGGTCTAAAGACTTATCGTTATGCTCATTACTGGAAGAATGATTTCACCCAATTTGGAAATTTAGAAGTTGACAACTGCTTGACCCGAAACAGAACTAAAAATAATCGAAACGTACCAATATTGTTGAATATGTTATGATCCAGGAGATCTAGATTTGAATCATAAATAATAGTTATGGCTTAATAAAAAGGAACATTATTAAAATGCATACTAGCACCTCTCGAACACCTTATAAAGCGTCGGCAGGCTGGTGAGCTCAAAAATATGATCCCTGAGACGGGGCGGTGGCAGGAGATACTTTCTAAAGGTTGGGAATAGGACATGCTCCGTGGTCCACCTGGAACTCCCAGCTGATTCCTCCCGCCAATCCAGTTTGGAATAAAATCGAGCTGTTTCCCTGCAGAAAGTGTCGAAGCAACGAGCCTCCTTTTCCCAATCCACCTCGGTGGCCAAGCGAAGAAGGTAAACTGGCAGGTGGGCCACATTGGGGCGATGCTGGGCTACCACACTGGGGAGAGATTCCACGTTGCCCTCCTCCGAGATGCGCAGCCCGAAATACTCCCGCATAATAGGGGCCTTTTTAAGCAGTATCTCCGCAGCACTGGCAGCCAGTTCGCCCTTATCACCATCCTCAGGCGTCCAGCCAGCTGCTTCGCTGTCCAACGAAAGCATTAGGAGCTCCTTGAGTGGCAGCGGTGGATTTAAAGTAATTTCTGACAAGTTTTGAAATTGGTAAACCAGCCGCTGGTAGAAGAGTTCCTCACTAAAGCAACGGGTGTTGCAGAGATATAGGCGTGTCTCCTGCTGTAATAGGGATCGGCATTCGTCCACGCAACCCACGTATACAATGTTTTTGAGGATGCTCCTGAGCTGAGTACTGAACTGTTGCTCCAGCCGGTCTCTCATGTCCAGCACGCTGCTGAGGCGCACTTCTCGGTTTTTCTTTGCCGCAGCGACTCGAAAACTCTCCTCTGGCAGAGGAGCCTCCTGGGAGGAACTGGAGGACACGCCTGAGTCACTTTTGGCCAAAGGCGCCAGAAACTTGTCCAGCTTTTGTTCACTGGCATCGGTGCGCACCAGTTCCTTGGGATAGATGCGCTGCGTTTTATCCGCTGCCTGAGATTCATCCAGGTCCGGAGCTCCTGGTAAGCGAAGCTGTTTGTAGAAGGTCCTTGTGGAATTGCTGCCTAGCAGACGGACCTCCACCTGCTGCTTGAGCCTTTCTACAATCTCATCCTGGTAGAGAAAGTGCACCTCGTGCTTGGTGGGATGGACGTTCACATCCAAATTCTGGGGCGGCAGCGTGAGGCTCATGTAGATGAAGGGATGGTGGCCGCGAGGCAAATAGGTGGCATATACCGAGTCTATGGCGGTCTTGAGAGCTGGAGGATTTTCATATTAATCTAAAACGGACGAAGGTTATCATCACTCACCTATCGACTCCACCAGTCGCTGATTAATGAACAGAAGCATTTGGCTCTTCTTGGCTGAGTAGTTGACCTGGGTGATCAGGCAGTCAGCCTCGAACTTAAACACGTCATCCCGGTGGCTAAACTCTAGTAGTTCCTTCGAAATGGCTGACCCGTAGATAATTCGGATATTTTCGGACCGGGAACTGGCCACTGGAGTGCGCAAGGCAGGTTGTGCCTCGCCCTGCTTGCGTAGTGTGAAACCCACATGGGGATTGTGAACAGCGTACCTGGCCAGAACATCGGACAGCCTTTGGAACTCCTCTGCCGGCGAACGGAGCGCCTGTCTCCTTTGCGGCATGTTGTAGAACAAGTCCTCGATGGATATGATGGTTCCCTGGTTTCCGGCACACGGTTTTGGTTGTCCCTGGAGCTTGCCATCAGCGTAGGTGGCCTTGAAGCCGCACTTCTCCTTCGCCGTCTTGGTCTGGATGGCCAAGTGCGCCACATGACTGATGCTGGCCAGTGCCTCTCCCCTGAAGCCAAAAGTGGCTATTTGGGCCAAGTCCTCGAAGCGGGACAACTTGGAGGTGGTGAAGCGTTCGCAGACGATGGCCAGGTCCTCGCGCCGTATCCCAGTTCCGTTATCCTGGATTTGGAGAAGCTTCAGGCCGCCGGCCTTTACCTGCACTTGTATGTGACTCGACTGGGCGTCCAAACTGTTCTCGAGCAGCTCTTTCAGGGCGTTCGCGGGCCTCTGGATGATTTCGCCGGCGGCTATGCGGTTCACCACCACCTCGTCCAGCTTCCGGATGACGCCCGGCTCCAAATCCTCCGGCATGGCGCGCAATCACTGGGGAAAATGAAATGTAAGCAAAACCCAGTGTGACCGTTTGGCTGCGCGGCAATAAATCAGATTAGCGGTGACTTTGAATTGTTTAGGTTTTATTTTTTTTGTTTAATAAAAGAAATAACAAGTTTTTAAAAATTTCTCACACTTAAATTATATCATAGAGGTATGATATTTATATTTATGATTTAATTGGAAAAGAACACGCATAATTTTATGATTACTTATAACAAGTATGTTTAGGTTCTACATTCCAAAAGCAATTTTTTTTTTTTTTTTAACGGTAAAGTAAAACTAAAAAGTACAGTAAAAATAATCAATTAATTGTAATTTTTCCGATTTCACATATAAGGTTTACGGTTTCTGAATAAAGTAATACAGCCATTAATAACAACTTCTTTATTACCGGGTAATAAAAATAATACAAGTTTATACATAATTCTACTTCTATTCGCCTTACATTATATAAGAAGAAAATTAAGTTATTGTGGGTTTCTTCAACTTCAGTTCACACTCTATATATACCTTTCATCTTCATGTTCAGGTAATTTTTTGAGTTTCAGGTAACATTTGATACATTTCATTTCTTTGCTTTTGAACTCCTATTGTCTCATATTGTTTGTAACATATGTTAAACGTATATGTGTATTTCGAGGTTACACTTTTCTAAACAGTAAATATTTTACTCTGAAGATACAAGTTTCAATAAAAATTTGAGTTAAACCTACTTTTTCAACTAAATCTATTTTGATTTCGAAAACAAATAAACCTCCTAAACTAAGGAAAGCAACGTTATTTGTAATGATTCTGGTACGATTACTATGAAAACCACTTGCACTTGAGGCAGATGAAAACTGAGATTCCGAGGATAATAGTTGTGTACTTGAAGTAGTTGCGCACCTTCTTGCGCTTCCGCTCGGCCAGGATTTCGTTGAAGTCAATGAAAAGAGGATTCTGTGGGGGACTGAATGACCCAAGCTAAAAATACACAAATGAGTAATGTTTCGAATTTCAAACCATTTTAATTCAAAACTTACATATTTTACTGTTTTTGTTACTTGGTTGAGGACATCGCGATATCCCTGAATATTGCTCTTTATAGTGGCCAGCTGCGTCTCGTTAGGTTGCCCCATTTGGTTTTCTTCTTGGTTCTTCAATACAAATCGCAGTGACGCCTGAATAATGACCAAATGCTGCAGATGATTGGCAGCGATCATCAGAATTTCGTAGAAGCTAAATGGAAGTTTATTAATTACATCGAAAGGTAACACAAAAAACGCCAACCCCACTTGTCCATGTCCTTTTCCTTGACTCGAGCTATCGACGAGTTGCACCAGTGATGAAGATGGAAGCTACAGAGAAATAAGCCTTACATTGCGGTCATTTACCATAAAAATCCACTCACTCAAGAATGCCCTTCAATATTTTGTGACGGTATATGGGATACTCGATGCCCACCTTCTGGAGAGACTCCTCATCCATGACCAGGAACTCAGCCAGCGAGGTCCGTGCGATGGCAAAGTGCTGAACCATATTTCCCACATTGATGGACTGCAGTATGCCGTTCAGCTCCTGAAAATACTCCGGGCAGTCACTTTTCAGAAAGATGCGAGGAATGTGATCCCTAAGCGTGTTGTAGCCCAGGAAGTGGGTGGGCACCAGGTAGGTGGAGGCTGGACGCGGCAGGATCTCCAGCAGGTCGTAGTAGCCATGGCACTCGGCCACCTGGGTAGGCGTGTATCCCTTATTGTTAGCTATTGTGGCATTGACGCCTGCTTCCACGAGCAGCTTGACAATCTCCACGTGGTTTCTTTCGATGGCATAAAAGATGGACGTGCAGCCCTGATTGTCCACAGCATCGAAGCTGACGTCCTTGATCAGAAGGCGCACCACGCCGGTGAAGCCGTTCTGGCAGGCGAACATAAAAGGTGTCATTCCGTATTTGTCGGACACATTGACCACGGCACCGTGGCGCAGGAGTAGGCGCACCATTTTCTCCGCGACATACGGATCCTTACTACTGCAAGCCATCATCAATGGCATCACAGAGTCCAGCTGCCGGTTTACGTTTGCCTTTGCCTTCTCCACCAGCCACTCAACGATTTTGTAGTGTCCTTCGCGACAGGCGAGCATCAGTAAGTTCGGGCCTCCCTTCACGGTCTGGTCCACCTGGAAGACGAGCTTGTGCATCTCCTCCCGCATCGTCTGGAGATCTCCGTCGAGCACGGCATTGTAGAGCTTCTGCTCGGGATCCACATAGGGTGCGGGTTTTGAACGTTTCATCTGGGCAGGAAAAACAGAGGGGCACCTAAGGATTACTCCGAGTGAAGCAGTACCAAGGAGCACTCACATCGCCCGAGAAGTAGAAGCCATCGTAGCTGCTGTCCGAGTCGGAGTCCCGAGGAGGTCCGTAGTGACTCCGGCTGCTCATCTTTTGTGATTGGGTTTAGACAAGTGCAAACCAAGGAGTCCTAGCACATTGTTGTGGCCAAAAATCAGGAAAAACGCGAAAGGAAGAAAACAGCGAAGCAAAACAGAAGTAGGGTTGCAAAAGCTTCTTCCATCGATTGTTACCGATAAATCATTGGCGCGCTTTTTAAATAAACATACTTGTTTACAGAAGAATTTAAATTTATTTTTTAAGTTTTCCTACGTTTTACCTTTACATACATATAATATATTTTTTTAGTTAAAATTATCCAAAACATTTAGTATTTTTTCTAGTAGTTAGAAAACGAAGTCATTTTTATGGTTCTCAGTTGTAAGTTATCAAAAAACAATTCAATGCCTTAAAGAAGTGAAAGTTTTATTTTACAAGATTACGATTTAACATTGCATACATCTATATTTTGCTGTATTACTTCTTTTTATCCTTTTTGGCGTACCTCGGTCCACCGAAGCTCTTGCCCTTGTTGAACTTGTTCTTTCCCGCCTTGTTCGTAATCTTTACACTGCTGGCCTTTTTCTTGGCAGTAATCTTGGTCATCTTCTTGTGCCGATTTGCCTCGGATCTGGAAAATAAATTAATTAGAAATCCTATCAAAAAAGTTAATCAGCACCACTTACCTTAAACGCAGGGCTCCACCGCGACTGACATCAGTTAAATCGTTTGTAAATGCCGATTGGGCACCGCGCCGCTTGGGTTTGCTGTCGCCGGCTCCGCCTTTGTGCGATTCGGTGGCAGCTCCCAGTTTTCCTGGCCGCTTGCGCAGCTTGGCCATTTTGGCACGCACCAGCGACACCTTCTCGATTTCCTTCATAGCCCGCTCCTTGGCCAGCTGCTCGGGCGTCTTTTTCCGGGGCTCCTCTTTCTTCTTCTTGTTTCGCTTTGCCTCCAGCTCCTTAACTGGCGGTCCATCCTCACCGTCACCTCCGTACTCAGGCCGCTTGCGCTTTCCCGCTGCTTTGCCCTTTCCCTTTCCACCAGCTGGCTTCTCCTCGTCTCCGGTTGTCAAAGCTAGCCGATCCTTCTCCGCCTCGCGCTGCTGCTTGGTCTGGAACCAACCACGTCGCTCGTTGGACTGGCCTAGCAGCTTGCGCTCCGTTTTGGAAAGCTGTTGCTCCGTTTTGGCTAGCTGTCGTTCAGCCTGTTCCTCATCCAGAATGTTTTCTATTTTGGAGCTCAAATTAATAGCTGAAAACTAGATTTATCTTTATAGAAATACTCACGGATCTCTGGCTCAAGGCTCGTAAGTTTGTTGCGGTATTTCTCAATGATCTCTGGCGGAATAATACGATTCTTGATAGTACTCTCGGCGTTCTTGATAATGTCCTTAACGATTTTACGCTCCTTTTCGCCGGCCAGGGAGACTGAGATACCAGCACGTCCCGCTCGAGCGGTACGACCCACTCGATGGATGTAGTGCTCTGTGGTGATGGGCATTACAAAGTTGATGACCGTCTTTACGCCCACAATATCCAGACCACGGGCTGCTACATCAGTGGCGATCAAAACATCAATCTGTTCCTCCTTGAACTTCTTGAGCGACTCCAGACGTTGTTGCTGGGTAAGATTCCCGTGCAATTCGCCAGCTCGCACGCCCAGAAGACCGAGCAAAATGTGTAGTCGATGGGCCTGCTTCTTGGTTTGTACAAACACCATGCAATGGTCGTGGAACGTTCGGCAAATCAAACTAGCCAGGATGGGCTCCCGGTCGCCCTCCTTATCCTCTCGTATGCGGATGAACTCCTGTCGCAAGTTAAATGCCACCTGCTGGTTGTTGTTTACAAACACCTTCACAGGTTTATCCAGCGAAACGGCAGCCAGATCCTTGACCTGCTCGCTCATTGTGGCAGAGAACAACATGGTCTGCCGAGTCTTGCAACAAGAGTTGATGATCTCCTTCATTTGCTCCGCGAAGTACTCGTCCAGCATACGATCGGCCTCGTCCAGAATAAGAACCTGTTAAAGATTTAATATGTTATTCAATAAGACAAAAACACGTGCGATAAAAATGTGTATAACTTAAGGGTCAGCTTGCTTTTGCCGCGCAGAAACAAGAACCAGATTGTCCTCATAGCTCGAGAAAGAGCTCAGAGCGCAAGGATGGAGATTCATCACAGATATTGTAAATTAGCTCACTGCTCTGTGGTTTACTCACCTCAATAGAGTCCAAGGTAAAGCTAGGAGTGTTTTTGATGTGATCAATGAGACGTCCAGGTGTAGCAATCACAATGTCTGGATTTTGGCGCAGTACCGCCTCCTGGGCCTTCACATCCAAACCACCGATGGCCAGACCAACATCTATGCTGGTGAACTGGCACAACTGCTTGGACACCTGGTAGACCTGGGCTCCCAGCTCACGGGTGGGCACCAGAACCAGTACCCTGGTGATGGCCTTGTTGTTCAGAGGGCGATAAAGCAGACGTTCTAGGGTTGGCAGCATGTAAGCTGCAGTTTTGCCTGTTCCCGTGGCGGCACATCCACAGATATCGCGACCCAGAAGGGCCACCGGGATGGTAGACGCCTGGATGGGCGTGGGATAGATGTAGCCCAGGACTCCGATGGCACGCATCAAGGGACGCGAAAGGTTCATTTGGTAGAAAGAGGTGATCTGTTCGTTGGCCTCCACAGTGTCGTCGAACTGCATCTTTTCGCCCTCCTCCTCCTCATCCTCCTCGCCGGCTTTTTTTTTCTTATTCTTCGACTGTTTCTTCTCCCTCAGCCGTAGGTTATCATGCTTCAGTTCGTCCTCTGAAAGATCTATCTCGCTCCCATCGCTCTGCTCCGCGGCCACTGCGTCAGCGCCGCCTCTCTTTTGCAGCCGGGCTGCGATCTTGTCGTCGGTCTTTGTGCGCGCCTTCCTCTTCACATACTTCATCAAGTCGTCCCAGGTGTCCTGGTTGTACTCCTTCACCGAGGACACGAACTCGAAACCTTTCTCGAACTCCGTCACCTTCTTGTGTCTTAGTTTGGTGGGTTGGTACTGTGCAAAACCTCGAAAGTCAGTTTGGATTTGGGTATAACTCTACGACTTGCCTACCTCCACCTCCGCATCGGAGTCCTCCGACAAGTTCTCCACCTCGGCATCGTCCTCGATAGTACCTATCAAGTCTACGTTCTTGGTTGCACCCATTTTCAGCTAAAAACAATTGAAAAACTCCAGCGCGTGTTTACAATTTAAAACACACGTGTGGCTCGCTAGCGATGGGATAAACAGTTGGAAAATTATCGTCCACTAATATCGATATCATTCGATGAGATGTTGAATATAAATTTAATTTAAGGCAAAGACTTTTATTTCACAATAAAAACATGTTTATTTTTGTGTATAACAATTGTTCCAAATAGTAAAGATGTGTGGAACACTTATTCCCCTTTTATTCTTAATTTTTTTAATATATTTTTAGCAATCGAAATATCGATTCACTGCGTGCCGGCAAAATAGCTCCCATCTCCAATTCCACTCGCTCAGCTGTTCTACCAATTTTGTTATGAAATTTATTTGAGTTCCGCGTAGAAAATGCTGCGTTTTCTGACGAGGACAAAAGCCTTTAGGTGAGTTTTTAAAATCTCGAAAACACAAGTAAGCACATGTAATAATCTGCTGTTTGCGCAGGCAATTGATGCCAGCGACAGGTGCAACTCCACCAGCATCCCGCTTCTATGCGAAAAATCAGGGAGCAGCCAGCCAGAAATCGGAGGAGGACGTGGTCAGCAATGAGCCCATTAAGTTCTTCGGCAGCCAGGCGGCCACTTGGCGGGCCAAGGACACCCGGAGCGGAGGAAGCGATGAGTCGCTGTGGTACCAGCCCTACGTGATCTCCGCAAGCTTGGCCGTATTCCTCCTGTATTTCTGTGCCCTGCGAGAGGAGAGCGACATAGATCTGCGGCTGGAAGGCAACTTGTACGACCATGTCAGCGGCCTGGAAGAGGTGCAACTCACGGTCAACTACAAGTACAACAAAGAGCACGGACTGGACACCAAGGAGCAGGAGAATCGGCTCAGGGAACTGGGCATCGATCTGGGCCAGTTGGACGCCAAATTGGCCGCCCAGTAGTTTTAGAGTTGCCTAATTGTACGTGTTTTGTTTCGTTAGTGAGCAAGTTGGCTAAAATTCATCATTTTTGGCACTTGATAAATAACTATAAAAGTGCAGAGCTTTGTAGAAAAATATTGTGGTAGAAAGCACTGGATATTCATAATGCTATAATTTTTAACAATTGTACGTCATCGGGAGCAATAATTTTCGGACATCAATAGATTGCTGGAGACTCTACATGGGTACTCATTTGTTGCATTCTAAACAATATATTAATAAACTTCCCGAATGATGAACAGCATAATGAAAAATCTGGACCAGAAACGATGGTCAAAAAGTATAGACTTTACTTAGGCCTTGCGGCTTATACAACAAGCGGAAAAAAACGGGCTGTCCATAAAATAATGTTCTATCAATAAATCAACAATTATTAAGTTCATTCTTTTTTATTTGTATTTAATAATTGTTGATTTATTAATAGAACATTATAGTCAGCTTATGGCTTGCAAACTTAAAGTTCCCCTTGCCACACCTGATAGACTAGACCTCTAAACTCTAAACTCTGAGAATCGTACCAATAGCATTATAATTATTTTTCTTTTTTTAGTTCTAAATGCCACCTTTTGAGTGATATAAAGTCGTCGATCACCGGAGTGCTTCACAGCCCTGTTTTAAGTGGTCATTCATTTATTCAATTGCTTATGAATTAATTTGACTAGCTTGTTCAATCGCTTATTTTAGGCCGCATATTTAAGGCAAAAAATGCTGATTGCGTCGCGCCTAAATGTGCAAATGCGTTAAATTGAATAATACGTTAGTTGCACTGAAACCAGCTTAGTGATCTAGGATGTAGTTTCCGATTTTCGTGCAGACATCCCATTGAACAATAGCCGTAGTTTAGCATGTACGTAAAAAGGGTAAGTAACATATTCTAACAATTGCAGGTATAAGAAATTGCATTTTCTAGAACCGGTGATTTATGCATGTACATTGTACAGTAAGGCGGAACGTATTTGCACAGGCAATATTAAGGTACCACTCACTCAGGCACGCTTGCAATGTTCGCATTTTAAATTTATTGAAATAAATCGCGATTGGGTAGTTTGCTCATTGGTGTCAACGTTTTTCACTCAAAGCTTATTTTCATGTAGATTGCAAGCAAGCCAAACAAACCAAAAGCCTCTACATTTCGGTTAATTTGTGGAATCCGTCTTACGAATGCTTCGCAAATTTTCTGCGTTGACGACTTTAATCTCAAGCTTTAGGTATACACTTCGGATGTTTGGATAGAACGTATCCTTCAGCAACATTCCCTAATCGTTATGAGCAAAAAAAAGTTTTCTTCGGCAGCCGGGGCCTGTCCCAGAAATCGGAATCTTGCCATATAGAATCTACTAGTTTCCCAAATTTTAATCTTAAATAAGTTAAATTGGTAATTACTCAGCAACTTTATGATGGTGGTATTAAATAAGTTGTGATTCATTTTCAAAGAAAGCTTAATATCATTGCAAAGCGACTACATCCTAAAATAAAAATTTGTATTTTTAAATTACCCAAATTGCCCACCAAAATGTTTTACATTTACACCAAGGCAGGGGGTAGTATGATTTCAGTCAGAGCTAGGCGACACAGTGAACGTGTTATATCATATAACTCCAAATAGAATGATAAATAACATAGCTTAGCTCTGCGTTTTTGAAATATTACATTCTGCTCTTTAGAACTTTTTTCTATATTTCAGAAAGTAGTAGAATTCAAATAACAGTTTTGTTATTTTCCACCCATTGTATACTCCGGTAAAGGTATTTTTACGTTTTTTATCTTTCCTTTTTGTTAGGTTCGAGAATTAGATACTATTGGACCACCTTAATGTACATATGAGGTATAATACAAATAACACGTTATTTCGAATCAGCCAAATATACTTTTTCAGTTTTGT
Organism: Drosophila biarmipes; assembly: GCF_025231255.1. NCBI lineage: Eukaryota > Metazoa > Arthropoda > Insecta > Diptera > Drosophilidae > Drosophila > Drosophila biarmipes. The sequence goes on along the minus strand of NC_066615.1, from coordinate 4,545,307 downwards.
GAGCTCCTACTTAAGGTTAATCCGAATATATTGCAGCTGGTGACGCCCATTCCGGGGGACTGCAGCGAACTAGGTCTGGGACTCAGCGACGGGGATCGAATACTGACCTCCCAGGTTCATGTGTTCATTCATAGTGCAGCCTCCGTCCGCTTTGTGGAGCCCCTCCATAAGGCCGTAAACACTAATACACGTTCGAGTCCCTTGTGTATGTCTCCATGGCTTTCTCCAGCTGCCCTTTGGATCACATCGGGGAGCGCTTCTATCCGGAGCGATTGAAATGCCCGGCGGCCAAGGTGCTTGAACTAAACGAGTCCTTGAGCACTGAGCTGTTGGACAAGATTGCTCCGTCTTTGATGGGAGAATTTCAAGGTCCTGGCCGAGGACGTTCCTATCTGCATTTTTCGACCTGCCATTAGTAAGCGAATGTTTGCATATACACACGCCTTAGAGTACTTTTTTATAAGTTAATATCCAAATAAAACTACGATGTTAAAATGATTTGTGTAGTTAGCACGGTCACCTCCTAGGCTTTTAAAAGCCCATGCCAACCGAGACTAATACAAAATTTGCAGTTTTGGGCAACTATAAGGAACCAATGTCGGGATGCACTGGAAATAGTCCGCTTTTTGTATGTCACTTCCCAGGCGAGTGACTACTGGCCAACGTGGCTTTGGCTTGCGGATGGCAAGTGGCCAAGTGTGGTAGATCTATCTCAAGACCAGCGGTAAGGAATCCGCCACCCATTTACACTTTCGCATCGGACAAATCGAATCCTATTACCTTCGAAGAAGCAGTTAATATGTCCCTCAAGTACAAGACAATACCTCCAATCATAAAAAATAAAAAAAAAAAGATTTTTGAAAAAAAATTTTTGCAGTTACTTTTATTTTTGTTTGGAGAATCTTTTTGAATCAAGAAATTTAAGTTTTCAAGACAGGGAAAACTAGTGTACATATAGAGTCAATCAGGACGCATTTATGTACCTAAGTTATTTAATTTAATAAAATAAAGCAGACTTTTGTGAAATTTCGTACGAATTTTCAATAATTTAATAAAAAAAAAAACAGACATTTTTAGCAAAAACCGAGTTTTTACTGTCAGGCTCTGTATAAAAAAGCTTTACAAAAAATTTGGTTTTCCGGAATTTTTAAACCTTTTAAACCAAATGATTTATACTATGTTGCCCATGACGTTCACCGCAAGCCCTCTTTTTTCAAAGCGGCGATCAAGACTGACTACCACGCTCCTATTACTTAATATTTTTAGACTAACATACAAACATCAAGAACCCCAAAGTTCCTAACAATTTGACATAAATTTCACGAAAATATGACATATTTGGCAATCCGACAATTCGAGTAACGGCTTTCATAAATGCTTTAAACGGTTTAATTGTTCATTTTAAATCGAAAATGTTTTTTAAAAGAAATTATTTGCGTCACGCCTTGGATTTTTATATCTTGTTTTCAATTACCAAAACCGTTTGATTTTATAGTATGCGGAAAAGCGAATTTGAATTATCTTGCTAGGTTTTGTAAAACTGTCATCACTCAGTGTGACCAAACTGCACTCCATCTGGTTATCGCCCCCAGCTGATTGCTATCGATAGGAACAGCTGAGTTCCGCCCGCAGGTGTGCACACATTGTGATTCCGATAAGAAACTCGCAGGAAAAGTAGAAAAGGGAAACTGATCGCGACCATATATCCATTATCTGTGTGTTTCATGCGCACGTCCGCTGACACGCAGCTGGCTCCACCCCCAAAAGCAGATTCCAGTGGAAGGCGAGAGACTCCAGCAGCATGGTGAGTAGACAAAGAAGCCATATCGCGCACTGGCCCCCGCCCATCGGAACCGCCTGATTTGCATCCCATCACGCCTTTTCAGAGCTACGATGACGACGACTATCCGGCGGACACGTTCCCCAAGGACTTCGGGTACCGGGCGTACAACCAGGATGGCCTGGAACTGGAGCCCAATGCAACGGGCAACAGCGAGACAAAACCGCGCATTCTCCTAATGGGAATGCGGAGGTCCGGCAAGAGCTCCATCCAGAAGGTGGTCTTTCACAAGATGTCGCCGAACGAGACCCTCTTTTTGGAGTCCACCAGCAAGATCGTGAAGGACGACATCAACAACTCAAGTTTCGTGCAGTTCCAGATATGGGACTTCCCCGGCCAGATAGACTTTTTCGAGCCGACCTTTGATTCCGACATGATCTTCGGCGGCTGTGGCGCCCTAGTCTTTGTCATCGACGCAAAGGATGACTACAACGAGGCGCTGACCAAGTTCAAGAACACAGTACTGCAGGCCTACAAGGTCAACCAGCGCATCAAGTTCGAGGTTTTCATACACAAGGTAATATCCGTGATTTAAGCGCTTATCGGCGCTGATAACCCAGTGACACCTGCTCTTTCCCAGGTGGATGGCATCAGCGACGACTCGAAAATGGAGTCGCAGCGGGATATCCACCAGAGGTCTTCGGATGACCTCAGCGAGGCTGGCCTCAATCAGATCCACCTGAGCTTCCATCTGACCTCCATATACGATCACTCGATCTTCGAGGCATTCTCCAAGGTGGTGCAAAAGCTGATTCCCCAGCTGCCCACGCTGGAGAACCTGTTGAACATCTTTATACCAGTATGTTGAGCTGTTTTTCGGGTTATAAACTACCTATCTAATCCCTCAACCCTTGCAGAACTCTGGCATCGAAAAGGCTTTTCTCTTCGATGTGGTCTCCAAGATATACATAGCCACGGACTCCTCGCCCGTTGACATGCAGACCTACGAGCTCTGCTGCGACATGATTGACGTGGTCATAGATTTGTCCAGCATATACAGGCAAGCCTTTTTGTTTCCTAAACTTACTGGATTTTCATAGTCGGATTTTCGCTGCAGCTCCGAGGAAACCGCCTTTGACAGCGGAAGCTCTAGTCTCATCAAGCTGAACAACAACACGATACTCTACCTGCGGGAGGTGAACAAGTTCCTGGCACTGGTCTGCATCCTGCGCGAGGAGAACTTTAACCGACAGGGCGTGATCGACTACAACTTCATCTGCTTCCGGGACGCCATCAGCGAGGTGTTCGAGCTTCGGCTGAAGCGCCAAAAGCAGCTGGAGAACAACGACCAGGACGACGACGACCTGGTTGACGAGCAGACCCTGCTTCGCCATGGCCATGACGCAGCTGGGATGTCGCGAGCGCAGCAGATCAATTAGGCGCACTCCATCGCCCGGCGGCGAGCCCCATTTATTTCCCCCTACGCTACCTTCTCTGTGGACACTTCGATTCCAATTTGTACGTTCTCTTTCGTTATATCTGCTGTTACTTTTGTCTACTGATACTTTTAGTCGCCACTCTCACAGAGCAGCGTAACAAATTGCCCAGCGGTTGAAATTAATGATAATACTACCAATAAATATGTCTATTTTTAAATACGAACGGGGTTGTTCCTGACAATATCGTTTTTTATCGTTCAAATTGTGGGTTCGTCATCCAGTGACTTCAATCTGGAATCATTGCACTATTTCGCTAATAGGTTAAGTATTTCATTCTGTCAACGTAAAACGACGTAAAGCACGTATTGCATAATTGTAAGTAACTAAACTATATTTAAAACGTACTGAAATAGTAAAGCGAGGATTTAAAACTGGTTTTTAAAATTATTCATGACCCGCCAAATTGAGCTGATCCATATTACCGAAGCTCCGAACCACAAGTAGTCGATAAGTCCGTGGCACAGTCGATGTCTGCCCACCTCTAGGCCAAAGCTGGTCACACTGGCGCTCAGCTGGGCGCAGTTGTTGTTATTTTTCCATTTCTCCAGCGCGAGGTCGGAAATTTTTGAGCGCAGTGCATCGACAACTTCCCGGGGGTTAGTTAAATAGCGCCACTAGTTATTAATTAGCCAATTGCGCGACGACGCCTCGGCCCGATTCCAATTTCAACGCCCAGGCGCTAATCGCTAAGCCAGAAGAGGCAAGCAAGGCGGATTGAACGAAAGAGAACCCTGGAAAGTGGCTAATGTGTGTGTATTTGGCGAGCAGTGGCGGAGCACTGAAAAAACCAGTTAGTTCGCGGTGAAAGAGATTCAATAACGTGTTGGGGCGAAGAGAAGAACAAATTGTTTCGAGTGTGCGGGGCGACGACGACGACGACGACGGCGACAAACAACTGGTCCGGTGCGCCATACGACTCGATTCGAAAAGTCCGCTTTCCTCGCTCATTAGCGGCGCTTTCCTCGGGCCCACGATCCACGCCACAGTCCACTGGAACCCGGAGTATCGGAGCATCGGAATCGGCGAGACCTAAACCGGGCTATCACTGCCCGCAAATTGATATACACACCTATGCAAGTGCACCATCAGCACCTTAATCGACTGGCAGGTGCGTACCGTCGCAACTTTCGATATTATATTCGTCTGATCGGGTCTTTCGTCGCTCTGCGTCTCTCTGGTGCCTGGTCTCCTCCATGTCTACTGCACAGCACTCCTCATTGTCTTTCGGCCATTGTCCGCACCCTGCGTGGTGGAGCATCTCTCGGGCACTCATTCCGTCGGCGGCCAGTTCCTCATTCATTTGCCTAACTCACGGGTTTTGTTCAGCCAACAGCCGACGAACAAATAAAGTGAAAGGTGGCACGCGTTTTGCCATCTTTTGTGCTGCACTCCGCTTCGGCGGCCGGGAAAGCGAAATCGTTCTTAGTCATCAGGATTTCGGGGTGGGAGGCAATAACCCGCCTGGCAACAGCCAACAATGTCACAAGAAACAAATGCACCTCCCCTATTACATAGATCTCTTGCAGAATATTCGGGGTAAATCAGCGTTTTCAGGGGGTGAAAAGGGCGTGCAATCAAAGAGATATTCTCCTGGCAACAGGCAAGAAAATCAACCAAAGTGTATACCAGTTTCCCGAATGTAAGTCCGTAATTCTTCAGAAGCAAGACCAAACCCAACTTTCTTTGAAAGCAAATAATATTTTGATCAGTTCTTCCGAGATAAAGAATGTTGAATTTAAAGGGGAAATTCCGCACGACGGGCCTCCGATAAACCGCTCTTGACCCCGCGACAATATTGATTTTTGCAGCTGCAGCAGCGGCCTAATCACTAGTTTTCCACCACGACAAGTGTTTCGGCACCACACCCACTTTTGTCAGGGGAAAAGGCGTAAGCGGAAATGATTTCATACGGCGAGCTCGAAACCCACCCCGAAATATGAAAACACATCATGTGGGCAGCCGCGCTTCCATGCTTGGTGGCCATTGCCTGCCCCAAGTCGCTTTTCCTCGCTTTTCGCTTTTACGTTGAGGTTAGGTCTCCGAATCCGTCTGACTTTTCGGCGTGCCGGCTATCTTGCGTCGCCGCAAAAGTATGTTGGACCCCGGGGGTGCGAATAGCAGGCTTTTCCTCCTTGTCGAAGTTTCACGGCCGAATTGATTTTTCCAGCATAAGCGTTACAAAATGTTTTGCAGAAGTGGCGATAATAAAAGCGTCTTCATTTTCGCATTCAGCACGCACATCGAGATAATTATTACCGCTCACTGCCGTTTTCCCTCTTACAAAACCACTGTGTTAATGCGGCCAGCACGTGCGTCTACGCACTGAGTTTTCCGATTTTCAGTTTCTACCTTCCCAACAAAATTCTCATCTTGCCCCACCGAAAAAGGGGAAACGAGCGACGAGACCATGACCAAAGAAATCCAAAACTTGAGCAATTTGTAGGCAAATTAAGGTGTTAACTAACCGTGAAGTTGGTCAGTGGGAAACCCAACTAGCTTAAAGCTGTTACAGAGTGAAAAGTGTACCGAAATATTTTCTAAATGTGCATTCATTACCATAATGAAGGGAGTTCCTAAATTAATCAGGTGTTGGTGTGCGATCACAATCAATACAGGAATAGTACAAAATCCATATTGATGTCTTGAAGGGCACATTGTAAACATATTACTTTTTCCCTGTGTAGTTTCGGGAGACTCTGAAATTGTTTGATCGATTCGACTCCTTCGTCTGCTTCCGCTCCACAGCTATCGGCTGGTGCCTTTTGCCGGCCATCCGCCACTTGCTAACAGTTGTTTTCCTACGTGAGCAGCGCTCGGATACGCAGATACCCACTGTCAGATACTCAGATACTTTTCTCGGTGGATGCGATTCATTGTTGTCCACTCCACGCTCTCCGTTCTCCAGCTCTCCGAGCGGAAGCAACTCCATTTATGTAAATTGCTTGCGTGACATTTCAATGCGACCGAGCGCTTTATGAAACGCTGGAGCGGAATGGGTTCCAGCGGGATGAGGGAAGCGTCAAAGAGTCAGCTCCATTGTTGGATATCCCGGTCCAGGGCTGCCAGCCCATTTGTCTGCGTCGCCCCGACCCAACAGCGTTCGCCAATCAGTTTTTTTATGCCGTACTTTGCGCTTTTTTATGCCTACTCAAGGCGCACATGTGCAATATCATTGCACTAACGTTTTTCCAATCAGCATGGGATATACTTGGAATCAGTGTGAATGATCTGCATGTTTTTCAGCTTTGTGGCTTCATGTCTTTAACATGTTATATGGTATAGCAAGGTTTCTTTTTACAATCATCTGAAACAATCTGCAAGATGTGCATTTACTAGAACCTGTATTTCGAAATTAGGGAAACATATGTACAAAAGGTGTTTCACATTTTTGTTTTTTAAATAACACACAACTCATACTCGTATGTACGTATTTTTCGAGTGTACTTATAACACAAATATCTGTAATTACCCTTTTTGGCACTGGTTGTTTTCATTTTCCCAGAACTTCCGCTACGTTTTCATCTCCATAATTTGTGAACTGCTGAAATGGGCAACTTAAAAACAATACAAAAGAAATGTTACAAAAAGATAAAAACTCGTAATAGGGCTTATTTGGCCGGGCTGCGTAAACTTGGCCCAAAACAAACTTTGCCACGGGTTTTCGGCTTTAATTCGTTTGCTTAATTTGCTTTTTCGAGCTCGCGGTTCAGCGAGGTGAAACGGTTAAATGTTTTCAAAACCGCCCGAGTGTTTTCCATTCGCCATGTGTACGAGCATACCGCTTTGCGTGTGTTCATTGTTATTTCGGCGTGCCGCCCCTCCGGTGTGTGCATTATGCTAACTAGACCCCAATGTCGGAGCCCGGGTGTTTTCGGTGCTCCACATTGGTGTATGCCCCATAAAGGGCCCTCGATATATTCGAGCCAGGGCTGCAGCCCGTGGTATTCCGAGTTCATTGCTCTGGGTCGCCCAATCATAGAGCAACGACTTTATGTTGGGGACCCTGGTCGGAGAAAAACCACTCAAAAAGCGACCATAGCAAATGGAAAATGTCAGCAGATTATGAATAATGTAGTGAAAATACAGGGACCGCGGAAAAACGTGATCGGAAAATGCCGCAAAACAGTGCATAAATAATACTTATTATCGGGCAGGGCGAAGCGACATTTAAAGCTTTTGCCTCGTTCGCCCACAGACCATGTGAATCATCAGCCGATGTACGAGTATTTGCTTAAACTAGTAAGTTTTCATTTCGCAACTGATACCTCTGTTTGTTTGTAACTGGAACCCAACCGCCCGCTGTCACTGTTTATTTATTCATTACCATCTCTACACTGAAACCAAACTATTTGAGTTTTGCTTAAGAGTTGATAATATTATTCAAAGCCAAAGTGGTCTTAAAATTAAGTATTTCTCTATTTAAAGGCTGATATAATTTCACCGAAAAAAGACGTAAAAAGGAGCTATTGCACTTACCACAAACCTATTTCTAGACCCTTTTAGGTACATAGGAATGAAACAGTATTTAGATTTAATATTATATTTCTCGAATATATATTTAATAATTTTAACACTGCCTTTGGTATACTTTTAGTACAACCGGTATTGAGTTTATTTTTATTTTAAAATCCAATAACCTTACTGTTTTATTTTTGGGTGTCATTTTTGCTGGCCTTAAATCCTTGGTTTTTTAAATAAAAATAAGTTTAAAGTCAGCGTTGTTAAGGAGGCAATGGTAATAGCAGCTCCAAGATACAACATTTTCGGTGCACATGTAAAACAGACATTGTTGAATTTTTTCTGTGCCGCGCTCTTTTCGGTTCCATTAGATACGGCTGCTCAATTTTCTGCTTGTCTCCGTGCCTTTGCCCACAAAGTGTTGACTTTTCGAATTAAGTTTCACCGTTAGCGAAGATCAGGCGGCATTCGCTGGATCTCGGCGATTTCGCATTCAGTCGAAAAAATTGACCTAGTCAACGAAATGAGAGATCCGCGAGCCCCGCTCTCTCTCTTTCTACCGGTCAGCAAATCTTGTTCTCAGAGCTTTCGGAGAGCTTTGCTCCAGCTTTATGAACTCTCTTCAGAGGAAGAGAAGGGAGAAATTTCTCTTAGGATCCGAGAGCACAAAGCTGTTTTAACAAAGAGTTCTCTTTGTACCTTTGTGTCCGACATTGGGTACACTACTCGTGGCTTTGTTGATACTATAAACATTGGGAAAAACAATATCTAACCCGACCTTTGTGTTTCCAAGGTCTACCAAACCTAAGCTGTGGGGATGAAAGCTGAACTCACATATTCAAATTGCATTAAGAGCAAACGAAGTGCAAAGTGCAATTACCTCGATGAATACATGTATTTAAATCAAAGTTCACTTCAAGCTGAGGGCCTGGGCACACCTTTCTCCTCGTTTTCCCCCAGACTATCTAGTACTATTAAGTAGGTACAAACTTACGCAAACAAAAAACAAAGTGGGTGTGTGACAGCGCAATAGTGAAGAAAAACAAGTGCATCGGCGATTGCAGCAGCAAAAAGTTTGATTGATAATAAGAATTGCCTGGTGCGCGGCGCAAGTGGAAAATACAATACCCTAAACCAGACAATTTATATAGGTTATAGGTTTTGGATCCCTATAATCTGTTCGTGGTAAAACCCACATCTAAAAACGACAATACATTACAAAATAAATACACAAATGAATAAACAAAATACTTAGGCAAAGTTTTTTAAAAATGTTAATTGCTTAAAGGCCTCCTAAACATTATGTAAAAAAAAGTTAGAATGTAATTATTGAATATAAAAACTTTATTGCATTACGGATATTCCAGGGAAAAACACTTGATTGTTTTTATATATATGTTGGATTATTATGTATTTCCTTGAAGTACATTTATCTTAATTACAAATACGTTTCGATCTTACTATGCCTTTAACTTTTGCAAAGTTTTCAAGCAGACACAAAAATAATGAAACCTAATTGGAAATAGAAAGCACAAAGTTCCCAAGTAATATTCAAAAGCAATGTTATTTCTAACCGAAATTATAAAAACACCTATTGTACATGGACTTTCTTCGAGGGAACATCATAATACCCTTGACGAGGGTATACAAACTTGGCGCCTCAAAATAGTGCCGCTACCCACTTCCCCACGCGCGTGTCAATCGTACAATGGTGTGCGTATTTATTTGGTCACGTATCACGTATTTATACCACTTTGTTTTTACTTAAAACCTAGCAACACTTCTTCACGCGGTGTAGCACCCCCCGTAAATCTATCCCAGATCCGTTGGGGGAGCCCTGCACGTATGTTGTTTACACTTTTGCTATCCCGGGTTGTTATTTTTAAGTGCACTTTTTTCTGTAGCTTGAGAAAAGCCATGCGCGGCTGGTGTTGCGGCCTGTTGTTGTTTACAGCAAATTAAAGCTCTTAGATATCCATCCCACAACATTCTACGTTCTGAACGGCGAGCCCACCGACTGCGACCAATGGCAGCCCGGTAAACAAGCTGGGGCAAAACAAAACAACACCATCAGGCGGCAACGCGGAAGCGAATTTGTTTACGTCTTATCCGAGCGGCAATTAGAGATCAGAAGAACATCGCTGGGGCTCATATCGGAGTAGTCTCCAGGGAGACCTTACTGTTGTGGGCTTTTGTGGTGGAAACGAAGTGAATCATTTAACGATTTGACGTCATAAATGGCAAAAAGCAAAAATATAATGTATAATATATATTAACAAATAAGCATGGGCCATGTTGGCTGGAGAGCTCATTATATGAGCAAAAACGATTTGATCGAACGCAGAAATAGCTGAAATGTCAGCACTGCCCCCAGCCAACGACCCTGGATGCTATAATTTACGATCACTGTTGGGCGCACGTCTCTTTTGGCCAGCAACTGTGGCTGAAGCAGGCTTTTTCGGACGGCAGGTCGCTCGCACCGGTTTCTGCCTTCCGAAGGGGGCCTGCCCTCTCAGCCGGCTTCCGCCTCGGGGCGCACCGAGTTCTACGCTCCACCTCCACTGCGTAGTTCGCTTAGCCGGTGCCATGGCACCACATAGTATCGGAAGATGTATGTCAATCCTATGGTCGCTCATAGATTCGTGTATCAGCCTGCGGACGAGTATTGGTCTGTCGAGGCGCGAGCAGCTCACGCGCTCCAACTACTTCGACCTTGATGGGACTGGCGGCATTATCTGCGCCTCGCTGTTGTTTTGCTTGTTATGACACTCTGAATATATTACATTGTAGAACCCGCTGGCACATACACCTATATACGCGAGTGGAGATACATGTGAATGAAGGGGCTCGTCTCTTGTTGTTCCTCGACGGAGATGTATGTAACATGTGTTTATTAAGGCCGAGAGAACCAGTTATCGTCCGTCAGCTTAACTTACTTATGTAAGAGTTTGGCATTTTTCTATCCAACATAACCATTCATAAAGCATTGAGGCTGGGGTACCAAATCAGGTATTTATTAAACCCTAATCGTTTAACATTTCCGTCTTTAATGTGAACAAAACCATGTCGTGATTTCCATCTCCCTGGACTGTTGGCTACAGCGCCTATGCCACTAGCTGGCAAGTAAATCGAAGGAAGCCAGTGGCTTACATTTCTCCAGGCCTTTTTACTAAAAAGACTTCCCAGCTCTGATCAAAATTTTAGTGTGTAAATGCAATCCGTCAGATCTAAGACAAGTTCGAGTGCAAGCGCTGTGCCAGCCGCGTTCCCTCATGTACGTACAATTAGCGGAGATGCGAGGTTCATGAACTGCGGCTTCCTCCAGCGGAAGTGCACAGAAGACAAACGCAGAGAATAGGGAGGGGGACCCACTGTCATCGAGGGGCCACCTTCGGCCGCTGGCTCAGTTCACATTGACGGACTGCATCGGTCGGTCGTTGGCGAAGCGTTGGAGCGGAAACCGAGCGATAAACCCTCGGTTCCACCCGTATCTTTCGCCGAGGCTCTTATCTTGCGGAGTTTTCTTATCGGGCGCGTTCAGTCAATCTTATCGCAGCACCAGAAAGTCGGGGGAAAAGTAGTGAAAAGCGGCCAGCTCAGTGTGACAAAAATTGGTTGGAATTCAATGTGTTTTTCCGCAGCTCGTCGACGTTATGCTGCTTCAGTAGGGTAATAATTAATCAATTGATTACCGCGGTGACTAAAGAGTAATTAGTGAGAGTGTTTATGTTGTTTGAGACCCCACTTAAGAAGTGCTCGCCCAGTAGTACAGCTTTGACACGTGTCTAACCTCAAAAGGCAAAAGGTTCGATTCGACTGTCGCGGATACTAAACGAAACGCAGTGATGAGGTCTTTCCAAAGGGGTCGAGATCTCACTAGCTTAAGTCCATCTAGCCAGATCAATTTCTGATTCACCGATTCGGACAGGTGGCCTTGGTGTTTCCACTTCCCGTTTGCAATTTACGACCGATTCGAACGGTCAACCGATTAGATAAGCCCGTAGCCTGGTTGAGGGTTGTACTTTACAGTGTTAACTTGGTACTCACACACACACTCATCCCCCAACTAATCGCTACTAACGCACCGCCAGCCTATGACTAAGTCCCAGTTCAGCAACTGCCTCAACACATACTAAACGCAACGCCTAACACCCAGTGTAATCGCCTAATCGCAAGAGCATCCCCATTTCTTCTACGCACACAGATCAGGATCAAGAGCAAGGTAACAGGCGTTGGACGAGCCCAGCCCTACATGTCCCACAACTAGAGTCCGACCTCCAGCCCAAGGACTATCTGAGAACACTGTCCCACCTCATCATGCCGCTCTTTACGAGAAAATCACCGAAGCAGGGAACCACCGCGGATGGGGGCTCCCAATTCGGAAGCCGCTCCTCTATGAACTCCGGGTCCTCGCAGGGCAGCCACATCAGCAATAACAATAACAACAACAGCGTTCCGGAGAAGACGAAGCCGCCTCTGGTCTTCCACTGCCAACTGGCCCACGGAAGTCCGACCGGCCTCATCCACGACTTCTCCAGCGTTCGCGAGCTGTACCAGAAGATCGCCGAGTGCTTCGATATATCCGAGAAGGACATCCTCTTCTGCACCCTCAACTCGCACAAGGTGGACATGACGCGTCTGCTGGGCGGTCAGATCGGCCTGGATGACTTCATCTTTGCCCATCGCAAGGGTCGCCCCAAGGAGATCGAGATTGTGAAGTCGCAGGACGCCCTGGGGCTCACCATCACGGACAACGGGGCCGGCTACGCCTTCATAAAGCGGATCAAGGAGGACTCGATCATCGATCGCATCGAGCACATCTGCGTGGGCGATCACATCGAGAAGCTCAACGGCCAGAACATGGTGGGCAAGCGGCACTACGAGGTGGCGCGCATGCTGAAGGACATAGCCACCGGGGAGACCTTCACCCTGCGCCTGGTGGAGCCGGTGCGGAGCGGCTTCCAGGGCATCGGGCCGCGCAGCCAGTCGAGGGCGTCGGGCTCGGCCGGAGGCAAGAACTACGGCAGCGGCAAGGAGACGCTGCGGTTCAAGGCCAATGGCAACGCCCAGATCGAGCCGCAGTTCGATGAGGCGACTGTGGCCGGGATCGAGGCCATCAACAACCTGCTGGAGTCCTTCATGGGCATCAACGACACGGAGCTGGCGACCCAGATCTGGGACTTGGGCGACCAGAAGTCCAACTCGATGGACTTCGCCGAGGCCATCGACAACTCCGACCTGGAGTCCTTCGGCTTCACGGATGACTTCATCATCGAGCTGTGGGGTGCCATAACGGATGCCCGGCGCAAGTCCACGACCAGTCCCAAGTAAATGCTCTTCCACACCAGAGCTGCGGGCGCATTTCACTTTGCCTTCGCTGGGGCCCAATAAAACCATTGAAATGAGGAGTTGTTCTTAGTAACTGCTATTATGTTCTGTCTAGTAACTGAATACGTTTTGTTTTAGAGCCTAGTTATATTTACCTTATACCGTGCTACAACCCCACATACAAGCATATGTCGTCTGCCTTTGCCAATTACTTAGTTATTCGTATATTTCACGGTAACCTATTTATTATGTACACATTCGTTTGGATGGACGGGAAGAAGTGCTGAGGCATCCATACTATATATTTTTGGTACAATTTGTTCGGTGTACATACGCATAACTATACTTCCTTAGTTTTATCATTTAAACAATACAAATACATTTAAATTATTTAAATCAAATGATTTCGTTTACTCGTTTTAATTTTTGTTTTTGTTGTCATCTGTTTTGGTAAGTTTGTTTTCTTGCTCAGTTCTTTAGGTATAATTTGATTCATAAATACGAACTATCAGTTTTTCGTGGGTGACGTTATCTTTTGTTGGCACCGATCGCAAGGCATTCGGGAAATATTCCGCAGTCCCCACTGTGACGAATTGTTTGGCTGATTTTCTGTTTTCATCATTTCACTGTTTTCTGTCATTTGCCTGTGCCCGCAGTCTGGCATATTTTGACCATGGATCATTTGAGGACTCTCTCGGGTCTATATTCTGCGGGATACTTCCTGTGCCGAAAGAAGAATCTAGGCATTCTGAAAACATCTCAGAGCACTTCCAGTGACGTAGATCGCACCATCCCTCAGTGACGCTTTTCTGGGGCCCCGACTCGGGTCAGATCGTTCATATGTATACCGTTTTATTTATTACACGTTCGGAGCTTTTGATTGCGCATAAACAGCTGCTCGGCGTGCGAGCAGCTGATAAGCACAGTTATTAAGGCTTGCCAGAGAGCGTAGAACGAGAGAGGGCATTTGGCACACCACTCACTCTCACCCTCGTGCTCATACACAGCTGTGGTCATGATAATAGAAGCTCTTCCCAAAATTCCAAGACTCCAAAGAGTGGAAAATGTGTATGTGGGTTTTCAAGTGCTTTCCGAAAGGAGTGCACGTACAGAAGAGGAATGTTCGAGAAAAGTTTTGGTGAAGGGAATCACGCAGGGTCGCTATTGTTGCGCCCGCCGCTGTTTGCGCATAGATATGCCTGGCAACAAGAGTTACATGGTTTTCCGGTTTTACAGGTTTGCCGCGAAGCTTCTGCTCTCTTTTTGCACGCTCGCGCTCTCACTCACACCCGGGCACCTGCCTAATTCGATTAGCCGCACCGCTCGAACGCTCAGTCTTCAGAGAGGTCTCGAGCGAGCCACAAGTGAACGGAGAATCCGAGCAGTGAAGAACCAGAAGGACCGCAGAAACACCCAAGAACTCTTCAGTAGCATTGTGATCAGAAAAGACATACAACGTACTCGGAAGGCAGAGTGATTCGCCATAGTTTCGCTAGTGTTTCCAAGGGCGCCGACCGTACAGCTGTGCTGACACTCTGCGCCAGGTAGTGAATTCGGATTGCAAACCGAGAACCAGCGAGAGATTTCGAAAATTTCCATTATACTAGAGGTCCGTCGAGAACGTACGCCTGCAGACGTATTCTTGGCAAGATTTTGGTTAGACTTTGTGCCCGTGCTTGTTTGTTTGTTCGCCACTCTTCCTCGCTCGCATTCCCCCATTGCGAGTCTCCGGACTTTGATCGTGACTCAACACAAATCGGCAAACAGCCGCAGTCCCAGCCCCATTAAAGTGCATACTATAACTAAACTCGTCGCGAAATTGAACCAATCTGCTCGGGCTTAAATTTCGGCTTGGTGCGGCAGCAAAGTTTGCGTGATTGTCGTGCTCGGACAGAAATCAAGGCTGAGTTTGCGCATGCTAGTGAATAAGTTGGGCTCTTATCTACGGATCTTACAGTTTCCAAGCTTCTATTCGATATCCGGGAAACACAAGTGCAGCGGTATCTTTCGAGTCGCGCAGTTCTCCTTTGTGCCTTTGTCTGGATGGGCTTGCGCGTACCGCGTAAGTGGCCCCATTCTGGGGCTCCTTTGTCACCATCGGCCGATGCCATGTGCCGCGCTTCATCGGGTGTTGTTTTGCTCCCGCCATTTGGTCCGCGAATCACGCCCTACGCGGCTCCGCAGCTTCGCAGGTGAAAGTGAAGCGGTGCCGCAACGCGTGACAGATGGCGTGATGTCTGCCGCTCGGGTGTGCGTGCACTTGTAGGCCCCCTTCCGCTCCTCCCCACACGGGGAGAAAGGTATCAGCCAGATCAGCAGCCGCCAATAATTATTTCCACACGAGTCGTCAAATACGCGAATAGCAAAAGCAAAGATGAGTTTCCTCACTTTGGGTACATGCAATACATGCAAAGCCCGTCAGAAACGTTTGACATCTGAATTGTGATTGAATATTTGTATAAATCTTAGTTACACAGGCTTCGCTCAGAGTGAACTTTTAATAACCAGTACGTAATAGTTTCCAAAAACAGTAAAGCAGTTGATTGAAATCCACAATTGAGACAACAAAGAACCGTGTTTTTGGCTATTCAAATCTACCGAAGGCTTATCTGGCAAGTGCCTTCGAATTCCCAGCCTGGCAAAACAAAATAATCTCGCCAGATTGTCGAGTGTGTGAAGTGCCGATATCGACGACCGCTGGCACGGCTGCCAAGAGCCAAAATCTAGCATTATTAGTTGTTGAATTCGCCCAATTATTGTGCAAGTTGGACATTGAACTCGCGGCTAGTTATTAGCGAACTGGTTCGTACTCCGAGCTGTAAGGCCCGCGTTCCACCCGATATCGCGTGATGTCTTCGGGGCCCATGATTAAAATATACTTGTGGCGAAGTCGAGTGTGTTTTGTGTTTCGCGGGGCTATTTGCTCTGTGTTTTATCACTCGCGAACAGTAGAACACGCCACTGGTATCGCAAACCGTCGGTGATAAGCGGCGTTCGACTGGTTTATCGCCCCAATTCGTCGGTGGTGACACTCGTAAATAGTTTTATCCCAGATAAGCACTCGAAGGTGCCTTCAGCGGGCCGCCAGCCCGAACCACTTTATTAACCCCTTTCCAGGAAAACCTTGCCTTGAACTTGTTGTAAGCAAACTCAGCCGCGAGCAGGGATCGCAACCGAGCGATATTCGCACAGGGACAACTCTGTTCGAAAAGTGAATAAAGTATAGTTAAACGAATTCATAAAGAGTACTAGAGTAGTGAAGAGTAGACAAACAGTTGTACATTACTTAATCCATCGCAAAGTTGGGCTAGAAAAGTAAGGTCAATCTCTGATCCTAAAAATAAGCAGAATCACAAATGATTATTTTTTTAGTCCACAGCTCTCAGTCTCCCCTTTCGTGTCAATAACTATTATAACTCTTGGCTTGGCCTATAGGTTCGGTGGTTGCTAGGCCCGCGACCCCAAGGGTTGAATATGTAAAGGGGAGCTGCTTTGTTTATAGTTTTCATTTTCGCTTGTATTTCGACGTCACGTCCGCCGTTTGGCAACATTTCAGCGCAAACGTACTGCATGTTGCTGGCAGGCAGCAACACATTGCCCCGCGCTTTGTCTCTGGTCTATAGGAACTCACCTTGACTTTGAGCAACGGGGAGAGGCCGACGGAGGGGTTAAAAATACAATTCAGGTGCTTTGTGGGGCTTCCAATGGGCGCAGGATGCCTTCTGATGCAATTCGGCTATTTCTTCTTCAGCAATTTCGACGCTCGCCGTTGCCAGGCCGAAATAAACGTCGGAAAATGGTTTATGGCCTACACAAATTACTCATGACCGCTTCCGCTTTGCCCTTTCAGTTGCCGTATCTCAGAGGCGGGTCCAAAGTATCGCCCAGCACGGCGCAGAGCCGATTCCTTCGTCAACAGCGGCGCATTTGACCGCCTGCCAATAAAAATGGCTGCCATATAACCACACAAGGCGGACGGAACCACACAAAGTCGGAGCTTTGCGATTAGACAAGACATTTCGGGGAGTTCAAGGCGAGATCCCCAGCAGTAAGGAACCCCCATTTTCGGGCAGACTGAACCGAACCGGAGCAGACCAAAGATGAATAGCCTGGCGCGGGTCTTCAGCAACTTCCGCGACTTCTACAACGACATCAATGCCGCCACCCTCACGGGAGCCATCGATGTGATCGTGGTGGAGCAGCGGGATGGCGAGTTCCAGTGCTCACCATTCCACGTTCGATTCGGCAAGCTGGGAGTGCTCAGGAGTCGGGAGAAGGTGGTAAGTGGAGTCGTTAGTTCAAGGAGGCTAGAAAAATACAGAGCGCTCTTTATATTGCGAATAAATTCAAAGATTACAATAACTTAACGTCTTAATGACAAGGTTTTTTGGCACAGCCGAGATGATCTTATTCATATAATTAGCTGAGCGGACTTTTGTTTCTAACGAGGAAAGTTAATGCTAGGGGAACCCTAGTTACCGATCATTAAACCCTTTGAACTTTGTATCTAGGCCCTAATATATAAAAATGTTTGTCTGATATTATATGTACCTAGGCCAAATATACAATAAGCTTGTAAAAGGGGTATTGCCTATTAATGTTCTTATATCTTATAACGCAATACAAAATAGGGACAGATATAGGCCAAAGAAAGTTATTTGATAATCAGAAGCAAATGAATTTCACCTATTTACGTTCCTCACCATCTCCTCAGGTGGACATTGAGATCAACGGCACACCGGTCGACATTCAGATGAAGCTGGGCGATTCCGGCGAGGCCTTCTTCGTGGAGGAGTGCCTGGAGGATGAGGACGAGGAGCTGCCGGCCAACCTGGCCACCTCGCCAATCCCCAACAGCTTCCTGCAGTCGCGGGACAAGGCGAACGACACCATGGAGGACATCAGTGGAGTGGTGGCCGACAAGTAAGTGGGACTTACCCGATTCGCCACTAGCTCAGACTCATCCTGTCACTGGCTTATCCATTTTAGAAACGCTAGCGAGGAACTGCTCCTGCCCCTGCCGTTGCCGCGACGCAACTCCATTGACTTCTCCAAGGAGGAGCCCAAGGAAGCCGCCGTCGAAGGCGGCAAGTTCGAGAACCAGGTCTCGGACTACACGCAGCGCAGGTACACAATGCCTTTTCATACCCATGCCATCCGGTGCACAATTGATTAACCGCATTCCCAACCCAAACAGACACACGGACAACACTCTGGAACGTCGCAATCTGAGCGAGAAACTGAAGGAGTTCACCACCCAGAAGATACGCCAGGAGTGGGCCGAGCACGAGGAGCTGTTCCAGGGCGAGAAGAAGCCGGCCGAGTCGGAGCTGGAGAGCCAAAGCAAAGCTTCCAATGAGGCAGTTGAGACGGAGAAGGAAGTGCAGAGCGTGGGGGAAGACAAGGCGAAGGAGCCGCCCAAGCCAGATATTACCCTAACTCCGGTCACCACCAGCGAGGCCACCAAGGAGGGGTCCAAGAGCAAGACCAAGAAGCGGCGCAAGAAGTCGCAGATGAAGAAGAACGCCCAGCGCAAGACCTCCTCGAGCAGCTCCGTGGGCAGTGCAGCCGGAGGCGATTTGCCCTCGGCAGAGACGTCTTCTTTGGGAGTGACCAACATCGATGAAGGCGATGCCCCCCTATCTAGTGCCACCAACAACAACAACACCTCCTCGTCAAATGATGAGCAACCTTCGGCTCCTCTGGTCACCGCCCGCACCGGTGACGATAGCCCGCTTAGCGAGCTGCCCCACACCCCGACCACCAATCCACGTCTGGACTTGGACATTCACTTCTTCAGCGACACGGAGATCACCACTCCCGTTGGAAGTGGCGTGGGCGGCTCGGGTCGCGTCGCCGGCGGACGACCTTCGACGCCCATCCAGAGCGACAGTGAGCTGGAGACAACGATGCGGGACAAGCGGCATGTGGTGGACGACGAAAACGCCGCCTCGTGGAAATGGGGCGAGCTGCCCACACCGGAGCAGGCCAAGAGCGATGCCATGAGCGCTGCCCAGGTGCAGCAGAGCGAGCACCAGTCGATGCTAAGCAACATGTTTAGCTTTATGAAGCGGGCCAATCGACTGCGCAAGGAGAAGGGAGTGGGCGAAGTGGGGGACATATATCTCTCCGATCTGGATGCAGGCAGCATGGATCCCGAGATGGCGGCCCTATACTTCCCCACACCGAGGTCCAAGGAGGCCTCGCCGCCGGAGGAGGATGGCGAGAGTGGCAACGGCACCAGCCTGCCCCACTCTCCCAGCTCGCTGGAGGAGGGTCAGAAGAGTATGGACTCGGACTTTGACGAAACCAAGCAGCAGCGGGACAACAAGTGAGTTGAGCACCGGAGTAGACTCCAATCTGCATCCTTTATTTCAAATGTAACCCCTTTCTCAGGTACTTGGACTTCGTGGCCATGTCCATGTGCGGAATGTCGGAGCAGGGAGCAGCGCCCTCGGACGAGGAGTTCGACCGCCACCTGGTCAACTATCCAGACGTGAGTACTTCCCGAATGGCCCAGCGCTATGTTCTGTGTGTGTGTTTAAGTTCCATGCACTTCACTGCGCCCCCACGCACTGCATCCCGCCTTGTTAACCAGTCTCTTCCCATGCCACGCCCTCATTTGTACCTGTGCGCAGGTGTGCAAAAGCCCCAGCATTTTTTCATCGCCTAACCTAGTCGTACGGCTGAATGGCAAATACTACACCTGGATGGCTGCATGTCCTATTGTCATGACAATGATCACCTTCCAGAAGCCACTAACCCATGTAAGTTGGCCCAGGCCAAGACTTTTGTGTAGCTCCACGTCTCCTTCATTGCCCACTCTAAGCCGACTACGTTCGATATGTTCCCCAAACAGGAAGCCATCGAGCAACTAATGTCCCAGACGGTGGAGGGCAAGTGTCTGGTTGAAGGCGAAAAGCAGGAAGCTGCTGCCCAGGCCGACAATGTGGGCCAGACCAAGCGTTACTGGTGGAGCTGGCGGCGCTCCCAGGACGCTGCGCCCAACCATGTGACCAATGCCCATGGAATGCCATTGGGCAAGGATGAGAAGGGTACGTATAACGGGACATCTTGATGGGCGGCCAATCTAAAAGTCGCAGTCTCCTCTAGATGGCGATCAGGCGGCGGTGGCCACGCAAACCTCACGGCCCACCTCGCCGGACATCAGTGATCCCACGCTGAGCAAGAGCGACTCGTTGGTGAACGCAGAGAACACCTCGGCGCTGGTGGACAACTTGGAGGAGCTGACCATGGCCTCCAACAGGAGCGATGAGCCCAAGGAGCGCTACAAGAAGTCCCTGCGACTCAGCTCGGCGGCCATTGTGAGTTCCAAATACCAATTAGATTATCAATCAACAAGAAATTTAACGAGCATTTTAAATCCTGCAGAAAAAACTGAACCTCAAGGAGGGCATGAATGAGATCGAGTTCAGTGTGACCACCGCTTACCAGGGGACGACACGTTGCAAGTGCTACTTGTTCCGCTGGAAGCACAACGACAAGGTTGTGATCTCCGACATTGACGGCACCATCACCAGGTCGGATGTGCTGGGCCACATCCTGCCCATGGTGGGCAAGGACTGGGCGCAGCTCGGGGTGGCGCAGCTCTTCTCGAAGATCGAGCAGAACGGCTACAAGCTGCTCTACCTCTCGGCGAGGGCCATCGGCCAGAGCAGGGTGACACGCGAGTATCTCAGGTCGATCCGGCAGGGCAACGTGATGCTTCCGGACGGCCCACTTCTGCTGAATCCCACGTCCCTGATATCGGCGTTCCACCGCGAGGTGATCGAGAAGAAGCCGGAGCAGTTCAAGATCGCCTGCCTGTCCGACATCCGCGATCTCTTCCCCGACAAGGAGCCCTTCTATGCCGGCTACGGCAACCGCATCAATGTGAGTCTGGCAAGAATATTTCAATATCAGGGACACCAGCCCTTATTAACTGACAAATTTCTACCCTAAATTTTCAATTTGGATATCTGTAATTTCTAGGATATCGTGTAGTGTATTTTGATTTTGATCAAGTAAGAGGGTCTGGTGAAAAAGTTAATTGTTGTTTTAGAATGTTTAATAACAAGAATGCTTTACTAAACTCACCCTTTTGTAATTCTTTCCAGGACGTGTGGGCCTACCGAGCCGTCGGCATTCCCATCATGCGCATATTCACCATCAACACCAAGGGCGAGCTGAAGCACGAGCTGACCCAAACATTCCAGTCCTCGTAAGTACCGAACCGTCAGGGTCCCCTAGCCTAGTTAATGTTAGCTGTATCCGCACATGTGTCTCTCCCATGTCTATGGTTCCGGTGTTGCTCATTACTGAACTCATGCCACATCCGATAACGTTAACTAATTCGCAAAACCAAACCAAACAAACAAACGCTAATTGGCTCAAGTCGAATTAACTTCATTACGTAACGCTAGGTGTTTCTAAGCTAAATGAGTGTACTTCCTTTATTGTGTAGTATCTACCCATTGCCCTACCCCAAAGCGCACCCCACTCAATCAATCAATCAATCAATCGATCGATCGAAAAGCCTGCCAAATCCAATTCAAGCATTTTGGTTGTCAAATTTACACAGTGGCTACATCAATCAGTCGCTAGAAGTCGACGAGTACTTTCCCCTGCTAACCAACCACGAAGAATTCGATTACCGGACGGACGTCTTCGACGACGAGGAGTCGGAGGAAGAGTTGCAGTTCAGCGGCGAGTACGAGACTGAGGAGATCAGCGAATATTCGGACGATGAAGAAGCCCCCTTCACCGATGATTTTGCCTCCGACGACGAAAAGTGGGCCGACGTGGGTCTCAGAATGCGAGTCCGCCGCGACTCCTCTAAAAACGAGGTCATCTTGGCCTCGCCCCCCAAGTGGCTGAATTCCTAGACACCCCTAGAGTCCTTTCCCACGCCGATGGTTGTGCAGCCTAAAAATTGTGATAAGTTTTCTAAAAGAGTTAGGAGTGTCCTATATATGTCTGTGCCTGATGTGCCAGGTCTGCGAGCTCTAAGTTCGCCGACCAGTTAAGTTTCGAAAGTATTCTGCTCCCAGCAGTTCTTTGTCTAGTTTTAAGAATGACAATTATATGATTTACCCAACAAAATATACCTTTACTTTCGCTGTGATGGAAATCTTTTATTTATCAGTATGTGGCATGAGTTCTGAGCTAGATCCGATAGTTGAATGTAGTTAGATTATATATTTACTGATCGTATATGAACCGAACCAATACCTAACTTTTGAGTATACGTGAGTATGGGACTCCACGGTTCGTGATTTGCTAATTTCACTGTACTACAAAAAATGCAGTATATCCCAAGGCGACTTTTCCCGATCCCAAGATATCTGAAATCTGTGTTGCATACTCACGGGCTGCCGCCGATGGGGGCGACTGCAGCATAGCCACAGGCGTTGGCTTTTTTGGTTCTTATGATCCCAAATAACCCGCTCTATTCTTCCAGATACTGCAGCATGACCTACATTGTCGACCAGCTGTTCCCGCCGGTGAAACACGACGAAGCCTCCGCCGAGTTCTCCAACTTCAACTACTGGCGCGACCCCATCCCCGACCTGGAGATCCCCGAGCTGGAGACGGCACTGGTACCGCCCAGCAGCAAGGTGGAGATGACCACCCTGCGACCCATTCCCGAGCAGTGAACTGGTCCCTCAGCCCCTACCTACACTATAACCACATTTATACGGATATGCAACACACTCTATATAGCAGATAGCGCTTTTCCAATTTGTTTGCGTAGCTTCAAACCCTCTAGATGTGCTTACCAAAAATGAAATATCTATAACTTTGCATAAGCTTGGCCAGGATTCGCGATTGCCTTGGTTTCATTATCATTATCTGTTACGTTTCGACCGCTTCTAGTTAAATGGTTGGACTTAAGTTGTAATCAAAATTGAGTTTTATTATTACTATAGTTAGTTCTTTTGAGACTCCCGCAGGTTCTTAGAAGAGGCGTATTCCAAACGGCGTATGGGAGTTGTGATTTTCGATTTCATTATTTTTCGTATGTGATCATTTAAGTTTAGTTCATTGTGATGTGGTTTTATTTGGAGTTTTAATGAAAACTGTGCTTTAGACCTATGTATACTTAACGATAGTGTTTCAATACAAATAAATGCTTCGAATTCAAAGAAGGCCGAGATAAACACGTCTCTGTTTGTGATTGGAAGAGCACCTGGCTGGCTGCTCAAATATGATATATACAGACATATGATGCCGCTCAATTCCGATGGGGCCACTCATGTTGCAGTGGAAAATTTTCGTATGTGGCTGCAAAAATCGACGGCCTGGGGCAAATCTATGACATCCCAGGGTGGGGTGTGCGTGGGCGGGGAGTATTTCATTTGTCAACGTAATTTTGCCAATTCAATTAATGCTCATTTAATGCAGAGCAGACGGGCCGGCCGTAGAGCATACACATTGGCGTACAAAGGCCCACGGACAACGAAGTGGGCAGCTTAAGTGGCCGCAAATGGTCTGTCATGCAAACTCAGTGGCAGATCCACGATGACTTTTTCTAGGGGTCCAAACTCTCCCGAAGTGGGGGAATCTAAAAAACGAACTTTTTCAATCAAAGTTAGCTACTCGTAACCTTTACCATTGTCTGAATGAACCTCCAATCTAAACGTAAATTATTTTCTCTCATTTTAAGGTAATTAATTGTTATTTCAATATTACCCAATCCAAATTCCAGGAATTTACAAAAAATATACAAAAATTACATTCTTGCAAAAACCTATCAGAATTTGATCTCCATTTACCCCACCCATGCTTATCGCATTTATGTATAGTTTATATACGTCGCTGCGGGCCCTCCAGACAAACAATGGAAATTCAAAAGATTTAGATGTTTATGTTAATAATGCATCAACTGAAACCAAAATCAGCTGATCCCCTCATGATGGTGTTTATTCAAAGCGACTGATTAAGCATTTTAATACTCTATTAAAAGAAGTAAGGAAACTAGCTGCAGCAAGAAGTAAATTTACCAGATAAATCATTTGTATCTGGTTTTAATTTTTACACAATTATATTCCAATGCAGACTTATTATTTAAAACAACAAAGCTAACATTTGTTCAATAAGTATTTCGATCATTTCTATGGGTTGTATTCGGTATTATTTCCCATATAGACTTCTGGGAAAGGCTACAGAGCTTTAAAAATGAAACAATAGTTTGAGGGGAAAGAGGAAAACAGACTAGATCTATCCTACTGCTTATTAAGAATATGTATACCTCATGGGTACAAAACGATGCACATTATTTGTAATTAAACTAACAGAAAAGGTAGAAGATTAAGAAAATTATAAGAAAAACTTTCTATTAAAAACAAAAGAATTTCAAAAGAAAATGAACAAGATAATTATTTTTCACTGACAAGGGAGTAGACCAAAGAATAAAGTTCTACCTATTACTTGATAATCTCAGCAACCTCGAGATCATCAAAAAATTCCATAATAAGATTTAAATTACAGCCAACGGCCGGCGAGTGCAACACAATTGAGCGACACTCAAAATCGCCCCACAATTGAGTGCGACATACCCATATGGAGCACTGCTCGAAGGTATAAAAGCGGGAGCAGCCCAGGCCACAGCCAACAGTTTCCATCGAGCAATCACTTCCCGAGCAACCCTCTCAGAAAGCAAAAACAAAACGATTCCAGTATGAAGAACGCTGTTGCCATCCTGTTGTGCGCCCTCCTGGGACTGGTGAGTTTCAACTATGCGGAACTTGATTGCAGCCACTAATCTCCTCGTTCCCGGCAGGCCTCCGCCGCCGAGTACAAGGTCCGTACCGCCGAGGATCTGCAGAACGCGCGCAAGGAGTGCGCCGCCAGCAGCAAGGTGACCGAGGCCCTGATCGCCAAGTACAAGACCTTCGACTATCCCGACGATGACATCACCCGGAACTACATTCAGTGCATCTTCGTCAAGTTCGACCTGTTCGATGCGACCAAGGGCTTCAAGGTGGACCACCTGGTGGCCCAGTTGGGCCAGGGCAAAGAGGACAAGGTCGCGCTGAAGGCCGACATCGAGAAGTGCGCCGACAAGAACGAGCAGAAGTCGCCCGCCAACGTCTGGGCCTTCCGTGGATTCAAGTGCTTCCTGGGCAAGAACCTGCCCTTGGTGCAGGCTGCCGTCCAGAAGAACTAGGATGTGCCGCGCTGTTTCACGTCAATTCTAGAACCGCAAGAACAAATCGCCAACGATGCGGAACTTTCCAGTTGAACTCCGCTCAGGCTCTGCAATCCTACAATTGAAATAAAACCATATAATAGTGCTTGAAGGAAGATCGTTCTCTTTATTTCGCTGCCACACACGCATATTTATAGATCTGCAGGGCTGGAAATGTGTCTTCATCCGTGGGGCAGATTGACGTCGTATCCTCAATCCCAAAAACCTTGTCCCGCCCAAAGGAAAGGCATTGATAGCTTGTTTAATTCGATTATATTTGTCATCATCTTTTTCAGTTCAGTAAAATTCAAGTTCTTTTCTTTACTCATATATTTTTTTGAATATATAAATTACGCAATTTTTTATCTATTTTGTTGATTTACTTCTTTCCCAAGAGTCTTGTGTTCTTTTGATTTTTTTTTTTTATTATTTTCTTCCTTCTTTTACTTGATTTTGCCATCTTTTAACTTCTTTTATTATGGTTTGTGGTTTTCTTTTGCGTTTCTTTTATATATATTTATTGATATATATTTTTTTGTTTTTCTTAATCAACTTCTTGTTTTTCATATTCTTTTTTGATTTTTTATTTGAAACTTAAAATGTGTGAAAAAGGGGTGTTTGGTGTTGGGTGCTTCAAAAAACATTATAGCCAAGTCAAGATATTCGTTTTTCCATGTTGATTTTTATTCTTATCGAAGTCTCTTCTTTTTCGCCTCTTTTCTTGCTGGGGATGTATTCTTATTGAAACGATATTTTTTCTGGCGCTTTCTCTTGTGAATGTTTTCTCTTTTTTGTTTTATTTAGCAAAGAAGTTTGGCAATAAAATAATGTTTTTTGAAATAATATTTTAAAAAAATCTGAAATCAAATATTTATTGTATTAAAGAAGAGTGTCGGTAAATTAAATGAAGGCGTTATTATTCGTCCCAAAACGATGCGGATGAATACAAGGCATTCACTTGAAAGGGATTGAAAGTCAGTCAGTCATGGAACTCGCTTAATATATATTAGATACCCCATTAACAAACTATATAGCTACCCCCAAGAGTATAAATTCCTAAACTAGCTGATAATATTACTTCGATGTTGAGTATTTATTGCTTTCAAATTTGAGAAACACTTGCCAGGGAGTACAAATGATTTAAAATGGAGAGCAAATAAAAGTGTTATAAAACCAGAACCACCACAACAACTTTTAAAATATCTCAGTAAAAATTTCTTTAAAAAAAGCTAATTTAATCCTATTTTATTTATTTGGTTGCCTAGTTATTACTTTTTCTTAAAGGAATTCCTTAATCTACATAGTAATTATGCAGAAAGAGGAACTCAACCCCGTAAACCAAACCTCGAAAACAATAACCAGTTCAGGTAGATAGCAAGCAGTCTCGTTCGTTTGGGTATTTAGGAGATGAGTTCAAAATTGTGAGCTTACCTTACTAAGGTTTTATTAAAACAATAATCAGTATGGAGCGTAGTAATTGGCGCGACCACGGTAACCCCTTCTGAAACGAAAGACAGACCGGGATTAGCTGAATCCAATCGGGATTAGCCACTGCCCACTTACATAGCGCGTCGGGCGCCTCGGAAGGTGGAGTGACAGCACGCCCGGGAGACACGGGCTCCTCGCCCCCGGAAGCTGCCGCGTGCAAACCGATTTGTGGTTGACAGGCCAGGGCGGTTAGTGCGCTTCGACATCACCTGAAGTTCAAAGCAATCATGGATTAGAATATTGTCCATAAAGAAAATGTATTTCATTAGTCAGCACCCTGTCAATTATCCACTACTTTTAGGGGTTATACTTATATAAACCCTACTTTCAAAAACGTGGTAATGTTTCTGGGTTCTTTTTAAAGCAAAATCGAAAAATGTTGGTGCCAAAAGAACATTAAAATTATCTAGCTTCAGATCCGAACATCTTGATTATACACATAAGGGCTAAAACCCTAGGTACTATTGGTATTCAAAGTTAAAAAAGTAAAAGTGAAACCCATCCTTTAACCCTATAAGTAGCGGGTATATGACAGTCTGCTCTTGATATGCACCTTTATTTGACGACCTCGGAAGAGGGTTTCGTTCATGGCCAGGGCCGTCTCGACGAACTCCTTCGACCCGAACTCGATGTATGCAAATCCCTTTGGGTGACCGTCCGCCTTGTTGCAGAGTATGGTGACGCGGTTGATGGTACCGCAGCCGTGGAAGTGGGCCTCCAGTTCCTCGGCCGATGCGCCATAGTCCACATTGCCCACGTAGACGGACCGCGTGTCGATCTCCTGCTTCTCCTCGAGGGAGAGCGGCACGGTGGCCAAGCCGGTGGTCGACCCACCGGCCATTTGTTTGTCCACCTCCGACTGCATCTGCTTGATCTTCTCGGCCTCCTCCTCCATCTCCTTGACGCGCGCCTTGATGGCCTCCAGTTCGGGGTCGATTTGCATGCTGCCCTCCTCCTGGCGTCGCGGAAAGATCGGATTGAAAGGAATTCGGATCGTATTAGTGGGTAAACGTCCAAGGAACACGGCAGACAATGGACAATGACAGTGGAGTGGTGATGCGAAGCGACGCTTTGAAAATGGCAGCCATTGCTGCGGCTTTCGCCTTTGTATATCCCCCAAAAGCTCGGCGAGCTTTTCCAGGGAATTCGGCGGGCTTTCGCAGGGAGGCCAGAAACTGGTTTTTGGCCATGGCCAGCGCATCGCATCGCCCTGCATCGCCGACTGGCCCTCTCAACTCACCTCGTTCTCTGTGTTAATTTCAGTCTCCTGCTCGCCGTTCGTCTCCTCCAACGACTCCAAGAGCTGGTCCTCGTTCAGTGTGATATCCTCGTCGGCCATGGTATCTGTTTGGTTTTGTTTACGTTTGCGTCGGCTGCGAAAGCTCGGTTTTGATGGCGCGCAAGCTTTCGGCGTGGGTCCGAAGAACGGCAGTTATCGTAGCTGTCAATGAAAAAAGGGCGGCGAAAGTGAGCACAAAGAGAGTTGAAGACGTGAAGAGAGCGACCGAAGAGGGGCGGCATGCAAATGCAGTGAAAATATTGGCATTCTACTCAATCGAAGTGATATGAGGTTGGTTGGGAAAAGCCTATAGACTAGGGTTCAAATTCACGTTTGCCTACATTCCATTTAACCCACTATGCTTACGATAAAAATATGTACAAAGAGGGTGCTCGCTCTGCTGACGTTGAGTTCGCCCAAAATGGCCGCTGCGTCGTGGAAAACACGTATTCTCAATCCTTCTTTTTCCGGTGGAAAGTCCAACTTTTCGTAGCCTTAGTGGTGTGATTGCAGGCCAGACCACGACGGCATTTACTTTTAGTGTTTATTATAGACTAATATTTACAAAAAACGAGAACGCACGTAAATTTTTTAACAGATTTGTATTCGCCTCGTTTCTAGGGATGATAGTTCGGTACAGTTTTCGCCTCGATATGCTTTTTGAAGTTGATGTCGTGCTATCGATAACTTACGGTGGCTAGAACTGAACTGTGTTCTTAAGCATCGCAACCAATAAAATCGAGTAGATCAGTGCACAAACAAGCGCTTCTATTTACAAAAAACTGTTTATATAAGAATATTTTAAAGTTTTAGGCAAAATAAGTGGGTGAAAAACCTATTTAAAGTTTAACTTACGAATGATAAATTGACCTTAAGCATGATTAAATTTTTCAATTTCAATAGTAAACCATTTTAAGTATTTTTTTAAAAGACGCAAGGGTACACAAAGAGGAACTGTTTAAAAAACCAAACGTCTGCATGATTACAGAGAAACAGGAAGGTTACAATCTATGTATGTGTTGCGCCACATCACGACATTTTCGTGTCCTTTTCAATGCTGCTGCTGCTGCGGCACAAGTGTGAACAAGCCCTTCATTTTGGAGCAGTTTATGTGCAAGCCTTGTGAACACACTTTACGCGATATTAAGTCTAAACACGGCGTATAACCAGGAGGAGCATGTCCGATTCTGAGTACGAGGAGACGGAGTACCTGGTTTTCGGGGATTTCAAAAACCACGTTCAGGTGCTGGCACTACTACTTGCTAGCTGTAATTCCGAATAACTATTATGAATTTGTTTTTATTTACTTGAAGCCGTTCCAGCTCAACCACGAGGACGCTGCCATCAAGGTCATTGGAATCGAGAGCGATGCGCCCATGGCGGAGGTGAATGGTAGTATCTACCGAGGACGCTACGAGCATTCCGTGGGAACTAACGTGTTCTTCGAGAAGGAGAAGGACAATCTGGCCAGCGATCCGCTGTTCGAGTCAGTGTGCCGCCAGCGGTACCAGTACGTGGACAAGTCCACCAAGGTGATATCCTTCGAGCGAGTCTACGTCGACAACTTGCACCAGGAGGCCGAAAAGTCGAGCAAGGCTGAGGAGGACGAACAGGCGGAGGCCAAGCCGGAGTCGTTAAAGTTGAATATTACTTATAAGGAGGCGATCAACAAGTTCGGGGAGGAGCATTAAGTAGAGTGAACTGAATGAAATCGGCAAAAGAATTTCGATACTCAATAAAATCACTCCCCACATCATGGAGAGACCAAATACGGTGACGGAATCCGCTTTAAACCTTCGAGGTTTCCTTGCAGAGTATCAGACAAAACTATCCGGAGCCCCTGACGATGAGCCCTTCTTCCTGCAAACTAACCCCGTGCTCGTTGACGTGGGTGATAGCTGTTCCCTGGACTTGATAGAGTCCCCAGATGACAGCTCGATTGCAGTCTTCCAGCCCGGCACCGACCAGCTTCGTCCAAACTTTGTCCAGCCCTCAAGAGATCAGCATGTACCTTCCACTTTTTTGGCCCTGACCCAGCACAAGGCTAAGTCACGCAAGTGCGCCTTTGGCCGCACCCAGTACACGCACAAGCTGAATCCACCGCCGAGGGACTGCTCCGATCTCCAGCTGGATGCCTGCGAGCTGGAGCTAACCGTACGTATCTACCGACCACCAAGGGCCTACCACAGAGGATTCAAGGTGGAGATCCCCGTGTTCGCCGAGGAGTACGTCTGCCTGGGCAGCAACTATCTGACCGAGTTGCGTGACAAGATCAGTTGCGTTTGTCGTGGCAAACGCTTTGTGGACATAAGCCACGAACCGGATGCTCCGTTGCCCGCTATCGACACAAATCCTGGATACTTCTTCATCAACGACACGTTTTACAACGATAAACGAAATCCGAATAATCCCGACTATTCGCAAACCGTATTGAAGTGGGCAACGAGAGCGAACGGAGTGAATGGAGAATCGCTGAAAGTGGAGAATATGGAGGGCAAACGATTCATCGACCTAACCGTCAGTCCGGGATCGCCGCTGCACTACCTGCACCACGGCAATTGCGAGCACCTGTTCGTCATCTCACAGATCGAGGTACTAACGCCGCGTAGTAAACGCCCAGATCGTAGCCTTTATCCTTATCCTCACGCCTTTAGCACCTTCAATCGCAGAACATGCTACATGTGCGGCATTCGCAGCTACAGCTTCATTGTAGAACAGTCCCGACGACAGCTGCACGACCCCTCCTACCTGTGCCGCAGTTGCTTCCTCAGTTTCTTCTACGTAGATGGTGTGAAGGTGGGTCAGTTCAAGGCCTATCGCATATACGACCACGCGGAGGACGAGGAAGAGGAGCGTAAGGAAGGCGAGGTGGTCGTACTAGATGAATAAATCTGGAACTGGAATTTGGAACTTCATGGAAATTTCCGTCTTTATGAGCAAGTCATGTATAATTTCCCAGAATTGGTTTAAGTTTTACAAATAAAACAAGCTTTACCAAATATTTGTTTGATAATAAGAATAAATAAAAAGAGTAAACACCGCCTATTTTATAAGTTATTTGCGAACTTCATTGACTGCAAGACCGCTCAATGAGTTGATTGATATTTTATTCTTTTAAAATATTCGTAGATAGATTTAAATAAAATACATACACATTGCAACAAGAGTAATTGGCATTGAACAGATTCGATTGCCGTAAAGCTGCCTAAATTCCATGCAATCTAGATTAGCAAAATGTTAGTGTCCAAGTTAGGAATACAAAAATGCAAACAACGTAAATAGTACAATACATCTGGCTTAAGACTAACGTTAATACATATATATATGCAATAGTTCGATTTTTACAAAAATGTGAGGACTCGCGCACTGCGTGTAGAGTTTAGACTTGACCAAGACCCATGGAAAACAAACCAATAGACTAATTATGGCCAATAACAGATTTTTATCCTAGACAAAGTACTAGTACTAGTGGTACTTAGCAGTACAATACAGTAAAAATGGGCGCACTGGGACTCCGGCGTGCACGTGGTAAGAGATTGTGCGCTTAGTTACTGGGGCGTAGAAATGCATCAAAAACATATTGCCAATCCGACCAACAAATATCATTACGAGTACCTGCAGGCTGGGATTCGATTTGCCCGGATCTCTTTGGTGTACGCGCTCGCGTTTACTTCCGTGTTAAAGCTTTGACCAGCGGGTGCTCGGCGGCGGAAGGCGGGCGCCTAACTCTGGAACACCAGCTCCCGTTCCACCGACAAGTACTCCAGCATCTGCGCCGGCACTGGCAATTTGGCCAGCTGCTCGCGCGACATCTGGCGCTGCAGGACGCGGCGGCACAGGTCCTGCAGCTTGGGCATGTTGGCGTACCGGCTCAGCGGGTACTTAAGAATCACCGGAAACGGCGGCTGCATCTCGTTGGGGACCTTCACGAAGCACACAAAGTTGTCGTTGGTGCAGCGATGCAAGATGTCCTCAATCATCTCTACAATCGACTCGTACTTGAGTTCCTCGAAGTGCCAAAAATCCTCTCTAAACTCCAGCCGATAGTGCAGCGTTACGTTTACGATCCGGAAGCTCAGTGTGAACTGGGATCCGCTGGTCTCCGAGTCGCGGACCAGGAACGACCCAGTCGGTTTGTCACTCAACTGACGCTGCGAATCGCGCCTGGAGATCTCGCCCCAGTACCAAACTTGGCTGAAAACAAAGAAAATGAGTCACCGACCGTTGAGCGTTCGAAAAACACGGCGCTTACTTGATCATCTCGGAGCAGGCCTTGTACATGACCTGGTTGGGCAAGTGGGCGTCCTCACGCTCCAGCCACTTCTTCCGGATGAAGCGCAAATAGTCGTGCGTGAATGGCAGCGTGGGTTCAGGGCAGATGGCCGGCGTGAGGAACTCGTAGGTGGCATCCGTTGTCCCACCGTCGTCGCAGTCGCCCATTGAGTGCCAGTTGCGCAGCGAGCTGAGTCCCTGGCCCACCTTTCTGCGGAGTCGGGCAAACACGTTCCGCTTGTCCTTGTCTTTGTCGCGCCTCCTGCGCAGGGTTCCCGTGCTCATACCCCCATTGCTGCAGCTGGCCATGGAAGAGTCCGCTGTCTCAAGGACGCACACCTCGTTGTTGTTGTTCTGGGACCCACTGCTGGACGCGGATGCGGACACAACCAGCGCCGAGTCGGACTTCTTGCGCCTGGTCAGAGAGTGGAACCAGCCCCTTTTTTCCTTCTCCCTGTCCTTGCTGGAGTCACCTCCTCCAGCGCGCTCCTGGCTCCGCTGGCTACTGTGGCTGTGACTCTGGTCGCCGTGGCTCATTTTGGAGTGGGATCGGAACGAAACGGCGTTCTCGTGGCGGAATCACATCATTGATCTAATTCGGAGTCGTGATTAATGCATAACTGCATTGATAAGAACTTTGTTTTCGTTGGTAGAGTACACAAGAAGTGCCTTATCGTTATCGGTCGTGCATATGTACCTCGTTGCTATCGATAACATAATGGGCTGTTTGAATGTTTTGATCTCTTATGCAGGATTTTATTTTTCAATTATTCATTACCTTAAGGTAGCTCCCCATTGTTGTAATGTTTCGTCCTGCTCCTAACAATAAAATAAGAAATATATTTGTGAGTTAAGAAAAATAAAAATATCGATTGAAAGTTAGCGAAATCGAGTTTAATCCCACCCCTAGGCTAGAAGGAGCATTTTTAGTTGGGGAATTTGTTGTAAATAAGTGCCTTGCAGGATCATGCACCACTCTAGCATGAAGGTGGACTTGTCCAACTTTTTCAAGGACGAACGCCGGCAGTCGTTGGTTTTCATCGATGCAACATGGCAAAACATCAAGGACGTTCAGGATCATATTCAAAACCTCTTCAGTTTGGTATGTGGTCAAAGAAAATGTACGATTGTAATATAAATAAGATTGTCTCCTGCAGAAGGACATTAGCCTACTGACCACAGACGGGTGTTTTCTGCCCCCGAGGGAATCAATAAAAGTACTTAAATCCGCCGAGGGACTAAAGTGGGTGAACTAACTCCTATTCCAGGCGAAAAAGTCAACGATTTCATTTCTTTCAGGGCCTTTCGGTTCGCTAATCATGACAGGGTCTCCTTCGTAAGTCCTGCTCCTGTGAAACCCAGCAAAAAGCGCAAGAATCGCTCCGCCGAAGAAGGCTTTCACCTAGATGCCTCTACTCCCCTCCGCCCATCAAAGCGTTCGAAAAATCAAGGCGACAAGAAATGGATTGAAACTGCGGCAGAAACATCTCTTCTAAAAGCGGAGGAGCAAGCAATCGAGACTCCTGGATCTTTGGTGGAGTCAAAGCGATCCAATAAGAAAGACCAAAACAAAAAGACGCCTGAAGCTCATACAATTTCATATGCCACTGAGGAGGACCAGGGAGTGAATAAGAAAAAGCGTTTCAGAAACAAGAACCACGATAAAGCGTCTGAAGATCCTTCGCCAACACTTCACTTGCCAGCTGCGCTGCAAGAGGAAGGGACGCCCGCTCCTTCGAGTAAATCCAGTTGCACTCACCTGGAGATAAAGATCTCAAACAAGAAGAGTCACCCGAAATCGCCTGCGTTTGAGACAGACAAATCCACCGACATGGAGCTGGAGAAAGCCGAAGAGGAGGAAGCATCTGTTTCCACTCGTGAACTTTCCAACGAAAAGACCCTCTCAGGATTTCCTGAAATTACGTCGGAAACATCCCATTTAAAAGATGTGGATCAGAAGAAGCAGACCCCCAAAAAGCGAAAACGTTCCAAAAACAAGAACTCTTCGAAACAGTCGGAGACTTCGGTCAATACTGCGGAGCTAACGGAGGCCCATTCTCGTCCAACGGTTAGATTTTATTGCCCTCTCTTAGAGCTAGACCCCAATATTCCACGCGTATTCGAATTTCCAAAAAAAAAAACCGATGTTAAAATTTTAGAAAATATATTACTTAAACCCATTGACTTAAACCAAATGGCAGTCAATGGCAAAGAATCATCAACCTTGGAATCTAAGACCTTAGAAGATGATGATTCGACAGAAAAAATACGCCTCGCATCCCTACATATTGAAGCTAAAGAGACTCTTCCAGAGGAAACGACTGGTGAAGCAACCCTGCCCAAAGACACATCTGAAATGGAAACAACTTTGCCCGACGACACGTTTGAGGCGGAAACTACCATTCCAGAGGACTCAATAGAAGCCAAATCCGCTTTAGCAGGAAATTCGACTGAAATTGAACCAGCTTTTGCAGGCAATTCGACTGAAGTTGAACCAGCTTTTGCAGGCAATTCGACTGAAGTTGAACCAGCTTTTGCAGGCAATTCGACTGAAGCTGAAGTAACCCTTCCGGGCGAAACCAGCGAAGCTGAGCCAACTCAACCTGACGAATCTACTAAAGTCGAATCCATTCTACCGGACGACACTACTGAACTCAATGAAGCTCGTCTAGCAGAAACAACCAAAGACGAAAAAACTTTGGCAGACGAAGAGGAGATATCAGAGATTACAAATATAGTCCAACCCGATGATATAAAATACCCACCAGTACGCATTTGTGCTGAAAGTTTAGAGTCCGATTCCGATGACGATGTGATGGTTGTAGATGACTCTAATATGGATATTTCAGACTCAGATTCAGAAGTGGAGTCAGTTCCGAGTAAGACAACTAAATTATTTAATCAGTAATTATATATACAAATAATTCACTTTGTAGTCCCGAAAGATAAAGACACCTTAGACATCATTAAGGACCTGCTGCAGAGTGCAAATCCTTTAAATAGCCTGCCAACCAGAGGCGATACGGTTATGTTTAAACTGCAGAAAATCAAGGGAAACGAAAGCTCAGGAACAACCGAGTTTATCGCCGGAAACTGCACCTACGTCAACCGCCGTACCAAAGTCGTTACAGTGGAAACTATCAGTAAGTCACCATAGCTACGGCCAGCAAATCCAACCGTAACATGCAAATCGTTTTCAGCCTGCCCCCCCGGAATCGGACGTATATTAAACCAATATTGTATGAAGGGCTTAGACGAATCTTCTGAAGTAGTGGGTTCTTTAAGTGTTCATCTTAGAGACATGCTAGAGGCAAAAATCATTGTAGCCACAATCGAATGATTATGTATACATTATTGTGTTCTATTTCCAGGTGTTCGTATTTGTATATTATTTAAAGTATAAACGATTAAACAACATTTAGATGTACGAATTTATGTTTTAGCTGTCTATCTCTACTTGATGTGCTCCTTGATCTTCTTCAGTAAGTCGTCTGCCTCGTCTCCGGTCTTTACGCGCAGAAGCAGCGAAGTGGCCTTGCTGTCATCTGGAGTGGGCACGCAGACCATCATTACGTTGTTCTTGCCCATGCGCTGGCAGGGTATTCCCTCGCTTAGAATGAGGTTGACGAGGATATTGCCCAGATTGGTATCAGCGCGCACTAGGAGTTGGGTCTTCTCAGAGTCCTTGACTGGTTTCAAGTACAACGTGCCCACGCCGCGGTCGCCAAAGTCCTTGTCTTTTTTAATGAAAACCTTACACCTCTTTGAGTACACAGCATCATCCTCTACGACCTGATTGGAGACGAAAGTTAAGTTAACTTTCCATCAGCTAAAACACTCTGAAACCAATTCACCTGTTTGAACTCCACTTTTGGCGGCTTGTCTTCTTCATCCTCCGCTTCTTCACTGGATGGAGCTGCTGCTGGCGGCTGAACGTTTCCGAAGGAAAAAGGCTTGGCACTGCTGTTGAAGAAGAATCCCTTTGCGGCATCTCCTCCTCCTACTTCAGGTGCTTTCCCAAAGCCTGCGAATAACGAGGTGCTTGGCTTTTCGTCGCTGCTGGTCTTTAGTCCAAAGCTAAAGCCATTAGTCTTGGGTGGCGAAAGCACAGGCTCGTCTTTTTTGGCGGTAGTGTCTTTTGCTCCAAAACTGAAGATGCTGGGCTTAAAGGTATCTTCGACCTTGGCTTCTCCAGCTGTGCCGAAGGAGAACTTCGGAGTTGTGGATGTGGTGGTCGTTCCCCCACTGGTGACGGTGCAATTGGGCTTCTTGGCAAAGGGCGATGTGGGGCCGCCTATCGGGGTGCTGGGCTTGCCGAAGGAAAACGTGGAAGTCGGCTTTGAGGGTGAGGATGTACTGGGCACGACCGCAGTTGGTACTCCAAAACTCGGCAGTGCAGGAGCAGTCTTCGTGCTGTTGGTTCTGGCGCTCTCCTCGTCCTGTAGCTCCTTAAGGTGTTTCTCGTAGTTATTAAACACTGGCGTCAGTATACAATAGGGACTCTT
This sequence comes from Drosophila biarmipes, assembly GCF_025231255.1. Lineage (NCBI taxonomy): Eukaryota > Metazoa > Arthropoda > Insecta > Diptera > Drosophilidae > Drosophila > Drosophila biarmipes. Next base: position 4,508,508 of record NC_066615.1, on the reverse strand, counting down.
GTCCATGTTCTCCTGCAGGAACTTCATGACGGCCCGATTTAGTTCGGCCACGCTTTCTCGGTACTCGGAGCTCTCAGAGGTGGATGTAGAGGCGGTGATCGCTGGCTTGCTGCTGCTGCTAAGCACCGACGTCTTGGGCTCGCTGTTTTCCTTTTTCGACTCTGATATGTTGCCAAAAATCGAGGAGGTCGACTTGGCGCCATCGGTGGTACTTGTTGATTCCTTGGCCGTAGAAGAGGACGGGGCCGTGCTGCTGATGCTGGGTGTGCCAAAAATGCTAGAGCTGGCCGGCTTGTCGACCGCACTGGAGCTCATTCCGAAGGAGAACAGGGGCTTAGCAGGCTCGCTAGTGGATGAGAAGGCCTTACTGGTGGTGGCTGCTGGAGCCGGCAGACTGGCGAGGAACGAGAACGGGGAAGCCGCCGCTGTGCTTGCCGCCGGCTTTCCGAAACCTGAAAGGAAAAGCAGCATGAGAAAGTAATGTAGATCCAGAATGCATCCAAAACCCACCAGCGAATCCGCTAAACACGCTCTTGGGCTCCGCCGGCGTGACCTCTGCGCCATCCTCGCCAGCGGCAGAGGATCCACCGGCAATCTTGCGGCGCGCCTTTTTGATAACGCGTGTCTTCAGCTCCTGTTCGCTGGCCGTGCGGAAGGTGCCGCGCTCCTCGGGCTCCTCCTCCTGGTCCCAGTTGTCGTGGTTCAGGTTCGAGGTGGCCTGTCGCTTGCCAGCCATCTTAATGGAGTTATTCAATTTCAAAGCGAATCCCAGTGAAAATGCAGAAAAACGAACGAAATCCACACCGCGTTGCCTGCCAGTCGATAAGTGCTATCGGACACTCTGTTGTCAAGCGCAGTTGTGAGCGACTGGCTTTCGATGGCCGATAACTGCGCGCGCCTATCGATAGGGCAGTAACAACACCCACTGTACGCAGCGAGACGCCAGCAGCACAAAATCGCAATAAAACAAAAGTATTAAATCACGCCTAAAGTTAGAGTCGGGTCGACCATGTCCAGTGCCGCGAGTCCCAGTCCGAGTAGAGTGCGTTCCTGATCCTGCCATGCTCCGCGCGACTTCTGGACCCGCTGCCCGGGCACTGCGCACTTCCCCCCGAATCGGGTTCAGCCAGCGTTAATTGTGCAGCAGCAGTGCGAGTGACTGAGTGTGCCAGCACCAAAAGGCAGAAAAGCGAAAAGCAAAAGTCCCAGTCGCGAGAGGATGATGAGAACGCCAGTGCGGGGATATATGGATATAGACTTAGATATAGTTTCGGTGCCATCGAAAGTGCGACGAGCAACAACACGGGTTGCGAGTGAACAAAGGCGTAAAACCACGTACAGTGCATAGAGATAGAGGCGTTATCCTGCCAGAGGCGTTCGCAGCTATTCGCCGTCCCGCTCCCTCTCCCGTTTGTGCTCCCGTGCCACGGCCTTGGGCCTGAGCTGGTGTGCGTGCGAGTCGCGTGTGTGTAAGTGCGAGTGTGGCGTTGTGTGCGTGTGAGTGAGGGACTCGTGTATATCAGGACTCAGGAGTTGGCGCTACCAGGACATCCTGAGCAAAATGCCGCCATCCCTGATTGCCGTGTCCGAGTTCGTGGAGGAGACGCGCTCCGACTACAGCTCGCCCACCACCTCCACCTTCGCCTCCCGGATGCCCGACTGCCGCCACACGATTGGCGTTCTGGAAGAGGTGAGTGTCGCCAGAGTAAATCGCAGGCCTACAGTCCCTCAGGTAGTTAGGATCTATATCGATTCGTACGCCCACCTCCCTAGACCCAGTCAAGACAATAGTTCAAGGTGACGGATGAGCGTTTTACAGGTGTGTTCCGGGAATCCCAAACGGAGATGTGCACTTTAGTGTTCCACGGCAGTGCGATTCACGTTTAAGTCGAAGTGAAAGAAATTAAACTTAGCGCTCAGCGATTAGAGATTCAATTCAAGTCGCACGTTCCGGGGTTACCCATTATTTTACGTGCACTTTTCTGAGGTAAAACTATTCGGCTACTAAAAGAAACAACTAAGGAGTAATTAGATAAGATGCGCTAATGTTCAGCTATGTGTGTAATTATTAATATTCTTTATGTGAAGTTTGTTGAACCGATGAATAATTTAATTGTAAAGAAAACGTACTTTAGATTGCTTTCAAGAGTTGCAGAAACATTCACTTTCTGGTTCTCAAACGCCTTACGTACTAAGATGCTCTGTTCATATTTAAAATTTAAAAATAACTCCATTGCTGATAAATAATTTAAGTATAATAAATTAAATTGAGTTGTTGAGTATTTTGACTTTGAACCACACAGTCGTACGCGGTATTTTATTTATTCTTGGAGATGACTAAGTTATATATTATTTAAAAATTCTGATGTATTTATCTTAGTTTGCTCATGCAGTTACAGTACAGTCTAGTTAGAAAAGGCTCTGTAGTAGGCTCTACTTCATTGTAGTAATTTATAATATCATTTTATCAGCGTACTATATTTCAATCATGTTCAGGACTGCACGAAGCCAGTGTTTAAGGAAGAAGCCAGGATTTAAGCTACAGGTGCAGATCGTATTATCGGGTATTGCCCAGTACAATGCAATTTTATCGAACTCCGCGAAAGTGAAAACCGGAGCATGGCTGGATATTCAGCCGTGCCGTACTGCAGCAACCGCAGCAGACGTCGTCCCCTGCCAAACGATGAGGGTTATTAGTTGCACGGGGGAAGTAGCAAAAGATTTGTAAATTGGCGCGGCGCCAGAATGAGCCACCGCCTGTTATTTTAACGCGGCCTCTCTCCCAGCTTTCGCTCTCTCCCCTTTCCACCCGCAAGGTGGTTTTCCCGATTCCATAAAAATAGTATTACGAAGACACAAAGTGCATTCCTGGCTGTAGTACCAGTGCAGATGAAGCTAGGGGAGCGGGAAAGTGGGAGTGGTTGCCACATGAGCATGCTGCAATTTCTATATTTACTCGAGGCAGCTGTCGTGATGTCGCTTTTCAGATATATATATATTTTAGTACGCACACCCCGGCCGCCCTCTGATAAAGCTAAGCACACAAAGAACACTGCTTGGCCGGAAGAGGGGTCTGATAAGAAAAGCGAAACTATTCCCGTGCGGACACTCAGTAAGTCTGGGATACCGCCCACAGAAAACGCTGATGCTTAAGTGGAAAATTCATTCATTTTGTCATTGGAGGAGGTTCTGAGAGTCCCGATTGTGCAATATACGGCTAAATCTGTTAGTGCTCCAATTCCTCCGGCGAATGCATGCCCGCCCAGCTGAACAAAATTAGACGATTTATTGGTCACGTCATTTCCACTTTTCCCGGAACTCTGGGCCGCCTTTTTGGACACCACGTCAAACATTTAATATTTAATTTCGCTGATGGACTTTTGGTGTAGCCCAAGCAGCCCAGTGACCTCCATTCCACCAGTTAAATGAATTTTATTTCATTTTTTCAGCCAGTCTCTCCCATTGCGTGATTATTATATTTGGAGCAGCTGTAGAACTGTCTAAAACGAAATTTAATTTGGTTCAGCCAAGAGTTTCTCTGTGTGCCATTCATTGGCCGCTTCCACAACAAAGTGTTGCGGTTATAGCCTTCTTCTGGGGCTTTGACTTATTATAAATTAGCATCTTTTGTTATCAAAACAGCCAACTGGACGGGCAGCTCGTGAGGAAAGAGTGGAACAAGTTTACGAATGTTGTTAGCTGGTCTTTGTTTTCGTTCTAGGCGTGTTGTTTGCATTCGCAGTAATTTGCTCAACCTCTGCCCATGACTAATCTTCTCCAGCCGTTTGCCAGGGGTTCGTTTGTCCCCAGATGTTTGCCCCTATCGCGCGGTATCGAATTGCAATCGGAAACAGCCAGGTTTCCCTGGAGCTGGCTCTTTGCCGAACCGCTTGTAAATTGTTTTCAGCACATAACATTTAATCTAATCTCCAGCGTTTATTGGGCAGTTGCTTGTCCGTAGCTCGTATTTCCATTTCAGCCGGAATGTAAGCGATCTCTGCCGATTTCTATGTGATTCCCAGGCGAACCCGGGATCCCTTGGCCCCTTTCTTCTTGCGGCTAATTCAATTTTCTATACAGCAGTTTGAATTGAAACCAATTGGGGAGAGTCAATGGGTCAATGGGTGAAACGAACTCTTTTTTGACTTCGGGAATGGATTAAAGTACTGAATATGTGGTTCCGGTGTTCGCTTATCAAACTCTTCAGCCACATTAAACATTCTTGCTGGAACAGGGGGCGTGTGTCGCTGGGGTGGAGCGCTTCAAATCTTTTTCCCTCGCCGTCTTAATTGGTGCATGCGACTGCATTTGAAATGGGGCTTGTTCGGTTATTAAGTTTAATAATAGAAGTGACCTTGTCGTACATTTTCAATTAGCTAGTGCCATAAAATGTGGGGGAACATAGAAGGGGTTGGTCAACGAACAGGCGAACTGAATACCCAATGCCGATATTGACGCGATTTCAATCTGGGACTATATTGTTCATTCGGCGTCCATCCAAGGCGTTTCCTCTATTCGGTCTTCCCATTTTTGGCAGAGCTCGGGAATGCATTGCGGCTGCTCCTTTACAGCACAGAAGGTGCCGCCTACCGATTGAATAATTTACAGAAATCTGTCACTTAAAAATAATTAAAATTCCTAAGCCGTGCCTTTACATATCGCTTGTTGTATTATATTTCATTTTGTGCACTCTTGCAAGCTTTTCAACCCTTTAAACAATCTATTTCTGTGATCATCTCATATAACTTAGTGTTCTTGATCTTACAGCGATTGGAGTTTGATCGGGAGGGTCTAACGAAACTTAAAAAGGCGGTCAAGGCCATCCACAACTCGGGAAACAGTGAGTATGATGAAATATATATTATTTGTAGGCGAATAATCTTTGGGATGCACTTGTCTTACAGCCCATGTGGACAATGAGATGTTTATGGTGCGGGCCTTGGAGCGGCTGGGCGGCAAGGTCATCGAACAGGACGAGCCCGATATTGGGGCCGCGTTCCTCAAGTTCAGCGTTGTCACAAAGGAGCTCAGTGCGCTGATGAAGACCCTGGTAGATATCCCCGGCTTGTGCCCATTGCGTTATCTGTGTGCTAAATTGTTTATCCGAAACAGATGCAGAACATAAACAACATTGTGATGTTTCCGGTGGACTCAATGCTGAAGAGCGAACTGCGGGGCGTCAAGGGCGACATGAAGAGGCCCTTCGATAAGGCTGCCAAGGATTACGAGGCGAAGTTCATCAAGATCGAGAAGGAGAAGAAAGCGCAGGCCAAGGAGGCGGGAATGGTGCGAACGGAGATCGACGCAGCCGTGGTGGCAGAGGAAATGGAGAAGGAGCGTCGTCTCTATCAGCTGCAGACCTGCGAGTATCTGCTGAAGTATAAGGACATCAAGACCAAGACGGGAATCGAGCTGTTGCAGCACCTTATTGAGTATTATCACGCGCTGAGCAAGTAAGTTCGAAAATCCGGCAAACCAAGGAATATCCTATTACTAATGCGCCGACCACCCTCCCATTTAGCTATTTCAAGGACGGGCTGCAGACGATCGAGCACTTCGGCACTTACATCGGCGACCTCAGCGAAAAACTACACGAGATTAAGCAGAAGCAGGACGAGGATCGTCGCAGCTTGCTGGACCTACGAACAGTGCTGCGCAGCACCCCAGACTTCGAGCGGGTGGACAATGTGCCGTCTTCGGAGAGCCGGAGTGGGGGAGCTGGTTACTCCCTCCACCAGTTGCAGGGCGACAAGCATCACGGCGTCACACGGCAAGGTCATCTGCTCAAGAAGAGCGAGGGCAAGGTGCGTCGCGTTTGGCAGAAACGACGTTGCCGGGTCACCAGCGACGGATTCCTTGACATATTCCATGCGGACGAGTCCAAGCCGCCAACGCGTGTCAATCTGCTCACCTGCCAGATCAAGCCGGTGCCGGATGACAAGCGAGGATTTGATCTGATTAGCTGTGAGTGAAGTTTTGAATGTCTTGATTATCACATATTTTCCTAATATAATTATGCATTCTTCTTTCTCTTTTCGCAGACAATCGTCCGTATCACTTTCAGGCGGAGGATGAGGGCGACCAGAAGGCCTGGATGGCTGTGCTGGTGAACTGCAAAGAGAAGGCGTTGACCAAGGCCTTCCAGCACGCCAATCCGCAGATGAGTCCCAGTCTGGTGGAGCTGCAGAAGACTGTGATACGCTACGTGCAGCTACTGCCAGGAAACGATCGGTGCTGCGATTGTGGATCGCGGAACGATGTGACTTGGATCAGCTTGAACTTTGGGATCCTGGTGTGCATCCAGTGCTCTGGTGTGCATCGCGACCTCGGCGTGCACCACTCGCGCATCCAGAGTCTTACGCTGGACAACCTGACCACGGCCAACCTGCTGATTGCTCGTGCCATGGGCAACAGCACGCTGAACGACATTATGGAGGCGAAACTGGGAAGGGGCAAGCTGCAACACGAGAGCAGCATGTAAGTCTTGATAGAATTTGTGAGCTTGTTTTTAAAATTCTGATCTTGACTCTCCACTTGCAGGGAGGAGCGCTACGACTTTATCCGCGCCAAGTATGTGGCCAAGCGCTATGTGATGCGCACTTGCTCGGATGACAACGACCTGCGGTGCGACCTAGAGCAGGCAGTGGTCAATGCGGACATGAGTCAACTGCTCCAGGTGTGGGCGGAAGGAGCAGATCTCACTTGCTGTCTGCCTAGCTCGGACGCTGGCGAAACGGCCCTCCATCTGGCCGTACTCCGCGAGATGGGATCCACTCTGCACATAGTCGACTTTCTCATCCAAAATATGCCGCCCAAGGGTCTTAACAAGGCCACCAATCCAGCCGGCATCCTGGACGTGACGGGAAAAAATACGGCGTTGCACCTGTGTGCTCTTCACGATCGCAGGGAGTGTATGAAGCTACTGCTCCGTTCCGGTGCGGACTACGAGCTCAAAAACTCTCAAAACAAGACAGCGCTGGATATTGCCAAAGAAATGGGACACAATAGCTGCAGGGAGCTTGTAAGACTTATTGATTAAATACACTCGAAGAAATACCAATTCATTTTCGATGTATTGCAGATTGAATGTGCCATTAAGCGGGAAAAGAGCGCCTTCGACCACATCAACACTGACTGGAATCTTCCTAATGAGGATGGATCCACGGATTTCAGTGACGATGAGACGGTTATCGATGAGCGCGTAAGTTACGCTTCTGGTTTAATTGAAATCAATGCTGATCCCTGTTTGGTTTGCTTGCAGAAATCTCGATCGCGTCCCCCCAGTTTTGCTGGAGGGGACTCGCCCATTCTGCGCTCACGTTCCTCAACTTGCGACTCCATACAGTCTAGTTCTAGTCCAATCGCCAACTGTCCGAGCCGCCAATTTACTCTGCCCTCCGGTCTGCCCAGCTATACACATTCAGCCGGCACTTCGCCCAAGCAGCACATCAGCGTCGGCCAGTACCTAGGCAGTGCCACCAATGTGGGAAGCGGTGGGGCGGGTAACGGAGGCTCCAGTCCCAGTTCCGCCTCCAGTCAGAGCGTTCGCGCGGCGAGAAACAGCCTGAACATGCAAAGCGATCTGGGTGGCCATGTGGCGGGAGCACGGAAGTCAACGTCCACGGCCAACATGAACTCGCTGAAGAAACGTACGGCCCCGGCACCGCCGCCCGGAACACTGGGTAACGCATCGTCCAGCTCTTTCTATGGCACACTGCCTCATCCGCCGCGGCACTCGCAAAACTTCGATGCCAACGATATTCGGTCCATTAATCACAAGAATCAGTCGCTGGATGTTGCGTACGGCACGTTGCCGCACCTTCGAAGCGTGGAAAACAGCCCTCGTGGCGGAGGAGGATACGGGTTCGGAATATCTCAGGATCCAGGAGGCTCAGGCAACGGAAGCAACAACAGTCTCATGCCCGCCATGACTACTTTTGGCCATAAGCGTTCGCCCAGCGGTGAATCGCTAAACAGAAATATCCATTTAGCAGGCGCCAAGCTGGTCCTTCCGCCCACCGGGGAGCTGCCGACGTTGAAGCATGTAGACAAATCGGCGCTGATACGGCCAAAGATTCCTCCACCAGGGCCTCCATCAGGTGAGCATAAGCATAGATGCTGTAAATTGCAGAGGCTTTAATCTTTTCCTTGCAGAGCGTGAAATTTCAAACGGCCAGTCGAACGAGAGCATCAGTTCAATGGACGAGGGTCCAGTGGCGCCACCCCGTAAGGTAAGTCTTCCAAGTACCGCGTAGTGGGCGATTAAAAGAACCTGTAGCTCAAGAACCCATACCTTTCTCTGTATTTGATCTGATCCGCACTCGGCAAACAATTTGCAGCGCAAGCAACATACCATCGCACTGAGATGCCAGTCCAGCGAGGAGACGGTAAATGGCAAGAACCTCCGCTCATTTGCACTTTCATTATTTGACAAGCAATCTATGCAAAATTGTTGTTGTCGTTGCTGTTGCAGTTGTCGTTCCTCTACTAAGTGTCTCGTTTTGTGCATCTCTCAAAAGCTCTAACCCATGCGCCCATACTCACAATTTATACCGAATAGATCTTCCTCTTCTTTCTTTTCTCTGTGTTTAAATTTGTTTGCTCTCTATATGGCCGTTGTTCTGCTCAATTTGATATTAACTACTCATTGATACATTGCAGTTGATTAATCAGTCGGCCAATTTCACGGACTATGAATCCTGGCACACTGATATGGACAGCTCTGGCGGCGGCCTGGATCATTCCGCCGAGTCGAATGTGTCCTCCAGCGACAACGATCGACTCAACTCATCGCCAGATAACCCGTCGAAAACCGGCGGACCAGGACCAACCGGGAAGTTCCACTATGTAGGTTATTCCCATCTCCTTTCTACTCAAAGTCTGATCATTTTCTTTTTAACAGAACGGTCAGAGGCGGTGCCGGGCGCTCTATGACTGCGTTGCGGATAACGATGATGAGCTGGAGTTCAAGGAAGGCGAGATACTGATCGTGTTGAATGAGCGCACCGACGACGAGAACTGGATGGAAGGCATCATCGAGGGACAGCCGGCCAGGAAGGGCATGTTCCCCGTCAGCTTCGTTCATATGTTGCCTGACTAATCAATCCATTGCTTGTGCTGAGTGTGTGGCTGCGCGTGATTGTAAATAGATATTTATATAGATGTGTGTGTATGCGTCTTTTTAAACTCTAATGAAACATAAGACAAGTTTTTATTTATTACAAGCATTTTATCACAAAGCGTGCGCCTATTTATTTGCCTAAGACTAACATGTAAACGCCTCAAGTGAGCGACCCTTAGCTTAGAAGCCAACTACTCATTTACGCCAATATTTCAATCAGAGCCTTTAAGTAGGGATCTTGCTGTGCATTATCCGAAGGCTTCCTCCCCAAAGTTTGCGCTTTGATAACTGATAACTGTCCTGCAAATGCTGTAATTCGTAGCGTATCGAAATCTAACTTTATCTTAGCCTCAAGCTGTGCGCAAAAGTTACTCAAAGTCAGATAATTTGTCAGGAGATGAACTAATGTATTGTATTGCTTATACTTTATGCTGCCATAAACAGATACTAACTATATCCACCCGACCTGGTCGGGATCTTGGCTTACACTCTTACTCAAGTATTCTAAATCTGTTGTTGATGGTTTGACGAAGAGTTTATAAAACAACGTTGAAAGAAATATACATTTACGTAAACCAATGCCCAAGAAACCCCAATCGCGAAAGTAATTCGAACTCCACCATTGCTATTATAAAGAAAACCGAGCGTAATTCTGCAAAAAGGAAACAAAAGCCCTTTGTACCTAGAAGTTGTTACCAATTAAGTACCCAATATATATAAACGTATTGAAATATTGCAAGCTACGAGTAATCTACTCTCGAGACTTATTTGACACATATGTATGATCATTGCGCAAATCTAAACTGTATATACATAAAATTTTTTAAAACACCACACACCTTTTTCCTTTCACACATTTTGTACACACGTTTCAGTATTTATTTAGCAAAACCTTAAACGTATTGATATTATATGTAAGTCAAATAAAAGGAAGAACATAACGCTTATTAAATATACACATATATAAGGTTGTGTTTTTACCAAAAATTATAGAAAGTCGTTTGAATTTGCTGGTTGGATTGTGAGTAAAACAAGTTTCAAACTAAAACTGAAGAGCTTCCATGGCTTCCTCCTCAATAGAGGGACTTTTGGGAGGAGTCGGTTCCTCCTGGGACTTGGCCCCCTTCGCGTTGAGTTTTGGGTGCTTTTGGAGAATGCTTGCAATATCCGAGAACAATGCGAAAGAGGCCCTTTCGAGCAGAGAGTCGCCGAATAGATTGGAGGCCAATATTTTAGCCAGGTTCTTGTAGTCCCGCTGCATAAGGCAGTTTCGAGCCAATCGTAGTTTTTCAATGGTAATGGATCGTCTTGCATTGCTATATAATTCATAGCTGGTTGGAGGAGCGCACGCTGTGTTTTTATTGATCCAAAAGCCATCCTCGGGATTCGTTAGGATTTCGAGGGTGCGTTTCAGAACATTTGGCGGTATTCTTCTAGCTGGAAAGTTGGCACCACATATTTTTCGCACCTTTTTGAATGGTGGTTTGTTGTCAGGACTTGCTTTCATTTTACACGCGGTTATTTGGCAGGGAGTTTCTGGAAAACGTACACAAGATATGAATTGGCTTCCAGTCATTGTGTATGTTTGTATATAAAAAACAAATAGTAACCAATAACCAGCTCATTCCTTCTCAGGATATTCAATATTTACCAATATTTCGGTTGAACCACAAATGCGTAGTGCTAGCAGCGATAAACAATGTTAATCCAGACAACAGCCATGGCGTTTACAGTCGTCCCCGCTATGCTATCGATATCCCACACCAATCGATTGTTTAACTCGTCCGATATCCACATCCCTACTACAATAAAGCAATATTTTCCGCATGCAACCAAAAACGAACTAATATAATGGTAGCCGTGGAATTATAATTGCGAAGTTGATTCGATTTGGATAGCCAACCAGTCGCTTAAGGGCCACCATTTGGTCATCAGGACGCCGACTGCCGGAAAAGACCAATCCGCAGCCGGGAATTGCACGAGAAGTCTCTTCGCCCTGAGGTCGCGAGTTGCCAATTTGTTGTCGGGCTCAGTGCAAAAGTCGCACAAAACACAAGGGACACTTCCTGGTAGTTCTCAGAGCGGTAAGAAGCTAAGAAGAATCTTTACGACAGGACAAGGCCAGACCGGTGCGACGGGTGTAGGGCAGGATCAGGCGAACAGGAACGGAGTGGAGAGCCTGCGGGCAGCCGGGTCCGAAAGCTATGAGTGCTGCCAAGAAGTACAAGCCCATGGACACAACTGAGCTGCACGAAAATACAGAGAACATCGCCGCCTGCCTGAAGAAGGCCGAGAACGCCGCCCCTACCGCAGCCGCCGCCTCGAGCCTGGGTCGCAGTGCCTTCGCTGCCCAAAACATGAACTCCGCGTCCACCAACGGCGAGCGCCTGCCAAACTTCTCCAAGCTGGGCGGCAGTCATGCAGAGATTCGCACGGCTTCAACTACCTCTAACCTCCTCAATCGCATGGGGGCCATACATAACAGCAAGCCCGGCGACGTCAAGAAGATAGTGATTAAAAACTTCAAGGGTACGTTCTGCCTAAATCTATTTCCATTTCTCCATCGTGATGTTAACTTTTTGCTCTTAGCTAAGCCCACACTGCCCGATAACTACTCCGAGGACACGTACGTGAAGCTCGAGGAGGCCGTTATCGCCATCCAACTTTCGAAGCCCATCAAATATTCGCTGGAAGAGCTCTACCAGGCGGTGGTGAACATGTGCAGCCACAAGATGGACGCGCAGTTGTACGCGAAACTCAAGGAGTTGACGGAGCAGCACGTAAAGCGGAATATTAAGCTCAAGGAGCTCACCGGCGGAAGCATGGACAAACTGGTGAGTTTCTGCAAAGGAAGCGAACACAGAAGCTTACTTAACAATCTCAATCGCTTTTCAGATTTTGCTGGAAAAGATCAACCACTGGTGGCTTTCGTTCTGCCAGCAGATGATCATGATTCGCAGCATATTCTTGTACATGGACCGGACCTATGTGCTGCAGAACTCGTCCATTCACTCTATTTGGGACATGGGGCTGGACCTTTTTCGCATCCATTTTGCTCAGAACAGCGTCGTCCAAAAGCGGACCGTCGACGGTTTGCTAGCGCTGATCGAAAAGGAACGCCAGGGCTCCACCGTGGACCGAGGTCTGCTGAAAAGTTTGGTGCGCATGCTGTGCGACCTGCAGATCTACACCAGCTCCTTTGAGGAGAAGTTCCTCGACGCAACCAACCAACTGTACAAGGCTGAGAGTCAACGCAAGATGCAGGAACTGGAGGTGCCCGAATACTTACAGCACGTCAACAAGCGTCTAGCGGAGGAGAACGAACGGTTGCGGCACTATCTGGACTCCAGCACAAAGTATGCAAGATTAAACAAAAATAAAACCATTTTACTAATGCACTTTTCTTAGACATCCGCTGATATACAATGTGGAAAAGGAGCTTCTCGCCGAACACCTAACGTCAATATTGCAAAAGGGCTTGGATTCGTTGTTGGAAGACAACAGACTGAACGACCTCACACTGTTGTACGGGCTGCTTAGCCGGGTCAAAAATGGAACTTCTGAGCTGTGTGGCAACTTCAACGGTTTCATAAAGGTATTCGTTTTTTTAAATACTTTATAAACAATCTTACAAACATATTTTGCTTTTCAGAAAAAAGGGCGCACCATTGTTATCGATCCTGAGAAGGATAAGAGCATGGTTCAAGACTTGCTAGACTTCAAGGATAAAATGGATGTGATCGTTCGCACTTGCTTCGAGCACAACGAGAAATTCACAAACTCGTTGCGCGAGGCCTTCGAGTTCTTTATCAACCAGCGTGCCAACAAGCCGGCAGAACTCATTGGTGAGCCTCCACGGTTACTACCATCTTTTACACAGTTTCATGTAAATTTACTCTTCCATTAGCTAAATACGTAGATATGAAGCTGCGATCAGGTAACAAGGGGACCACCGATGAGGAGTTGGAGAAGACTCTGGATAAAATCATGGTTCTCTTCCGCTTTATACACGGCAAAGACGTCTTTGAAGCGTTTTACAAAAAGGTATGGTGCCTCAGTTGTATTTTGGGTTTGACTAATGCGCAAAACATTATCAGGACTTGGCCAAACGACTACTTGTGGGCAAATCCGCCTCCGTGGATTCCGAAAAGAGTATGCTGTCCAAGCTAAAACAGGAGTGCGGCGGAGGTTTCACTTCCAAGCTAGAGGGAATGTTTAAGGACATGGAATTGAGCCGGGATATCAACACTGCGTTCCGCGGACACGCCTTAAGCAACAATCGTGATGTCCACAACTTGGACTTGTGCGTCAGCATTCTAACCATGGGGTACTGGCCAACATATGCGCCCACGGAAGTCACAATGCCGCCACAGTTCATTAATCCGCAGCAGATTTTCAACAAGTTTTATCTGGAGAAGCACAGTGGGCGGAAGTTGCAGTGGCAGCCAACGTTGGGAAATTGTATGCTGCGTGCACAATTTGATGCGGTAACTAAAATTGCGTTTTTAATTTACGAAAAAATATGTTTAATGTTGAATATTTCTCTACAGGGTCCAAAGGAATTGTTGGTATCGCTGTTTCAAGCGCTTGTGCTGTTATTGTTTAACGATAAGCCAATTCTAAGCTACGAGGAGATATTGGCCGCGACCCTCATAGAGGATGGAGAGTTGCGTAGGACCCTTCAGTCCTTGGCTTGTGGTCGCGCCCGCGTTATAACGAAAACACCGAAAGGTCGTGAGATTTTGGATGGCGATCAGTTCGATTTTAACAACGAGTTCACAAACAAATTGTTCAGAATCAAGATCAACCAAATACAGATGAAGGAGACAGTGAGTACCAAATACTATTGATTGTTATATCCAGGGGCTAATGTATCCTATCATTCTCCAGAATGAGGAGCAAAAGGCGACGGAAGAAAGAGTTTTCCAGGATCGTCAGTATCAAATAGATGCGGCTATTGTGCGAATTATGAAAATGCGGAAAACGCTAAGCCACAATCTACTCATCACCGAGCTGTTCAACCAGCTCACCTTCCCCGTCAAGGTAGATATTAGTTATTCCAATTCTTAGCAGCCTAGGCCTAACAAGCTTGTTTATATTCTTTTAGCCCGCTGACTTAAAAAAGCGCATCGAGTCACTCATCGATCGCGACTACATGGAGCGGGACAAGGATAATCAAAATCAATACAACTATGTGGCATAAATTGCTGCAGCTTCTGTGAACTCCGAACACCGATTCGATTGTAATTCGTTCTATACCATACGCATACATACTAACAGTCTTATGAAGTTATTGGAGTGTTCCTGGCAAGATCAGCGACGTTCTAAGTTTTTCAGCTGTACTTTTGTTTCTTCTATAACTAGATCGTTGAACAATTCCCCGGCTAATGGTAGTATAGATGCTACGGTTCTTTTTGTAAGTTACCTTATCAACCAATAAATTAAGCAAATAATTTGCGAGCCGTGACCCTTGGAAGAGGTCGTCGCCATCGGAAAGTAGAAAGGTCCAGCAATATAAAAATGTCATCCCGAAAAAAGAACCAAGCGTTCAATAAACTCATTTATTGGACTAATCGTATTTCGTTTACTTTTAATTGATAGTTCTCCTTCAATAACAATAGAAGTCACACTTGCAGGCTAATTTTCTAAAGGAAATATTAAATAATTATAACTCATACTCGTAACTCTGTATGCAAAAGAGATACGCATAAACTTAATAGTTTTTTATTTATCATAAATAAAAAAATTACGTGAAATACTATAAAGCACTGTGTGTTTCATTTGTAAAATATTATCAGCATGACTGCCTCGAAAATTAGCAACGAGCTCTTTGTTAACCATTTAGCGAAGGAATATAGTATGTACAGTTGTTACAGGTAAAATCAGAAAATTAGTTAAATTATATACATATCAGAAATAAATATTGCAATCGCATTTGCGTGCAAGGGACATATCAAAATCGACATTGAGGCTGGTCTAGGTATCACAAATTCTCTTGCTGTTATCCTCCTGTCTTTCTTTCGTATGCAAATCAAAGCCGTCAACTTGCAAAGTTCTCAGTGGCTTCTATAGATATTTTACAAAAATAAATGTAGCGTCTTCCGACGCTAATACTATTTACGCCTCCACACTGTTGACACTGTACTGCGAGCTGTCGTACTCGGAAACACTGTCGGAGCCATAGCCCCCGAATCCTGCAACCGAGGGTCGCACACTGCTGGTCCTTACTCCATTATCTTTAAGCACATCGGGAACGTAGATTGGGGCCGGGCCGGCAATCTCCACAATGCTTGGCCGCCGCGTGGCAGCACAACGTTTGATTGGTGACATAAAAGTAAACAGAGTGAGGGTAATGGCCAGACTGATGATAAGCAGCAGAAAGCGGGCCATGCCCTCATCGCCGCGGAAGTAACATATCATGGCCATGACCAACACCAAGATCACTACCGAGAACTTGGTCATCGTAACTGCAGTCGAGTGGATTTTTCCACCCTTGCGTGAGATCATGTTCGATGGTCCGTAGGCAAAATACAGGTTGTGGCGATCCACGAAGTGCTTCAGGCAAATGTATATCATGGCGAATGGCATGATCAGAGGGCAAGCCACGCTGTAGACAATAGCTATGGTAAATACTAGCGTTGTCCAGGCATAGTGCGTTCCGAAGGGAAACTCGATTAGGATCGCCTTGCGAATGTAGGGCGTCTCGGCCTTGGACTTGGCTTTAAGCAAGGACCAAATGTAGACAATCAGCTCCGGGAAGCGCAACAGCTCTAACGCAGTACCAATAAACGCTGCCGTAATGATGTAGTTTACGTAGAAGGAGCCCCGTTCAGGCAAGAAAATGCATTGCCAGCGCTCAGTCTGGTTTGTGAATCCCCATTCCAGCAGCGCCTGAGCGGATGTCAGTCCAAGGGAAGGCAGAATCATGATCATCATAAGCAGATAGCCAAAGCACTTCGTCATGATTGAATAGTTCTGTTTGGAGCGTGTGTAGTGCCGCATCCACTTGTCCGAAATGGCCACAATCACGGGCATCAGTGCGGAAAGGGTCCAGAGCATCAATGTGGGCAAAAAATCTGATACGAGCGGCGATATCTTGCTTTCTGTTTCCTTTATCCATGGCCGGCTGTTGAGAAGGCTTACTACCATGGCTGGCGTGGACAGAAAGAATAGAACAAGGAAGAGCACGGCGTTCACGCAAAAGAACTTCAAGTACCAGTGGCTCTTGTTCACATTCAAGTTCTCCCAGAAGAGATCGTCCGGTGACGGAGCGAACACCAGGTGCCATTGACGGTAGGTGCCCGGTGTGAAGTGGGTGACAATATTCTGTGCCTCCTGCACGGTCGACACTGTGATAAACGCAATGTCCAGGGGCTCGTTCATCGTGGAAGCGCGCAGACGGGCCACATCGCCAGACAACTTTCGCTCCTCTCGTTGATAGTACTCGTAAGCATTTTCCTTTTTGCAGGAACACATGTCCGGTTTCGCCTACGTTAAATAACTTTATATGATGCTGATTGCCTATAAAATTGGAGTAAACAAACTTACCATCAGTGTATCTCTATTTCGATGATGTTCGCAGTACAACCTAGCATCGTGAACTCGCTCATACTCTGCGTTTCTTACATAGAGTCGTGAAATGTTGTACGCTATCGACACGTTCTCGATGGTGACGTCCGGAAAGAGCTCCTGCATGTAGTTTCGCACCACAGTCTTGTTACGATCGCTGGACGAGATGTTGGATATCATAATGGTGCGGGTTGCGGCCTTCTTAAAGGCATTCCTTCCCGAAGCTCTCCGCATAATAAGTACCACAAGCGGAATATAAAGAATAGTAATGATCGTGTGCACCCACAGCCAAGGCGAGTTTGGCGAGAGATTCGCCATTGTAGTGCGACCAAAGGCATTCACGTCGTACGGGGTTTCCTTGGGACCGTTCAAGAAGTTGACTGGCAGAATGATGACCAGTGAGACGATGGTCACGAGAGCCATGACCGCCATCAGGTGCAGCTGGAAGGACAGGTAATGCACGGCATCGGGTCCAGTGTGCAGTAGGATGGTCTCCTTGCGCAGCATTAGAGTGACTTTGATCCAGCCGAAAAGACCCTCCTCGGGCTGAATGGGCGACAAAGGCGTGGAGTCGGCGATCACCTGGGAGGTGGCGCTGGGCCTCGGTGAAACCTGCGTTGAGGTACTCGGCTGGGGATCGACCACACTGGCGGCCCGAGAATAGAAGATCTCCGTCCAGCGCTTTTTGCTGCCATTGCTGTTGACCAGCGCCAGGCGACCGAAGTCACCCGCCTGGTGTCGCAGAGTCGTAAACAAAAGAATCAGCAGTACCCAGAAGATCGTGTTCAGAATCAGGGTTTCCGGAATGCCATTGTAGGAGGTGGTGAAGAACGATGTGCGATTGCCTACTGCTATGCAGTAGGACATATTGCCGTTTTCCGACATGGCCAGAGGGTGAATCACTGTAAACAAAGAAATCAGAAGCCATTAGTGATTGTTTTGGAAGCTACCGATAAGGACTTGATAGCAACACAGCTGATTTGGCTTATATCCAAAGAAACGATAAGTTTGTAAAATTAATTCGATAGGGCCGTGGGAAAACCCCGTCCTTTGGGATCCAGTCAGAACCCAGCCCCGTTTGATGGAATTCTTCCCGTGCCCGCGGGGTAGATCGATCTTTTTGGGTCACTCGGTCAAACTAAACAAAGTCCACAGACCGCAGATGCTGGTCGGCAGAGCCCTAAGGCCACAGATTAGCCCATTTAAAAGTAACCACTTCGCGTACAACAGATACGGTATCTTTATGGGCGAAACAGAAGAAACACCAACAAAGAAGTCAGTTTTAGGAATGAGATAATAGGCGAGTAAAACATGTTTTTGTGGGTATGAGGCAACCGAAAGGGGGTGGTTGTTCGTGGGAGGAAGAAGCACTACGTCATGTTGGTCCACCTCCCGTTTGGCCTTTTTGCGTTTTGTGTTCGAAATGAATCATCAAAGAGCCATTGTCGACTGGGTATGTCGCGTGGCAATTGTGGAAAATGCAATAAAAGAAAGCCACTGGTCGCGAATACTTATTTAATTATTTTTCACAGATTAAGTGCCAGTGTGTTTGTGTGCTTTCGGCTGTTATTCACATTCTTTACAAAACATTTCACTGCATACCTTTAATGAAATTTGCTATTTCCAGTGAATCCTTTGCTTAACTTCACATTAAACATCAGCTTTGAACTTCCTCAGTTGCACATCAACAAATTCCAGCTTTTTGTCTTAAAAACGGAATATTTGCCTTTCGCTTCCTCAATGCATTTCACTGACAGTCATCGATAGGCCACTGTTAACTATCGATAGCTTGCAGTGTTAGAGGTAGTCGTGTGCATTTCAACTCATTATAGATTATTAAGTATTTGTAGATTTAGGTAAAAAATTTTCAAAATGCATTTTTTTGTTAAATTATAATGGTATCACATTAACATGCATTACATTTTATGTGAAATAAATCGAATTTAAAACACACATACACATCAACACCCCAAGTAAGTATCCGATATTATGCAAATGCAACCCTGTGTTTCTCAGCTCTGGCGTCGTGGAGGATCTCAATTGTTTATATTCGTAATTTAGTATAAATATGCTTATTACCTTTTGTTTTTGTCACAGCTGACATCCCGTTTAACTTTCCGTTGTGTGGTACGTCAAAACGGCATTAAGGAATGACATTAGATCTTGATTAATTTTCCCTTCACAGACAAACACATATTTTTAAGACTTGAAAAGCGTTTTTATAACCCGACCAAATCTTAATCATGCAACCCGCACTATCGAAATCGAAGGAGTTGAACTTCAAGATCCAGCTGCTTTCCGGCAAGAATGTTGTCCTGGTAGAGTGTCCGGGCTTCGAGAGTGAGCTGTTCATGCCGCAAATCGTCAAGGGACGGATAACCTTCCAGAACATCATACCGAATCGAAAATGCTGCCAAGAGAGCAGAATGTTAACTGATTCCTTGAAGGCCGATATGGGCACGAGGCCTGGGAGTTCGAAGAGCCCTCCGCGGCGCTCCCTTCTCGATGTCAACCTCTCCACCCCGCTGGCCAAGAGCACCCCGTCGTCTTCGTCCTTTCCTCGAGCTCAGGCTGATAAGGAGAATGTTCTCCCACAGTTGACGCCCGAGGTAGTGCGCTGCCGACCATTTCAGCTGACTTCACTAGGTGAAGTGGACATGGATGTAGTTTCCATGAGCGAGATGCTCTGCCAGGAGCAGGCGTCCAAGAGCCAGAATCTACCTTCGCCTCATCCTCAACTGGCAGCTTACCAAAGCGAAAGCCTCTCTGGGACACAGGTTTCTCCACCAGTCCTTTCCCGTCTGAGCCAGGCTAGTGTTCAATCAAAGGAACATGGATTGAACAAGTCTACACCCAAGATTCCACCCGTACGGACCTATGCCCGTAAAAAGGTGGGTACCGCCGGCAAAACAAAGCCGGCACCCGTCTGGTCACCTCTCCTAAAGAAGAAAAAGAATCCCTCGGTATCCTCCACAAAGGTGCCCAGTCCCACCATGAAGCTGGAGGTGCGCCATCGCAAACTGATAGTCGACACTAAAAAGACCCTGGACGTACGCGATCCAAACAAATTGTGCAGTGCGCCCATTTCAATGAATAAAATCATTCGAAAGCAGGTGACTGGGAAGACACGAAAGCAGTTCCAAGCGCTGAAAGTCACGGCCTTTGACTTGTTGACCAATCCGTGCATAAGCAGCATGTCTGATGATCTCATCAAACAATTCCAGAAGTCCTGTGCGAACAAGATATGCACAACGCTGCCCAACTACGCCGAGATCGCGGTTGCCTCGCCGCTGAAAATGGATCGAGAAGTGAAAGCTATGGTGGCCAGACAAAAGCGGATGGAGCGGAACGAGAAACCGAAATGTGTTCTGTCCCTGAAGAGCAAGCTAGTCTAGAGTCCGGTTCCGTAATTTAATCCGTACATTCATTTGTCCTGACCTTGGAACAGTTTTCCAAATCATGTATATTCTTGCCATTCCGATCAAACAGAATACTACAAATAAACGTGCTTCGATCTCCATTTATGTTTACAAGTATTATATTTACCAAAGAAGGAACACATTCTGTCTAGTTGTATGTATATTTCTAAATTAAGCTAGCCTAGGGGAGGAGCCTACAGTAAAAGTGAATATTATGAATTTGTACCACAAGACATCTTTGTAATCGGGGACCTACTTGGCCTAAGAGCTGCGGCATCGAAAGCAGGCTTTGAATCCCCGCTTGATGGCCCTTATGTTGTGAACGACCTGCTCCTGCAAAGAATAAGGGCTTTAAGAACGGGGATATGGTTAACTGTTGTCTTATTTACCTGCATCAGATTGAAGCACATGGCAATCACGGCCATGCCAAGAAGTAGATACATGGCACAGAGTATGAAGCTGACCTCCACCTTATCTTTATCGGCGGTTATCTGGAGGGTAAAATATATTTTAAGATTTCAATACTTTTCATTTAAACTAAAATGTAGTATTTTCGTATCAATCGTTTCAAATTCAAATCTTCGACCTTACCACACGATCACCTGGCACCAGATCTCCAAAGCCAATGCTGCTGAGCGATATAAGGCAGAAGTAGCTGCCATCCAGATAGTTCCAGTCTTCCCAACGTCCGAAGAGCAGGGCACCCCACAGGATATAACTGAAGTCAGAGTATGGTAAGAAATCTCGAGCTCACTTTAGGATGGATTTTCTCCTACCCAACCATAACGAATATGCAGACCGTCACTGGAACCGTGATCTCATCCGTGCTACCTCGAATTTCCCGCTCGATATCCGAGTCGGACTCTGTGTACGGAATATCCATCAGAGTGGAGCTCTGCCAGGAACTCCTGGTGTAGTCACTACTACTGCTGTTGGAGGTGGTGGTGCTACTGGTGCTGGTGTAACTGCTGCTGCCACGGGCGTTCTCCATGTCGTGCATTTGCAGCTGCAGGGAGTTAAAGCATCTTAAAGGATATCAGACAAATGGTTTTTTAACCCACCGCTCTGGCCAACTGGCGCATTTTTCGTCTCTCGCGGATAATGCGGCGCTTGGCCACGCCGGGACATATTCGACACAGGCACACCTTCGAGTACACCCACTTGAAGGACTTGGCCAGGACGTCTCCAATGTTGGACAGGTAGAGCAGGAACAGCGGCATGCCAATTATCGCGTACAGAATGGTCACCAGCTTGCCCCACTCGGACTGGGGCGTGATGTTCCCGTACCCGATGGTCGTGATCACAGTCAGCGAAAAGAGGACGGCCCCCGAGAAACTCCACTGCTCCACGTCTGGTCCCTTAAGCTGCTTCTTCACTATGGCCCGCTGATAATCCAGCAGCGCATCGTTAACCCTGCGGAATAACATTAATTTCTGCCTATTCCTGTCTACCCTATGTACGGGAATCCAAGATGACTTACCGCCTCCTGTAGGCATGCTGGTCGAAGAAGCTTATGTTCTCCGCCGTGAGCTCCCAGATGCGCGTCAGGCACTCCCCGCTAAAGTTGCGCGCAATAAAGCGATGGGGTTTCTCGGACTTAAGACGCTCGTACTCGAATATCTCGATGCCCTGGAATATGAAGGCGCCTCCGATTATGTAGAATGTGACCAGTAGGATGATGCCCACGTTGCTGAACATAAAAGCCGTGAAGTGGCGGCAGTGGTCCTTGAAGCGCTCGAAGGCGGGCTTCTCCCTCCTGCGGAAGGAGCTCCGCCGCGAGGACATTTCTGGGCGGCTCGCTTCCGTTTCGGTTTTAGTTCCGGTTCCGGTTTCGATTGGCCTTCCACTGGCGCTCGCCTGGACATGCTCGGGTCTGGTCCGACACTCGCATCGATGACGACTGGAAGGACTTCCGGCTACCTATCGCTGAAAATATCCTCGATTAGTTTACCCAATTCCCAAACGCAGAGTGGTAAACAAACAAGGAAGCAGCTACATTGCTACATTATCGAAGTGTTTGGCGGCATAAATCTTCTCAGGGAAGATTTCTTATGTGGGTGGTTTATTTTCATTACTTGGGATTATCGCGGAATTTACGAACTACACCCATGCTAAGATTAGGCATTGTAATCAATTTTCTGTTTTAATAAAACCAAAAGCTACAAATTCATTGCTAACACACATATTTTTTTTTATTTAAACGAATTGTCTAAAAAATTCGGGTTTTAAAGTGGAAGCACTCTCATTAAATTGACATATTGACAAATTATGGTGATAAGGAAGTTTGAATTGATAAATAATATTTATTTGGAACATTTCCATAATGGATTATATTTAATTTTCACAAACTCGAGATGGTTGTCTGCACCCTTGCCTGTTGAAAATTCTGAAATTGCATGCAACGCATTCGCTGTGACACTCTCGGGAGGAGTCGCTGAGCAGCATGAATGGGATTTTATTTTTAATACAGTGCGCTCGGTGTTCTCTAATAAATGGCCAGCATGAACATGAATTATTGGACTACAATCTTGGCAGCTGGCCTATGGAACAGTCACATCATCTCGTCGCATCGCGACTCATCCCATCCCATCCCCACGGATCGTTTGTGTGTGGTATTTCAAATTTCTCGCGTGGCCGGAGGATGACACTCGTCTAGATTCGAGAATTGATGGCGTAGCCGTGGCGTCAAATTGGAAAGTTCCTAACGATCCCATCCGCCGTATGCGGTTGCCAAATGCTGCTTGTTTTTGTTTGGTTTTCAATCTTTTTTTAGGGTTTTATTTAGTGGGTGTGAAATACGAGTTCATTGGGCGATTATTTTTATAAACTTCTGTTCTGGACGGGGTCCGACAGTCATTTGCTTGATTTGTGGCCGCCGTGTTTCGCAGATCCGCGGCTCCCACTAGCCTTGGAATCGGAATCTGCCCACCTCCGTCTCACGCATACGCGTAGCACACCTATCGGCGGAAATCGGGCAGGTGAGCAATGTATATTTTTATTGATTTGCTCAATCCTGCACGCACTCTGCCAGCGGGCGTAAATTAGAATCAATTTGCAATTGATGTCTGCCTTATTTACAGCGAAAACATAGACATAATTAAAGAATCCAAACACTAAGCAAACACAAACTAAAAGCCCGCCAGCCCGCTCCATGTGTGTGTTCCAATGAAAATACACAAAACCTCGGAAGGAAAACACACTAATGGCCGCTTTCGCAGGGCGAATCGAAGGGGCTGGCCTGACATAAAAAACATGCCCGCTGTTTGTGTTTTTGATGCAATTAAGCACTGAGGGTGACGAGCAGGGAGATTCTGGCCGGGTGCGAGCGCATTTTGTGGCCGGCAATTAAAATGCACTTCGGGCGGGTTTGGGGGATATTTTTGGCCAGCGGCAATAAAGTCATTTTCCGTTTGGACGTACACTCATTAGCTCGAAATGTCTGTTTCCCATAGCATCAGCATTTTTAATTATAATTGCTCTGAAAACTTCCAAGACATTCTAACCCGAATCCGAAGATTACCGAAGAGATCAAAGCGAAAAGCGCAGGAAACGGGCGGCCTTGTATTGTGTGTGGATCAGATCTGCCTTGAAAGAGGGGGTCTATGGGCGAAACGAGTATCGAATAGTTTAATGTAGGTGCTGTTGGGTTAAGCATTGTATCGGTTCTTCAAGGTGGCTCTTCGTCCTCTATTTGGCTTATCGAGTCGCCGTTTATCTAGCAACTAAGTTGCGTCATGTCTCTCCGATTCTGTTTATGCGAGAGATGACGACATTGACTGGAAGCATCTTCTGGCCTGTGTTTACTTAGGCATTACCTCGGGCAGGTGCCCTGAATTCTTTTTGTTAATATTGCCAACTCTTCAGCCCATCCTTAGTGCCACTTGTCAGCCTGTGCATGTGCACCAAGCACTATGCCACGAAGGTCCTTCAGCCAGCACACTTGCACAGTTAATTCTCCGCATTTAATTTGCCACGCCAAGAGCAAAACTGAAAGCAAGAATTGCCTAAGTATGACAGACAGCCCCAGAATGTTAAGTGTCAGCGGCTACACGAGAGGAGATTTTAAAATTTAATTACGGTGAAAATTCGGTGACAATGGCGGGGGAAAAGCTGGCTGGCACGGCAAGTAAGAAATTACCGCGACGACATCATCACCGCACATTGATGGCCGGCAGCCCAATTGACATGACAGATCGGCACAGCCCCGAACCGAGAACGTGTGCGAGTTAAAAACTAATTTTCGAGCGTTGACCGCAGCATGGGGAATTGGTTGCGTATCGAGTTCCTGCTCAGCAGGCCGGGGAAAAAGTGAATTGGGATAGATTCCGACCAACCGGATTTAAATTTGTATGGGCCATAGCAGGCCATACAACTACAACAATATCTACTCATCATTGATCACTGATCAGTGATCAATTCTGTGTTCTCACTGAAACGAACACTCTGCGATGATTTGAATTATTCGGAAGTATCTTTAGGAGCAATTGTTGAGAAAGGTGATAAAGTAAACTTGAAATATTAAATATATCGAATTTGAATTTTCATGTCTGTTCAATGCTTAAGAGTTCCCATCGCAAGAATGCAAACTACTTTTTAAAGGGGATCAATAAGATAGTTGATTTCTCTTCTGTAGGAAAGGGTACATTTTAAATCAACCTAAAATAAAACTGAGTATCTTACAAATCAATATAATCCATCTTTCAAACCGAATGATTTTAATAATCTGAGGCACAAATATTTTAAAAAGTGTGGAACGCTTTTTTTTAAAGCTGTATTTTATAAAACCATAACCATAATAAACCATAATGTGAATAAACTTATTTTATTTTCTGACTTCTCCTCTTGCACAACTTTGAACCTTTTTGACGCAATATGGGATGGATTCAACCATATGCCGATTTAAAATATGTTTAGATAACTTCAGTTGTTTACTCAGAAATGGCCAACACGCGGAAAATTGATTGATCATGAGAAATCACTTGAAAATTGTCTGAATTTATTTTATTTATTTCCTTTTTAAAAGCTTTGTAAATAAAACTTGAACAATATTTTTGATGGTTACTTAAAGCGCCTCAAGTACCGTAGTGAAATCCGTGGGTTGGCCTCTTTAAAGGACCACGAACCTGTTTGTTATTTCAATTTGATGCAATGCTGGTGCTACTGATGCTCCTTGCCAGATGCTCATCCGTGACGTCATGAGCGGCGATCGGTTGGCTGTTGTTGGTGGTGCTTCGGCTCGGTTGCTCCGTTTATTTTAGCAGCTGATGTATTTCCGAACTGTGCATGTGGAATATTATTTATGTTTGCGCTCTGTATATTGTTTTATCAGTGTTATTCAACGCACGCCACGAAATGCCTTCTTTAAGCTATTTTACACATTTTCCCGAGTTCTCCGATCCCGATTCCGCCTGATCTGCACAGAATAACTTCTTGGCTTGTTCGGCGTGCCTTGTTTATTTTTAACCGCACCACGCTTGACTTCATATACCCATCTCCGCGCGTTCCCGATGTCGAATGCGATTCCGGAGCAAGTGCCTCATTCGCCGGCCGTGCGCGCTGCTCGACGTTCCGCTGCCCACTAAAGCCCGTACGCGCACCCGTATTTTTAGACGGCTTTCTTGACGCGCTACCTGTGACGTCGCTGCGCTCCATTGTTGGATTCGGAATGAGGATCGGATCGGCGAAATACACTCGCACAGGCAGGCGATCTACGGCGATACACGCATGCCCTTCACAGATATTATGGAATAAGTAATATTGCAGCTAAGCAAAAGTTTTATTTTTAACAAAAACAATTATTTTTGAAACAATTAACAGAACAATGATAAAGTTAAAAATTTTTAAATCGTGCCCAAGTGGAACTCGTATTTTTCTTTTAAAAGTGATTAAAATAAATAATATTTATCAACAAAAAATGAAATCAAGCCTGTTAAGAGGAAAATGTTTAAAAAAAAATTGTTTGACGGAAGAACTCAAATTAGATCATGCAAAATAAATTAATTTCAATTAAAAAATGACAATTCATCATGAATTCATTTCAAGATTATGAAAATGTGACCAAGAGGGTACAGCAATGGTTAGCTCCTACTTTGTCTTGGACCTAAAGCCGTGTTCCATCAACGGCGCCACATCCTTGGGTTCGCGGTTCCTCGTCTCCGGCAGATAGCGACAGGTCAGCAGGAACCCGTAGACGCAGAACGCGGCGCAAAGAAGGAAAGCAAACGGTCCAATCACCGAATTCAGGATGGGGAACATCATGCCAAGCAGGAAGTTGGCAAACCAGTTAAAAAAACTGCCCAAAGCCATGGCCGTAGGGCGCGGCCCCGCCTCAAAGATCTCTGTGGAGGCGGAAGGAATAAGCAACTAGCCGGACATCGCGCTGGATGGCAACCTGAACCAATAAAGTAGGGAATTGGTCCCAGACCCACGTTAAAAGAGAGGATATACAGCGACAGGAAGGCAATGCAGACGAATGAGAACTCTTGGATGTGTAACTGTGGGTGGAAAAAAGACGATCTCCTTATAGCCCGAACCCCTCGACGGATGTACAAGCTCACCATTAGTTTGAGGCCAATGACCAGCAGGGTCAGGGAGATGGCACTGAAGAGGCACGACAGCATCATCATGAGGCGTCTGTTTACCCTCCGCATTATCAGGGGACCCAAGAGGGCGACTACAAAGTTCTGGAACCCCAAGGTGAAGTTCAGCCACAAAGACAATGCTAAAGAGAATCCGGATTTGGTGAAAATTTCCACGGAGTAAAACCAAATCTGGCAAAGGAGAAGAAGTGAGTGAGCATCTGTAGTGACTGTTCAGTAAGCCTATGTTAAACATTGGTTATGTGTAGTATTACCCACCGCGTTGATGCCACTCATCTGCTGGACGAAGTGAAAGGAGCTCACGATAATCAGAGGCATCATGAGCTTGCTGTCGCACAGCACCTGCTTCATGGTGGGCTTTTGACGCGCTTCATCTGAGGTGACCTCGAACTCGGCCATCTCCGCGTCGACGCGAGCCTCGTCCCTCCTCAGACGCATCAACTCGACCCTGGCCTTGTCCCTCCTGCCCTGGGACATCAGGAAGCGGGGACTCTCGGGGAACCAAAAGATGGGCGCCAGTCCAAGTATGACGAATATGCCGGAACCAGCCAGGGCGTAGGGCCAGAGTTTCTCTGTGCCCAGAACGAAATCAAAGCTTATGACACCCACGCTGCCACTCAGCTCCGCCGGAGCTAGCTCAACAAAGTACATAGGCTGCGTGGCGTAGATTAGAGCGGCAGCCAGTCCTCCGATCAGTCGACCCAGCAACAACATCTCGATTGAGTTAGCCATCCGGCAGAACAGCTGACAGATGCAGGATACCAGAATCAGCGTTCCACTGAGCATCAGAATTCCTCGACGGCCCAGTCGCGCGCTGAAGATGGGGGCGAATGGAGCGCCGAGCATTCCGCCGATCAGAAATATGGAGACCACGGCCGACATCATTATCGTCACCTGGGACTCGCCCAGCCGCGATGAATACCGGGTTAGAGCCGACTCCATTATCCACGATCTAATAAACTGGGATGCCCTTCAGATGGGAGTAAATAGCTAAAATTACGGTTGACCCACCGTAGATGGGGCATTGACCACGGCGAACGCATAGCCGATGGGGATGACGGTGCCCACGGTGATGCACACACAGATGAACATCAGCAAGGTCGTCCAGCCCTGCTTTTTCTCGGCCATAGCGAAATTGGGGGCAGTGTGTTTCGCTCTCAAACTATTTGCATATCACTTTCTAATAATTTAATCGAAATATTGACAGTTGGGGTCAGCACACTCTGTCATTTTTAAGGCATACTTTTGGGCAGTTCATTTCAAGTGGGTGGATTTCAGGAGCTTAATAGCTATTTGGCTGCCGAACGGTTTACAATAAACGTAATAAACAAGCCGCTTATCCGATGGGTTCACAAACTATCCTTTGGTTTAATACCCTGAATACTATTTACATTGTAAAAAATGATTTCTTCTTTTTTTCATATTTTCCAACTAAATTAGAAACTCAGAAGTAATTAAAAAATTGTATTACTAAACTTTGAAGGTTATATAAAGCTATAATTTGTTTCATGTTTTTTTCTCACCAATTTTCCGATCGATTCTATGACAGCTATATGATATAGTCGTCCGATTTTGATAAAATTTAATTCAAAATTCAGAACCAATTAAAAAATATTATTTCCAAGCTTATAAGGTTATATGTTAAAAAACATCGAAGATACATTTTTTTCATAATTTCCGACTAATTTTCCGATTGTTTCTATGGCAGCTATATGATATAGTCGTACGATTTTGATCAAATTTAATTCGCAATTCTAAACCAATTAAAAAATGTTATTTCCAAGCATGAGGTTATATGTTAAAAAACACCAAAGATATAATTGTTTTATATTATTTTACTACTAATTTTCCGATTGTTTCTCTGGCAGCTGTACAATATAGTCGTCCGATTTTGATAAAATTGAATTCAAAACTAATTAAAAAATGGTATTTCCAAGCTTAAAAGGTTATATGTTAAAAGCACTGAATATATAATTTTTGTTTAATTTTTTTCCCCGATAGTTCCTATTGAAACTATAAAATATAGTTGTACGATCCGGCAGGGTACTACCTGCAATAGAAAGAATACTTTTGGAAAAGTTTCAGCCCGATAGCTTTAAAACTGAGAGACAGGTTTTCGTAGAAACGGACGGACAGATGGCCACACGGACAGGCGGACGAAAAGACGGACATGGCTAGATCGACTCGTCTAGTGACGCTGATATCTAGAATATATCTACCTTATGGGATCGGAAACGTCTCCTTCACTGCGATGCAAACTTCTGACTGAAATCAGGGATATAAAAAGGATGGTTTGAGTACATGCTGTTGTTTTGGACTCCTGGTGGACATGTATATTCCATTTTTCTGCCTTTCTATTGTTATTTCTAGAATTTAAAGCATTTTTATTATTTTTCTGAAATTTAGAAATTATATTTTAACAAAATTTAAAAGTCGAAACCGTTTTCTCACGAAATCGGACCTGTGTTTCCATGTAGAATTTATATTTTAATAAAACATAAAATTCTAAACCGTTTTCTCACGGAATCGCACCTGTGCTTCCATGTGTAAAAGGCAGACACTCTAGCTGCTGGACCACCGAACGAATTAGGCGATTATGGACAATCGTGACACCATGCCTACATATACATTTTTCATTAAAGGTATAAAATGTATGGAATTATATGTATTTCTCGTTACGTTTTCGTTTTTTAGGAAAGTCCGCTTGGGCGATACGAGAAATATATTAGAGTTCTATAAGTTGCCACCTTAGAAAGTACAGATCGATACCAGTATTCGCCGAAGACTGTTGTATGAAAATGGAATTGCGCGAAGTCCACTGAAGGTGCCATTAATTACTAAAAGATGCCATTATTGAGTTTCACAGAGCCACTGGACTTAATCGAAATGTTATCAGTTGTTATACTCATTTCTGGTAGATAGATTTCGGGAGCTGATTAATCCCAACATCTTTAGTGTCAGAACGTCTAACATATATGTACCAATTTTTTAAATTTCCATAAAAATGTACCAAAATTGTCTTTTATAACCTTTTTAGCCAAAAAATTGACAACTTGAAAATAAATTGGGTAACTTTCGTGCTCACATTCCTGGGTCATCGAGTATATATCTATATATGTAAAGTCAAGAAATACCTCCGTTTTTTCTTAACTCCTATAATATGAGAAAAAGGCTTTTGTTGGCTATCAATAGCCAGCTAATGTAATCCAGCTCATTTAAATGAATTGGATCCAAGTAAACAACTTTCTATGAAAGAACAGCTTGTTTTATTCTCTAGGAATGGGTAATGTGTCACATTAGTTCCGCTTTGAGGCCAGGCCACAGCTCATCAGCGGCTTGACGTCCTTGGGCTCTCTACCTCGCGTCTCCGGCAGGTAGCGCCAGGTGAGCAGCAGGCAGTAGAGACACACACACATGCAAGGGACGAAGGCAAAGGAGCTCCAAACACTCTGGAGCAGGGGAAAGCACATGCCCACAAGGAAGTTGCCGATCCACGAGAAAAGGCTGCCCATTGACATGGCCACGGGGCGAGGCGAATCCTCAAGGAGCTCTGCGTTCATAACGATAAAGATAAAGACTTACACTTAGTTATGCGAGGGTACTCCAACCTGAGCCAATAAAGTACGCAATGGGACCCAGACCCAGCTGAAAGCCCAGTATGAACGTCAGGATGAAGGCGGCACAAAAGTAGGTAAGGACTGTGTTGCCGGATTTCTCCAGAAAGAAGAGCCCCAAGGACATGGCCAGCAGGGCGAGAGCACAAGTGGCGCAGGAAATCATCATCAGAGGGCGACGCGGGAACCTGTGGATGAGTAGCGGTCCCAGAAGAGACGTACACAGATTAAAGCCTCCAATTCCCAGGTTCAACCAGGTGGCTGCTCCGTCTGAGAAGCCCGCATTCGTCAGAATAGAGAGCGAGTAGAAGAATATCTGCAAGCGGAATCAGATATTGAAAATCAATTTAAATGTAATAAATTTAACCAGCTCACTGCATTGATACCACTTAGCTGTTGGGAAGCTTGGAATGAGCAAACCAGCAGTAGGGGAAGCCACAGTTCCTTATCCCCTAGCACCGAGCACAATGAACTAGTTTCGGAGCTGGTCTTGGCATCCAGGGTGGCCTTCATCTCGGCCAGTTCTTGGCGCATTTCCTCCTCAGCGTTCTTTCCTCGCAAGCGAAGCAGAGCTTGTTCACTGGCCGCCGAATCCCGTTTGTGCAGGTAGAGCCATCGAGGGCTCTCTGGAAACCACCAAAGGAGCAGCATCGATGCCATCACCAAGAGGCTGTAGGAGCTCAGGGCATATGGCCACAGCCGCTCGTTGCCCAGCAAGTGGGAGAGAGTGAACACCTGTGCGAGGAGGATCCCTCCTGTTATGCCAATGCAGGTGAACACTCCTACGCTGCCACTGAGCTCTGAGGGAGCGGCCTCCAGCAGATACATGGGTTGGGCGGTAAAGATCAGAGCGGAGGCGATGCCACCCAGGAAGCGGCCGGTCATCAGCATTTCCAGCGATTTCGCCGCACGGCACCAGGTGAATAGGATTCCGCAGATCACGAGAAGCACTGCGCTGATGAGCAGGCAGCCCTTGCTGAAAGTAACGGAAAGGTATACCTTCTAAAATAAAAACTGCATGATTACAACCCTATCACATACCCTATAGGTATTTTTTAAAAACCAGTTTGTCATTTTTCGTTTCTGGAACACAAAAGAGCAAAGAGAACTAGTGCTATTCCCAATGAAAAATAGAGATGAGCACTTGCAAATATTGAAATACATTTTTATGAGAAACTTCTCTTTATACAAATAGATTTATTTTAATTTAAGATATAATCAGAAACCCAAATCTCTATCTGCGGATTATCGAAATCAATCAGTAGAAAATGTATCTACTTATTTGCTAACCCCTTACCGCCCGTATTTGTCGCTAAGCAGAGCGCTGAAGCAGGATCCGCAGATGCCTCCAATGAGGTAGATGGACACAATGCTCGTCCAGAGGATGTCCAGCTGGCCGGCAGTGACGATGGTGTCATATTCGGTGGCCAGGATGTCCTGGCACCATTTCTTGATGATCTCCGCCGGGGAATTGAGGACCCCGAAGAAGTAGCCCACCGGAACCGTCGTGCCTAGCGTTACTGTAAGGCAGATAAGCAGCAGAAGGGGGGTCCATCCTTTGACCCTGGACGGGGTCACATGCTGCAAGGAGAGCAACGAGATTCGCGTGATTAGCAATTGCAGCTGCCACAAACGAAAGACTTAAGAAACAAACTCGTCCCGGATAAGGGAGAAAGCGTTAGGAAGAGTTCGGGAATCACCATTATAACAACCATGGCGATGGAGCGATGCTGACACGCCGAAAGCTAAACCGAAAATGAATCGCATCCGGAAGCGCACTCAGTGCCATTCGACAGCTCGTTGAGTCACCCAACCCGCTTGTAAATCAATCACATAAACACATCTTCACTATGCCTACTCCGGGCTGGGAATACGTTTACAGCACATAACCAGCCACAGATAAATTCAGCCTTTTTGTCTCACGAGCACTTGTTTTCTTATCATTGACACGGGAACGTTTGTTTGCTCTAGCTACTAGCCGGGGAAATAGGCCTATGGTTTTATACTCTTACAAATTCGATCCGGGAGCTGTGGTCTTGAAATAACAGGTTTTATTAACCGACACTTGGGCTAACCAAAAGGCTGAACAGGCAATATTTAAATCTATTTTTAAAGCAGTTTAGATTGGTTTGTCAAGACCCTGGCTGTTACTCTTCTATCCCGACGGCGCGGAAGGGCATCCAGAGACGGTTCCGCGCGCTTTCTGCTCAACAATAAATCTAATTAACAGAGTATTACTTTGCGCTCCGTCCCAAGGCATTTTAATTGAACTTGTGCAGTGATAAGGGGACGGAGCGCTCGAAGCTTTCTTACAGGGTGTTTCTTAAAGCTAGATCCATTTTCGCGTTTATTGGTTTGTACAAAAGAACTTACACACTATTAGTTGGAGCAATTTAACCCTGAACAATGTGGATTCCGACCTAATGTCGGCACTTCCACGAGGCACACGACTTGGCCGAATAATTAAGTAGCCCACTGTGCCAATGGGGTTAAAACATATTACCACTTATAACCGGCTACTTAAGACTAATGGCAAGATGAGCCCACTGGGCTAGGTCTCATTTGACCTTGGAGCGGAAGCCCTTCGATACGAGCGGCGCCACTTCCGAAGGATCGCGTCCCCGCGTTTCCGGCAGATAGAATTTCGTCAGCAGGAAGAGTAGCACACAGGTAATGGAGAAGGGCAGGAAGACAAAGGCGCCCCACGCGTTTTGCAGCAGCGGGAACGAGATGCCAATTATGAAATTGCACGTCCACGAGGCCAGACTGCCCATTGACATGGCCACGGAGCGGGGAGCCACCTCGAACAGTTCTGCAAATTGGAGAGCACAAATCGAATCAGTTAGCGGTATAAAAATAACTCATCCATCCAATTATAGCCAGTGCGTCTGGGAACGTCCCTGATGGCCGTAAGCAAATGTGTTGAGAGGCGTTGAACCCCATTCGATTCCGATTCCGCCTCAATGACAAAGCCACTTCTTCGAAACATGAGGCAGCTGTCCCCGTCACGATTAACGGAGCTACTGGAATGCGCAAAACCATGGAGTCACGCGACAAGTTACCTGAGCCAATGAAGTAGGGAATGGGACCCAGTCCGAATTGGTAGAAGAATATGTAGCCCATGATGCAGACGATGCAAGCGATCGCAAACCAGCTGACTTGGTCCTGTAAAAATGTGTTAATTTAAATTTAATTAGAGACAGGTAAGCTAAAAAATGGTAAAACGGTGTCAGAAATTAAAATAGCCAGATTAGGCAATAAAGTTTATCAAAGATGGTTTTCTTCAAACTACTACGTCAAGAACAATTAAAATTTTTAGACAAACCGTTAAGCTATTAAGCTAGTTGTCCGATTTGTAAAATAAAAAATTACAAATTAATTAAAATAAATTGCTGTACCCTAAAGTGGAACAGAGTATATGAAACAAAGGAGCTAGATTATGATTATACTTTTTTCAATCGTTCATACGCTTTAGGAGCTAAGGGATAAATTATCTTATTACGACAGTTGTAACCTGTGTACTTCTAACCTATACTACACTAAAGTTTCAGCTTTAGTTTCTAGCTTTACAAACGGAGACTAGTTTAAGATTAAACGGACATGGCTGGATTGACTCTTATAACGATGCTGGTCGGGAATACATATACTTTATAGCGTCGGAATCGTCACTGAGTTGCATACCCTCATTAATATCATAACAAAAATGCGATATGATATGGCAACCAAGCAAAGCTTGTTCCGAGACTAACTTTTAGATTCGCTGCGAAGAGATCGCTCTGGGTATACAAACTCACAATATAGAACAAAACGAAGGCGATGGTGAACAGGAAGAGGGAGCACAGTGCGCAGGAGAACATCATCAGTGTTCGCCTGTTGCAGGTGGCCATCAGCCAGGGTCCCAAAAGTGAGACGCACAGATTCAGGCAGCCAGCACCCAAATTTGCCCACTGAGCATTCACCTCGGACAGTCCTGCCTTCTCGAATATGCTGACCGAGTAGTAAAATATCTGGAAAACCAATTACCGATTACACGGGCTCGTAAGGTAGGCATTAATCCACAACTCACCGCATTAATACCCGATAGTTGCTGGCCGCCGTGGAAGCAGCACACAATGATTAGGGGCAATGTCAGGCGAGGATCGCGCAGCACGTCGCAGAAACTGCTGGTCTGCACCTTGGCATTGGCTTCGGCCTCCATCTCGGCCATTTCCTGGGCGATAAGCTCATCGGCATCATTGCCACGCAGACGCTGGAGCTCTCGCTTGGCAGCCGCATGATTACCCTTGACGATATAGAGAAACTTGGGGCTCTCGGGGAAGATGTACGATGGCAGGTAGCAGACCAGGATCAGAACCATGTAGGCGGACAAAGCGTAATGCCAGAGATCCTCGGTTCCGAAAACGTCGGCCAAGCTGAACACCTGACCCACTACCACGCCCCCCGTCACGCCCACGGCGATGAAGACGCCCAGAGTTCCGCGTAGAGCCAAAGGAGCCACCTCAGATAGGTACATGGGCAGTGTGGCGGTCACGAGGCCGGATGCCAGGCCCACAATAAACCTGCCGATCACCAGCATCTCCACAGAGCTGGCTGCTCGGCAGAAGAAGAACAGCACCGCTCCCACGGTGAAAAGGGCGCCGCAGATGAGAAAGCATGCTTTTCTGGAAGAGATTGGGCAATAGTTATTTATTACGCAGAGTATGGTATGGGTTATTCATACTATAAAGATTTATCCCAGGAAAGTTTTCAATTCAATAGAAATTAAAAAAGTTAAGATAGTAACTTTTAGTTAGAAATCAAAATTATTATAACTAAGTTACAGCAAAGCAGGATTTTTTAACTTAATTTAAAAATTTAGATAACAATGAATTCAGAATATGTTTGATGCTCCCGTAAGAAAAATTGTTTCCTGGACAATTTGAATAATATCTTTAATTGTTGATTGAGTCCGCCAACCAAAATATAATTTATTTTTGCAGTGTCCACCTTCTTAACAGCCGTACAATAATTGTTATGGCATAATACCGGCCATTGCTGAGTGCTTTGTACTGATACGAGAATTAGTTGGCGGATTATGGGGAAAATCCAAGGGGCTTATCTGGTTGATTAATAGCTACCTGCCGAATTTATTGGCTGCTCCAGCCCCGCCCAGCGATCCGATGGCGCCTCCGACCAGGAACACAGAAACAACGCACGACCACAGGAGATCCAGACCGTCCGAGCTGAGGCTACTGCCGTAGGTCTCGTGCACGGTCTGGTTACACCAAACCTTCATGAGCTGTAAAGATAGTGGACTGGTGAGTTGGTTTGGCTGGCCGACCAACCTGCTGGGGAAAGCTCACCTTTGAGGGGGCGTTGATAACGCCAATGCAGTAGCCGGTGGACACAGCGCCGCCAAATGTGGTTGCCAGGGCCACCAGCAGCAGGAGATTGCCCCATCGTGGTTTCTGAAAGTGTTCAAGAAACTATATATATTCTGCAAAAACATTTCTCCCAAGCGAGCTCAAAATTTGGCTCTGATAGCGATTTAGTGCGTCATTGTGCGGGGTCCCTTCTATATTCGGCTGGCTTATCACCACTTTTTTCATTAATTCGCGCTTACAGATTAGGACCTGTATATTTGGCACTAATTATGGCTAAGCCTGACCCAGGGGCAAAACTTTCCATTTCTCAGCAGGAGCATTTGGGATCAGCTGCGATTAAACGGAACACTATTCACAAGTAGAGAGTTCTAATTCAATAAGCGTCCGCAGGCGGCGGCTCTTTATAGCTGATAAGAACTAAGAATTGCCTGGGAATTCAGCTGATTATACGCACTGGGAGTTCGGTTTGTTTGCCAAAACAAAAGCGCCGGTCATGAATTACTCGTAAACTGTGCAGGTCAAAGTTGCAGTATATAGGTATGCACATTCGTCACGATTGCGTTTTGTGTTAGATGCTAGGAGCATTTACTTTGCTAAGTATTTTTCTTGCCCTCTGATACTATAAAAACTGCTAATTAATCATGCGTTTCTAAAATTCGAAATAGGAACGTTGCTATGATTAAAGCACTTTAAATATAGTTTGTACTCCTTATAGTTTAAAATCATTGTCAAATACTCGTATGTATTTCTTGGGTATTTAAACCCTAGTTTGCACTTGAATGCACATTTTTCGAACTTCTATACTTTTGCCCCACATTGTACGTACTGGCTCGTTGTCAACATAGGTTCCGCTGCATATAAATCAACCATATGCTAATACGTTGTGTATATACGCAGGGTATATAAAAATACAGTCGACATTGAAAGCCGCACTAAAGTAAATTAACACGCAAAAGAACACAGCTACGAGATATTAAAAATAAAATGCCTAAGATAAAAGAAAGGAAAGCAGCATCCGACGAGAGAGATACAACGTCATCAAGAGAAAACAAAGAAAAGGTGCATGTGCAGATAGAACAGAGTCGAAAGAAAGACAGCATCGGTGGTAGATAGGGCGGCGATCTTCCCGCTCTCTCACCTGCAGTACTGCATCTCGAATCTCACCTGGTTGGTGTCCGTCTGCGGCGCGAAGAGTTCGACTCTCGTGGGCTGCGGGTACAACTGCTGGGCCTCCGCCTGGTAGGGTTTGCTGGCCATAACTGTGGACTTTGCCTCGTAATCACCACTTTTTGAGGGAACTCTTTCTTAAGGCACTGAGCACACGCGTGCGGAGTTGCGTGTCAGCACAGTTGAAACAAATGTTAACAGTTGGCGGCAAGGCAATCGGTTTTCGAATCAGTGTTGTGCAACGGGCAACGTATTCCGATTCCTACTCCCAATCCCAACAGTTCGGAATACCAACCACAATTGTTTGTAAACGGCGCTCCGCCAGCAGTGCACGCGGGATCGAGGCGAAGCTCCTTGCTGTTGAAGCGTTGGAGTCGGCAGCGCTACTAAACGCCAGCTGAGCGGCGTGGTTGGTGGAGAAAAAGCTTTCGCCAAGAACGAACAACAGCCGCAACAAAGTTCTGGTTGCCGGCCACAGATAAGACCGAACAACAAGGGCACGCCGAAGACATCATACCCTTGGAAACAGTTCTTGGTGACCCCGATCAATAGGTATTTGCGTTTGCATAGTACGCTTGGACCTTGACAACACATGCCCTTAAAGATGCAACTGTGCTTTTTAAATGGCTAATCATGACAGACTTGTGACTTACCTGTTTGCTTTTATTCATAAATAAATAATAATAAATTAATATCTATTTAATAACTTGAGAATGTTATATGGTCTAGCTTATTTGTAATACTCTTTGCGAGGGCAGAAGAGCTTTTTCACACAGTTGCCAGAGTTTAATGGAAAATTAGGAATTAGTGGAAAAAAGAGGTGAAAAAAGCTGCAAAAAATGCCATCTCTGGTCCTCCAAAGGAGCATTGGAAAGGAAACAGAATACACTAACATTCTTCCCTAGACATCATTCTTTCTCCTCAAAATCTGGCATCCCTTGTTCATGAAGGTTTTAAAAAGGCGCGCGTGTGAACCGTGTTATCGATACATCAATGCAAGTGACTTAAAAAATAACGTGACACGAAGCTTAACTTATGGTTATTGAATTGTGAATTTGTGAATCATTTTAGTAATTAATACGCATTGAAATATTCACATTAATTGTAGGTATTAAGTCTATCCATCCAAATATTTTTTCGTGTTCGTGCTTTGACGGGAAGCTTGGACACGAGGCCATCACTAGGCGAAAGTGCCATCCCTACGTCCTCTTGACCAGCTGTTCAATTTTTTGTTGACGTTGTGTTTGGAAGCGAAGCGTCTCTTACCACCGTTTAAATTTGGCATAAGTTGTTGGGAGATCGATCGCTATGTCGGCGGTGGCCTACGACTCCCTGCTGTCCACGACGGCGGTGATCAGCACCGTCTTCCAGTTCCTCTCCGGCGCGTAAGTGTCGAACTGCCAAACGCGTTGGAACCCACTCTACCCAAAGTAATAACTTATGTTTGCTTTCCTTGCAGCATGATATGCCGAAAGTACATACAGAAGAAAAGCACGGGTGACTCTTCCGGAGTTCCCTTCATTTGCGGTTTCTTATCGTGAGTAGAAAGAAACTGCCAAGTCGGCACTATTGAGATAAATTCGAATCGGTCGCGGTTGTCGAGACGATTTGGTTGAGGCTTCATGGGGCAACCATACAAAAAGGCTAGGTTTTCGCAGTAGCAAAATAGGGAATGGTGATTTACTAATTTGTAACACATTTTTTTTTCCTACCTATGTTTTTGGAATATCCATTATTATCCAATAATTAATACTAACTCGGGAACCACACCACATAAGGCTAAGATTGTTATTGCTAGATATAGGTTTTAAAGTTTAAACCCAATTTTAAAATAGTAGAAGTTTTAGAAATAGACGGCAAGCATGTTAATCCCTGCGCCCTAAAACTCCCACTTATTGTGGGAACTTTGACTGCCTGGTTGGCAATTTAGCCTTGCACTTTGCGATTACCATATTAAATGAATTTTACTTTATTTGAACAGGTGCAGCTTTTGGTTGCGCTATGGAGTCTTAACAAATGAGCAGAGCGTTGTGCTAGTCAACATCATTGGGTCGACTCTTTTTCTGGTCTACACGCTGATATACTATGTGTTCACCGTAAGCAAACGTGCCTGTGTTAAGCAGTTCGGCTTCGCTTTGACCGTACTGGTGGTGGTCATTATTTTAACCAATCGACTGGAAGATCAGCGCGATCGAATGATACACGTCACAGGTATGGGCACGTTCTCAGTTTACATATTTAACAAAAGTCAGGTTTGCTAACTTCCGAAATATATTTTTAGGAATCGTCTGCTGCATCGTGACCGTGTGTTTCTTCGCCGCCCCGCTGGCTAGTTTGCTGCAAGTGATACGGGCGAAGAACTCGGAGAGCCTGCCCCTGCCCCTGATAGCCACGTCCTTTCTGGTCAGTCTGCAGTGGCTAATCTACGGCA
Source organism: Drosophila biarmipes (assembly GCF_025231255.1). Classification (NCBI taxonomy): domain Eukaryota; kingdom Metazoa; phylum Arthropoda; class Insecta; order Diptera; family Drosophilidae; genus Drosophila; species Drosophila biarmipes. Next base: position 4,469,225 of record NC_066615.1, on the reverse strand, counting down.
TTCTGATATCGGACTCATTCATTCAGGTGAGCACTTTCCCACGGCTGGCGCAGCAGCGAATTACTTACTGACGGTGGCAATTGTTTGCTTTGCTTTTCAGATACCCAACTTTCTGGGCTGCATTCTGTCGCTGCTGCAGTTGGGCCTGTTTGTCCTGTACCCGCCGCGTAGTTACTCCGGCCATGGCTACAAGCTGGTTGAGCAGGCGGTGCCGTTTTAGGCAACAGTTTGGTTGCAGCCACGCATTTCGCTTTGGCATCCGAGCGTTTCGCATACAGGATTTATATTTTTGATTAACTTTATGGTCGAACATGCTGCTTGCTTAGGCGCCAAGCTTATTTACCATAGACATACGTAATAGTAAGCCTATATTTATTGTAAAATATTTATAAAACCCCCAAGATTTGCCTCGAAAATGCTGCTACTTACGTTTCCTTGCTGTTCGGCGGCGCCCATTGGTTGTAAGCTCTGGAATCTGTGTTCCTGATGAAGCGTAGCACAGAAAACGATTGGGTAACCGAAACACTTGTTAACTCGATCTGATCGCAGATAAACACAAAGCTCCGAATTCCTTTCGGCGAGGTCTGAACAGATTGCGAGCGGATTGCTGACTGTGGGAATAATAATATGTGAACCCAGTGCACTTGGCTGGGCTGCGGTCAATGGTATCGATAAGGTGATATGCTGATATTCCGGGCCATAAACTGGTAAATTAAGCGCCCGTTGATTTAATGAAAATGTTTGATGGCGGGGGGTCGGGGTGTGATTAACGAAAGCACCCTGTCCTAATTCAATAATAGTCCTTATCGGTTGGATGGAATTAACCAGTAAGCATGCAATCAGATAAAGCGGTAATCTTTATTTGTCCACCAGAAAACTTCCAGCATCGATAAGGTATTTTTTGGGAGCGGAAATGATTGAGCGGGATCAGAAAAACATATTGTTTAACGAAATTCAAATTTGAACTGTTGGCCATTCGTACTTGACCAACACTGGCATGCGGGTTAAACTCCTGGTATTTTCGCCGCACTGCCACACTGCCAAGTCTTGGGTTTTGTTTTGTGAATCATTGTTTTTCTTTTCGACCATAAAGTATTTGACCCAAAATCAGGATGCAGGATCAGAGTCCCGAGCTGTACGAGGAGGTGAAGCTGTTCCGAAACGCGCGCGAGCGCGAGAGGTACGACAACATGGCCGATCTGTACGCAATCATCAACACCATCCAGCAGCTGGAGAAGGCCTACATACGCGACTGCATTACGCCCCAGGAATACACGGCCGCCTGCTCCAAGTACCTGGTGCAGTACAAGGTGGCCTTCAAGCAGGTGCAGTGCGATGAGTTTCCCTCGGTGGAGACGTTTGTCAAGAAGTTCCGTCTGGACTGCCCGGCGGCGCTGGAGCGGATTCGCGAGGACCGACCCATCACCATTCGCGACGACAAGGGCAACACCTCCAAATGCATCGCCGAGATCGTATCGCTGTTCATCACCATCATGGACAAGTTGCGCCTGCAGATCAACACCATGGACGCCCTGCAGCCGGACGTTAAGGACCTTGCGGACAACATGAATCGCCTGTCCCTCATCCCTGAGGACTTCGATGCCAAGCTGAAGGTGGAGAAGTGGCTGGGCAGTCTGAACGAGATGCAAGCCTCCGACGAACTGAGCGAGGGTCAAGTTCGCCAGTTCCTCTTCGACCTGGAGTCGGCGTACGCGGACTTTAACAAGCTTCTGCACAGCCAGTAGCGGCCCTTTCTCATTGCTTACATGTATCCTTAAATTTAAATAGCATATTCACAATTAAACACGTTTTATATATACCCAACCAATGGCCAGCACTACGTTTAAACAAATTTTTAATATAATATCTGGAGGTGATTGCAATTAGGATTCTATTAACGCGTTTTACCGTTGAAGTCAGTTTCAAAGTGGTCTTTAAAGTCGTTTACATTTGTATTTTGCGTCCAATCAAATTTTTTTTCGCGATCAAAAAAAATCCAGTGAATATGATAATAATTTTTATACCCTTGCAGAAGGTATATTGATTTCAGTCAGAAGTTTTCACTGCAGCGAAGGAGACGTTTCCGACCCCATAAAGTATATATATTCCTGGTCAGCATCACTGGACGAGACGATCTAGCAATGCCCGTCTATCCGTCCGTTTCTATGCAAACTAGTCTCTCAGTTTTAATGCTATCGGGCTGAAACCTTCTCAAAAGTCTTCTTTCTATTGAAGGTTTTATAGTCGGAAACGTCCGGATTGGACAACTATATCTTATAGGTCCAATATAGGAATTGTCGGGAAATTTTTTTTTATTATATCTTTGGTTATTTTTGACGTATTACCTCCTACGCTTGGAAATAAAATTTTTTAATTAGTTCTGAATAAAAAACCGTCAGACCTGGCATGTAGGTGCCACGCCCACAATCCGCGAAAATCTGTAGGGCCTACAGTTTTTATGATAGAACAAAAATTTTAACTGAAATGTATTTGTCTCATCAATACCTATCGATTGACCCAAAAAAAATGTGCCACGCCCACTAACCCCCCAAAACTGTGGTGACCACAATTATCATGCTAGAAAATTTCTTGTTTGCGTTTCGATTAAAAAAATTATTTGCCACGTTCACTCTAACGCCCCCAAACGGCTAACGCTTAAAATTGTCTGAAGCCGACATAACATATACCAAAATAGCCGGAAGCAGGCGCTTTAGAATATTTCTTTGATGCTTATATATCTCCATTTGAATTTTTCTCCCTCAAGCTGAGTAACGTGAATCTGAAAGTCAAGGCACTCGACTATACCGTTTTTCCTTGTTTTTTTTTTAATATCACTAAAGCTAGCAACAATCCTTAAACATTTTAGATGGTGTTACTAACGTTGATTATTTCTTAACCCTGCAAGGGTAAACAAACTTCGGCTTGCCGAATTTTACTTCCTTTCTTGTTTTAATTCATTTCCTTCATTTTGGCCAGGGTTCGTTTTGCAACATATGGACTGGAGTGGTGATGATAGAAAGTATGTAAATTTTATCTTCTTCGTCCTTCAAACATTTTGTCCGAAAAAAAACACTTTATTAAGTAAGCAAATGATTTAAAATATTTATCTTACCTTTTATTAAAACATTCAAACGATTTAAGTAAAAACGGCTCTGTTTCTCCCTTTTTTTGCATTTTGTTTGGATTTAATCGTATCTTCTTTTTTGTATTTAGTTTAAATATTAAGGTTATAATTATACATATAAGTTTAAACCGATTACAATAATTAATTTTTGTTTGTTTTGTTTTTTCCTCATTCACGTTATGTTTGTGGTTTTGTTTTCTTTAATATATATAATCGTATTTTTAATTTACTGTTCTGCTTCTTCCGGTTTCTCTCTTACGCTCTTAAATCTGTTAAATCGTTTTACGCCTTTAATAATTAATAATTGTTACTCTTTATCTTTGTAAATTTATTTGTATGCAATGTGAAAATGGTACTTGGTATATTTATGCGGATGTTGCTGTATGTTTTACTTTATTTGTTTCATTGTGGTGATGTGCGGTTGGTCCTAGGAGTCGCCTCCTGCAACCTGAAACACCTTCTTGCTGTGTGTTGCATGCGAGTGTGGTGTGTGTTTGTTAAGTGGCTGAGGGGAGGGAGGGGTGGTCAGGGCGCTGCTGGGCGGCGCCTTTACAGTGCGTTCGTAGTAAAAACGTTTCTTATTAATTAAAGTATGATCGCTTATCTTCGTATATTAGATAATCCTCCTCCGACGCTGGCGAGGACTTCTCGCTCCCCACCTCGTCGGCGAGTGCTTGTTGTTGTGGTGGCGGCTGTGGTTGCTGCTGTTGCGGTTGCTCCTTGACGAGCATCAGTAACTGGGCGGGAATACCCGGAATCGCCGATGTCGTTGTCACTATTGCTGCTGATGGCGTGGTTGTGGCATCTATGGTCGTTGTTGTGGGGCTGGCTGCTATTGTGGTCACTAACGTGTTTGTGGCGTGTGTGATGGGCAGCGCTCGGAGATTGCTGGCACTGCTCTTGCTGTAAATGTGGTGAATGGGAGTGGTGGTTGTGGTGCTGCTGCTGCTACTGCTGCAAAGGCTATAGAAGTCGCTCGCTCGGCAGATCTGCAGGGGCCGCCAGATCGTGTTCTCCGGAAGCTAGTTCTGTCCGGTCCAGTACGAGGGAGAGTAGCCTTGCTTGCCAGCGGACTTTGACTGGCTGGTCGACTGCTGACGCTGTCCGGCACTGTTCGAGTCCTGCAACAGATACGGGTGAGGATCAGTAAGCATGTCAAACGAAACGCGGATTGATTGATGCTGCCGCCTTCCCAAGCAGAATATTCCGCTTCTTTCGGACTCCACTCGGCCATCCATACACAAATGTGGGTTAACATATAGAGCACACGCAGTTATAAATACACATATTCGCTGATTATATACACGGCAGATTTATAGTATAGTATAGGCACATGAATGAATATGCTTCAAAAACAGAACGACCCTTTTGGCAAACGATTCCTTCTTTACGGCGCCGCTTCTGTGGGATTCATGCAACTAGAGACTAGATGATTCAAAACATGATGTGATGAGAAAGATTACGAGGGTGTGAGGCATGCTTGGGTGGGTTAACATGTGCAATTCACCAAGAAGTAAGCAACTTTTACACGTGATTACAACAAAGGAACTTACCCGGCGGGATGAGCTATGAATCCTGCCGTCCATCTAATTGTTGTCCCATAAAAAAATCAAAAGAAATTATAAAGAAAAGTCAAACAATAGAACAGTTTCATGCATTTCACAATTCTCTCTCTCTCTCTCTACCGACAAATTAACTATAAAATTCCGAATTTAATCAAATAACTTCCAGAGGGGAAACTATATTCTCCCTCTGAGGCTGAAGTTCCGACACAATATAAAAATCAGAAAATGCATGAAATGTAATTTGTTAGTAGCGATCACAGGTGAACAATAAAAGGTTTTAATCGAGGACCAAAACAAAAATACTTTAGCTGTTTTGCATCTCGTGCAGTGTGACAAAGTATTAAATGTGGTGTGCAAAAAGGGTTTAGTTGGGGTTAGTGTGCTTTTAGATACTTTAACGATGGGTTATGTAAAAATGTACGAAAATACATGCTGGTCAAAGTTCAACAAAAACAGCTTCAAAGCTGCAAAGAAAAAACAAAAACCCACAGGATAAGCATGTTTAGTATTCCGTTATTTGTGAGAGTGGGTGTAAGCGTATTTATAAGACATAAACCAAAACATAAACTAAATCAACGAAAGTGAAACGGGTCAAACTAAAATTTGTGTGCGAGGTAGGACGAGATGAGGTTCCCTAAGCACTTCATCAGTCGGCAAAGAAGGTTATACCGCTGACGTCGTCTTGATAGCTGTCGATATTCTGCTCAAAGTTATTGCACTGCGGCCCGACACGTTGATCCTGACAATGGTCAGGATGATCGGTTCGCCAGATCTGATGATACGTTACTTGCGGACCATTCTCATTAATGAGGACATGGCTTTCCGCCCCTTCGCCTACAACAACCTGGAGTGGTAATTCTGAATGTACCTGATGGATGGGTTGGTGGATCATATTGTGGTGTCCGGCCGCTGGCATCGGCAAGTACATGCCGTACGGCTGGGCCGAGGTGCCACCAGCCGTCTGCGTGTTGGGCATGTTGAACGGCGGAGGAGTACCCGAGTGGAAACTCTGCTTTTCGTACGACTGTAAAGAAAGCGTTCAATGATCAATTGTACGGAAGTTTAGAAATGTTTTAACCAGGGCTGTGAATTCTTGTCGTTCTGTTGCTTTAATGATGGCCAATAATGATGCCACGCTCTCAGTTAATGCGCTAGGCTTAAGAAGGCTCTTTGTTTAAATGATTTGATTCCGAATAATGGGTTAGGAGATACCCTCTCGGTCCACAGCCCTGCTTATAACCATACGTACATTAACCTTGTTTAGCGCCACATGTCCCTTCCCGTACATAGATGAGGTCAGATCGGATCCAGTGCCTGCCTGCGACTGGTTGGAAACCGCCTGCGTTTTGCTCTGCTGGTTCACGCTCGACGAGTAGCCGCCCTTGCTGTAATCCTGCGTGGTCTGCGAAAGGGTGTCATAGCTGGTCGAGCCGTAGCCCGCGCTGTACGAAGGCTTCGGGAACTGTTGACCGGAGGCAGTGTTGGCTGCCGGTATTTGCTGCTGTTTATTTAAATTGGACATTATTAGGAACCGCAGATACTTTCATCGACATTTTTAAACTTACTGGATAAATGGCGGGCGTGCCATATTGGAAACTACCGGGCATCACATTGCCGCCATAGAAGTAGGCATAAGGAACATTCAGCATGGGCGCACTTGAGCCCGCCTGTTGCGACATTGTGCTGGATACCTAAAAAAAAATTAACCTGTTTATCCAGCATCCCAGGACCGTCAAGCTTAAGACTCACATTGCCAACGGGACTGGAGTTATTGTCAGTGCGAGCAAAGCGTCCGTCATTCATTGCGGAATACGTCACAGAGCCAAGGTTGTCACGTCCAGCTCCTAAACTGGCCGGCGGATAGTTCAGATCGTAGTATCCCTGCTGCAAACGAGAATATTCACATTAAGTTGCCATTAAGGGAGCAGATTGTGTGTGTTAAAATGGCTGTGAAGATGACGGATGCCCCTTTGTCAGACTATAGACTTAAAAAAAACTGGGAGCGTGCATGGTCTGACAAAGCTACGGCCGATTACAAACGAAATGAAATATTTTTAATTAAATGCAATAAATTTCTAAATATGAAGTTTAAAGTAAAAAAAATAAAAAGAAAGTGGGTGGTTCAAAAGCACAGAATACGAAAAAGATTTGATAATTATTAAAAAATTATAAATTTAAAATATATTATTTTATTTTTCAAACCAGTTAAATAACTCTTAATAAAAAATATACATTTTTTATTTTATTTTTTGATTTTATTATTGATTATTATTTAAAGTTAAGTAGAGTACAGGAAAGAAGGATTAGTTTTTGAATAAATTGTAGTGTAAAGCAGAGCCTGGAGGATAAGCAATACATGTGGATGGTTTTGTGATGATGGTGATAATGCCAGGAATGTGGGATCTGGATGGAAACGGAAGCGGATGGATTAACGAAATTAAAGTGCAAGGTGGCGAAAGGAAGTGTCAGCTTATTTACACAATCACACACACACAAACAGACATGAAGGAGGTGGTATTAAGGACTTGATCACAGACATCGCGGTAATATGTTATTATGTACAATGAACGCTGAGAAACGGTTAGAAGTGGAAGGCCGCAACGTCAATGAACCCGGATCCGGAATAACGATCGCAATCAGCAGCGGGAGGCAAGCTGGGATGCGCTGAGCAGTTGTCGTATGCGTTTTAATGGAATTAGGGATTGACTTATGCGAAATCGTAGCGAACGTTATGGGAGGATATTGATACGTTTACTGATTGATTGATTAGACACGGTTCGATTGATTGGTCGGTTGCATTTTGTAGTAGTTGGTTTGGTATTTGCTTTTGCTTTTCTCCATGAACTCACCACATGTGGCACTCTCTGTTGCATCATTTGCAATTCCTCGTAGGAATACACTGGTTGCTGATAGTATGGCAATCCAGTCTGAATATATTGACTAACCATTTGGATGTTGGTGGGCACCAAGCCGCTGCCGCTGCCACCACCACTACCAGCACCACCAGCACCCGAAGCGCCGCCCACGCCTCCGGTGCTCGCTCCCGCACCTGGTCCGCCGGCGTTGCCCGCCGTCGTGGCAGCACTGCCACCGCTGCCGCTGCTATTGCTGCTGCTGCTGTTCTTGTTGGTCAGCGAGGCCAGCACCGCAGCGGTGGTTCCTGTTGCCGTCTGGGCAACGGCAGCTGCTCCCACCGAGCTGGCGCTGCTGCTGTTGTTGTTCACATTCACACCGACGCTGGCCGCGCTGCCACCGGCCACGCCGACTCCACTACTTACGCCGCTCTGGCTGACGCCGCCGCCTACGCCGGCCACGTTGCCGCTCGCAACGCCCGCCGTCACATTGCTGCCCGAGCTGCTGCCGCTCACATTATCTGGAGAGATCACAGAAATATGGGATCAGTGAGCGAGTACTTAATATCTTTGAGAAATCAAAATACTACAGATTATACAGATTTGTAGTGAGCACTAAGCCACTGGGCCCGGTGGATAAAGTAACTGAATCATAGCTGATAAAAATATTTAATTAGTTGACAAAATAGAAAAACTTAAGAGAAACACAAATTTAGACCTGATAAGAATTTGATTCTCTAATTTGATTTTTTTCTAGGAAAACTTTTAGACCGGCAAGCATAATAGGATACTGAACCTTGTGCTTAGCAACATTGTGAACTGTGTTACACACTCAAGGCTTTTTGCGGTCACCAACATAATATTTAAATCCTAAAGCTTCCTATTTAATTCAACAGAATTACAAATGCTGATCGAAAGCTTTACAACTTGTACTAGTATTGTGATACTATATATTTCTGTCATCAAATCATTGGGATCTGACTCAGGTGTTTACTCTTTTGGGTCTCAATTAAGTTAAATCCACCATTACTTACTGTTGGAAACGACCGCCTGATTAGCACCTGCCTGTCCGCTAACCGCACCACCGTTGCCTGTGCTTCCGCTGCTGCTGCTCACGCCGCTGCTGGTGGAGACACTGAAAGGTCAATAAGATACACGTTCAGTACTGCTGGGACCCGCTTTCGCAGTGACATGCACCAAGAGGTTGGGTTAGTCGGAGTCTGAGGCGAAGCGGAGCATGCTGAGTGGGAGGCTTCGCACTTACCTGTCGTAGTGTGCGGCGCTGCTGGCCGAGGTCGCATCCTTGAGCTTGGCGCTGGCACTGAAATTTGCGTACTGCGAGGACGCGTTGCTCGCACTGCCAGCGAACCTGAACGTGCAAGAAGCAGCAATTAAGCACAAATCAAGAAATTGGGGAAGGGCAACGGGCAAACCCCAGGGAAATTGGTTAATTGGTTTAGGATCGTCGCTTTGGGTACTTACCCGCTGCTGTTGGACAGTCCAGTGTTTCCATAAACACTCTGGCTGGACTGGTAAGCACTTTGTGGGGTCGAGTATCCGGATGTGAGGTAGGCAGAGCTCGCATTGCCGCTGTTAAGTGCGGAGTACGATTGCGGGTTGGGTGGTTTTTGGTTTTGTTTGGGGATATGAGCGAACATTAAACGTGTTAGGAGAAAAGAGAAACAGTAAAAAAAAATTAGGTTTAGCTTCCTTTCGGATGGTGCAGACTGTTAGACGGTACTTGCAAACAATAAACATAAATAAATGTAATGAAATGTTAACTTAGACGAAGACTGACCCTCAGCCCCTTGCAGTTCAATAAGTGATGTGATATTCGCTGATTTTTGATTAATTGATTGAGACGACTTCAAAACATATATCTTTGAATGAACAAGCTTGCGCAAGGCTTAAAGTTCGTCTGATTTAAAAAAATACGTTTAGGATATTGCGCATAATAAATATCTACTCTTTGACCATAATTGGGATATCTTAAATCTAAAACGAAGGCTACAAACGGAAAAATAAGCCAATAGGACCTTGCATACCTAGTGCTGTTTTGGCTGCTGCTGCCTCCAACCGGAATGTTTTGCGTCGCCGAGCCGCCACCGCCCGCTACAGCACCTGTACTCTGTGCTCCGCTGCCAGCCTGCTGCTGGTAGGAACTGGGCTGGTACGAGCCGTATCCCTGCTGCTGGTAACTGCTGGCCACCGAGCTCTGCACATTCGCATAGGTGGAACTGCTATAGCCGCCGGGCGCCGTCGTCGGGTAGCCACTGGCCGACTTGCCTGCTCCACTGCTTTGGTATGCGTTCTGGTAGGCGTTACCACTGCCGGTCGTCTGTCCGTAAGGATCGCTCTTGGCCAGCTGATCGAGCGCCGTGGTGGCACTGACCGCCGAACTAACGCCCTGCTGCTGCGCAGTCGAGCGGCTCGTGTAGCCCGCCGCACTCAAAGCATCGCTCTGTAAATGCGAAAATGGGATAATAATATAAATGTCTTAGCGAAAGCCATAAGATTTGATGATGTTTAGTGGGTACTTACGATCTGAGAACTCTGCAGGCCCGCAGCAAGCGTCGCCTGCTGTTGTTGCTGCTGCTGGGATTTGCTTTGGTAGTCATCTGGCTGCTGTTGCTGCTGCTGACCATCAATGCTAAAGCCCGATCCAACCTTTTCCGGCAGAGGCTCGAAACCATCGTCCGTGCCAAAGTCTAGAGCTCCAAACTGCACGTCTAGGTAGCCAATGTTGTTCAGTGCATTGTCTCCAGGCATTTCGACGGCACTCGCCGGGATCTTCGAGGGCGGTGGCAGCTTGACCCGCGCCCTCCGCACTTGCGGTTGCTGCTGCGACTGCTCGCCAGGGCCAGCTCCTGCTCCCGTTCCCGTGGCAAACACGTTGGCATACGTGTTGGGGTACTGACTCACACCCACACTCGTGCTTGTTTGCGAAAAGGCGGCTACAGGGTTCTGCGCGTAACCCGCTGGCGCCGTCTGTACCGCTGCGGAACCTGGGCTAACGCCCTGGCTAGCCAAGGAGTTGAAATACTGAGATTGCTCAACAGACAACGTAGCAGACGGCTTGATGGGCGTCGTCTGCTGCTGCTGCTGGAGTTGTTGTTGCTGTTGGGCTTGGTGCACCAGCGAGGCGGCCGCCGAGGCCGCACTTGAGAATGTGTCGGGAGAGGCAGAAACAAAGGAGGACGGTGTGGTGCCTGCTCCTCCGCCGGTCGTAGCGCTGGCCCCCGTTCCCGCTGCGGACTGCGTGCTTTGGGACTGCAGCTGGGGTGGTGGATTGCTGACTGCTGCGCTGTACTGCAACAGCGGTGTGGTCGCGGAGCCGGTCAGCGTTGCCGGCGGCGTGACTGGCACTGGGCCGCTGCTTGAGCTCTCCTCCAGAAGAGACCCTTGATGCAACTGGTGTTCCAGACCGGGTGGCGCTGACAACTCGCCACCAGCCGTCGTAGAGGTACCTGTACCACTCGGTCCAGTACCGCTCACCACGCTGGCAGCGGTTTGCGTTGCCAGGTTGCTGGTGGTGAAGACCTTGCTGTCCTTGAGCGAGCCCTCGTACTCCTCGTTATTCCAATCCCCCCAGGCATCATCGTGAGCCTGCTGCTGCTTCTCGGCATTCTGGGCAATGGTGTTGTCCCACAGCTCTACTTCGTGGTGATCCTCGTTGGCGTTGCCGCTGCGAGGTCCATAGCTACCGCCGGTGCCTCCGCTGCCGCGATCGCCTCGTGGACCACCGGTGCGTCCGCCCATGCGGCCGCCACCACGGCCGGAGCGAGAGACAAAGCCACCGCCGCGTCCGCCGCCACCGGGTCCACTGCGTACTCCGCCGTTGCGCTGCCCGCGGTAGTTATCGTTAGCACGATCCTCCCCGCGGTCGCCGCCAGAGCGAGGTTCGCGAGATTCGCGCTGGTTGCGCTCGTTCTCGCGGATCTCTCTTCCGCGCCCTTAAGGTTGGAAGAGAATAAGTTTTAATATAGTTAGGAAGGGGAACAAAAATGTATCTGATTTACTAAAATGAACTAATTAAAAAAAACTGCAGTACAAAAAAAAATGCAGGTGAATCGAATTCTAGACATTATCAATAAAAGCTGTAGCTTGAAGTTGAACTAAGTGTAAATAACTTTGGGCCTTTCATGGTCTTTAAATATACTATTACATCAATTATCCACGAAAAAGTTGGAAATAAGCGTTTCTTAGGATTAGGTCTTACATCCACGACTGTCGGTGGAGCCGCGGGTGCCACCTCGATTTGAGCTGCGGTTCCGTGACTTTTCCCGCCTGTCTGCGTTCGCATTGCCATCGGCCCAATCGCCATCACCAGCGGCGCCATCGGCCGTGGTATTTGCAGCCTTGTTCTTGCGCTTCTTCTCGTACTTGGCAAATGCGCCCTGCAATGGGTTCAATTAAGTGAATGGAGAGCAGGGGATTAGTTCTGAAGCTTACCTGCGGTAGCTCCTCGATCAAAAAGTTGGCCGCTGCCTCCAGGTCGTAATCGCACTCGTTAAGGGCACAGCAGACCTCCTCCTCGGAACGTTGGGTCATGGTCAACAGGAGGGTGACCTTCTCGTTGATCTGCGGATCCTCTGTGGTGCTGTTGGTGATCTGGGCAATGCGCAACTGTTCGGTGGTGGCCTTGGGCTGGGCCTTCTCTGGTTTGTCTGTCTTACTGGCATCCTGGCCGCCCTTCTTGCCTGCGGCCGCAGCGTGTGAGACTCCATCGTGGCCGGATCCTCCTCCGCCGGAGTTGCTGGCATTTGACTTTTTCTGGTTGCGAGTGTGGCCGCCGCCTCCTCCGCCGCCTGAACGAGTTTGTGTGCTCATCTCTATGTACACTGTATATACAAATTAGCTGCAAAAAGCACAAAAGCGATATGAAACCAGGCGATCTACAATCTGACTGATATAATTTTAAGTCTGTGCTGACTGATTTGGATAAAAATCTGATAATGTGGAAAGTCGTACAATATTGTATTTAAAACATAAAGACCTGCACAGGTTATCAACTAAGCCAAAAAGATCAAGATTATTTTTGCAATTGTCACAGGCAAGTACCGGAATTCTGGTTATATCCACATTAGGTGAATCAGTTGACAACGAATCGGAAAACGAAGACTGAAAAATATATGTTGAACGTTACCAACTAAAAGCACTCAAAAGGCCACGGTATATTTTAATATTTTTAGCTTTTGTCGCATATAGATTAAACCCGGCTTTTCGTTTGGAAATGGGAGTTTTGGCGATAAAGTCCCAACGTCCAGGCAGATTTTATCTACGGATGTGTGGAATTGCAAAACAAGTGGCCGAAAGAGAGCCGCGAAAGAAAAGCTGGCAAGATGAGAGTTCAATGTACACTTAATAAAAGAGAATGAAAGAACGCGAGCAAACACACAATCGCACACCACCGGAACAAAGGAGGAAGAGGGAGGGTAGAGCGTACGCACAAACAAAGCGAGCATTCAGAAATAACAAAAATTAATGAAAACGCGATGTCGAGGGGCGGAAAATGTATTGGCAAAACAGGTAAGAGGGAAGGGTGCGAGCGGGGGTGGCGGGGTACGTGACCGAGACGCATCGAAGCCGAAACGTCAGCCGCTTTTCCACAGGGGGTGGTTCGTGGAAAGGGAGGCGGCGACCCCGATACCAAGTGCATATCTGAATCACACAATTTTTGTTGTCAAAACAGTTTTATCAACTTATGCCGTGAATAACGCCTTTCCATGCATTATTCATACACAAACACACACACGCGAGTACCGTCGCACACATTCAAAGGCCGCTGCCGCCTTCACTTTGCCATCAAGTTTCGCATTTCGCACGTCCGCCAGGGTACGGAGATTTCCCTTACGGGAACCGGGAACTGCGGTCCGGGCCCCGGAAACTACTTAATATCAATTGCAACGGGCGACCGAGATCGCGGAGACCGACATACACAAAAATTGATTTGTAAACTCCTTGGCCTCGCTTCGGTTTTTCGCTTTCGCTTTTGTGCTCGCTCTTCTGCATCTGCCCTATCGGCGTCTCCCTCGCACCCGCACTGGCGCGGGCGACCAGTGTTGCCAGGTGCGAATGCAGTTGGCAAGGCTGGTAAATTAACCATCAGTTGGAGCACACAAGCACGGCTTAATACTGCCAGACGTGGGTGCTGGAAAGGGCAATCAATAGCAATTACAATATTTGCACAAAAACACCTATTCCCGGCCAGAGAAGGCTGGCACACATCACTAGGCCCGCTCCGGCACTTGGCAACACTGAACGCGAGGGCATTGAAACCGAATGAAGCGCACAAAGCGGAATGCAAAACCGGACAAAGTGGCGTACACTGCGCCGAAAAACGAAACGTACGCCTCGCCGTTGGGTAAACACATTCATTTTTGGGCAGTCCCCGAAGGATAATGCATTTCCAGCGGCTCTTATCGAGGCGAACGAGAAATTTCGCTTAAATATTATCAAGTCGGCCCCAGCCATGTGCACATACTTCGACGCCATTTCTGCAACGCCACACTAGCTGACTCTTTCGCTCTTATGTAAACCAAGGGACCCAGTAATTGACGGCGAGACCGCCGCTCCAGACAGCGGCTGCTATTGAATTTTCAAACAAATTTTGCGCTGTCAGGGCGCCGAGATTCGGGACGAAAACACATTGCACAGGTGCGGGGACACTTAAACTACACTTTAACACCTCAGTAGGCTCTCGGACACGGCTTTAAACCGGGTAAACAAATTTTCAAAACGGAGCCACACACAGTACCTGCAAATGCGCCGAGAAACGCACTTTTAATGTGACCTTGTTGCAAAGTCAATCGATAGGCATTTTATTTACGCTTGCAACCCTGCGTTCGGCCAATCTAGCTGAGACGTGCACCAGTCTTATTGGCTTTTGAAATCTGAATTTACCTCTGCTCGTATTGGACATCATTAAAATAATACAGAAAGGAAGTGATGTTAAAGCTAGTTAGTATTATAAATTACTGTTAGTAATTTGTTCACAAGATTTTCAACAGCTTAGCACAACGGTTGCAATTTAGGCGGATTATCTAATGGTGGGTTCAAATCACCATTAAATCAGCTGGTAATCCATTCGTCTTAGGATATCGAAACAATCTGCAATTTTGCCCATCTCTATCGTCAACAAAACAAACGTTTTTGTGTGATAACATGAAAAATAGTAAAATTGTATAAAGGGGGATAGAACAGCCAAGAGCTGATATAACTACACACATAAATCACAATGAGTAAGCGCCTATATTCCGAGTTTCTTAGCAAAGACGACCCCCTAGTGTCCAACAACGAGTTTCTGGAGGATGCATTGGAGGAGTTGCAAAACAAGCTGGGCCAGATCCTAGAAAATCAAAATGAGATCCTGACACGGTTGTGTCAGTTGACTTGCAAGGGGACCACAGCTAATTCTTACAACACCGAAGAGGACTATTTTCCGGTGACAGATCCCGAAGAGCTGCCCAATCTGGACGCCAATCTTTCCCAGCCCGGCAAAAAATACGTTAGTTTCACACATCTAAGGCCTGCTAGCTTGTTATTTACCACTTCACTTCTTGTCAGGCTAATGTTATGCATGGAATTTTAAGACCAGAAGGACGAAAAGAACCGCTGAAGAAGAATTTCGCAAAGGTTTTCGAGTGCGATGTTCTTATGTCGCACAACTACGATGGAGTGAGCAACAAACAATCCTTTAAACAGTACAAACAAATTAACAAAACTATTTTTGGTGAGTAGAGCTACATATTAAAATCTCAAATTAATGAAATTGTTAGTTGCTACCTGTACGCTTTGCTATCCTTGTATTCAAAATTGGTACACAGTTGTAGATACATACATACCGTGTACGTACTGTACAAGGAAACCTACCTTTAAACGAAACCTATCAGGCTAATGCAGTAATCGGTAATTTGCTTGAAAGCCTAAATTTCTGTCTATTTTCTGTAAACAAACTGATTTGCTTCACGACAAGTTTATATGGTCCTTAACTTTTATAGACCGATATGTGTAGAGCAGTCGGGCCTAAGAGAAATTGTATTCAAAGGGCTTGCGTAGGACTTAAAAATACATTTTTGATTGCATATAGCACTCAAAAGGCTTAGAACAAAATGTTGTTATTTTCCGCTGTTCTTTTTGCTAAAATAGCGATTTTCCAAATTAATGATTCCAGTACCCTACAAGCTGGTACTATCGGGATGAAACCTTCCCAAAAGTCTTATTTCTACTGCAAATAGAATATAAGTCGAAACGAGACGGAGTGGACAACTACATCCTATAGCCCCGATAAGAATGATACAAGAAATAATTTTAAAACTAATACTCTTGGTACTATAATTCAACTAACATTTCACAATTTTTAATAAAATTTATGACAAAATAATAATGACAGTTTTCGGTAAACGTAGACATTAGTAAATTGATATTTTGCATAATCTAAAAATCGGAAAGCTCTGTACATACAATGCTCCCACGGGATTGACCTGGTATACTTTAATTTTTTTCCTGGACGAATCGACTTTATAAACCAATTTGATAGTATAATAACACATTTCGATCGATGTGCCACTTCTTTCCACCGGTCTATCCTAACAGATTTTAAATTTAGCGGTGAAGATTGGTAGTTTCCTCCTTTGGTTTTAAAACCTTAAGGTGCGTTTATTCGAAACTGGCTATATTTTTTTTGACAGAATAGTCCCTGCTAAGAAAATTTGATTTTTTTTAACACGAATGTGAGAGAGAATTTCCTTTTTTTTAGTTTTAGCTTCCTCTTACAAAAGAATATAATTTCGACCAACATGGGTATAAAAAAAGTTATTTATCATGAAGAATTTGGATATAGATGATAAAACCTAATTTAATTGATTTTTAAGTCTTACCTTGTTTACTCAAAATTTTAAATACGACACAGCCTGACTTAAAAACTTTCAAAGAACAAATAACTAGTATTGGTTCTAATATCACAACTTTTCACATGATGAGGATCTTGCACCCTTACTTAAAAATTACTTAATTTAAAACAATATAATATTGCAAAAAAAATGTAAGAGTAAAGAAAATAAAAAATTTTGGAATCAAGTGCCACGACTATTAGATACCCATTACTCTGCTAACTGTAATGCGAAAAATAGTGCGTTGTCTGTTGACCAACGCGCATAGATAGATTAGATAGATAAATATAATCATCACAGCATCATTACGGCCTAGCTACATTAAAAAATGTGACTGCACAGAAAAAAATAAGTTTAACTAATAATTTTAGTGAACTTATTAATTAATTAATAAATCAATTAATTAAATAACACCTAATGAAATGTAATTCTGTCTCTCTTCATTAGGAATTCTAAAAACAGATGGATATACTAAAACGGAGTACGTTGCCGATGTCAGAGCTGCCTTTCATATGCTGAAGGCCCGCTATCATAAAAGAAAACATGATTTAAGGATGAAGATTAAACGGTTTCAAAAGTGCCAAGCACAGACCGATTGGGAATAGCTTATAATTTTGTAACAATTCGGGTTTATTTTGTTTGCAAAGCTTGAAGAAAGTATTACAAAGACAAACCAGTTCTTGGCTCTGCAGTAAGTTCTGTTATTTGCACTTAATGAGGTTATTTTGGGCTGCGTACCGCTTCAAAACGCAGACTTTCAAATCGTAACGTTCTGGTCGAACTCCCCTTGAAAAAAGTATGGATTACAAATTTCACCGCTCAATAATGCTAAATGTACATTTAGATCTAGTATTGTAAATATTTATTTTCACCTCCCTCAACTTTTTTAGTAATAAGTTGAGCTTTGAGACACTAGTTTTCTGACAAGGAGATTATAAGTTATGTGTAAATATAATGTCAAAATAAAGCAAACTATTAAGAGTTAAGAAAAAGACACTTGTAACACAGTTTTTAAACCTTGTCTATTATTATCATTAGGGTTATTAATGAGATTATATTTCTATCTATTGTAAAGAATCATGAAAAAATATGCATATTCCATCTTTCGCTATCGAAAAGATGCCTTGATATTTCAAAAACATTTCTGAAGGTTTAAGAAATACTCTTATAAGGAATTTGAGAGTTATTCAATTAATGTTGCATCATTTAGTTTAAGCTTTGGTTGTCATTGCTAAGAGAATTGCAGGATTTCAAAGAAGAATGATGCACTAGAAACGCATTTGGCTAATGGACATCTAATCGCCAGACCCACTGAGACAAGTGATTTTAAATGAAAACGACGAGTGTCGGTGGTCTTGGCGAAAAAGGCAACTTAGCAGGGTTCAGTAAACTTGTTTCCAATTTGAAAATGGTTTTGCCAGCCGGATAAAAACATTTTCCGATGGTTAAAGGCATTGCAACAACAAGAACTAGTACTCAGTTGCACAGTCGGTGTAGCGGGCCATAAATGAGAACTCAATTAGAACGTTTACATTTCTGTAAGAAACGAGTTGCTGCGCCGCCGCTGCCACTGCTGCTGCTGTAGTTGCTGTGGTACATTATTTTTTGGCCTAAATAGTAGGCCTTGAGGAATCGGAATCGCTTGAGTTGTTTTTGTTTCACCGAGCGCCACGGCAGCGACGCAGACAGCGACGCGGGCAGCCAGCGTCGGCGGAGCTAGAGTCGATTCCGAGAGATACCGATTCCGAATCCGAATCCGCTCAGAGTGGATTCGTCTTTTGGCCCATTCGGATGTGGCCTCCGAGCGCGCGTTGTCCACTGACAGTTTTATTATTATTATTGTTGTTATTATTATTATTATTATTTGGGGCCCAAAGCTAACTCTTGCCCTTTGGAGCTGCGCGTAGTTTCGATTTCGGTTTGGTTTCGAGTCCATATCCATTCGGCATCCCGCGCCGCGTTCGCGTTGTTTCGAGTGCATTCACATCCACAGCGATTATTGTTGTGTTCCAGTTGCCGTTTTGTGGGAGGTTAGTTGGTTGAATAATCCGCGACTCCGCCGCAGTGTACGCAAATCGCAAATTGCAATTGCAAAAGCAATGCCCCGCTCCATGGAATTGGAATCCATTGAGAAACATAGATCCAAGAACTGCAATGCTGCCCTAGTGTGTGTGTCTGAGAGAGCGGGAGAGCGCCAGTGCCAGTGCCTGTGTGTGTGCCGTTGTGTGTGTGTTAGAATGCACCTTGTGGTATTTTGAAATCTAAAATTGCCAAACACCCAGCGCGTTTCTTTTTCGAGAGCGTTGCAAAAGACTCCAGCTGTGCTAATGCTAAGTAAAAACGAATAACGAAAAACCAACAACAGCAACTAAAACTCAAAAACTGAACAACAACCCAAAGAACCTCAGAACTGAAAAGCTGAAAAGCTAAAGACCGAGAAACAGAAACTGAAAATCGGAAGCCAAGGCTGCCGCTCTTTTATTTAGCGGGTATGTAATTACGAAACTCCTGCGAGCGCCTGGCTATTTCGGATATCTGTCGGATTGCGACAGATTTTCGTGGATTTTCCGCCACGGATTAATGGGCGCCAAGGGTACAGCCAGCTTTCCCACACGCACACACTAACGCCTTTATTGGCCAACATACAGTCAAACCTCCACGGGCGGCCCCACCATCTGTCGCTTAAACAACTCAGTTTGTGTGGACTTTCAAACATTTGCGAACTTTTTTGAAGTTTAGGAGGTACCCCTCGGGCAATAAAATGCACCTATTTAGGCTTCATAGTCATTAAAATAATATTATTTTTTATTTTTTTTGCAAATAAATTTAGAAGAACATGCTTTATTATTGTCTACATATTTTTGGGCTCTGAGTTTCTAACGTTATTGGGGTAGGTCAGACACAAAACATGTTTGGATTGTCTCTTATAAGATTTGTCTTATTTGGTATTATGTAGCAAACGAATACCTCCCATTGCCCTTTGTATACAAACGGATGGAGTTACCGCGAATTCAACATAGGGGAGTTGCACTGTATTTACCTACGTCACGCCCACCTGATTTCAGTGCAATCGCGTTGGCCCAGTTTACGGGCATGCTCCAAGACAAAATACACTCCTACAAGGTCGATTGCCTATGTGTGCTGCTGCTTCTGTTGCTGTTTCTGTTTCTGCCTTTGCGGCTGTAGCTGGCGTTTTTCTATACCAGTTTCTAAACCTGCCGCAGCTAGTTTCAATTTCTACTGGGATTATCTGCTCCGGCTTCGGTGGCTGCGACGGAGGCGTCGTCGCTGCTGCAGGTGTCGATGGCGACGGCGACGGCGATGGCGATGGCTGCAGCTCTCTGGGAGCTCATTACTTGGCCCGTCCCCATGCCCGTCTGCATCCCCTTCCCCCTCCCCTTCTCTGCCACAGCCCTCGCCCCTCGCTCCTCGTTCACCCACCTCACCCACCGCGTCCGTGTGATTGTGACACAGAAACCAACTAAGAAGTATGTGGAAATCTCTTGGCTGCATCGAAATCAAATCAGAGACTCGAGTTGGTCTCGCCAGTCGGCTCCGCGTTGAGTTTCCATTTCAGAACATATGCGCGTTTTCGCAACAGTTTCCAACCAGAAGATTGCTACCTGCCCATTCAAGAAGGGGTTCGGGCGTTTTGAAACGCCAGTCACAAGGCACACCTGTTTCTATATCCGATATGGTTTTAAAATACCTGAAACGGAACCCATGTAATGAGGCTCTTCCCTTGAAGATATTTGGTACAAAGCTTAGTTTTTAAACCTTCTTTCCTTTCTAGTAAAATTATTAATGAAATATATCTTAGGCTTTTTTTTTGATAATTAATATCTCAACTTAGTTATTATGATAACTGAATAGGTCACCTGAGGTCGTTCCGCAAAGCTTGCTTAAATTATTTAGCTCAGAATAAGCTAAACGAAACTAATGACTGCCACGAAAAGTTTCACTTCTTTACAACTTTGAGTTAAGAACTGGGTTGATGGGCTTCAACGCTTTTAGAAAGGATTTTCTATATTTTGTAAGTTTTCTTTACTTGCTATAGGTGAACTAAATGGTTTGTATTATAAAGCAGAATGTAAGGCATCTGAATTGGAAGGAAATATCAGTTTGGAAATGTAGTTTTATAGTTTGTTATACCCTTTGAAACCAGCCTTATAGCAATAAGACAAACAAGGAGTTAATGATTGGATAGCTCTAAGAAATCTATCTCATTAAAAACATGCTTCTTGCCGGGTCCTTACTGTGGGTGTGTGGATTCGATTTCATTCCTCCCCCTTATCGATCCCAAATGTATCTTTTGCAACGGGATGCTAGAACGATGCTCTGCATCCCTGGCTCATTCCCCAAATGCAGCACACGCACACAGCGACGGCGGCCAACCCTCTTTCGCCCACCACCCACCACCCTGGCTGCCCACCCACCCACACAGCCCCACTGCAGTGTGCTCAATTCGGATGTGTGAGCCCGTGCGGCTGTGAGTGTGCGAGTGCATCTCCCCCACAGCAACGGCAAACTGCACTGCAAACTGCAGACTGCACGAACTGTGGTGCAATAAACGACGAGCGAACGGAACGGAACGCATATTGCGTTGGCGGCGATAGCTTTGGGTTGATGTTGTTGGTGCTGCTGCTGGTGCTGCTGCTGGTGCTGCTCCCTCTGCTCCCTCACCGCCTCCATTCCCCGCGCCCCGTGCCCCACTCCCCCGCCCCCGATGATGACAGCCGAGGTCGTAGGCAAAGACGACGGCATACGCTCGAGTAACTGGCCCACCACTACAAGCAGCCAAACCTGTTGACCTAATTTCAAATTCTGCTGCGTCTTGTTGTTGCTGCTGCGGCTGATCTGTGTCTCTGTGCCATCGCTCGTCAGGTGTGTGTGCCTGTGTGCGAGAGTGAGAGGCGGCTCTCTGGGCCCGCTTCGGTGTGTTGGTGCTCTGTGCCGGAGAGCCAAACGATTGGCAAATCTTCGCCAGTGGTGTTTGGCGCCAAGGGGATCCACATCCACGTCCACTTCATGGGAGAATAACCCACCAAAAAAGGCCTTCAAACTCAAGCACCCCCCAAACAGAGATCTTCAAGCAGCAGTTGAGTGGGAAAGTGTATTTATATGCATTTGTTTAAAACAAAGCTTAGCTAAATCCGAAACAAATGTTATACGCTTGCCAAAGAACTAAGTTTCTAAATGTGTTCATAGTTCTCCAAAAATGATTAGGCAAGATCACGATCAGGCGACTCGATTGTTGCAGCTAACAGATAAGTTTCTTGTTTCAATATGTGTTTCGCTTAACCACTTTTTGAGAAACTTTTAAAACGATTTCAGGGAAGAAACAGAAGAACTAGTTGGGAATGCTGCACACATATCCCTAAGTACTTCAAAGTGAAAGTACAGCAAAGAGCGGAGTATTGTGGAGTTTAGTTAATCTAAGTGCATGAATGGATTTTAGAATATAGGAAACATCGAAGTGGAATTAATAAATGTTCAATGCGTAATTTCAGTGTAACCTATTAAATTCCTGGCATTTTTTGAGTAGTAATACTTTTCGATTGACACAATTCTTCGGTTTTAGACATGTTTAATTTTATCTCATCTTTAAAATGCCTAATATTTGATAGTAAAGCACGAAATTTGTTCCCTCATTTCTTAGCAGAATATCGTATTAACCCACGTGCACTCAAACTTCTACGATTGATTGCCAATATTGTAATATATGCAAAGGTAGGATTGCATTGCAAATGTTCTCAGTGCAGAAATAAAGGCAGCTAATAACTATCGGATCCCCGTTGAACTCTGACTCACCTCAAGTGGTGTAGTGTCCCCCTCGGACGCCAGCCCTGGCATTTCCGTCCCAAACAACACGGAGACAGACACAGAGTACGAACACAGATACGGATACAGATGCAGTTGGTGGGACTTCCACATCTAATTCCATTCCCACCAGCATTGCAGTTTGGATTCAGTTCGGTTCAGTTTATTCGGTATTTCGGTACCTCGGAATTTCGGAACCGGGAATTCGTTGGCAGATTTTCGAATGCAATTAATGAGAGGACGCACAGTGTGAGTTTCGAGGGGGTGTATCCCACCTTACTTATATTTTGTATTTGTTTTTGCGTCCCAGTAACCACAAGAAATTACGGTCGCTGCCACAAGCTGCTGCCTCTGCCGGCGTCGCTGCCTGCTCCACTTGTCGCAGTGACGAAACGTTCGTGCCAGTGTGTTTGTGTGTTTGCCAGTGTTTGTGTGCAGAGAAAATCAAGTGAATCAAAATGAGCGTATAATTAGGTCAACACACAACAAAAATTATACGCTAGCCACTTACCAAAGAGAGCAGAGCGGCAGACTCTCTCTGGGAATCGGAAGTGGGGCAGAGCATGGTTGCTGGTCCCATCAATTATAAATTAATTCACGCGCCTAATGCTACAAAATCGCAATTGCAGTGAGAGCAAAAAGCATGCACCTGCAGCAACAACAATCAGGGAGAGCGGGTGGGAGAAAAGCATAAACAAAAACGGGACATGCGCTGCACTTGCCGAACGAGAGAGTGGGGCGGGAGAAAGAGCGGGGGAGAGAGCGATTGTACACAGAGAGATGCAACATTCGCTCAGCTGCTTTTTGGGTGCCACACGTAAAGAAAAATTGGATTGTTACAATATAAGGTTTTAAATAAATACAAAATAAAATATCAAAAGTCTTTTTGCCAAGCTTGCCAAATGCATTTTAAATCTGCTTTCCATTTTCAGTAGCCCACTCTGGAAATATAACATTGCTTGTTATCCTAGGGCTTCACTTGAAGGCCACCCGTTTCTCTCAGTGTGGCAGAGAGCGCTGTACACAGAGAGCTCCAAAGTTCGCTCAGCTGCTATGCGGCTCCCACTGAACTATTTTTCCCCGCTTTTTCGCCCGTTTCTTGATTTTCTTGCGTTGTTGTTGCTGCTGCTGCCCGTTGCTTGTTGGCCGTGGCAAGTGTTTCGCAATGAGTGCAGGCCAGGCCAAAACCGAAATGAAATCATCGCCGTGCGCTCTCTGGCATTGATAGGGGGGAAATTCCTGTTCCACTTTCTATTATGGGAGTCGGGTCGGCTTGGTTGTTGTTCTTGCTGCTGCAGCAGCAGCCGCTAAAGCAGCGGCAAAAGTAGCAAAACAGCACGTAGCATAAAAGTGTGTCACCATGGAAAGTGGTTTTCTCTCTCCCGGCTCTCTCTTTCGCTCTGTTCTTGTTCTCGTTTCGACGCACATGTTACCCGCTCGGCGTGTTGTTGTTATTTTATTTTTCTTTTGGGAATGCTCCATTGATTTGGCAAAGGAGGGACAAAAACAAAGGCAACTCCATCGACCGACTGACTCATTTTGTTGCGTGACGAAAGGCGCTCCCCGCCCTTCCCGCGACGGAAAACCGGTAAAAGAAAAACGCCGCTAAGGTCAAATCTGTTATATGGTCTATTTTGCATGAAGATCCAGCCTTCGAAAGTCAGTCGCCTTCAAAAGATGCGTCCGTCATTGTTTCAACTCCACCTCCACTTATACTCCAAATCCAATTCCAATTCCGACTCCCTTTCCGTTTTGGACTCACAACTCCAGCAACGACAACAGCAGCTCAAAATCCCCAGTGGTCAATGCAATGCTAATAGACTAGCTTTTGATTTAAATTTGAATGGGAATCGTGCGCCGCGGCCTAAGGCTATGCAAAAGATTCACTTGGCCTACAAGCCAACGCACAGTGGCTTAAAGCTAGCTGTAGGTAACGGTAAACTTACGCTGGGCAATTGGCAACTAGTTTATTATTCATTTAAATGTTTTTCCAGCCTCAATCGGCATCTAAGTTAAGCTAAAGAAAATTAACATATTTTTGGTCTCTTTGTCATTACATTCATCATTGAAAATTACATTTGATTAATTTTAAGTATTCAACACTTAAAATACAAATTATAACAGCTTGCTGATCATTTCTAAAGGATGTTATGCAAAAATGTCTAGCATACTTTTTGAAATCTCTTCGAATTGCGACACCGAGTGAGTGGTTAAAGGCCTAACCTACTGAGGATCCGGTAATACCCACAGTTCAAAGGTCTGAAGCTTGAAGCTTGCCAAAAGATTAAGCAAATTGAACAGGCCAATCTATTTCGATACCTAAAAATTACTCCTACGTCATGTAAACATTACTTATCCGACATGTGTGTTGAGTTATCCACACTGTTTTGCCAACGGTATCCAAATCCTAGATTAATTTATAGTTGGGGCTATTTTACTTTTTATTTTAAATATCTTATATTTTTATCTTAAATCATATCAGTATCTATTAAATATTTTTTGGTTTATTTCGAATTTCTTTTTCAAGAGAGATCAATAATGATTCTATGGTAAACTTGGAATTTAAATTATTAAAAATGATGTACCCACCTTTTTGGCCACCCTGCCCCAAAAATTAGCCGGCCACGTGGGCGCACCTTCATGCCCGACCAGTGGACAGTGTGCGACATCATTAAGGGCTCTCCGGGCGCTCCAATTATGTCGCTCACTGTGTGTGTGCTCCCATTTCGCATTTCTCCTACCATTTCTCATTTCCAGAGCGGCTCAAAGCCCAAGCGACGCTTTATATTTTCTTTGCTTTCGGCTTTCGGGGCTTCGAATTGGGAACAGCACGGCGGGCAAGTGAAAATGCGGGACACCCCAAAGACCCGAGACTGGAGACCCGACAGCCCAGGTTAGGTCGTGTGTTAGCCATAGCTTGGCCAGAGATTACGATGATGATGATGATGGTGATGGCGATGGCGATGTCGAGGTGGTGGCGATAATGATAATAACGATAAAGCCTGACCCAGTTGCACTTTAAAACTTGACCCAATGACTCCATTGGGTTGGCAACTATGGCATTTATAATGCCAAAGCCAACAGCGCCTCATAATTACTGAAAATGCAAACCAACTTTTGTGCGTTTTTCAGCGTTTCAGTTTCTGTTTTGTGCTCACACCGCTAATGCTTACAGGTTTACAACATTTAGGTGGCCTGGCCGAAAAAGAAGTTTCGTTCCGAAAAACCCGTTCGCCCGCCTGGCGTGGGGCATCGAAAAGTGAATTTGTGATCATGTAGATGCCTTCAAATAGGCCTACGACACACATTTCATTTTTCAGAGTGCTGACCTGGCCAGAAATGCACAACCACTCGCTCACAGCTCTTTGGCCGCATGTGGGCATAGGGAAGCTGGTCGGGGCTGAGGTCGAACCCATGGCTCTTGGCTTTTGTGATCTGGCTAATGCTAATGCACAAGCATTCAAGGTTGAATTAAATTAGCTGCGAGAAGAGCTTGGCCAGCTCTGTCGAATGATTATGGATGATGATTTATACGCTGCCCGACATACACTCGCTCGCACACCCCATACCTCCGCACATCCGCACCTGTGCATGTGGACGTTCCTATAACTATCTATGGGTAGCCACATCTGACCTATTGCCAAAACCCGGGCCAGCGACGGGTGACATGCGTCACTGAGTCGGAGTTGCACAATGGGACGAAACTCGAAACCTTAATTACATGCGTTTTTTTGGGAAGTACCTTCGAGTTTCGATGAGTTCGTATTTGTAATTCTACACTTGAGGATGTTTTATTTTAAACTTAGACCCAATTTGTATATCAAAACCAATGTGTAATATGCATGTATCTAAAAATTTGGATATATATATACCTAATAAAGTTTTAATAATAATCATATCTTAGGCGACGTTTAAACTGTAGATCTACTTTGTATATCGATAGCAAAGAGTTACTTGCATATACGTATTATTTTGAATTTGTCTCCTTAAAAAGCACCAAAGCTTTCTAAATAGTTATAAAACTACTCCTAGTTTAAGATTTCTGACTTTCAAAGAATTAACTTTACTTAGATTTTATGGGTATGAGGAACGAATATCTCTTCAAGTTTGGCCTAAACAGCGAACGTTTGTGCCAAATGCCATTTGGTGCCATTGTGTTTGCCGCAAACTTTTGAATGATTCGCCTGGTTCTTGTTGGTGTGGTCCCCATCACTGGCTCGGGCAGCGTTTCTGTGTGTTTGGGTGTCCAAATGATTGCCCACCTGCAAGACCAGTAATTGGCCCCAATAACTTTGGTATTTTCATAGCACGAAGTCAACGTCAACGCCGGCACCACAACAACAACAAGGCCGCCCAAAAATGGTCGGTGTTGGTGTGGTTGTTGGCGGCTTGGTTCTTGGCGAATTCTCCGCAGGTTCCCCTACCCCTACCCCTACCCCCACCCTCTGCCCCTCGTCCCACGAGGCTGCGACGCTGACACCAATTTGGCTTATTAGAGTCGAAGTCTGAGTTTGGGCTTGGGTCTTTGGGTTGGAAGCACTTGAAATGCCAAAAACTGACTGCAAAATACAGCCGCAAAAATAGCAACCACAGCTTGTCATCGATTTTCGGGCGTGGTCTGGACTAATCTCATTTGCACTGCGCCAAAAAGCGGGTGCTTACAACCAGGACCGGCATTTTCATTGATAAAAAGAGAAATAGTGACAATAAATATTCATTAAAGTTTTTTATAAGATACGCAAATTTAATTTGATTTCATTTCAAAATATTCAAATCAAGATCAGACAATTTTATTGCTTTTCAAAAAATTATTAAGTATATTAAGTATATTATATCTACTTCATATGTTACCTTTTTGAATTTATGAATTATAATATATTTTGGGTATTTTTTACAATATAATGTGTTATAAAATGATTTATATTCGTTCGTAAGCGATATCAATTTCAAAAGAAGAATAGTTTTTGCCAAAATAAATAAAAATCATGTGTTTCTCTGACTGGAAAAGAAATAACTCAAGGATTGTTTTGCGTTTCCAGATGGCCGAAACGATCAGTACGGCGGCCAGCGGCATGGAGTTGGCCCTAAAGGACCCCAGTCCGACTGTGAGTGGCGGCATCATTGTGGACATGACGCCCACCACGGCGGCCCTGCTGCACCACAACGCGATGGCTCTGCGCAGTCTCAAGGAAGCCGCCTCATCCGCCTCCGAGTCGGAACTGCAAGAACCGCGATCGCCGACGCCCACACCCACGAATCTCAGCACCGGCCCCCACTCGCCGCCCATGACCTTCCGCTGCGAGCGCTGCGACAGCTTCGAGACTAGCTCGCGGGCATCCCTGCTGCTCCATGTGGTCCAGTGTCTGGCGGGTCAGGCGGCGGCGGCAGCAGCGGCGGCCGCATCGGCGCGCCTCAAGGGCGAGGACCTGCAGGAGCCGGAGAACATGAGCCTGGGCCACATGGAGGGTGGCAAGGGCGACAGCCAGGCGGGCAACGGCTCCAGCTCATCGGCCAGCTCCTCGCCCGCGGGAAACAGCGGCGGGGGCGGTGGCAACAGTAGTTCGCGCAAGGTCTTCGAGTGCGACGTGTGCAACATGAAGTTCTCCAACGGCGCCAACATGCGCCGCCACAAGATGCGGCACACGGGAGTCAAGCCGTACGAGTGCCGGGTGTGCCAGAAGAGGTTCTTCCGCAAGGACCATCTGGCGGAGCACTTCACCACGCACACCAAAACGCTGCCCTACCACTGTCCGATCTGCAACCGCGGCTTCCAGCGCCAGATAGCGATGCGTGCCCACTTCCAGAACGAGCATGTGGGTCAGCACGACCTGGTGAAGACGTGCCCGCTGTGTAGCTACCGGGCGGGCTCCATGAAATCGCTGAGGATTCACTTCTTTAACCGGCACGGCATCGATCTGGATAATCCGGGACCGGGCGGCACCTCCTCGCTGCTCCTGGCACTGGAATCGCAGGCCTCGGCGGCGGCAGCAGCGGCGGCAGCTAGTTACGTGCCCTCCGGACTCAGTCCCGTGCCCGTGCAATCTCAGTCCCAGCAGCAACAGCAGCAGCAGCCACAGGTGGCTCCTCCGGCCAGCGATAGCGGGGAGTCCATGCGGTCCCTGGAGAATGCCACGCCCCCAATGCACTTCCTCACGCCCCACGTGGAGATCTCGACGCTGGGCGAGAGCGGCAACACGGAGTTGTTCAATGTAAGTCAATCGCTGTATGGCTACCAATCCCTTTCACTAGCCCCTCGCTTACAAACAATAAACTAGCTGATTTGCGTTTGGCGTGAATCTGCATTGCAGGGCAACAACAACAACAACAACAATAACAATAACAACAACAACAACTGCGCTACCAACAACAACAACAACAACATCGGGGGGAGCAACAACAACTGCAACTCCATTAGCAATGGAAATGGCGAGACCAATGGCGATAAGGTGAAAGATCGAGCCCTCATCATGCAGTCGCCGGTGGAGTTGCCCATGGATTGCAACACAAAGGCCACGCCCATCACATCCAGCACCACAGGCGGCAGTCTGAGTGGCGGGCTCAAGAGCCACCACCAGCACCCGCACCACCACCACCACCATCACCACGAGAACCACATAACGCCGTCGATCAGTCTGATACCCATCAAACAGGTGAGCCAACGAGTCTTAGGATGGGGCGATGAACAAAGATCATCACTTGGCATTTGACTATGTGGGTATCTCTTGGGATTATCAACCTTGCCATGTGTGTATCCTTATGTGCATCTATATTAGCAGCATCGTAAGAATAAAGATATGCAATGATCATTGGTATCTGGAACCAAATCAGGTTGTTTGCAACATTGAATATCTCCACCTACGATAAGTCAGGAAAGTTGACTTTAATTCTTTTTATGCCAATTAAAATGAAACTTTTTATGCCAATTAAAATGAAACAGTTGGTTGCTAAAATATGTAAAAGCTGTGGATGCTCGACTCGCAACCGATCGACTCCACACTTCATCTGCATGCGAAGGCGGAACAATATTTTGAAAACCTGTTGTGCATCACAAAAGACTGCATACCTAATTTGGCTGAACTAGCTTATAAAGCTTTCCGAGATCCAGGGCTTATACAGATATTGGTGTTTGATTGGGCGTTTGATCTTGACCTGTAAAATTCATTCGCAGCAACACTTTGGTTATTTCGAATGCCATGAATTATGTATTATGTTTGATACTAGCATACTTTGAATGGTATTTGTGAGCTATTTACTTTTAAAAGAGATTAAATGGATAGGAAACACGCCTTAGGCTTAACAAAAAAATAAAAATAACTTTTAAAGATCCAATGGTCCCACAATTAAACCTGTACTTGAGTTAAGATAATGCCAAGATTTCGGTTCTCAGCACTTAACAGCATTAACCTGAATACGTTTGTTTTATCACGACCCAAAGGAGCCCATGGCGGAGGACATGGACAAGAAGGACCTGATGAACGGCAGTGATCCCAGCAGCGACACAGAACAGGCTTCCAACAACAACAACAGCAGTAGCAACGACAACAACAGAATCACCTCACTGATCAAGGTAAACTATCGAAATACCTCCTTGAACCCAGTTTTAATGAGCGGACTCCACCAGGTCTCGCCACTGAAATCGCTCCTGCGCGAGGACCTCAAGCGTCGCATCTGCGCGAAGGCCAACAACCGGATCACCCGGAACGCCACACCACTGGAGGGTAACAACAACAACTCCGTGCTGTCCAACAGCCTGAGCAACGGATCGGGTCGGGGGTCGCCCGGGATCAATGGCGGCAGCGGCAGCGGCGGCGCAGGATCCGGCGGTGGCCCACCCGCTCCGGCGACGCCCAGCGCCGCCAACGGCGCCAGCTCGACGCCCATCTGCAACGGGACGATCACGTCGACCGGCCAGGATGGAGACCTGCTGCTCAACCGCAAGCTGATCCTGACCTGCCACTTCTGCGGCATCGAGTTCCCCGACGAGACGCTCTACTTCCTGCACAAGGGCTGCCACTGCGAGAGCAATCCGTGGCGGTGCAACATCTGCGGCGAGCAGCTGAACAACGTCTACGAGTTCAACTCGCACCTGCTCAGCAAGAGCCACCAATAGCAGCCACAGTTGGCCGGCAAGTAGGAGGCCGCGGCTTGCCGGCTCGGGATCTGGACGGTCCCCGGAATCAACGCAGATTCAGAATATTTACTTAGCTCAATTTTGAGAGATTTTCCACAACCAGGCACACAGTTAAGCTCAGAGCAAATTATACACTTACCATCTAGTTCTACGTTTACACTACGCGTACGTTACATATAAAGTTAGTTAGAGATAACTCATCATATTTTTATGATCTGCATGCAGAGAGTATGAAAATCAAATGAGAGCTACGTAGTTACCTAATCCCTTAACGAGTCGACGTCGAACGGTCGAGATTGCAGAATCGAACACGGAATGCGATGGATATGCGAGCATACCTTCCCGGAAACCAACCCTGTTATGTAGTCTTATTGTGCATTAGGTTTGTAGTTTAGTCTTAAGTACTTGGCAATAATTTCCAGCCGGTTCAACTGGCCAGCAAACACTTGCGCCAGCGCGAGTCCGCTTAAGTCGGTTTTAGTGCATTACACAGCTAAGGCTCGCCTCAAAGGTGGCAGTTTATGGTTTAAACATCCACTCTTCACACACATGATAGATACATCCATATATATGCCTCTGCAGTTGCGGCGAAGGGCTTTAAATTTGTTATGTTTTCAGAGTCTAATACGACAGCAGCAAGTTTAATTACGCGGATATAAACGAGAAGCTATATCGACATATATTTACAGATAGGCCACAGGATATATACGCCACTCTCACACAGGTCCACACACAGATGCAGATGCAGACGCAGGTACAGATACAGATATAGATTCGTATTCAGATTCAGATCCAGATACAGATTCAGATTCTTTTAGCTTAGCGAGGGTTAACGAATTATGAATTCACTTATTATACTCGTACCTTTACTTAGCTCCTAGTTTGAATAACTAATGTAACGCAATAACAAGAACAACAACGATCGAGGGTTGCTTCGATTGGGGAATAACATTTCGAATATTCGCACAGTGCTGCTCGTAAGTTTGCATACAACTGGAGCGTAGGAACATTTTTTAAACAAGCAAGACAAAACATGCAAAAATTACAATTGTGATACGAAATTGTTGTAAATAATTGGTAAATCGAAATACGAGAAACATGAACTTTATCGTTTAGACAAAACTATGCCTTAGATGCCTATAATAGCATTACATACATATACTGATATCTACATCTACGATACGAGCGATCACTGTACAAACAACCAACTGGACATGGAACTGTTGATTAGTATAGTTAACTTTAGTGTAAATCAAAATTTGAGAAACGGGTCCCAGGCCCCCTTCCCCCTTCCCCCTCCCCCTCCCACTCCCTCTTCCTTCCCCCCCCCCATCCCGACCACCCCCTTTGCTGACGTCACGGGTTGTATGCAGCCAGCAAGGCGCCACTGTGCGCTAAATTTTACTTCAAATTAACATCCGTCCATGATGTTCACAAGTTCTAGCGAAAATAACACACTTATCCATAAAGCTTATGTATAAAGAGGACTCGAAGCCAGCCACTTCGTTTAGTTCCCATTCTTCTGTTATTCGATCTGTACTTTAGCTAGCTTTAATTCTTAGTCGAAGGTTTTTGTTAATCATTTTGTTGTTCATCCGCTAGCACACTAGAGGTCCCCTGCAGCACTTGCACATTATGTACATTACGTTCCCCCAACTTCTTGTAATTCATAGTATATATGGTAGCCAACCACCCCTACTTTGCTCTTCTCTAGCCAATTCACACGTGTAAAAATGGTTTGTTGTGTTCAGTTAATATTTACTCTTACTACTCGGTCACCTACCACATAGGGCATCATTTTGTTTTTGTTTTTAACTTTGTTGATGATTACCGTCAAGTTGTTACTCAAATCAATCCATTTTGAAATCAAAAGGCGTATAACGTTGAATGTAACAATTGAGCAATTCTAGCGATTTTTCATGTTAAATTTTAATAGAATTAAATCGATAACAGGACAGAAAACAATTAAGAACACCAAATGGATTAAGAACAGAAACAAAACATTTACTTAATTAGTGATTATAATTATAGCTACAAACAAAAAGGCATGTTAATTTTTTAGAAATAAAAATGGTTTAAAACAAACGAAACATGTTTTAATTATTATTATGGTATTAACTTTGTTTTCAGTCAGAAGTTTGCAACGCAGTGAAGGAAACGTTTCCGACCTCATAAAGTATATATATTCTTGGTCAGCGTCACTAAACGAGTCGATCTAGCCATGTCCGTCTGTCCGTCTGTCCGTCTAGGCGTCCGTCTGTCTGTCCGCTTCTACGCAAACTAGTCTCTCAGTTTTGAAGCTATCGGGCTGAAACTTTCCAAAAATCTTCTTTCCATTGCAGGTAGTATATAAGTCGGAACCAGCCGGATAAGACAACTATATCTTATAGCTCCCATAGGAATTATCGAGGAAAACATTTAAAACAAATTATATCTTCGGTGTTTTTTACATATAAGCTTGGAAATAACATTTTTTAGTTAGTTCTGAGTTTCGAATTAAGTTTTATCAAAATCTACCACAGGTGCCGCGAGCCCATCTCCGAAGGAGAGTCGGTTCTCCAGTGAAACTGCTTTACGAACTAGCCGCGAGGCTGCAGCAACATTTGTCCCTCGCCATCCCCATTTGCAGTGTATTTGCAGTATTTTTGTTGCTTAGAACATCGAATTCGAAAAGGAAAACGAAAGGAATTCGAACGAAAAGTGTTTTTTTCTTTACAGCAGTGTACACAATGCAGTTCTTCAATGTTATGTTAACGGAGCATTTAACGGCTGTGGGGAATAGGGCTGTGTACTAGCTAGTTTGGGTGGGTGCACTCGCTAATTGACTCTGCAAATTTGAGTTGAAAAAATTCCCAAGAAATGAAACACATGTGGAAGGTTTCCTTAGTATCGTTTACATAGCGTTTACAGAATGGGGATAAATAAAATGAATGTCTGCTATACTTTACATTACTTTACGGTTTAAACGCTTAAATCGACTGCCGCCCACATAACATATACCGAAATTGCCGGTAGGTGGCGCCCATTTAACCCATTTAAAACATTTCTACTATTTAACCATATTTGTATTTAGTTGACCAAGTTTCGTAATAGTGGGTAGGGAAGGTAGCCTCCGTCTCAGCCTCTCTACTTGAGTCTCAGCAGGTTGTCCGCTCCGCCCAGGGGACCATGGCCGAAGTGCAGGGCCTCCTGGATGAACTCCGATCGAGTGCGAGCCCCCAGGACGGAAGCCTGCCGCTGCTGGCCACTGCTGTAGCCCAGGGATCCAGAGCCCTGGTACACAGGTAATAAAACTATTGTTAAACTTTTAATATTTGCAATCATGCTCGCATTTGCTTGACTCCATCGGACACTTCTGTCAATTACATTTGTTAATTTGATGGTTTCCAATACCCTTGACCTTAAAATGGTGATGGTTTTGTTTTTAATTCATGTAATAATAATTAATATAGTGGATGTAAGTTCCGATTTTTGGCTTAGGTAACCTCCGGTTGGCGTCACTAGTGACAGTGTAAAAATCTAGCTATATGGGCAATAGTAAATCAAGTCTCAATAGGAAAGCCAGCTTATTAGAAATACGAAGTTTACATATGTACTCTTGCAGCTAAGGGCATACATTCTGCCGAGGCTATGGGATATAGTATTTGATCCCGATCCGATTAATACTCTTTCAAGCTCCATTTCGATCATTTTAGAGCAGGGAAACTTATTTACGTAAAAGTGGACAAACGGGACGGACAACAGAAAAAAGTGATAAGATTTAGGATACATATATGTATAATATAAGGAAAAGTCGGAAACGCTTTCCCATTCTTTTTAGCAAATTAACCTACTAACCGGGAAATACAAGAAACTGGACAATAAATACCTTTGTGGTTGTGGAGTATATTTATTATTAGAACCAATTACATATTTCAAGAAAGGTAAATATATCACATGTTTCGTACATATTTCAAGAAAGTTAAACTTTCATTCAGAAGTTTGTGATCGGGATAAGTCTACCATCTATTCAGAGAAATAGCTGTCAAGGTATCCACAAACGGTAGATAAACTCGTTTGCTCTTTGCGGCCGATGACGCTGCACCAGTGTTCCATATATTCCACTTATTCTCAGGATTGGCTGACTGGTAATTGACCAATTTGAACGCCCCGTCGGCACAGTGGTTGGAAAGGTTCTGTATTCTTGACCAAAATGCTGACGCCGGCGCAGTTTGTATAATACATGCCGCAACGGATACATATGACTCGCTGGCAGGGGTTGATTACCAGATATGAATGGAGGTCTTATTTTCAAGAAACAACAGTATGTGAGAGGGCACGTCAACTTTTCTCCCCACAGTTGTGACTGTATGCAGCTTACCCATATACTCCAATTAAAAGAAGAGCTAACGTTTTAAAAAGGGTTTGTCAGGGCGCTATCGTCTTGAAACGTTTCGTTTCAGAAGGAACGTTTCCGACCCCATAAACTATATATATTCTTGATCAGGATCATTAGCCGAGTCGATCTGGCCATTACCGCTTATCCGTCTGTCCGTCTGCCTGTCTGTCTGTCCGTATGAACTGTCCGGAAACTTGGAACAGTCAAACTTGCAATTTGTTTCAGCGGGGTGCCACGCCCATATAACATATTCTGAAACAGCCGGTAGGTGGCGTCCTAAAATATCGCTTTTCAGCTTATATATCTCCATTACCCAGTCGAGGCACTCGACTATATCGTTCTTCCCTGTTTGTTTCATATTATTTTCCCAGCCCTTTTTGGGATCTTTCGAAATTTATCAAAATCGGACGACTATATCATATAGCTGTCATAGGAGCGTATGTTGTCGTATATTGGTGTGAACATAATATGAAAAGAATTATTGCTTCGGTATTTTTGGTCATACTATCTTATACTATTGGGAATATAAGTTTTTATATTTTTATTATTTTCGAATTAAATTTTATAAAAATCGCACGACTCTACCATAAAGCTGTCAAAGAAAAGATCAAAAAAGTAAAAATTTTGGTTTGTGGATCTAGATCGTATTTTATTTTACTCTGGTATTTTAACTTTTCAGAATTACAAATTTAATTTTACACAAAAATCTGGCAACTGCTATGTATTTCTTAATATCACTGAGGCTAGCAACAACCGTTAATAATTTAAAATGGTGTTACAATGAATTTGTCTTCTAACTGCAAGGGTGTACAAACTTCGGCTTGCCGAAGTTAACTAACTTTCTCTTTTAATAAATTACATGTTTATAAGTATGAAGGGAATATTTGGATATTCAAAGGAGTAACGCTTTGATAAAATGGGCTCAAAAAAATAAAGTATTTTTAGCTTGAATCAATAATTTTAATGTCAAATAACTCTCACTATCAATACACATATTTCAAGTGTGAATTTTTATCAAACAAAAACACCTCTTAACAAGCTTAAAATATAGTGACGATTTCAACTTTTGTGACGAAAATGTAATATACGATTTACTAAATAAATGCACTTTCTATATTTTTCACATACTTCTCGATTGGTGTATCACTCGTAACAGTCGGAAGATTACTGTAGATTTTAATTCCTTCGTGTATACATAGTGGTCGCCTTCGCACACCCTCCTGGTACGCTTCGTCACTACGTAGACTGCCGTCGACAGTGACAACCGTTTTTGTCTGCACTCAAGAACGAATTGCTCATAAATTTATTTATATTTTACTAATAATAAGTACGATTTCTTATACTGAGAGAAAACTGCTGGCATGATACAAGGACAAGGAATATTTAAATTAATATACATCATTGTAGCATTAAAGTGCGCTAATGTGTGCTAGTAGGAGAAAAGAAACAGAAAATTAATAAACGATCTGTTGTATATAAATGTAAGTAAACTTATAAGTTTACTGTAACTAATGATTTGCCAGTTACTAGCACCGCGTACTTTATAAGCATTAAATACTTTATGTAGTGAGCACTTTAAGATTAAACAGTTGAGAACTTTTAGAGTTGGCTTCAAATCCTAGTTCTGCTCGAATTATGAATTATTCAGTACGAACGTTCTTAAAATGTCAGGATTGAATCGTTCTTAAATCAAGACAGTTTTTACTTGGTTGTTGCACGGGGCTTTTTTCTGAGTGTGCTTGAACTTGAATTGTCAGCTGGCTCTTTATGCAGAGGAGGAATGTTTTTTATGTATTTCGTTTGTTGATTTAGTAGTTTTCGGAGTAAGACATATTAAATGGCGAACTAATTTATTGAACACCCCGAACAGGGTCAGATTAAACAACCCCGGTTCGGGATCAGTGCGAAAGAGGGATGGTGGAACTCAATCGCCTTCTCGGATATATCGTATCATTGGCAGCTCACTTCCTCTGCGAAGCCATTTGGCAATTTCCCTAATGCCCTCCCGACTCGGATGCCGATCCGGATTCCGAGCATATGCTCCGCTTGCCCCGAACGGAATGTTTTTCTGTATCGGGTCCCGCTTTGCGGCAATTTGTTTGCAGTTTTGTTTGCGATTTAGGGGATAATGCGTCTGAAAGCCAAAACATTTTGACTGAAACCCCGGTCACGACTAATCGCCCGACGAGCGGAGTGGAGAGGAAGATCGGCTAAGGATAATGCCGGCAAGTCCATTGTGAACGCATCAGTAGTTATAATCGCAGCATCAATATTTACCCTGCGACCGGCTCTGGGTTACTCCGGAGCTGCAAGCCCCGATCCCCGATCCTCGATCCTCGATCCCCGACTCCAAGCCGAGCCGAACCGCCGGACAACAATGCGAGCAAATCCGCTGCCAGCGTTCCAATGAGGCGATTAACACCTAAATATGTGTGTCATTAGAGGCGACAAATGGAAACGCATTGACAGCCAGACAGACGATGGCTTTGACATCCTCAGCCTCAGTTTCAGCCAGAATGCTGCAGCCGACGGCCTGCACAGCGAGAAACCAGTGCTGGCTCCAGACTGCCCCAGTAGCTCATGTTCTGATACGTAAAATTAAGGCAACCACAATCTTTTACGGTTTAAAAATATATATTAAATACTTATGAACAATGTATCTGTGCTCTTTCTGTATCTTTAGCTTTTATTTTGGTAATTTAAGGTGCATATCTCACTTGATGCCTTTCCCCTTTTTTTTAACTGTTAGAACTGCCTTAAGTTAACGAGTATAAAAAGTACAATCCTTAATTAAAACACATCTTTCACAATATTTAAAAACATTGTAGGTACTTACCACTACTTCATATTATTAATGAACGAACACAAGTAATTTTTTCTCCAGGTGCAGTTCGACATATCAACCTTCTGTTCAGCTTGGTGTTGATAATGCGCGTGTTTTTATTTTCAAATGCCGATAACTTGCCCTTAAGCCGCTTTGGCATACGTGTCACTTAAGCCCACAAACACACGCATGCACTATGCAGATGGGTTTTGAAATGGGGCTTGAGGTCGATGAGACAAGGCCACGATTTTCGGACCAGCCCATGACGTCACCGAAGGGATAACCTCGCGAAAGTGCAATAATATTTAGATCGGGAAATGTAACTTTGTTAGGGAATATGTGTGTAGTACCATGGCTGTTTTAAAGCCATATCAAATCTAGTCAAACTTTCATCAGCGAAACGCAGCGCTTTCCTTTCAGTGTAGGGCTTGCCCATATACTCACACAAGTCCCCGTCCGCTTTGTGGTCAATTCTGGCCGGGATCATGTTCTCCGTTGGCATCTGCATCGCTCCCGGCAGTCCGAGAACATCCAAAATGTCTGTGTGGGCGAGTGTGTGCGGCCCGAGCCTAAACCGATTTAAAGCTGACAAGGCCGAAAGAAGGGTCGTTTCGAGGGGGATTTGCCTAACAAATTATTAAAAATCTCAATGGGACCTTTGGTGACACTCGATACCTTGAAAGCGGCGGGTTAATAGTCTTTATAGTCCAGCAGATTCATTCAAGTCAAACGTACATTCTAAGCGTAGAGTTTAAAATGCAAAGAATAGTACAGAGGACCCAGACGAGTTAGCACAACATTTGCAATTTTGTTAAAACAGCACCTTTCCTATAAAGCATGGGACAAAAAAGTGGCAGAACATCGACAGAAATTCGGCAAGAACGAAAATGGATCTGAAAAGGAAAACATACTGAGTATTCATTTTACCCTCCCAACAGTAGTTCATTTTAAAGCCGAACAGAAAATGTCTTTTCTCCCAGACTGAGCTTTATAATCAATTCAATGTAATTTTGAGAAAACAGTGAGTAGTCAAACATTGCTTACAATTGGATTTGTGGTGCCGCACACTTATCTTGTTTATACACCAATTTAAAGCTTCAATCCGTACGAACATAATTGTCAGAGGAGTGATTATCACATACTATCTATCCCACTTCTGGTCGATCTCCCCCGAAATAGTATTTTCCAGCCCCTGCCGCACAATCGAGAATCGCCCAAGCTCATGTCAGCGAGTTCAAATTACATTTAATTGTTGGACATTTTTTGGCTTCGTGGGGCGGGCGAGGGTGCACGTAATGCTGATGAAATCCGCCACAAGGCCGGAGCCGGGCTGGGAAAGCGGAGGGACGGGAGGCTGGGCTTAATTTGTAAAAGAGATAACATTTACACGTCAAAAGCGTTGGACATGTTGCGAGCGGGACGACGACGGGGGATTGCCTTTGGATGAGGGCGCTTCGAACGGAGATTATGGTGGTGGCGATGTGTTAGGTCGGCCAGCTGAAACATTAGAACCTGATTCCGATGGGCGGGGTAAGTGAATTTGAATCTCAATTGAGTTGCGAGCTCGGGCGAACTTTCCGCTTGTCTGGTCGCCCAGATCCTGCCCTGCTCATCTCCCGAACCCAATTATCTTTCAATAAAGGGGCAGCGGCAAAAAGTGCATCCTCAAGTTACGGGCACACACATCCGCCACTGTTGTTGTAACGGATTTGTAAGCTGGGCTGTGTGGCGTGTTTGCCAAATCCGAAAAGCCAAATTCACTCTGCCATAGGGGTTGACTTGCTCCGACCTGCCCTTTCTGGCCCTTTCGGCTGCGTAACCGAAATCTGGCCTGCGGGCAAAACATCTTTATTAATTCATAATTCAATCGGGAGTCGCTGGGGAAGACAATGGAACGGCACATTTGCCAACATTATGGATTTCGATTTAACTTCAATTTTCCCGGTCGGTCTTGGTTGCCTGTCTCACTTTTGTTTCAGTAATTCAATACGATTTTTCAATCTCCGCACGCCGCATTGTTAGCTAGTCGAGCCGACTTCAATGGAAAAGCTCACTCGGCCGGGCAGCCCCAATTTTCCAGCTGCCTCTGATGAGATGATGATGGTCTCAGGGCGAGTCTCTGAGTGCAAGTGGAAAATTGGAATGGCAATTCAGCTAATTAGCCCGAGTGAGGGCAGCCATTGGCCGATTAAGTTAATGCTCTTCGAATTAGGTTTTCCAATTGCAGCTGCCATTGGGCTTCCGAATAATTTCCCAACTGAAATCACCTTCGAAGACCTTACGATGTTTTCATAGAAATAAACTGTTAAAACAAATGTATTGGGTTGTTTTCTTTGTGGCTTTTTAAGCCAGGACCAATTTTATTTTGTCCATGTCTCATTTCAGAAAAGTGGTCCTACCGCCTGGCCTAAGCCCGTCCATCCAACCAAGTCATCTCCTCAGGAATATATCATCCAACCTAAAGTTGAGCACATTTTACTGTCGTCACTCAGCGATGCTATCGGGTCGAAAACCGTTTACACGGAGTTTCCATAATCGCCCGGAAAATCTGCAGCCGTCCCCGGGCTCATGAATACCACGGGCAGAGCATTTAGTGCGTTCCCCTTCTCTAATCCGTTTCCAAATCTCCGAATCCATGCGGTCTGTGGGCTAGGGAAACAATAACAATGGCAGCGGAAATGTTTTCAGAATCAGAATCAGTTGGCTGAGTGCTTTGTTAATCCGAACTCGAATCCGAATCCGAATCCGAGTCCGAGTCCGAGTTCGAGGGACTGGGAGTGGGAGTGGGACTCCAGACCGCAGTGGAGGCGAGTCTCCTTAGCACCGAGACACAACCACAATGGGACCACGCCCATTGGCCGGGCCAGGATGAAGACACCATCGCGATAGAGACCCGGGTACTCCGGGCACTTCGGGTACTTCGTTACTGTTCTGTTACTGTAGCTGATGCCTTTTCAATGCTCTTATGAATTACGCATCGACGCCTCCTTTTGTCCGATGCGCACCTTTCGCAGGAACACGGTTCTGAATTCGATCCCGAATACGAGCGCGAACAAGAGCCTGACTCCCTCATCGGGGCCGGTATATAGAGGCATGTACATATCGATGCCTTTACGCAGGGCAAATCTCATTAGAGCACTAAAGGGAAAGCGACTGAGACAGCGACTCACCTTTCAGGGGGACTCCCGGGCGACAATTAGTGCGAGTGTCAAGTTATTCTGGAACCGAAGGCAGTGGATTTCATTAATGAAGCTGTGAAGAGTCTCTAGGTGCCCCGCAGCCACGCCCCCGGGCGGCGTGGGCGGGGTGGCAGGGGCACCGGGGTTGCAGGGGAGTTTCCATCGCAATGAAAGGGTTAGGTCGGATGGTCGGAGCATGTGTGAAGTGTTTGTCTTGCTCACTTAATGCCGCAAATATTTTGACAAAGTTTGCGCACAGCCACCAGGCCAATACCCTTCAGCCCCCACCAGCTACACAGAAATAAATATCTTTAACGATGGTCGGACAGTAATAGATGTGGTCATACAGGAATTACAATATTTGGTTCTTCCGCAAAGTTATATCAGTGCCAAGCCAAGCCTGTCTTATTAATTATTACCTGTTAAGTACTGTTAACATAGGAAGTACATCCTTATGCTGCACTTCTTAGGACTGTACAGTATCTTAATCATTTCAAATACCAATATCTTCTTTTCCACACGGTTAGTCGGTTCTTTTTTCGTGTACTCTTCCTCTGACAAATTATCATAATAAAGTTAAACTTATTGATTCGCCTTGTTGACTGTTCACAATTGTCTGGGCAGATGGGCTTTTCTCGGTTTGGCTGCTGTTTGTTCAGGGAATTTGCATTGCTAACCCGGCAGCCGAGGCCAACCACTCCAGCCACCCACCGCACCCCACTCCGAACCACCTCCGCCCACTCGAAAGCCTGGCACAATGCAACTCTTTTGGCTAAATTTTATTCAAAGCGCGCTTGTCTATTTACAGTACATTTACGCACTTAATGATGGGGTTCGTTGGTCCCCTGCCCCGAGCCCCGAGCCCCCACCCCGGCCCCGTTCGGTTTCAACCCCTCGAAAAGTGAGCAAATGTCAGTCAAAAGATTTAAAGATGTGCACGCTAAATGTTTTATGTTGTGGCAAGCGCTAGCTGTCTGTGTGTGCCCGTGTCCCCTTGTCAATGAGCTTCGGCCACAGTGGGGCAA
This sequence comes from Drosophila biarmipes, assembly GCF_025231255.1. NCBI lineage: Eukaryota > Metazoa > Arthropoda > Insecta > Diptera > Drosophilidae > Drosophila > Drosophila biarmipes. Next base: position 4,427,436 of record NC_066615.1, on the reverse strand, counting down.
GATGCCACTAGGCGTTCGGAAAGTAATAAACTTCGCAGACTAAATTTTAAAAATGGGATTGCACAAAGTGATTCAAAGATGAATGCACGTTTGTTAAATGACCAGGCTATTTAGTATAACAAAGCACTTTTTCAGGAGTTAAATACGAATAAAGGATTCTCTGCTTAAAATTAAGTTTGATTAGGAAGTTCCAGATTTTATACTAAGAAAATAATCATTTTATATTTTGCTCTTATTTGTTTATTATTGTCTTTCACGATTTATGCACTCCCACACAATCTAATAGCCTTGTCGAGTGAACTTCTCTCGGAAGGCAAGCATACCCTGTCGCATGTCCAAATATTTTGTGCACCACCATGAGTCGGCACTCCACTGTGCGCGTCCTTTGTTCGGGGAGTTGTGGGATGGCAATTGCCGGGCGAGACGACCCGCGGACGGAGGTGGGGAGGGCAGGGGCTGCGGACAAATTGACAAAAAATGAACGAGGAGCAGATAGACGGGGGAACGAGTTCTGCCGGAGGGTGCATAAATTCAATTTGAAATATGTAAACCTTTGCACTGAGGCTTTTTATTTTGCGGTTAACCTAATTGAGTCGTCTTGTAAAATATGTAAATGCAACCACAACAGTCCGAGGCTGCCTGACTGCTCCAAGGCGTTGATAATTGCGGGCCGCAAGGCGTGGCGGCCGAGTTTCGGCGACAACGCATTAATTTGATAAGACAACAACAGGAGCTTGGCCAGGCGACAGTCAATCGTTCAGTCATTCAGTCATTCAGTCATCCAGTCAGTCCGTTAGTGAGCCACTCACCCCGTGGGCGATGCACTCGGACTCCTCTAATTGGTAGATGGCCCTCGGACGACGCATTGCCCGTTTGGCCAAGTGAAAAATAGATTACTTGCTCGCCAGCTAATTGGAGACATATGCCGTTCGTCTAGCGCCCATTGATCCAGTACCCAATAGCCAGTTCCCAGTGCCAATGCCAAATCCACATACCAACTCCAGGCGTCGCCTAAAATTGGAGGGTTGCAGGAAACGGGGTCAAAAGTGTCACATCATGCATAATGATGACGGTGATGAGGCGACGCGACCGGCTCGACGCGCCTAAAAATAAGACATGAAATGGCCGAAAATGCCTGCAGGGAAAATTAACTGACAATGCGGCGTATACTTAATGCGCCGGTGCCCAGCTACTGATAATTGCGCTTTCAAGTGTTTCCTCGCCGACTGTCGGACGGCCTGACAACTTGCACATGCTCGTGGTCGCCCTCCGCCTCTCACCTCTCGCTTGGGCCGGGACGTGCCTTGGGCCCCAGTCTCACCTTGTAATTCGAGCCGAAAATTTGTTGGAAAAAGGAAGCACTTATATCCAACTAGTCAGGCAGTCATCCACCACGCTTGGCCCATCAATCTGGCAAGTGAGTCTGTGGCGCTAGCTGGCACCAGATTAGATCGCGTACACGGGCACTGAGAGAAAATGCTCCTCGAATTGGATCCCTGGCGTTACTTAATCCTAAAATGGGGCAAGTGGCTAAGGGTGATGCAAGAGAAAAAAATTACTAATGCTAAAATTACCTCAAAACATAAAATAAACATGTTTTCTTTCCTTCGTGGTGAGAAAAATGTGCTTATTAAATAAAGGAGTGATGAAAAGGCTAACCTAATGGATTGTTACTACATTCAAACAGAAACGCCTAACATGTAAATTTGCCTAGATCCAACAGATATACTATAGATATCAAAAGTCGGTTTTCCGAATAAGTAAGAACACAAATAGCCGCTATTAAACGCCACATTTTTCTACGTGTTGCTGGAACGATTCTATATTCGATATACATGTAGAGGCAGTCTGTTCCCAGGGAAGATCGGGGACTTTGAGCCCATAATGACGTTGATGTGTTGCATTTGTGTGAGTGACAGTGACGCGTCAGTTTTCCATATTCCTGCTTTTTTGGTGAGAGGTTGTGGTTTCGGTTATGGGCCGCTTGGCGGTGGATGTGGCTGCATTCGTGTGTTTGCCCACAGCATTGGATATTTTCATAAGGCAGCTAAGTAAACCACTCTAGTAGGACATGGCAAGGCCGGACATGTCATCGTTGGCGCCATCCGCCGACGCCATCAGCTCGGTTCTCGGTCCGCGGATCTCGGATCTCGGATCTCGGTGCCCAGTTCCCAGTTCAGCTGGCTAGAGGAGGGGCTGCCACTGCCTCAGGCACCGATCGTGGATGTTGTTCTTTCCCTCCGGACTTGACTTGGCTTTCGCCCGACTCCGACTCTTGTTGATGTTTACTCAGAAATTGATATTTTATTTCAAAATAACAACAGACATCGGGGAATACAACAGCAACATTAGCAGCAGAAGAATAGTTGGGAATATCACAAGAAGAAAGGAAAATTTCCCTATCCTCTGACAGTTCCTGGGTTTAACAGTCTATTTACCTAGCAGTCTGTATTTGTCCAAGGAAATATGGTCAATAAAGTTATGGATCAATGAGTATTTAAGGGAAAGGGATATCCTATCGTTAACTTATTGTAATTTGTCTGTTTTGTATTTATCCTAAGTTTCTTATTCGTAAATTTATCTGTTTTAAAAGAAGTTAAACCCTTGCCTAGGATAATATTGTATCCAGTTTAAAATGAAGTTAAGTGTAGGCAGTTTTTTCTCATTAGGTATTAAGTCGATCAAAAGGATAAACCTGTTATATTTTGATGTTGACATTGAGGTTTTGTATTTATCTTAAATTTCGTATTCTTAAATTTATCTGTTTTAAAAGAAGATAAACCATTGCCCGTTGTTTCCCTTTGGTTACGAAGGTACAGTTAAAAATGAAGTTAAATGCAGCCCGTTTTTTCTCGTTAGGTATTGAGTTAATGCAAAGGATAAATTTGTTACATTGACTTATTGACATATTTTAAAGACTTTTAAAAAAGAAATGTAATGCAAGCTTCAGTTTATACTGTATAAACTCGCACGAAATCATATTTTTAACAATATTTCTTTAACATAATGGATAATGAAAATGTTTAAAAATTAATGCGTTTTTATCCCAGCACACCTTTGTGAGTGATAAACTCGCCCCCGTGTTACAGTCCTAGCCAGATCAACCGACCTCCTTCAATCCTATTTTCACACTCCCAATTTTCCCCAGCCGAAACGGCTTCCGCATCAGACCGCCAACAAACAACGCAGTTTTGTGTAAAGATTCAAATTCTTAACTGTTCATTCGGTTTTTATTGCAATCTAAATGTATACGTAAGCTCTATGATTTGCATACTTAAACTCTATTTACAAATACGTACACACACACAAATTAGAATGAAAACGTGTCGCCTGCTGAATGCCGCTAAATTTGTGTCTCATTTCCAATTCGGCTTAAATGGCTATCTTTGAAGAGTGAGTGTGCGACGCCTTCGATTTGCTGCTGCTGGATAACGGCATAGGTATAGGTAGAGGTAAAGGTAATTATGGATGATATAGGAAACAGTGCCGATCGCTTATTGCTCGAACTCTGCCGCTGGGACGCGCTTAACTACGGGCTAACTTAGAGATACAATTGAAACAATCTGAATAGCTGGGCCTTAGTGCTTCGGGGCTGGTGGGGATGGGGACGAGTGTGATCCGGGTGGGTGGGCTCATAGGTGGACGCCTCAGACCCGCTGATATCATGTGATCTCGGGAGCACTGTGCTTCAGCTCCGGCGACGTGGAGAAGGGTCGATGGAGCAGCAGCTGGCCACTGTGGTGGTAGCCCGTTGTGGTGGGCTCATGGTGATGGTTTCCGCCTCCGCCTCCTCCTCCTGCCCCTGCCCCTCCTCCTCCTGCTCCTCCCGAAGCCGCCGCCGCCACCGCCGTGGAGTTGAGCTTCTCCGGTGAGTTGATCCTCAGCTTCGGGGGCGGATGTGGTGGCCCGTGGCCCGGAATGCACTCCACACTGTAGGCAGCCGCGTAGGCCGGATGATGCAGTGGTGGTCCGCCGGAGCCCCCGTTCAAGGCCAGTGGCTGCGGCAGCTGCGGGTGCGGGCGCAGAACGATCGGCTGTATGGGGAACTGCTGGGACATCTCCTTCAGGTTGCTGAAGCTCTGCAGGTAACAGCCGGCGCTGAACAAGCTGGTGGCAGCGTCCAGTTTGAAAGGCGGCAGGCAGCCGGGGGCTGTGAGCGGTCCCCCGTGAACTCCGCCCGCCCCGCCCCCATAGCCCGCCGGCAGCTGGGGCGGCGTGTGGGTGGGCGAGGCCAGCGGCAGGGGCAGGGAGAGGGGCAGCGGCAGCGACCCGCTCAGGTCCCGCGGCTTATCGTCGTCCACGCTGAGGCTCTCCTCGCGGTCGTTGGCCCCGTTGGAGGTGCTGCCCGGACTGTGCTGCAGCTGCAGGCTGCTGGGCACCGGCGAATGGGTGCCCAGCGAGATGTCCGAGTCGGAGCTGTCCGAGGGCGTCGGCGAGGCGGCTCCTCCGTCCGCCCGCCGGCTGCGGCAGCCCATCCCCGAGTTCTGGCTGTGCTGGATGCTGGAAAGAAGAAAAAACAAGGAGTAAGTTAGCAGTTGGTGCGAGTATAACCAATTTTCTTGGGAAAGTTGCCGCTTCTCCCTTACTCTTACTCTACATCGTGTCCCATTACAACATTGTGATAAAGAAACATTCCTTTTTACCCAAATATATATAAGTTATATACATTTGTTATACACCTAGTTTAGTTTTAGATTACCAATTTGGCAGAAGAAAGAAACTTGTAAGCTTGAAAATTGAATTACATCAAGGTAATGTTATTTTTATAAATATCTTAATCGTATGATTAAAGATCTAGCTTTTTAGCGGTCTATAAGCATGTAGCTTTAGGTAAAAGCCGTAACTGATCGAAATGCTGAGAGAATTCGAGAGGTTCGATTGCCTGGGCCTTTCCCTCTGACATTCACTCATTCACATTCACAGTTTCTCGGCTATTTTCCGCCGTGCCACATGAAGACATCAGGCCTCGGAATCGGCGTCGGCATCGTTAATTAGTCGATGCTGGACAGTTGCAGTGGCTGCGGTTAAACGCCCATTAGGACGGCCCATTTGTCGCTGCCCGCAGCCGCAGGGGTCAAAGGGGGAGGGGCCGCAACAGGGGAGGCGGCTCATAAATCTGACACAACTTTCACACATGCTTGAGATAAATCGTCTGTGGCCAAAACAAAAGACGCGCCATCTGACCAGGAGATGACTTGATTAGCCGCCATGGACTTACCACCAGCAGGAGGAGGAGGAGGAAGGGGAGATCTCTACGTGGCCAGCAGGGGCGGAGAAGCATTCTCATATACATCATCATTTGCCATCACGCCACGACTCCTGCAATGCCATAATTATCGGTTAGGATTCGCTCAACTTGCTGCAATTTGTTCCCCTTCTGGCTGCCTGCGAGATCCTGGAGCGGCTCGTGTTGTGTGATTAATGGTGCTCCCCGGCACTCTGGATGCGGGAGCAGAGACACCACCACCGCGGCTCAGTCGGAGCTGCGAAATGTATCTGCGGCTACCTTTCTGGGCCTTTGTCTTTCGCCCTCGAGAGGAGCACTAAAACGTTTAGCTGCCTAATGTGCCAACTTGATGGATCACTCACAGCCTGATGAATTGTTGGCCTAGCCAGGCGATCGGACTGCCCGCTGCTGGGATACTCCCGAAATGGCCTTCCGATTAGAAAGGTTTCTCGGCTTATTTTTGTGTTCTCGGATATTGGATTTGGGTAATTGGAACCTAACTATGGGAACATAGGCAGCAATCTGCGTGTGGCGGGTCAATACGGTGAAACTTTGGAAGTAGCTTATGAGAATACTGAAGGGAGGAACTTTGGAAAAAATTCAAATCAATCCGTATAAAAAATATACAATAAGCCAAATTGGTTTCATACTTAGGTTCAAAACTGAATATCTTTTATAGATATTGTCTGCTAAAGAGAATCCATGCCTAAATTACTTTTCGATTAAAAAAACGCAAACGCTTTTCGAATTTAGGCAATCGGAGCATCTAGCTCGATCGTAGAGCGGAGCGGTGGGTCGACAAGGCGAAACCCTACCGCAGCAATGTGCTAAGGTCCCTGCGATTGCTTCTGCTAGCCAGATTTTTGGCACGGGCGACTCAAGGCCACTTTCACGCACGACTGGAGCGACTTGCTGGGGCCTGGCACGCTCGGCTTGAGCCCAGAAACCGAAAACTTGGATGCACGAATATGATATACATTTTCCACCCAATTGACTTGGCAGCGAGAGGCTTACGGCTTACGGAGGAGTACGGGGCCAGGACAAGGGCAAGGGTTTACTGAAATCGGATACCCCGTGGCACCTAACCTCTCCTAACTGAAATGACACGTATGTAATTACCCGCTTGGACATGGCCAGCCGAAAGGGCTGGCTCTGCGAGTAACCCGAGACCATTGAAATGTTCCTTAATCGGCTCATGTCAGAAGATGGGGATTCCGATTCGAATCGAGTCGAGTCGAGTCGACTCGAACCGAGCCGAAAGCGAACTGAAACCCATTCAGGCTGCAAAGAATGCCGGGCAGCAGTAACACGATCCGCTAGACCAACAAAAGATGCCCGCCTTAAAAATGGCCTAAAGACCGAAAACCAGCTAGACGGAGGAACCAGTGAACCTGCAGGTAATACAGAGTCAACAGCGCGACAAAATCAGGCGGAAAATTGCAAGGCTCTCCAGGAGTATTTCCAATAATTGTGTCAATTCAAAGTGAATGCCGTAAATTGTGTAAATATTTGGACAGGCGTGAGCAGTTAGCAGCGGCAGTAAGAGCAGTCGGCGGTCCCAGGGGTCCTAAATACAATCAACATTTATTTTATATTTATTCCTCTTCCCCGGCCGAGAGATCTGTTGACAAACGGGATTTAAATTTGCTCGCATTTGAATATTTCCAACCCTTGGGCCGGAGTGCTCTGTTCCGCCGCCACTCCGCTTATTTGTCGAGCCTCTTTCACTTGTCAATTGGACAAAGGCCGCATCCGGTGTTGCTGCCTGCCCAGCAAGCCAGCCGTCCAACAAGCTACAATCCATCCAGCCAGCCAGCCGTCGATAAAGAGTCATCCGACTGCCGATGATGATGCCGCGGACCTGACTTCTTATTAATTTCTTTAATACACTTTCTATGCGGCATTGAAGTGTCCGACATTGAAGCTTCTCAGCCGTTCAGTTCATTCTTCGAGCTCAGGCAATGGTGCACCGAAACAAAATAGTGCTGCTACGCTGAAAGGTGACCAAGCTCTTGTGCACTGAATTTGTTCGTTCCACTCTTTAAGGAATCTTTTCGAACAGGGTATGGACTCCGGTGAGGGCTAACTTTCACTATAACTGTCACTCCAGAAAGCCGACCAGGATAACATTTCCCTTTACGCTGTAATATTTACTGAAACACTCCTTCGATCCGTTGAAAGCTACTTGATAGTCAGCTAATAACGCAAACCAGTTATTGTTATAGCGGGTAAAAGTTTCTCTCCGTGTACTTCGGGGAACTCCAGCCTCTGCTCCCATTGGAGAGCTGGTTGTATATTTTTCTCACAAGCCACCGAAAACGGTAGTTGGTGTTGTGCAAACAGCGTCGAGTGGCCCGGGCTCAGCTCCCTCGGATCGCATCTCGTTCACGGGCATGGATGGTATGGGTACTTATGGGGCTCGAGGGCCCTGTCCGAGCGCTCGGACAAGTGGGCCCTCCGACTCGGATATTGACAATGGTTGGAGATGGCCAGGGATGGGGATGGGGATGGGAATATCTGCTTCTGCATCTTCCTTTCTTCATTAGAATTCGAGAGCGGCTGCCGAGAGGCTGAGAATCGATGGGAAAACCTCTCCAAATGTAGTCCCTGGTCATCTGCTTGTTCTCTGTATTCCTGCCCCAAGTGCGTGTTTGTTGATTTGATTGATAATTGACATTTACAACATATTTGCTGGGTGCTCAACGTTATTACACTTCACTCGGTTGCCCGAATATTGCTATATTTCGTGTTCTGGGTCCCTGACAAATCGCCCGATGCCCGACGCCCACTGTGCTCCTAATTTGGCCACCGCTTGTGCTCGAAGCGGATGGACGGCTGGTCGGATGTGGGCGAATCTCATCTCCATCTCCAGTGGCTGCCACGAGCCACGCATTTCGCTTGCCTGGTAATTCACGCAATAAAACCATCGGCGCGAGGCGGATTCAGCGGACTCATTGGATCCATTGGATACATTTGAATCGGGCGCTCCGCTTGGCCAAGAGCTTCGTATCGCTGTCGTGCATCGTCGAGTGGCAATTGTAATTGATCAAAATCAAGTCTCGAGACGGGGCTCCGGCTTAATGAATTGGCACAATAGAAGCTTCTCCAACGATTTGTGAAATGTTTTGTGACTCACACGAGCAGTTGGACAATTAGTAGGCAAACATGTATTTCGGAACACAAATCGTTTTGCATTTACCGGTTTTCCATTAAGAAGTAATTGCAGTATTGTTAGCAAATATATACGGAGTAATCTATCCAATTTTTAAATAGGGAACCACTGAGATGCATTCCCTAGTGCTGTGCCAGTGGCTTAGAGCGTAATAGCCGAATCGATGTCCAAGTTGCAGCTATGCCAGTTTAATTGCGTTCCCATCCGCTCCTCAATGGGCCTTGCACGCCTCAAGGGGTTCTGCTGAATCAGACAAATGGTGATGACTGGGGCATCTGTGAGATACGGCAGCCCATTCAGATGCTCCCCAGAATTCCTGTATAATGCGCGGCAATCTTGATTTTGAATATCTTGCAACTGCAACTGCAACTGCACTCCACCTGCAATGGCCTCTTGGTGGTTGGAGTTGGAGGCATCAGAGCATGACAAGCTTGCAGCGCCAAGTTTCCGCCGTGGCGACTGAAGTCGAGTTAAGTTGAGTTGAGTCGATCAATCTCCGATGTCTTAATTACTCAATTCGGGAGCGGGAAACGGGCCGCTGCCTTTCTCTGCCTCGCAGCCTTTCTAATGGAGTGGATGGGAGCTGTGCATTTGATTGATTTACCATCTCGTCCCGGCCACAAAGCCGTTTGACATCGCGGCTCCTTCTGCCTTCACGATCTCGTTTCCCAGCTCCAGCTGCCTTTTCTTTGCCCTTCCCGGGGGTGTTCCTGCTTTGAGCAGGAATTTGCACCACTTATCCGGTGGTTACATCTGGCTAACGTTTTTGGGCCATGACATCTTTAAATGGGTTGAAAAACTACAGTTTGGATAGAAGATCAGTTTATTTCACCGGACTTAAAAGCCTTCTTGTCCGTTAAAGTTTTGAATACTGTTACTGCCGTTTATAGAATCACCAACATTTCAGTATCTAAAGTAATTATGAAATAAAATTGGTTTAGGGGAGAGGTAGTGCTGAATAGGAAAACTATGTTGTCGGCCCTTAGCCGGATATTTTTCAAACCAACCATATTCTTGGAACGGCCTAATATCAGAATTTAAAATTGTTACGCTTAAGAAATATTTCAATATAAAGTGAATGGCGAAATGAGAATCATTTGCAAAGTAGGTTTTCCCAACAGTTGTAAGCCCGAATACGCTCCTGGAAAGCGCTGGCACTTTAAAGCAATCACGGCTTAGATTCCCTTTTGGGAACGATTTCCATGCAAGGGTGTTTAAGATTCGGTGCGCGAGCTTGGCCCTCTGCTCTCGATTCCCACTCGTTCGCACAAGTGCAGTAGCAAAAATGTTAACAATTTTCAGCGCACAATGCTTGAACAGTCAGCGCCTGTTTGGGCCTGGTCTTGGTCGCCGGTTAGAATGGTCTGGGCCCCTTTCCTCCCTGCTCCCCCCTTGGCCACCCCTGTCTGCCGCCTGGCGCTGTCGAAGCTGTCTGGCCGTCGCATATGAACGGCTTTTAATTTCATATTTTATATGTATGTATTTCGTATCTGCAGTGCGCCTTTTTGTCTCATCTCTGGGCTTTGCCGACGCTGCTTAATAACACGATGACTTCACGAAACCTCGAAAAACTCGAATTCGACTGGGATCCGCGCATCGAGTGCGGATGGAGTTGTAATGGCCGCGTATCCGTGGCTGCTGCTTTACAAGCGAAATAATCGCCATCATTTTAACTAATGACCCGCTCGCATCTGGTTTTTAGTCTTTATTTGTATTCTCCTTATTTTTGGGGCCTCGCTTGGCGCTTTGTGCAGATTCATTCAATTTGAGACGAGGCTGCTCCTAACTTAATAAACACGGGACGGATCTCTGGACGGGATCTCTCGGGCTGCGAGGTTTCCAAGGAATGCCAAACGTTGTCTCGATTTCTTTTACTTTTCCTTTTCTCTCTCCCCGTGGTTTCTGAGCAGGTAGAACTTGAAATATTTGCGCATCTGCAGGAGCAGCCAAACACTTGAGTGGACTACGATTTCGACTTGAGATCTGAGTTTTCTTGCAGTGTCATTCCACTTAAACTGCCTTCTTTCACTTCGAGCGGGTCTTCTTCATTTCAACTTCGCGCGAATTGGTCGAGTTTTAACTTCTCCATATTTTGCAAGCGGTTGCACCTTTCCAGCTGGAGCATGAGCTGCGTTTACACTGTCATCATCATCATCGTGATCGTCGTCTCCTCCAGAGTTATGGCCAGGCCAAGACCAAGACCCATGCCGATCGTCATCGTCGGCGGTCAGTTTAATGTGGCCAAAAGCGACGACCGCAACAAACAGCAGAAATCGAGAACGCTTCACTGGGTGCCGCCACCGCTGCCGCAGATCGGCACGGATCAATGAAATGGAAACGCTCCTGTGCGATCCCCCACTGCCCCACTGCCCACCGCCGCTGCACCCACTCTCCGGAGGATGATATCGACTTACCCTGCCCGTCCCCGATCGAGTTACCAACTCTTCTAGACCCAAACTCTAACTCTAATGGCTAACGGAGGCGGTCGACAACTCACCGATTCTTGGCCGCAGCTGCCCGATCCCGCTGGCGGCGGTTCTTGAACCAGTTGCCCACTTGCGTGGGATTCAGGCCGGTGGCCTTGGCCAGCTCCCGCTTCTTGGTGGGGTTCGGATAGGGATCCTGTAGGTACCATTCGCGCAGTAGGCTCCGCGTCCGCTCCTTGAAGCAGTGCGTCTTCTGCTCCCCGTCCCAGATAGTCGGCGGCAGGGGGAACTTCTTTCGCACCCGATACTTGTCCACGGGACCTGGAAAGTAGCAGTGGGCTTTAATTAGGTATTCATAAATAAAATGGAAGTTGCATTGCATGTTTTAGTCGGATCGTTCAAGTACAATTTCCACCTATTATTTCTGATAAGCTTTAACGCAGATTTATCTAAATATTTGTTCATCATTTCTGAATCAGACAAACTTCGTAAACATTTTTTCTCTTGATTAAACCTAATAACTTTCCTAATTAAGTTCTATTTTTTAACGCATGGTAATAATTATTTAAATGCTACCATTTTCTGATATTCGATAATGCAGAAGAATTTTAACGTAGTTTACTTTCAGCAAAGACATTGATTAAGCTATAAAGTGTAACATTATATAGGTATTTTATGTTTTACATAGCTTAAGGGTTAAAGCTTTGTTAAGAATCTTAAGTCAAAGTCCATTATGGTAAATTCCTGTTAGGCTAATCGAACAACCTCTTGAAACAACTATAAAGGCACTTGGTGCAGAGAAACTGGTTTTAAAAAACGTTAGATAGTCCCTGCTGTTCATTCTAACAAGTTTAGGTCTTAAAATATTTCGTACCCGACCTGTTGACCAACGGCTACGCCCAAACTTTTAACCTAAAATCAAGCTTTAAGAGTGATATATAAAATATTAAATAATCAAAATATATAATGTTATTGTACGTAAGACTTGTAAATTCTGGGATCCATTCGTTTTGTCACAGATTTGAATTAAGCATTTTGTTAATGCTTTAGCCAAGACTGCTCCCTCGTCCCTATGTTAAAATTAAGGTAAAAGAAATCGTATGTAAATTCGGAGCTTTGTTTCGATTAAGTGACTTATAACCCCATTGATAATGTGAGTTATGCAAGTCCACGATATAGAAATCAGTTCAGGTTTGACTTCTTCTTGGTTTGGAAAGAGTAACCTCTGGTTGATTTGGGTTTCCCCCTTGACTGACTGAGTAATCAGTCTAGTGGTCGTCCTAGTGGTACTTAGTTATGGATAGTTGGACAGTTGCTTTACTCACCCAGTGATCGACCGCGCAGTTTCTCGGCCTCAATGTAGTGGGCCTCCAGCCACATGGCCTGCAGCTTGCCGTAGGACGCCTTAGTAAACTTATGATTCTCTATTATTGCATAAAGTTCCCTGAAAAGAGAGTGTCCTGTGAGTGTCCGGAGCAGTGCTTAAAGTTAATGCCCCGAATTTGCCGGGCTGGCTTGCGTTCAACCCCATCAACCCTCTGGGATTCGCTGGAGTCCCGCTGTGAAAGCCATCCCTCCCAGTTTCCACACCCCTCGCTCGACGGGCGGCCTAAGCCAGCCATATGTATTTTGAAACAATTTCATAAGCATTTATTGTCGTCACTGGCGCTGACAGCTCAGTTGAGTACGTCAAATGATTTTAATTGGAAGTCGTTTATTTACCAAGTCAAAGCAATCAAATCACTTGCATCGGCAGATCCGTATATGCATGGGCAGGCCATGTATACGAGTCTGGGCATTGATTGATTATACTCGAATTACATAGCTGTTCGAGCCGCAGTCAGCTTATTTGATGTGACATAGATGAGATGCAAAACCTGATGCAACCGTTTATAGATGCGACTGCCTGAGCCGATCGGGTAATTGTCGATATCGATTGCCGTTGCGACCTGGGGGACCTGTTTGCCCACTTCGCAACGAGCTAAATGGCTGGCTTGTCTAGCCGAAGATCACAAGGCTAAGTCTCCCCCGACGACAGCCGAAAAAGCTAATCTTCCGCCATTCTTTGCGAGGGCTGGTGGCTTATTGCGAAATTCCCTTCGAGCGAATTGTTTCCGGTTGTCTTAGAAGCTCGAGTGTAATGTGAGACTATATTTTGTCGTGGCGACGGAAGCCGAAACCCCGATCCTGACGTGGAACCTATTGTTCGGTCGGTGTTTTATTAATCAAGCCTGCTCCACTTGGCTTTGGGTAGCTGCCTTGGGTAGCGAGTTCTTTAATTAGTAAATTAATTCCTTTGTTTATTAATTTGGCGGCTCATTGTGCCCTCATTAAGCTGTCGCTATGGAAAACTATCGGATGACCGAGCGTCCGCTCGTCGGGGTTAATCAGGAGCGAGGCTGGGATTCTGGCATACTGGGATACTGGGGTACTGGGGTAGTGGGAGTGTGTCATTCGAGCCGGGGGCTTTTGTCTGCCCCGTCTCGAGAAGCCATCCTACCTGAAGTTGCCCACATGGTAGGCGACCACTGCGCGGGCCCGGAGCACCGCCTCGCAGTTGAGGATCTCGTGCATGTTGGGCAGGGCCACCGGCAGGCTCCACAGGAAGCGGGCCAACCGCTCGATGTCGCCGGAGTCCTCGAGCGTCTTGCACACGATCTCCACCTGGGCGGCGGAGAAGGCCAGCGTTGGAACGGCCAGGATGGGGCTGGGGGCTATAATCTGGTGGTGCGTGGGCGAGAAGCTCTCTGAGGGCGGCTGTTTGCCCTCCGTCGGTCCAACGGCCATTTTATTCGTTGAATCCACTGTGAACAAATTGGCATACTACTCTCCACCGAAACGAAGCAATCTTGCTGGGCACTACACTGGTTTAGTCACTAATTCAATTCCTTGGCTCTGTTTCTGGGTTGCTCTTCACTAGCACTGTCGTTTTCGATCCGATCGGATAGGGTTTACGGTTTGGATTGGGTTAGGGCTAGCACTGTTCACGCGCGATCGTTGCATGTACCATCTGGATGTGTGAGGTGGCCACTGGTTCGACTGGCGTACGAATCCAAATGATTGCCAATGAGCCAGCTCATGAATGCGATACCCGTGCCCGGTCCACGAACGGAGCGCAACTGCTGCTCCACATCGAAGCAAAAGGGGGGCTCTGGCTTTGGCTGTGGGCTATGGATATAACCGATCCGACGACCGAGAGAGCGACCAACCAAACGACCAACCGAGCGCGCAAAAATACGTCAAATAATGGTCTTGTAACTGAGCTGCCCACTAGGCGACGGCAACGGCAACGGCACAGAAGCTATAGAAGCTATCGAGGCTATGGAGCTGTATCGGCAGAGGCGGTAGCAGCAGCAGCGGCAGTAGCAGCACAACAATGACGCGCCACAGATACAGATACTCTGGCTCTCCGGCTGCCACTGCTCACTGCTACCGCCTGCCAGCTGCAGAAACAGACACAGATACAGATGCATATCCAGATACAGATACAGATACAGCTGCAGATACGGATACACGGGCGGACACAGATACGATGTGGCCAAAGATATGGAAACAGAAACGAGTTGGCACCAATACCAGGCCACAACCAGTTTGCCGCACACAGATACGCGAGCAGATGCGGATACGGATACTACCGAAGCACCACCATACCATGGGCCGCTCGGGTGGGCGTGGTTCGTGCCGCTCTACGGACGTCTCGCTCTGGCACACGGCTTTCCAAGGCAGCCGCTTCCATTGGCGTCTCCTTCCCGCCACCTCGGTGGTGGCATCGCCTTCACGGGTCTCGTTTAAATGAATCGTACATAAGAGCCGCACGCACACCGGCCCAGGGGAACAAATACAGTTGCAGTTTCAGGATAACAACGGGCCGCACAATAGGGCTTTCGAACGGGGAGGGAGTGCTGCTCTGGAACCGGCCCTGGGACTGGGTGGCACCACCGCCGAGGGGTGAGACGCCGGGAAGGCAGCTCAGATACTGATAAAGAAATCAAATAAAACAACCCAGCAGAGCCGTCAGGCACCCGAACAGCCGCACAGTGGGACGAGATCGGGCGGATTATGTTTATTTGCGGCCAAATTAGATGGGATTTCCTTACAGACGCCATTACGTCAATTCAGGGCTGGCGTAGGACATTTTCGGAAAGCGATCAATACATGTTCTGGCATACGGCAACTAAACCTAACTTCCCAACCACTATGGGTTGTATAGGTCCAAGCGTTGATACCCCAATGTTCATTCGTATTTTGGTGAATAAACAAAATGCTTTGATATTCTAGTACCTTCTTTGGGAACCCCTTTCCATTGGTTTCTCGCCACAGTAAGCGAAGCATATTGTGTAAGTGTAGCAAAATGTTTGACACCATGTGGTCTGGCAACCTCTACCGCCGCCTCTTCCCTCCACACCTCCTCGCCCTCGGTTTCCCCCGTTCAGGTCCCTTCCTCTGCCCCTGTGAGCCATATCCTTATGCCAGGACGAACCTCCAACCCTCTTGCTTGGCGTATATATACGGCTATATGCATGACAGAAGAGAAAATCACGTTTTCATTTTGGCAAAAAGGGAACTTTTGATTATGCCCGTCGCATAAGGGAAATATTCACGAGCAAAAGTTTTTATTGTGGCGCTGTCACTGGTGCTGGTTTGTAGCAGTGGTGTGGCTGTCGGCTTTGGTGCTTCATCATTCTCCTGGCTTGGCAGGAGCCGGAAATACCCAGGAGGGGAGCGGGAGGTGTCGGCTGCGGGGGCCGAGAACACGCTAATGTATCGTTCGCGCTGTTGTCCGGAGTGTTAACAGATTAGTTGTTTACATGCCACGAGTAAATGAGTTTTCGAAAAGTGTGGCCGCCGGCTTCAAGCGAGGCGCCTCCCACTGGCGCCCTCTCGTCACCCACCGCCCTCTGCCACCCCTCCAGCTTTTACCTACAACACCAACGTAAAGGTACATGTATAGGCGCATGTACAGCGTGCAAACACAACTACACAGACACCGCCATCGCTGCCTGACTCGCTCCGTCTCATTCACTCTCCGCCACCACCCCTCCCCCTGAAAAGCCCCACCACCCTGCTCACCCTCAGCTTGTTAAATCTGAACGATGACTTTTTGAGTAGTTGGTTGAGCATTTTGGACAATTGCATTACGAGAGCGACAAGCGCTGCGTATGTGTGGACATCGGCCACATAGATACGGACTCAGAAACAGATACAGGCACATCGCCGTAAGACACGGTCTTATAGATGCGGGATGATAGGGCACGCATTGCGCCAGCTCCCTCTTGGCCACATTATGTGCGCCACCTCCTCTGCCCCTTCCGATGTCCTCTGAATGCGCTCATTATGGTATCGATCACCTTTCATGCGCCACAATTGAGGATGGAGTAAGAGATACAATCGAATCGTGGCCACACCGCTGCAGACACATGCTGAAATGCAAATGTAATGCTGCAAAGGCCGCGGGGCATTCGTTTCGAGCAGCGACACTGACTTCAAAGGAAACAGGCACGAAAGATAACAGCTGCTGAGATATAATTAGGTTCAGACCCACTACAGAAGTAATTTGGAAATGTATTTTCATAAAACCATCTTATGCTAATTGGCTCGGCCAGTAAGGAACAGAAATAAGCTTTACAAATAATTCAGTTCGATTTAAAAATAGGTTTCAAGAAAAAATATTTTTTTGTTGTAGAGTTTTAGGTGTCCTTGGTCATGTTGCATGTAGGTGAGGGCCAAAAATATGAACACTTACTCTTAACCATTTGATGAACTTATTACTGATCCCTTCTGTCCTCCCTGGGAATCGAACGGGGTCGCAATCGTCGGAAAAGAGCACACTATTAGGCTGCCAAGGAATGTTTTTCGCTAAGGAACATCAATGGACTGGAAATCAAAAAGGGAAGAGAACGCTTAAGTCGATGATACCACATTTTATTTGCTTATAGCTTCTTAATGTGTCCCAATTAATTTAATTTTTCCACGTGGATGGGTATTGATACAACAACAAATTCTCACTTAAATTCATGAGAATTAATAAAAGGTGTGGGCTCTAGACAGGTTTTGGCGTTATGGAGTTTTGTGGGCGCTAGAGTGGGAGTGGCACCTTGGTGAAATAAACTATCGCTCAACTATGTGCAATGTACAAGTGTTCATAAGAGTATCTTAGAAACAGTGCCTATTACAGTTTAATAAGCAGGATGCTTAAGTCTTCTCTCACTTTTTTGTGTATCAATCAGTTATATAAATATCTGTGAGTCAGTGCAGCTCAACCCACTTCTATGGCCTGCCGAACGCCAAAAACCAATCGCAATCCCATTTGAATTGCCTAACGAACCATGATTTTTCGTTTGGGGTGTACTCGGAGTACACCGTATAATATCATATTGTTGACAATTGCGCTTGCGGTGCTAATCAAAACACCCGACTGCGAGAGGACGCTGACTTCCCCGCAGCGAGTGACTCCGGCTAACTGTGTCACTGGCTCAATCAAATCATACGCCCAGTGGGCCATTAAATGACAAAATTTGCGCTCTAAGGCGGCCGCACTCACCCCTTTCATTTTGCGAGGAGGGCCGTTATAAGCTGTGTAATTAGGCCAAATACGCAAACCGTTAGGGCCCGCCCGAGTTCGGTTTGCGAAAACAATTAAAAGGCAATTAAAAGCCATTTTTGATGCGCGCTTGGCCAGGCTTTAAAGGCTTTTCCACTCGCCACACAAAAGGCAACCGCAAACAACAAAGGGACCACCGCACTCGGCTGGCTTTCGATGGGGAGCCCGCGGCCAGAAAGTAAGTCTCTATTATTGCAGTCTAGTGTGCTCTACCTACATACATATGGTGGGGCTGTGACCGGTCTACAGTCTCCCCAAAAACATAATCTAAATGTACTCGCTTTTTTAGTTTCGGGTTTTCCACCCTCGGGCGCAAGAAAGTTTGGTTGCCTTTGTCTGCGTCTCAATTTGTTTAAGATAATTTAATCTGATTCCATGTACCTGAATATTTATATTCCTGACAGTGGGACGACGAGGACGAGGGTTGTTGTGTGGAATATTCAAAGGGCATCGGGCGAAAATAACACCTCGATGTCAATCATTTTTTATCGTATTTCATTTTTTATAGGCGTTCCCAGAGTGTCGTTTATTTTCGCCATAACTGACCCCCGTGGTCCCACACTCAATAATATATTGTAATACTATTACGAGGACCCCAGGGCCTGGGCCCTCAAAAAGGGACCCAAATTTAATTTGAACATTTCCTTTGCAACATTTGGCTAAGAGTTCGTTAACCTGGCCCGAGGGTTATGAAATATTTGGCAAAAATACCAAACGACAGAGGAACCACAAACTGGGTAATTAAAAGGTTTTGTCGCCGAAAATATTTAATATTTTAATTTATACGAAATTCAATAAATCGGGAGGAGAACTCGCAGGCTCAGTGATTGAAAACGAAGATGAAATAACTTCATAAGCAAGTGGCGGCTCACGGGCGCAGGACCAGGATGTGGCATCGATGATGAAAGATCGGCGCTGGGGCAAGGTATTCGTTTAATTTACATCGTTCTTGCTGTGCTGCTCCAGCTCCTGTTCCTGTTCCTCCAGACGCGCCGGCGTTTAGAGTGGAGACTTGCGAGGAGCCTAGAGGAGTCCCGAGTCCCAGTCGAACTTAAAGTCCCAGTCACATTTTTATACCCCGTGCTCGGTGATGACAGAAGTATATTGGGCTTTACGGCTTCGATCAGACGATTAAATAATTTAATAAATTATCCGGAATTGTCATGAACCAATTTGGAAAATAGAGATACAATTTTACATTTCGTATTGAACATCAATCCAAAATAATATATTCTCATCCCAGCTTAAGAGATTTCGTATTCCATACACAATCAGTCATTATTCAGTCGTTATTGATCAACAAAAGCATAGAGTAAGCCACGGTCCTGACACCCAACTACGTGCGACCCAACCAACTCGCTCCTGGTGCGATTGGGCTGCATTCCATAGTCATAAGGCCGACGGCGGCTGCGGCGGCCCCAAGAAATATCTTTGGGCATTAGGTTGCGCAGGAATGCCAGAAATTCGAGGCAAATGTATTGAGCTGCGTTTAATAATTATGACGGGGACGTGGTCGCAGACCGAACAGAACCGCACTCTGTGCCCTTACTTTTCGGCTGTTCTGCCCTGTTCGCCCGGTTCTGTTCCGCCTAATGGATATGTCAAGTGGAGATGGTGACTTTCGAGCGGCTCAGTGTCATCTGCTCGCCCATCGGAATCAGGAGCAGGAGCTGGGCAGCGGCACTTGGCCGCGGCTACTGTTTGGCCAGCACTGCGCATATTAATCAACTCACCTCTCGGGTGAGCCATGCGGACTGACGAAGGCGCGGAGCTGGCAGAGGAACGAGCATCCTCCTCACCAGCGTCATCGTCATCATCCCGTCGTCAAGTGATACGCGGCACGGAACATGCGTGAAATCTTCTGGCCAGTGCGAGATTAGGCCAGGTCAGGAGCGGAGCTGGGGGAGCTAATAACAATTTCAATTTTTAATATTTAAAAAATATACGTGGACTTCAACACAGCAACCTGGTACACTGAAATAGAGATCCCAGAAATATAGATTAAAATATTTATAAGTTCGACAAACATAATTTAATTATGTTGGCCGCATATAAAGATCATTTTTTCATTCATTCATTTTATATTTCATTTTTAGAAAAGCACACTTTATAGAGTTTAGGCAAATTAATTGTAAGACCATGATACATCATGAATCAAGCATTTCTCTTTACACTTGTTCACGTTAACTTAATCGGTCCCTGGTTTTAATCTTTGTGATCACTGTGGACTGCTGTCCACGTAGTGACGAAGCGAATGGTTTCCCAATAAAAAAGGATTCCATACGAAGACTTTATTTTTAATATTTTTTTTATTCAATTGGTTTGGGAAAAGAGCGGTAAAGGGTAAAAGTACAAAGTCCACAAGCTCTTTACTCTAGTTTTATTCTCACTTAAAAAGCGTCGAATGACACCTTATTTGTTAAAATCCGTTCAAGGTATACGCAAAACAAGACTTTGGCGGTCTTTTCAAAATGATAACTTTATTTTTTTCGGCACCTTATTAGAAGGTATTTCTAAGAACCATAATATCGATCACTAAATAAATACACTTTATTTTACATTCAGGATGCAAGTTAATCAGCCTGTGTTTAGCTTTTTTTGATGAATGGTGTCAAATCAGAAGCTTAAGAAAGCGTGTTTATTTTACTCACAAAAACTAATATCAAACCTTTGGTTTGGTGAAGATGCGATCGTCACTAGATTTTTACCTCTTTAAAATGATTTTTTGTTTAACAGAATAGTTCTGAAGAACGAGCTTAGTACAATGTTTTTAAAATGATAAACTATATTAAGGGGCTTTAAATATAAAATCTTCAAACTGTGTAAAATAAAAGGTTCTTTCATGTAAAAGATCGTTAAAAAAAATTCATCCTACAATTTTGAAACTACAAGTATTTTAAGACCCTCAAACTACGCCCCTGTGGTTCCTGGCTGTGTATACCTGAGGATGCCGCACTTTTTTGCGACAGACTCTCCAGTCGTGCCACTTTTGATATTGCCATTGCCTCGCAAAAAGTGTGAAATTGTCGGACTACTGGAGGAGCAGCCACCGATCCGGACTTGGAGTGCGACTCCCGATCGGACGGTTTGCCTGGTGGTTTAATTAAGTCATTAACACCAGGGTCTGTCAGTGGGGAACTCTGCCTGTCCCCCTTTCGCACCGCCTTCCTCCCCCGTTTCGCTCTTTGTCCTTGTGGACAATATCGAATTTGCCATATTTGGTCAAAATAATCGGACCCAAAATGGTCTGTGGAAGCGATACTGCTGCCCATAAATATATAAATTATGCATGCGTGCTTCGGCTTAGGGAGAGAAGGGAAGATCAGAAAGCGGGCCTCCCGGGGGTCAGACAACCTGGGAACACATTCATCAATGCGATTGACATTTTGCTGCCATGAGAATCGGAATCGGGCTTGTCTAACAAGCGGTAAGTGGATAATTACTGCGATAGCTGCCTGCCAGCTCGGATTGTCTTAATCGGTGCTAAAAAGCATCGTTATACCGTGCATGCTCCAAGTAATCACCACTAATGATCAATGCTCTGGTTTTGCATGTGCCCGGCGATCGTTGGTGAAGAAAGCCAACGAGTACAGTAAAAGCTGCCTTGGCTAGCTTGACCAACTTGTGATGTTAAATCAATGGGACAGTAGGAATTAAGTTATCACGGGCTATAGAGGGCCTTACTGAAAAACCGCCTCAGCGTCTGGTCAGTTTTGACGTTGACAAGAAACATATGGTTAGTTTAATACATAATACTAACTGAAATAAAATATATTTAAGCTTCTGCCTTCCTAGTCCCACTTTTTTTATAAAACATCTAAGATAACTCAAATATTTACTGTCATGGAGCTCACCATCATTAAGAAATTGATGCTAAAGTCTTATATCCAGACAGCTGATAGTGGGGATGGCACCCTCCTAAATGGTTCGATACATGTATTTGTTTCAGACATGGGTCTACAACTGTCCCCCTAAGCGGGTCTTGACTGTAGGTAAAAAAGAGCAGCGCGCAATTATAAACTAGCCGTTGACGAGCTAGAGGTGGAGTGTCAATTAATGATCCCTTCTGCGCCCCTTCCGCGCCCCTGCCCCGCTGGCGCACAAAGGAAACGTCAAACAGCGCGTCAAATGCGCAATGAGCTTGATTCGATGCGCCTGCGCACCACTTGCCGCCGCTCTCTCCGTCCCGTTCCCACGCGCGGTGCCGCCATCTCGCTCGTCAATTGCCGCTGATTGCCTTTGTTTCTCGGGTAATTCCCTTCCCTTCCCGCGGGGACCAAGATGGAGGAAGCGGTCCGACCCTCACTCCCCGCACTCCCCCTCGCTGCGCCTAATTGAACGGGAACGCTTTGTTGACATTGCCGTACTTTGCACCCTTCCCCGACTACGTGGAGTACAAATTGTCGGAACGCCCACCCAGCGGAGCCGCTTTTGTTTTTTGGCAAGAGGGAGCGATCGCCTCGGCTTGCCGAGGTCCATTGTTCTTGGCCACCCCGCTCATTAGGAGTGGTCCGCGGCGCTGACTTGTGAGTGGAATCGAAATGGAACTGTGCCGCAGCCGCTGCCGGGCTATTAATTAGATAAGTATCTCGAGGAATTGCCCATTTTCAAATAGTCGGCGAGCATTCGCGTAATTAGATTTGCTTTTCACAACATTTACGTTGGGCGCGCCCAGGTCGAGTGGCCGGCGTGGACTCAAGTCGAGTGGAGGTGGGAACTGCGGGCCAAGTGTTGGCCAGGTCAGAAGAGATAGGCCCGTGATGGACGCGTGAGATTAGTTCCAGCTATTGGAATTTCAAGCATTTTTTGTTTATTCCACTATTGACATTTGTAGTCCTAATATTTATGAAGTGACTAACAGGTATTCCTGATCTGGATCACTAGCTAATTCGAAATAACCATGCTTCCGTCCGTACGAACGCTGAGATACTTAGCACGCAGATTCTAGAGATTCTTGCTCAGCTTAATTTTATTTCAGTAAGTTTACTTAGACTTCTAGCCCCACACACCGCCCAAATCTGTCAATTTTGACGCTAGAGTAAACATTTTTACATCGCTTATTTCTGACCTACACATGCTCAGGTAATAGATTACATAAAAGAAGCGGAATACGGACTTTTACCCTTTGTAATATTATTTGTAAGTCTTATTCGAGAGAGGCTTCATGTTAGTAAGGCAACTGAACAATCGAACTATAGAAGCACCATAACCAAACACATATCAAACAAGGTTGTCAACCAACTTGCCAACTTGGAAAGACTGTACTGGATGTAGCTAAAAGATAATTAAGGGTGCTACATGGTGTGTTCGGAAAGAATCCCATCATTTTTACAGGTCCCAAGGCCCGTCGTGACTCACGAGCGAAACGGTTGGCATAAGCCCTCAGCGATCACGCAGCCACCTCTGAGCCCACGGGTACGAGGCCCGTTGATTGCATTGGCGGCAGCGACTCAACTAACTTGGGCGATTAATCATCGCCGACCCGGCTCCGACGCCCGAGTCCCGGTCTTGGGCTCGAGTTCGAGCAGAGGCTACTGACCATGTGTAAATGCCGCCTTGCGGTTTGTCGCAATTTATGAGGTGATAATTATTCATCGCGAGCCGCAGAACTGTCATAATATTGTAATTACCATTGGGCCAGCAATGAAATTAAACGCGTTTGATTGCATTTGCCGCGTTGCCGCCGCTCTGTGGCCAGTGACTTTCTCCTGCCAGCCCGGGATTAGGGCAATTGGATCCGGCCCTGTCCAGACCAAGTTGGTTTCCTTATTGACTCCAAACCCAGAGCGGAAATGAGCCGGAGCCACAGATGCAGAGGAGTCCAAGTCAATCGATTGATACCATCGTCCTGCAGCAAAGGGAAAAATTGAAATTCGAAAACACGGGAAAAGAAAACAAATCAGATTCCAAAGCCGTAAACTAATCACAAAGAAGGATGTGGGCAAAAGGCAGTAAGACGAGACGAGAGGCAACGAGAGTACACTATCAAAGTCACTCAATCTGCTGCCATTCGAGAGGAGGCTTAGTACTCCTCAGGAGATTTGGGGCGACAAGGAGTTCCAGATGGGTAGAGAAACACCAAGTTATTATTATTGTATAAATCCCTGCCTTGAATTCGAAACTGTATCGGTTAAATTTTATTTGGAGTATAAGTGTTTAAAAAGAACCATTGATGGAAACTTGAGAAGTTGATAAGTAATAAAACGATTTTAAAACCCGACTACTGCAGTTCTAAATTGTAATCTTATGAAGACCGCCTACTCATTAGCTATTAGTGAACTTATTCAATTGTTTTATACTTAGCAGATGGGTTTACAGCTGTAGTCAAACGTTGGTAAATGGATTAAATGGAAATGCATTAAAATCGTTTGGGCACTTGGATGAAAAAAAAAGATTCTTGCGGAGTCAACTGGTTAGCTGAGAGTTTCTCTAAAGACAGCTCCCAATATCCAGTTTAATATTGAATACATAGTAACCTACAAAACAGCCGCTTTAAGGCGCGATCTCTCTCTTCCCATCACCTATTAATAAACTCGAGGATTATTATAATTAGCTTAGTTAGCTTTCACAAACATAGCAACATAATTCCACCCGAAAAACTAACCCCTAACTAGTGGCAGCGGCCACCCCGACAGTCCGCACTATGTAAATTGACTCATCCGTTGTAGTCGGTGGGATCCGACTGGGATTCGGATTCGGATTGTGCCAAATGCTGTAATTCGAACTCAGAATGGAACCAACTGCTCGGCCGGGCAGGGGCAAATAGGGCAAGTCTGCGCCACCTTACTCCTATTTTTCCGACTTCTTCCCTGTGAATGGCTTTTATTGTATTGTGCTCTGGGCGGCAGGCAGGGCTCTGCTAATGGCATAATGTACCTTTTCCCTGACATGGCCTTCCCCGAATTCCGCACAACAGTAACTGATTTTTTAATTTCATTATGGCGCACAATAGGCGATTCGCCAGTGAGCCGTTGGGCAGGATCTGAGGGCAGGCAGGACTCCAGGCCTGGGCAGGAGGGAGTCAAATTGTTGCCGTTTAATGTGGCTGGGAGGGCTGCCATTGCACGGCCCTTCCAGGGGCGAGAGCCTGCCCCAGGAACATGCATATAATGTGCGCAATTTCAATTTATTTGTGCTGAAAAGTTTCGACTGGGCAGGGCCTTTGCGGAGTGCTACGCTAACACGGCTTTTGTGGCATTTCAGCTTCTGTTGCCACTCGGGGTGGTTTGCCCCGCTGCCCAAAGCGGGCGCCGGGGAGTGGGAGTGGTTTCTAACGCCCCGGCGACGCCATTTCCAAAGGAAACATTAGGAACTCACTCGACAGGGACGTGGTTCGGTCTTAGAAAGGGGTATGCTAAGGCTCTGAACAGTTCCTTAAAATCAAATCAAGTTTACGCGTATCTTCGGCTTTATTTATTTGGTCAGGGAAAAACAAGTAATTGATCAGACAAGTACTGACATTTCTCCGATTTTTCATGTCCATTCTGATCTCACAAGGTAGTAGCGCATATAGATCTTATGTTATTGTATTTCCTGATTTTACGCTGAGGCCTGGTTGCTGCTGACCCCCTTCCCGGCGGCTCTGCTCCCTGGCTCCCACCCTCCCGGTACTCAGCCCACAGCCGCCCCTTTCACAATTGCAATCAGCTCACGTACTTGATGTGCTACAAAATGACTTCCATGCCATGTAACTGGCTGCTCTGCGGACGGGTCGAACAGATGGACCGGGATGACGCCCATTCGGGCTTCCTCTGAATCGGGCTTGGAGTGGGACCGCCCGCCACTCCACTCGCTCCGGCCCTCGGCGGCCAGCGAACATGTTGGAAATCACATAATGTGTCATTTAATAATCAAGCTCAATATTGACAGCGACACAGCGCAACAATGCGATGTGGCGACGGCGACGGCGACGGGGACAAAAAGCAGCACAACAATCCCGCCATTAGGCATAAATTCATTTGCGTTTGTCTGCGCAGGCTGTGTGCGCTCGAGTGCTCGGCCCAGCTGCCGCCATTGGCACAATCGCACATCCATCCGCATCCACGGGCACCGGCCCTCTCCGCATTCATAGCTCCCTCGCCCCGCCCCGCCTCGCCTCGCCTCGCCCATCTCATCTCGCATCACATCGTCTCATCGCACATCATCCCATGGCATCGAATCTCGTCTCATCGCAACTCAACTCAGCGCTGTGTGCGAATCCCTGCGGCCGGCTCTTCCTGCTCACCGCCTGGAAATGGAATAAAAAGTTAAATAAACCTTAAATGAAAAATTCAACTCAATTGAATTCGTTAGCTGGAAATTTCGTCCCTCCTTGTTACTTCATCGTCATGCCCTGCCGCATTCCCGGCGCTGACGATGATCACCATCAGCAGCGTCGTCAATGCCCATCAATGTCATAGAGAGGGCTGCCTGGCCCCGCCATTGTTGCTCTTGTCACCGGCCATGTCCTTTGGGCCGGGCGAATCGCATCGGAAGGACGTTTTTCGAAAGAGCTTTAAACACGCTCGGATAGTTTCCGTTTGGAAACACAGAGCGTGTTTTTGTAGCCCCTTACCATGATTGTTTAGGATGTGTGGTTCAAACTTTCCTTCCACTGGTTCCCACACTTTGGCGGACCAACACTTTAAGTTGGCACATTCAGTAAGAGCTGATAATAATTTATATCTCTTCAAATGCACAATTAAAATATGTAGTTGAGAACATGTAAAATAACGTAGGCGATAGCAGAGTAAATTGTAAGGCTTTGAGAACAACGTGTACATTTTTAGGGCTCTCAGGAGCAAAAGCAATAGAAATTAAGTACTTGTCATAACTAGTTAGGCCCAATTTGGGGTTCCTTTTGTTTAGCTCGCCTATGGGTACTAAATAAAGGTAAAAGTGCCCAAATGTCGAGGAATGCATTTAAGGAATGAAACAGCGTGTTGAGAAAGTTAGAAATATCTTGAATTAGTCCTCCAAATACAGTAACAAATTTATTGCACGTTATACATTTATTTAGGTAATTTATAGACATGCTTCGTGGGGCTGATGTGTTTCGAATGGGTTGACAGGGCACACAGGTAGGTGGTGTGGCCGCCAGTGTCTTCTCGCACAAAGGGATAATAAGATACTTTGAGTGCGACGATGACGCGGTGAGGGACGACGAGGAGGGGAGGAGGGCACGATGATCGTGGCGATGATGACGGCGATGATATGGCACAATCGAGCGGCCGGGCCAAAAGCCGAATGCCAGTGCCAGCGAGAAAGAGCGCCTGTCAGCGCGACGCTCTATCCACGGCTACCGTGTGCGGGGGCGGCGCTCTTCACTTTGTCCTCCGCCATATGGTTGTCCCGCTTCCTCAATGGAGGCGTGAACGAGGCCTTGCCACGCCCCCTTGCCAATGGCAGCCGCACGGGGTGAGGGAGACAGGGCGAGTGGCAGAGAGGCAGAGGAAGAGAGAATGTATCTCACAGATACTTTTGTACTTTGTTGCAGCAGAGCGGCGGCAGCGCCAGCGATTGCGGCCGAAGTAGCAGCTTTGAGTAGCTGCCGTTGACGTATTTTGAATAAATTTTAATTGAATTCGCACAATGAAACTGTTTACTTAACCTGCCACTTTGCCAGATGAGCTTCATCCGAGCGCCCATGCAAAGATACGGTTACATGGATGGCTTGGGTGCCACATACTGGGTGTCCAACGCTCCCGTGCTGCATCGCATGTGTCGGATCCGGAGGTGCGGGGCGGGGATCCTGTGTGCCCAACGCACTCTTTGTTTTAATTACAGCAGCCGACGAATTCGGTTTGTTAGCGGCTGTTAAATCTGCAGGAAGCCAGCCCAGAATTTCCAAATAGATACTGGTATAACCCAATTAGGCGTGTGCCTGTACTCGACTAGAATATGCTGCTAATATTGATTAATCTCACTGTTGACTTGTAAACTGAGTGTTTTTTTGGGGCAATTAAAATCACGCAATTACAGTCCAAATTAGTTATTCCGATTTATTGCTGCGTAACCGATCTCAAAGTGTCGAGGTGTGAACTAGTGGGCTCTACTGGCCACCTTGTGGGAGGGCGTGAAGTTAAGTTACGCTCTCCACACGGCAGCTTAAGTTATCCAATTAAACAATCATTCAAGCCGACTAGAGAATGTATAAAAGTAGCTGAATATTTTTGGGGTATAGGCTAAGATGATGCCGATGAAAGAAGTTATGGTTCGAATGTGCTGCAGTTCATTCTTAGATGTATCAACACAAAGTTTCGAATGAACGTTTTATTTCAGTGCATTGTAATACTTACTGGCTGACAATTAAAAAAACAATAAAGGAAGTTTGCTTCGGCAAGCCGAAGTTTAAATACCCTTGCAGTTTAGAAATAATCAACTTTAGAAACACCATGTGAAGTTTTTAAGAATTCTTGCTGACTTCAGTGAAATTAAATTATTTCATTCTTATTTTTAGACCATTAATTTTACATCTATATGTTAGAGTATTCCGATTTTTATTAAATTGAATTCGAAATTCTTAAAAATATAAAATATGTTATTTCCAAGCTTAGAGGGTTATATGTTAAAAAGCAGATACGTTTTTTTTCATAATTTTTTACCACTATTTTTCGATTCTTTCTATGGCAGCTATATGATATAGTCGTCTAATTTTGATAAAATTGAATTCGAAATTCAAAACCAATTAAAAAGTGTTATATTCAAGCTTAGAAGATTATATGTTAAAAAACACCAAAGATCTAATTTTTTCATATTATTTTACCACTTATTTTCCGATCGTTCCTATGGCAGTTATATGATATATAAAATGTATTTCGAAATTCAGAACTAATTAGAAAATGGTATTTCCAAGCTTATACGGTTATATGTTAAGAAACAGCGAAGATATAATTGTTTTTAAAACTTTTTCCCTGATAGTCCCTATGGGAGCTATGAGATATAGTTGTCCGATCCGGCTGGTTCCGACTTATATACTACCTGCAAAAGAAAGAAGACTTTTGGGAAAGGCCCGAAAGCTTTAAAACTGAGAGACTCGTCTAGTGACTCTGAACAAGAATATATATACTTTGTCTTCTTGGCTGCGTTGCAAACTTCTGACTGAAATCATTATAGCCTCTGCAAGGGTATAAAAACAATATACACAGAATAATATAAAAATTCGTCATGGTATCATTTACCCCTTTTTAAGTAAATTTTAGAACGTAGTCCGGAGTGTAATGAAGTAATTTCCACGATGTGACACCATCTGCAGAACGTTACCACGTTTTCCCGCTGAGTACTTAACGCAATTCCAGTTCTCGAAACATGCCGAGAAGAGTCAAAAGCCCCGGCTCCTTTGTGGGACCCTCGGCTTGCGGGTCGCTCCGAATCACGTGTCAGGTAAATGTGGCGCACAACACTCCTTCATTAAGTTAATAACAGTTTTCCAAGTACAAAGTGAAATGGCGAAATTCCGCTTCACCATTTTTGAGCGACGCTTTCCCAACGCCACCCCAGCCCCTGCCCTGCCCCATGGCCCGTTCCCCTCCGATTTTTGTGAGGCAACTGCAACTGTTACGCTGTAATTTGCCATCGCTTTGCCTTTTGATTCCTCGACGGTTTTGTTTGGTTTTGAGTTACAGCCGGCGCGGCCGCCCTCCCCTCTGGATTGTGTTTTACATCTTGATTATCTTCCGCTTGTTTATATAGGACTCACACTCGCAGGGCCACCCAGCACACCCCGCCATTAGCCAAGCAGGAAAGCGAAACACAATTTCCATTCAAATCCATTCAAGGATAAGAAGTCAATCAGGCTTCAAAGTGCGAAGGATTTTGCACTTTGTCAAGTCCAAAGGCCGACCTTATGCTGATGCGGACTCCGGCCGCACTCCGCACTCCGCACGACCTCTCGTCAGTGCCAAAAGCCACAGTGCCGCAGAACCGGAATCGGAATCGGAATCGGAATACTGGTCCGACGCAGACGAGAACTTAATCCCGGACTCGGCCGAAACAACCCCAAGACGCTCGCCTGCCGGCCCAAGGAGCACCAAATTGAAACTTTGTACCGGCCGAAGGCGTCTTGCAGGCACGTGGCCATGTGGCAGGCCAAGGGACCCCGATCCCCATGCCCCCGCCCGCTGCAACGGAGAAGGGGTGAGCTGGTGCCTTCTCTTCTTCAATTACCCTTTCGACGACGCTCGCTCATATTATGATAATCGCATCCTAATTGCGAGAAAATTACGCCCACGTGCTGCTGTAACCCGATCAGGATTGGCATCAAAGGACATGCCTCTGGAGCAGTCAGCTGGCGCAGTGAAAGTTGGGTTCAACAACATGCCCCACTCCAGGGGCCGGCAACAAGGAATAAGTGGTAGCCAGCCCGTTTGAACGTAACCCATTGCACTTTGGTTTTTCGGTTTTCGGAATTCTCTTTTTAAGACAGGCTTAGGAAAGAGGCATTCCCGAGCGTGAGGGCGCTCTGTCTCGATAGCTCGATAGGGGAAAAATAAGTTAACTTCTGAGGTAAGATCAAATAAAATTGGTCTGAGTCTGACAGGCTAGAGAAAAGTGCTTGAGCCTATTTAAGAAGCTCTGCGATAAACATACTTCTTGCCACTTTTCAGCACGGGTTTGTCGAGCGCAATGAAACTGGGCGAGCACGAGAATGTAGTGGTCCCTCGACCAGGCGGAACATTGCAGGTTGCAAGCCTCGCAAGTTATTATTTCATTTCCATTCCAGTTCTTCGAAGCTCCAACTCGAATGCTATTGTGACGAAAAATTCTTCTAGATTAAACTAAATAAATCTACTCTATAAATTGCTTTCTTTTGGACCTCTTCAGCAAACTAGAATGCTTCGCGCAGTTAAGGTATATTTTTTGCAGCGTGTCGAATGAGAACATTTTAGAAAAAGTATTTATTTATTAGAGTATACAGGGGTTTTTGGCCTCAAAAGATGATATCAGATATTTTGCATGTTCATGGTCCGATCGTCACAACCCCTTCCTCGTTTAAGGTGTTTGATATCAAAAGTTTTTGTTTGTTTGTAATACTAAAAACAATAATAAAATTAGGTTAGTCTTTTGCGATGACAAACTTTACTTTTAAAAAAAATTAACTAACAAGAATTTTTCGCGTCAAGTTACTGTATCATAGTTTAAGGCTATCAAGCAAGCAATGGAATGTTTTTTATACTTAAATGATTATTTCATTGCCTAATATAGAAATTAATTTCCAAAATAGGTTAAAAAAAACTTGTTGCTATAACTTTAAATCTATTCTATTAGCTATTTTTTTTACCAAAAGCCGTAGAAAAGAAGATTTCTTGAGATATCTTATGCTTCTCAATACACATAATGTGGCCCGCAACACCCTAAAATCAAGGGGGAACGAGGTGACAAACATTTTCATTTCGAAAATCCAAAACCCCAATATCGTGTTTTTAAAATAACTTTTGAACGGGGCATTGGACTTTAACTTTATGAGTCATTCGATGCGTATCTCAATAGGAAAACAAATTTGTTAAACAACCGGTCGTAACCGGAAATGATTTTTTTCCCGATCTGGTAGCATTTTTTTTTTATTTTAACAGACAATATTCTTCCCTATTCTCTTTGCAAACAAAAAAATGTAGTGAGGCAGCATTTTTGGGTCTGGCATCACGGAGTATATTAATTTGTAAGTGGCAACGGTGAAGGCTTCGAATAAATTTGAACTATGAGAACTTTAAGGAATGGCTTAAGTCCAGTCTAAACTTATTTAACATTTATAACAGTTAGCTAACACATCAACCTTATTGGTGTTTTCAGGGCCTAGCCGCAAGATGGTGGCCAAAATTATCCTGGTCCTTGCTAACAGTCTTCAACACGAAAGCCGATACACACTCCCGACAAAACGAAATCACCTCCCGCATGTGGAACTTATGAAAAGCGGGACAAAAAACATGTTAGGGCAGCGTAACTAGCCGTAACCTTTTTTTACTTATACCTTTTCTACATTACTTTTTTTAAATACAAACAAAATTATTTTACTTGTAAGTTATCGTTTCCTGTAGAATTTCGAAACATTTCTAAAACATTATTTTGATATACAAGACTAGACATGCAAGCAGTGCTGCGCCTGCCTAACGGAAGTCAAAACAGCATTTGTAACGGCAATGTAAACAGTATTAACTCATGACATCATAAAGCAGTGCACAAGAAGGAGGCCAGAGCTTCTTCGCTTATCCGCAAGGGGTCGTCACGAATTGGTCATAGATGGCGCAAGTCCAGAACTGCCCGCGTTGCCAACGCCCTTACTGTTATGGTTGGCGAGGAACAGGGCGAGTTTAAAAGAGTGGAGCGAATACGAAGGAGACGTAGCGAATTCGCACGAGACGGAGCGAATTCAAGATCTAAGTACAAAAAGTACGAGTTATTATACCCGTTGCTCGTAGAGTAAAGGGGTATACTAGACCGTCGGAAAGTATGTAACAGGTAAAAGGAAGCGTTTCCGACCCCATAAAGTTATAAATTATATTCTTGATCGGGATCGCCAGGCGAGTCGATCTAGCCGAACGAACAATACTTTATCGATAGCAAAATTGTCCATGAACCATCTAGTAAGAAGAATGATATAGGCCTCCTCCATATGGCCGAAAGGGTTCCCTTCTCAGGTCGATGAAAAGTACAAACAACACGTGTCGCCAGATAAATACTCTTTCATTAGACTATGTGAGACCGATCTGCATTCTCGTCAACGAAGAAGTCGGAACCTTAGAAAGTAGAGACCGCCACCGGTGCGGGAAAAGGTTTAAATCGGAGTTGGATATTTCCCAGATATGTGCAGGCAGTGGTATCGCGGATTCTGGTGGACCCCTCAGCGCATAACGATGCTATAGCTATAGGTATAGTTAGCTGCGGAATTTACAGATGTGGTGGTTTGGGAGTTTACACTAATGAAACGCACTTTACTGGGATGATCTTGAGAGGCATTAATTCTCTTTTGAGACCTGTGGCTGAAACAAATTAAATTGTTTAATAAAATGTACAAGTATGAAATAAAAAATATTAGTTTTAATTTCTTATCTGAATCTGGCAAAACGTTAGTTCAGTAGCTTATCCTTTGTTGATAAGCCAAATCACTCTTCTTTTTATAAGTGTGTATGTATCACTTGTGCGAACATCTTTATTTTTAAGTTTAAAAGTTGCCGACATATACTGAGCGTGTTTCTGAAAAAGTTTGTTAGCAAAATTCAAAAGGAGTTAAGTCCTAAGCCTCATTTCATAAGGCGAAAAAGAAAAAACACAAACTATCATGAACTGTTGCGGAAGATTATAATTAGTGTATATATTTATCTGACCGGGTTTCCCACAAATGATTACGAATTCAATGTATTATAGATACATTGCGAGGCAATAAGAGAACTCGACTAAAATTATTAGGAATTAACGTAACGTCATCTGTCAGATCCGACGAGTTCGTCAACTTACATACTTAACACTCCCCTACAAAAAAAAGTTGGCGTTGACAAGCGCCTCGACTATCATAAACTCATTAATCAGCCGACCTATTTATCTTAATAAACAATGGTCCGGCTTAGCACTTTTAACACTTTGAGGGGGGCTGGCAAATAAATTACACTTTTCAAGGAAAAACAGTTAAGAGCATAACTCAAGTACCTCGACTATCAGATACCGACGGATTTTAGTGCATCCAGGTCAGCCGACAGGTATTACGAAACAAATACATTTCCGGTAAACTATTATAAAAGAATATTTACAATTTATGGGGTTGGAGACGCTTCCGCCGTTACATATTTCACGAATGCATTGTCGATTTTTACAATGCGAGCAACGGGTAGTAGTAAAAATATATCCTTTTACGTTAAGACCTCTTATAGGTCGGAGATTATTGAATTAGTCCCTGTTTGCTAGAAATGTGAACTTTAAACTTCGACCGAGCCCAACGAATGATAACTAAGTAGCGATTCAGTGGGAGATTCACAACGAGGTTGTTGTGAGCCCTGTCCGAAGCTTTCGCAGAGCTTGGAAAGCTGGAGCCACCCCGCGAGTTGGCTGTGGTGCTTTATTCAATCGCCGAGTGCTCTCAGTCCGCAGTCGTCGGGTTTGCCAACCAAACGTGCTTCATTTTCCATCGACCAACGCTTCGAACCGTTTCAAATATTTTCCGATTCTGGACTCAGGATTCAGGACTCGGGGCTGCCAGTGGGAATCCGCAGAGAATGCAACGCGACTGCTATTGAGGTGTACCGAGGGCCAAGAGCAGGCACAGAACCAAAGCCTCAGACGGACCCGGGCTGGCCATCTTTCGTGGATGTAGCGGAGCACAGTGGGAGCCATCGATACACGGGCAGCGAGGACCAAGGGGACAAGGAGCGTTCGAGGACTGTTGAAATACAAACAAACGGGCCATTCAACAACCTCTCGTAGCCGTATCGATTTTCCGCTACCTCGTATACACACACACTAACCCAGTTGGCACTCCACTGGCCATTACGCATACGCCCCATAGCCACCCCAAGAAGCAGAGAGCGTGCGGCGGCTCGACTCCAGCTGCTCCACGCAGGGCCACAGGACCAGGAGAAATTGAGAGCGCCAGAGCCTGGCGGATTTGTTGCATCTCGGTGGAGCGGAGGCATGTTTCATTTGGCACTCGCCAGCCGCGGACGGACAACCCACTTAGGTGAGAGACAGAGTCCCGGAGGGGGAGCGGAGCCGCAGCTAGCGCTCAATTGCGGGCAATTTATATTTAATACGCGGGCACACAACCCAAATAAAAGCGCGCATTGTGCGCCTAATTGAAGCCCCCAACCTAACCGCTTCTCCTTTCGCACACAGGGCTACGGCAATAGCCATTGTAGATAGCACTCACCAGCATCGGAAATCGCGACCAGTCACGACTTTTTTCCGCTGCAAACCCACAACCGCGGGACATCCTTCACGCGCATAAGAGCCCGCCCCATCCTCCAGGAATATCGCAACCACCAGCAGGTGTTCAGCATGGCGAGACTTCAGCTGCAGCCAGGACTCACGGCGGGGGCGGTGGCGGTGCTGCTAGTGACGATGGGCCAGGTGCTTGGCCAGGGGCTGCCGCAGGCCCAGGTGTGCCCCGAGCAGAGCGAGATCGCGCCCTGCATCTGCACGGTGAAGAAGAACGGGCTGGACATCCTGTGCGAGACCACCGACCTGGTGCACATCACCAAGTCGATGGGCACGCTGAAGGGCAAGAGCCCCATCATCTTCTACCTGAAGCTGCGCCACAACAACCTGCCCAAGCTGCAGGGCTTCGTCTTCCTGGCCCTGGACATCCGCCACCTGACCATCCACAACAGCAGCCTGGCGGCCATTGAGGAGAACGCCCTTAGCTCGCTGGGTAACAAGATGAACTCCTGTTGGAAACTGGCCTCCTTATGTTTTCCCCTGCTTACCATTTTCCCCAGGTGAGGGTCTCACCCAGCTGGATGTCTCCCTGAACCAAATGAAGACGGTGCCCTCGCAGGCTCTGGGGCACCTGTTCCACCTGTTGATCCTCAATCTGAACCACAACAAAATCACAGTGATTCACAACAATGCCTTCGAGGGACTGGAGACCCTGGAGATTCTGACGCTCTACGAGAATAAGATCACGCAGATCGAACCCGAGGCATTTCGAGGACTCGAGGAGTAAGCCTTTATCTATTTCACTCGGCTGAAGTACTAAGAAACCCTTGTTCCTAGCCATATCAAGCGCCTTAATCTGGGTGGCAACGATTTGAGCAGTGTCCCGCAGAAGGCTCTTTCCATTTTGGCTACTCTGAAAAAACTGGAGATCCAGGAGAACAAGATACGCGCCATCAGCGAAGGCGATTTCGAAGGTACCTATTGCAATGTTGCACACGCCATGCAGCTGTTCCATTTGTTTTCCTTTCGCCAGGCTTACAGAGCTTGGACTCTTTGATATTGGCCCACAACATGATCACCACCGTGCCTGCCAATGTATTCAGCCACCTTACCCAGCTGAACTCCTTGGAGCTGGAGGGCAACAAGATCAGTACGATTGACAAGGATGCTTTCAAGGGCCTTGAGGGTGCGTTCTGTTCTCTTTTGTCTGTTCATCAGCTAATTTGCCTTCTTGGTCCTCAGAGAACCTACAATATCTGCGCCTGGGGGACAACCAAATCCACACTGTTCCCAGTGAGGCACTGCGTCCGTTGCACCGCCTTCGACACTTGGACTTGCGCAATAACAACATCAATGTCTTGGCCGAGGATGCCTTCACTGGATTCGGAGACTCCCTTACGTTCCTCAACCTGCAGAAGAATGAGTAAGATACTTCTTTACTTTAGTAATCATCAGTTTCAGGACTCTTTTTTAAGAGATCCTCAAGAGTAGCGGTCGACTGCTTTTAAGAAAGCTCCGCTCGTTTTGTGCCGCCACACGTACGGTGTAGGCATACAGTGGGAAAGTTAATCACCCAATTTTAGATAAATTAAAGGACACTTTCTAAAGATCCTTTACAACAGCGGTGGGCAGGCTCCTGCTTATAGGAGTATTCACGTCCTCTGCCGCAACTCTAGAGTTCAAAAGCTCCTGACAACGATTTTATTTAATAGAGCTGTGAAGCTGCCTGATAAGATAAGATTGGAAATGTTTATTAACCTACCATTACGTTTTGCCTCTGTATAGCATCAAGGTTCTCCCCAGTCTTCTGTTCGAGAATCTCAACTCCCTGGAGACGCTGAACCTGCAGAACAACAAGCTGCAGCGCATTCCGCAGGACATAATGGAGCCGGTCATCGACACCCTCCGGATCATCGATATCACGGGCAAGTCATGAGCGGTCGAGTGCAATCAACGTCCATACCAAACTAACCGATTCAATATCCCTTGGCCCATGCAGACAACCCGCTGAACTGCTCCTGCGAGCTGACCTGGTTCCCCAAGCTGCTGGAGGACCTGAAGAACAAGGACGACGAAATGTCGCAGAAGAAGAAGCCCCTGTGTCACATGTCGCTGGACAACCGCGAGTACTTCGTGCAGGCCATGCCCACCGAGAAGATGCACTGCGCCGGCCTCAATGTGAGTCCCTCGCCCACCAGCGGCGGTCTGATGCGGATCCTGCAAGTGAACATCCTGGCCCAGATCGCCGTGTGTAGCGTGGCCTTTCTGACCGTCTAAACTGAAGCCGCATCTGTCCAGCTAGACGCGATGTTCTATGTGGGTCAGTTTCAGCTTCAGTTTCAGTTCCACCCCCAGACCCAGCCTCAGACTCGGAGCAGTGATCAGTGATAGTAATAGTGCGGTCGCCCCAGTTCCATTCGGTTTGATTCGGTTTGATTCGGATCGCAGCGTAA
Organism: Drosophila biarmipes; assembly: GCF_025231255.1. NCBI lineage: Eukaryota > Metazoa > Arthropoda > Insecta > Diptera > Drosophilidae > Drosophila > Drosophila biarmipes. The sequence continues at coordinate 4,390,718 of NC_066615.1, read as the reverse complement.
AGCAACATAAAGACCCCTAAAAGCCAAGCGCAGTAGCCATCCCAGACCCAAGATCACAGACCTTTCGTTCGTCTACAAACCATTTCTGTGTTGTTGTATTGTATGTTTTCTTATAGATCATAGAGAGTCCGTGAATTATGCAACTCTGCCAATAATTAGGCTCAGAAAGCACGCTTTTTGACCAGCAGCAAGTCGCAGCAGCCGCAGCGCAGCGAGAGCATGTCTCCCAACCACCTTGTTGAATTGAAGCACCTCCAGAGGCAACACCATCGTCCAACCCACTCCACTCCAGACATGCACAGTAGCTCGACTCGAAGGGGAGTGCTGGTCTCGACCAGCACAAGGAGATATTCAATTGTTACCGGACATAGCTTAGATGTAAGGCTTGATTTAGGCACCAGTGCACCTGCAGAGGAAAACCAAACTGAAACCCAAACATATCAGAATATTGTTACGTTTAAGCGAGGGATTGTGTTGTTATTCGCGTTAGCCTGTAGGTCCGGATACCCATTTATTGTGTGTAGTCTATCGTCGTCTTGTCGTCGGTGTTGTGAGATACAATCATTACTAACGCGTTTCGTAGTCCCCCACCTTCTGCACCCAACCAATCCAACCCCAGAGCAATCTAGCCTAGTCGAATTCGACCCATCCAATCCTAACCAACTATTGCCAGTGGTGGCTCCACCCTGGGTGCCAGAGGCAGGCGAATCGGAGGGAATCCCAAGAGAATATAAGGAAATTCATTTGCATCAATCACCAAGAACTGATTATGGAATAAGTAGTTTGTACTCTTTAATTGCCGTGAGCAAGGGGCAAGTACTCCCGACCCCAGTCCTAACTCCCTAAACCCCCCAAAATCCCCCAAGCGCCTCACAAAAATCGAGAATTCATATCGTTATACTGTTATTATATCGTGACATATCAAGAGCTCCCAGTAGTAAGACACTCGGACGGCTCTACACTGCTAAGATAGTGACATTTTATAGAATTTACTTACATTTTTGAGGCATCTGACGAGTTTGATATTTATGCAAGAAGCGAATTAAGCGAATGTATATGCGAGTGGAATTTTTGGAGATTTTATACATATACTTTTATACACACATACATACGTACCTTTTCAATTATGTCTGTGCAAACTAAGTTGTAATTCGATTAGCTATTAACACCGACACCCCATCCGGCCGCATCCCTTCCCACTCCCACCACCCAACCGACCGGTGGCTTGGGTCAGTAGCCACACACTGGAGGGCGGTGGCGCGGGAGGAGCGATTGCGGACCCGAAAATATTTTGAAGAGAGTGCGCCGCACCACCGATTCGGGTCAGTTTCCTTGGGCCAGAGCTCTTCTCTTCAAAATATTGCTAAAACAGTCCCATCGAAAGCTGGGCTTGCATAACGTCTCCGTGGGAACAATAGTTCCCCCGTGGGACATCAATGAATCTAACTAATAAAGAATCCATGTTGGTTACAAGTGCAAGCAATTGTCTTCTTTACTACGACTGTGCCGGATCGGCGGGGCCTTGCGAATCAAGTCGCCTCGGTTCCAGTTAGGCAGCAGCACCTCTTCCAAAACCTATGCAGTATTGGTAACATACGCTGGTGTTGACGGCATGAAACCAAATGGTAAGCTCACCTTATCCTGCCCATCGGAACTGGGTCTCCAAGGGCCGGGTTCTGAAGATCAAGAGGGTTAACTTTCACACAACCTCTATCACTGGTTGGCTTGTTAAGCGAGACAGAGCCTCAAACGCCATAAGCATATAACCAGAGAGAGCGGGTGCACAACTTTCTGCGATCTTAGAAGGAGCAATTCGAAATCCTAGAAACAGATAGGAGAATGCCAAGGAGCATGTTGCTTAGCTTTTAAGTTGAAAATTGCAAAAACTAAAGTGGGCAAGGCCAAGATCCATTCCAATCAATTCCAATCGTATTCCACCATTAAAACAGTGGGCGCCTCGGTTTTGGTCTGGTTACCGGCGTTAATGTGGGCGCGGCACCCTGATGAAATAAACTTGCGATCCTTAAAAATCAGAAGAATGTGCATGCCAATTGAAACTCGTGAGTACACATCACTAGATAGGCAATCATGGCTCTATGCATTCGGATAGTGATCCTGGTCAAGAATACATGATCAAGAATAAGGTCGGAAAAGCTTTCTTCTACTCGTCACATAATTTCTGTAGTTTTCTGAGCTTTCTGTGCAACTCCATTTGTTCTTGCTATCAACAATCTACAAGTCAGTATGCAATCTTGGGAACAGTTGCTTTGTGTACTTTTACCACCCTCGCACTCCCCCTAGCTAGTGTGACCCAGGTATTTGGTAGTCGATGGTTTTGTCTTGCTTTTTATTTCGGGTATTACTTTTTTACTTTAAGAGGTGGAGACCTGCGTGAAAGAGAGCTTTGCGTCGCTTTGCTTGAAGTACCTTGTCTCAGGCACGTCGAATCCGTTGAAGGGACTGGCAATGGGCATTGTGTAGGCTCCCATGTTGCGAAAGCCCAAAAGATCACCACAGTTCAAGATGGGCAAGCGCCAATCGTCGGATAACTAAAGGTTAACAAAACCAGTAAGTGAATACCAAATGCCTTAGTTAACTGATTACCTTATCTAGGGCATCGCAGCTGGGTCCCCAAATCACGGACTTGAACTTCGGCAGAGACTTGCATTCATCCTGTAAAAATTAATTATATTTTTTACTCGTTAATACTAGTTGAAATTGGAATTGAGTTTATCGCGCCACGAAAGCCAGAAATAAAAAATACAGAAAAAAACATTTATGCAAACATATGCTTGTTAAACTTGAACCTTCCTAGTGCGTATGTACTTGTATGATCATCATCATTTTCTTTGTCTAGCATCAAAATTGTGGGCGCCACACCGAGATCGGCGTTATAGTGGGCGTGGCTATTTCGGGATACAAACCTATTATGCGTACGAAGCAAAGGAGTCTAATACTGCAGTTCCAATCCTCTACCCTTAATAGTTACCGAAAATCAGCGTTCATAAAGACGATTTTTTCAAGTTTGTGGACTTTTTTTTGTAGAATAGACCGATTTTAATTCGAAATTTTTTTCGGCCAAATCCTGATACATGTGTTTACTTATTTACCGAGTATGTAAAAAGGGCTTCAGGCAAATCAAGAATGTCAACTTAAAAAAGGTGTTCGGTTTGTAAAAGAACGGCCCTACAGCAGCTATGATATGTGATATATGATATAGTATCCCGATTTTGATAAAAATGAAATTACAAATTCAGAACTAATTTAAAAAGGTTATTTCCAAACGTAGGAAGTTATATGTTAAAAAACACATCAGATATCATTTTAAAAAAAAGAAAGGAAGTTAACTTCGGCAAGCCGATGTTTGAATACCCTTGCAGTTATAAAAAATAATCAATAATTAAATTTAATTCGAAATTCTTAAAAATATAAAAATTTATTTTCCCAATATTATAAGATAATATGTAAAAAACAACGAAGATAACATTTTTCAATATTATTATACCACTAATTTTCCGACTGTTCCTATGATATAAAATGAAATTCAGAAATAATTTAAAAATGTTAAAAAACACCAAAGATATCATTTTTTTTTTTAATTTTTTCCCCGATGGTTCTTATGGGAGCCATAAGATATAGTTGTCCGATCCGGCTGGTTCCGACTTATATACTACCTGCAATATATACATCCTGCATTGCAAACTTCTGACTGAAATTATTATACCCTCTGCAAGGGTATACAAAAATTTTCCGACTATTCCTATTTCAAGACATAGTTGTCCGATTCCGGTTCCGACTTTTGGATACGGTTTAGCTCGATATCTTTCAAACTGAGAGACTAGTTTGCGTAGAAACGGACGGACAGTCGGACATGGTTAGATCGACTCGTCTAGTAAAGCCGACCAAGAATATAAATACTTATTAAAGCTTTTTACTTATAAAGAGGTTTGCTGCCAAGAGATGATTTATTTTCTTACCAGATAAAGAACAGGAGTAAGCACCTGAGGATAGTAAAACATGTCTGCAAAGACTCCATAGATGCCATCATTAAGGTAGTACATCATTGTCTCCAGCTTTCCACTTTTGTTGCGGACCTCTCGCTTGGCGTGGACCTTGCAGACCAGTGTGTAGGCAGCCTCCACAAAGAAACGTCCTGGCTCGGAAATAATGCGGACACGCTCATCGGGGAAACGGAGCTGCACCGAGGTGTTAACAACGGTAGCTATCTGTAAGCGATATATTGCCATACGAATAACTATGAGCCGGTCGTTTTGCTGCACCCACCTTCTCGAACAATTCATCATCTATGCCAGGAAAGCCTCCGCCAACGTCTAATAAATCCATCTTATGATCTATCAGCTCGCCAAAGCTAAAAATGTTTTCGGCCTTCTCGATAGCCCGATCGTAGGCCTCCACCTCGCTGCATCCGGAACCCACATGGAAACTGGTGCCAGTCACCTTCAGATCCAGGGCTTTGGCAAGAAGCATTAGAGCCGCGGCATCAGTCTCCGCATCGCAGCCAAATTTGTCGCCCAATGGGCACAGCGCCTTCTTGGCCTCGCTCTTGAACCTTATGATGAGACTGAAAGTATGGAACTCTATCATTATACCACCAGAACATGTGCTTGGAAGATCTTCTTACTTGGAGTTCGGATAGTGCTTGCGCAGCTTGTACACCTCGAACTCATTATCCACCGTGCCATTAACGACCTTCTGCTCCTTGGCATACTTTAAATGGTTGGCGGGGCGACAGGGATGAGCAAAGATAATACGTTCTGGTGACACGCCAAGCCCTAGGACCTACAATTGTTATATATACGTCATTTCGTAGCTTTTATGGGCTCATGTTATCTATGTAATGTACTTTGTATATTTTTAGTTATACACATTTATAAAAAATGTGTTTATAGCATTCGTTCAATTTTAAACTATCTCGAAAAAGACATAAGTCGTATATGATTTAGCATAAGCTGTACACAATTTCAGCGCTAAGCAATCTTTGAGGCCTATCCGATTAAGACACTTAGACACTGTTATTTGTAAAGAAAAAGAAAATATTCAGTGGTTCAAGCACACGAAGGACGCGAAGACCTGAAATGGCTTGACGATGAGTATGTTGGAGATAATTTTTTGCGTAGACTCCCATCATAAATAATATTAAAGATTGTACTGTATCTCCGTATGAATCCACAGATTGAAACAACAAGTTCGTATATTTTTACCCTCTATATTGATTTCAGTCAGAAGCTGCGCAGTGAAAAATACGTTTCCGACCCCATAAAGTATATATATTCTTGATCAGCATCACTAGACGAGTCGATCTAGCCATGTCCGCCCATCCGGTTCCGTTTGGAACCAGCTCCGAAAACGTTCCTCAACTGGGAACAATGCGGCCCTAATTAGCGGCAAAGGTCAAGCGTTGCGACGGCCGTTACTCGCCCTCCCTCCCCCAAATAAATATTTGCCATAATGCGAATTTTACAACCAACAATATTTGGCATCGTAAATAATTTTAATGCCCTCGCGCGGCTGCACGGGCATGTAAACTCATAAAATGTAAATTTTCCAGAGCAAATGCTCTAGCTATATTCTTGATCAGCCTCACTAGACGAGTCGGTCTAGCCGTGTCCGTCCGTCCGTTTGTCCGTCTGTCTGTCCGTTTCTACGCAAGCTAGTCTCTCAGTTCTATCGGTATGAAACTGTCCCAAAAGTCTTCTTTCTTTTGCAGGTAGTATATAAGTCACAACCAGCCGGATCGGACAACTATATCTTAAAGCTCCCATTAGAATACGCTTGAAAAGAACATTTTTTTAATTAGTTCTGAATTTGGAATTACATTTTATAAAAATCTGACGACTATATTATATAGCTGCCATACGAACGATCGAAAAACTGATGGCAAAATAAAATGAAAAAACTATATCTTTGATGTTTTTTAACATATAACCTCCTACGCTTAAAAATAACATTTTTTAGTTAGTTTTGAATTTAATTAAATTAAATTTTATCAAAACTACGACGACTAATCATATAGCTGTGATAGGAAAGATCGGAAAATGTTTCGGAAAATAATGTGAAACAAACTATATTTTCTGTGTTTTTTTAATATTATCTTATAATATTGGCAATATTATTTTTTATATTTTTAGGAATTTCCAAAAAGCACCGAAAACGTGATTACGTAATTGACAGCCATGTCAATAAAATGTCAAATAAAGGAAGTATTATAAGAGTGTTCTCTTTGAGGACTCACTAGTTTGAGCTCGTTTTTGGAGGCACAGTCGAATCCTGTTCCAAGATCCGCCAGAAACTTGACTAACACCGGATTGTCATTGCACTTAACGGCATAGTGGGGTTCTATCCTTGGCAGACGTTTTTGCCACAGTCGAAGCTTCCGCTCGAGACTTGACAGATCACAGATGTTGAGAGCCTGATCCAAGTTCTGCAAGTCGGCCTGCTCGATCACACGACGAATGTTAAGCTCTCGCTCGTAGTACTGAATTTTCGGCGCACCGCTCGTCATCACGATCAAATTGAAACTGACGCCCCATTACCCGGAATGGTTCTGGCTGTACTCAGATGTGAAATCAGTGATAAACAAGCAAACGAAGTACAGATGTAAGCGTTTTTACGCTCTAAAGTTAGGTAACGATGAAACCAATACATTTCAGGTAATATTTAGCTTCTAGCATGAAAGCTGCAGGCGCTGTAGTCCTTCGCGAATTTTGGGCATTAGAGTCGTAGTAAAAGGATATACTAGATTTTCCGGAAAGTATAAAACAAATAGAAGGAAGCGTTTCCGAGCCCATACATAAAGCGATCTCGGGGAGTGAACCTGATCAAAAAAGTGTTTACTTCGCGGGCTTGGATCTTGATTAATTTATGTAGTTTATGTGGTCAGAAACGCTTCTTTATGCATGTTACATGCTTTTCGACGAATCCAGTACCATTAAGATGCGAACAAGAAATACATCAACATTTTTTGGAACTACATTTTTATTTTAGCCAAATCAAAAATTGTCTTTTTTGAAAATGCCAGCGAATGCTGATTTTATTGCTAATGGATTTAATCATATAGCACGGAAATACACGGTCTTGGGAACATCGAATCCATTGAACGGACTAGCAGTAGGCATTGTGTAGGCTCCCATATTTCGGAATCCCAAAAGATCGCCTCTGTTCAAGTTGGGCAACAGCAGGTCCTGCGATATCTGCGATAAAAGGAAAACATTCTGTTATATGTATATTACTGACTTAAAGTCCAATTTTTACCAACCTTATCTAAAGCATCACAACTGGGTCCCCAAATCAGACTCTTTAAGTGAGGCAAGGAATCTGCTCCATCCTGTAAGATTATTTGTAGTATTAGATCACGTAGTTTAGTTCTTGGTAAGAATTTTTGGTAAAGAATTATTGATAAAGAAAATAAATAAAAGTCCGAAGAAGAAATGTACGTTTTAGATTGCTTAAAGCAAAGTTTAAGAACGGAGAACGCTTTAGATGCCATCGACTATTAAATACCAGTTACTTATCCAAGAAAGCCATGGAAATATGCAACAAAGCGACTGTTCACAGTTACACACTCGGAATGGCGCGTCCTAGAGCTTTTAGCAGCTTATAACTTTTAACTGAATTGTTCGGTTTCGACCAATCTTCGCCAGAATATATATATTGATAATCAAAATAAAACTGCATTTAATTTTTTCAAAATCTTAAAAATGTGGCCGCTGAGTAGGTTTTACCAAATCCCAACTTTCTGTCTTCAATAGTTTCCGAGATACCAGCGAACATGGCTAGAGTGATCCTGATAGATATTCTCACCAGATAATGCTCAGCAGTCACAACTTGATGGTCGTAGAGAATGCAGTTAAAGGATCCGTATACACCATCGTTCAGGTAGTACATCACGGTGTCTAGCTTCCCGGCTTCGTCGCGAATCTCCCGCTTTGCATGGATCTTGCAGACCAGTGTATAAGCAGCCGCCACAAAGAAACGACCTGGTTCGGCAATTATTTGAACACGCTCATCGGGGAAATGGCGCTGTACCGAAGCGTTAACACTCTCGGCTATCTGTAGGAAAGCTCTTTTATGATCGCTTAGGGGCAGTGCTTCCTTTAACCCACCTTTTTAAACTTTCCATCATCGCTGCCGGGAAAACCTCCTCCTAAGTCCAAAAAGTCCATGTCATAGCCGAGCAGCGCGCCAAACTTAAAGAGATTTTTCGCCTTTTTGATAGCCCGATCGTAGGCTTCCAGCTCGCTGCATCCGGAGCCCACGTGGAAACTGGTGCCCGTTACCTTTAGATCCAGGGATTTCGCCAGCAGCATCAGGGCCGCAGCATCCACATCCGCATTGCACCCAAACTTATCGCCCAGGGGACACTGCGCCTCCTTGGCCTCGCTCTTGAATCGCACGATAAGGCTGAAAAGCAAATTAATACTTCTCAAGTTTCAGTTAGCTAAAACCTACTTTGAGTCGGAGTAGTGCGTGTGCAGCTTGTACACCTCGAATTCATTGTCCACGGTGCCATTGGCAACATGGTTCTCCTTGGCGTACTCCAGATGGCTGACAGGTCGACAGGGATTGGCAAAAATAATACGATCCGGGGAGACCTCAAAGCCCAAGACCTATAATTGGCGAATGCGGAAATGTAACACATATTCAAAGTAATGATACATTAAACTAGAACTCGAGAATGCCCTGAGCAATTGTACCTCGTTCCTATGTCATTTACGGTTTAAAGGGTGAGAACAGATGTAAATTCGTCAACTATTCCTTATTTTAACAATACTGATTATAATCTGGGATCGTAAGTACACGGCACCATAAAACACGGTAGTATTAGAGTACGTGCTATATTAATAATATGTACATGTTGATGAAACAGCTGTGGAATATTTCCAAGCACCGACGAGTGCTAAGACCACGTTTGGGCGAAACGCGCTCTTGAGTGTGGTTATGGAGTAAAGAGAAAACCCACCAGCTTGAGCTCGTTTTTCGAGGCGCAGTCGAATCCCGCTCCCAGCTCAGCCAATAGCTTGACCACCACCGGATCGTCGTTGCACTTCACGGCGTAGTAGGGCTTTATCCTGGGCAGGAGCTCCTGCCAAAGACGATGCTTCCTCTCCACACTGGACAGATCGCAGATGTTGAGGGCCTGGTCCAGGCTTTGTAGATCTGAATGCTCGATCACCCGGCGGATGTTGAGATCGTTATGGTAGTACTGAATTTCTGGCGTACCGCTCGCCATCTCGCACTGCTCGCAACTGAATGGGGCTCCAGATCGCCGGTCAGTCCCATAACACAATTGTTATCAGTGCCCGAATCGCAACAGACTTGCGAAACATTTAGGAGCACGCTCCGAAAACGTTCCTCAACTGGGAACAATGCGGCCCTAATTAGCGGCAAAAGGTCAAGCGATGGCGACGGCCGTTACTCGCCCTCCCTCCCCCAAATGAATATTTGCCAGAATGCGAAATTTACAACCAACAATATTTGGCATCGTAAATAATTTTAATGCCCTCGCGCGGCTGCACGGGCATGTAAAACTAATAAAATGTAAATTTTCCAGAGCAAATGCTCTATCTATCAGGTCGTGCATAATCGACTCTTGCCCCGCGGACACGGGGCACTTCACACCGCCTTTGAGATCTGAATCGAAATCCCATCAAACCCCTACACACCCCCAGGAAATTCCACGGCAATGACAATAATAATAATAATAGAAGTGTGTGTGTCGGCAGGAGGGTTGTTGTGGTCTGTTGTCCTGGCCAATTTAGCAACCCCTCGTCGGCGTCCGAACGGGCAATTAAAAATTAAAATCAAACCTTTGTAATCGATATTGGCAATTGCAGCTCTTCATCGCCAGCTTGAGCCAGAGTATCCTATCAATCAACCTTTAATTGGTTGTGCCCATCAATATTTTTTGCACTCCCTTCGGTCTTCGGTGAAGATGTTACAAAAAAGAGTCGGAGTCCCCAGAATGATAACTGTCAAAAACCTTAGACAAAAGTATTGAGCGATGGGCGAAAAGGATTGTCATGCTCGAAAACCCAAGGAATCCGATATATCCGAATCATTGCAATTTGATTGCAATTTGCTGCGAGTGTCATCATTCACGTTTTCAGTTTTCCAGTTCCGACTCGATTTCATAGCTAAGCCGAGACCGCAGCGAGCACTCCTCTCTTTGAGTGATGTGACAAATCGACGACAGGCTGTAAAGTGCTCACAGAAAATGCGGAATCGGAACCCCAAACACTTTCATGCTGAATTGTAAAACTGGTTTGGTTTTTTACATCTAAATGCATTTAAATCATTCGCTTAAACTGCTGGAAATTTACATGCAAATGTCATTAATCCGGTCGGCAGTCCCGGGAGTTCCCATAGAAATTGATTTTCCATTCCATTCCATTTCAATTGCATTAGCCCACGGCGTCTATTTTAATCTAGTATCATACGTTGTATAGCTAAACACTTTACAGGTTCATTTTCTTTTCAGCATTGCGTAAAGTTGCGTAAGTAGCTGTACAGTTTTTAATAGCCTTTCAGATAACCTAAAATATTTTAGAACTTGGCTCACCGATTTTTATACTCGTTACTCGTAAAGTGAAAGGGTATACTAGATTCGTCCGAAAGTATGTAAAAGGTAGAAGGAAGCGTTTCAGCCCCCATAAAGTATTACGTATATTCATGGTCAGGATCACTAACCGAGTCGATCTAGTCATGTCCGTCTGTCTATCTGTCCGTATGCACGCTGAGATCTCGGAAACCATAAGAGCTAGAACAGTAGAACAAACTTGGCATGCAGATTCCTGGGCTTCCAGCGCAGCTGAAGTTTGTTTCAGCGAGGTGCCACGCCCAATCTAGCGCCCATTATACTCATAAATCTTTAGCGCCCACAGTTTTTATGATACAAACAAAATTTTAACTTAAATGTGTTTGTCTCATCAATACCTATTGACTCTCCTAAAACAAATGTGCCACGCCTACTCCAACGCCCACAAACGGCTTCATCATCTTACCCTGACTGACGCCCACATAACATCTACTGAAATAGCCGGTAGGAGGCGCTTGCTGCTTATATATCTATATTTCCCTTTTGCTCCCTTAAGCTGAGTAACGGGTGTCTGATACTCGAGGCACTCGACTATGGGGGTCTTTCTTGTTTTGATTAACAACTTTTAACCTTTACAACACCTATATGCCTTTCCAGCGACATATAGCAGAATCCCGTATCTTTAGAAGTTTACATGTTACTGGTGTAAGATATTTAGCTACTTTAGTTATTTTTCCGCCGAACTAGCGAATTTTAACAAATGTTGAGATGCTTAACATCATCTAGAATTTTGAGGACCCTAACGTTTTGCAACAAACTGACAATCGAAATAAAATTTTATTTTTGAGAAGTCCCCCAATTTTTTTTTTTAATTTGTTACTTATTTACTGATTTACTTTTGAACGGAAAATAAGTTTTGAACAAATGGTGTCCTTCGACACCTAGACCAATGAGCTTCTTCATTTATCCCCAATGGCCCGATCAGATCAAATGTTCTGTTCTCCATTTCGCTCCCTTTAGCTGACTGACAGATATTTGATAGTCGACGCACTCGACTATAGCGTTCTTTTTTGTTTTTTAAAACATTTCGTCAATAAATAAAACCTATTTTTAAACGAATTTTGTAAGGTTTGCACTTGTTTTCACTTCGGAGAACGAGAGTTAAATCATCAAATCATTCCACGCGAATAAATTCAGTTAAAAATAATTATTAAAACATCGAATCCACCTCAGCAGACATGGCATTGAAACACTATTTATAACATAAATTGCGTGGTAATAATGAGTTCCACATCGTCATAAGACTACAGTGGCAACCCTCTCCGGAAATAGTTCCATAGTAAACTTGCCTAGAATGGCAGCGCCAAGTTGGCGCCCCTATCAGCAACACGAACAATAATAATCAGGGAGACGGACTCACCTTTGGCCCATCGTAGCACCCCAGGCACTTGACCGGCTATTCGAGGGCCTTCGGGTCAGGGGTTCTGGCGGGGAGTGGGCTCTGAGCCGGGCCATTACCGCATTAGGGGCAACCCACTCGAGATTCCCAATCTGTGCGCCTGGATTACACTGCGCCTGTGCCGGCAGAGGCTCTCAGTACACAGTGTGAAACATTACCGCACTTTTATTTTTATCCAACTCATAATCAATTTTTTTATAATCGGTTTTGCAATTGTTAGTACTCGTACTTTGTGTCCTAATCATAAAAACATGAATACAAATTTTTCTTTAAATAAAAATAAATATCAGAAGTCTATAATCCCAAAATAAAAAGCCCCTGAGTCGAATGGTTTTCTGTGAGAATGTAAAAAAGATCGATAAATCATATTGTATTAACTCCAAGTTTTATTCAAAGCAATTAATTATACAAATCGTAGTAACAATATTATCATTTAATGCTTTATAGCTAACACTTCAAGATTACACATGGTAATGATAGGTGTATGTACATTTTTTGAATCTTTTTTAAAACTCGAAATAGCAACCAACTTTTCTCCGTGCACTCGTGCTGCTGCCATGAGTCATGTGGCACGAGTGCGGCGTGGGAAGTCCTTGCTCCACCTGCGAGGGTTCGACTCGGCGCTTCCTTGTTCAGTTTTGTTTGGATAGGCCAACGGGCTGCAGCGGCGATGAGGCACATGCCCCGGCTCAGTGCCACAACTCCGATGACAATAGCCACTGTAATTGCACAGTTCAACTTGGAAGGATAAATCGGCAGCGACACAAAGACATTGCCAGCATGTCGCATTTGCTGAGGCGCACCAAGAAGTCCTGTCTGAAGGTCAGTGTTCGCCTGGCGCCCGGTGGGTGGCTGTGGCCACTGGTAATCAATAAAAAATCGATGGCCACCACCGCCGAATGAAAATAAACATTGGAGTTCACATGCCAGTGCCTTCGGCACTTTAATCATACGCCCTTTGCCTGCTCCCGCTAACTTTATTCGCATCGATTTGTGTTTTTGCAGTTCCTGCGCAAAATATCGACTTCAAAGCAACTGTTTGTGCAGCGGCTGGACGAGGAGGATGGGGACGACGACGAGGAGGTGGAGGATGACTTGCCGCGGGATCGGGAGCTGGATGTGAACAGCAATTGCCAGGTCTCGGAGGCCATATACGAGGAGCTGCAACTCAGTGAGTGCACCCCGGACTTGGATTTGGCCAAGGAAGTGCAGGGCTCGCAGCCGGAAGCTAGGCACGACCTGCGGACCAAGTACTTGATGAGCTATGGAAGCTACGAGGTTTTGGCCACCCTGCCAACGACCATTGAATTCGAGCGGGTCAACTACAAGGAAAATGTGCGCTATCTGCGGCACACACCCTCTAATTCCAGTCTGGATCTGCAGCTGGAGGAGCAGCAGCCGCCAAGACAACTGGAGCAACATCAGACTCCTGTGAAGCAGGAACAGGCGACTCCAAGGAAACAACAAGGGCAGCAGAGAGTGCCCCCGGCCAACCGCTACCATCCCTGCAGCATCAGCCTGGGCTCCAAATTCGAGGGCAACTACCACAGCGTAGTGATCATGGAGCCACCACACGACAACTTCCCCATCGTCAAGTGGGACATCAACGGCAACTCCCTGGACGACGACTCCTGCGACCGCTGGGAGGACTTCGACAACAGGTGGCGCCAGGCAGCGGCGGCCACCAGGTCCCTCTCGCAGTCCCAGAAGTCGAGCCACCAGTCCAGCTCCTGCACCTTGGAGACCTGGGTGGACGACACGGAGCCGTTGAGCCTCGAGCTGCACAGGCACGACAGTGCGGCCGCAGGAAACAATTGTAATCTTTGCCTTAGGAGCTTCTGAATCCGGAAACGGAAACTCAGCGGCTTGTAACCCCCACTTTGCGTCCAGCGATTGAGCACGAAAACCAGTCTTGTGAGAATTAGCTACATATATATATGTATTCGAGTATTTGAGTCGGTAGACCGCAATTTTCATTATAGAAAGTTGTTTTCGAGAATATCCATTAACAATAAAGTGTGTTTGTGTGCGGCGCTCCTTTGGCTCCATACCTTGAGTAATGCACTTCAGAATGCGAATGCCCTTTGTCCTCTTGGGAGGGAGTAAGTTCGTCGCCACCCCAACCCAATCGATCCATTCCATTCCGGCGCACGACCCGCACGTGCTGGACGCTCGTGAGAATCCGTGGACCTCTGGCTTTCCCACGAGCCACGGCTGCGATTTCGGTGCGTCGTGGCGGTGGTGCAAGTTCAACTTGCTGCTATATGTGTGGCCATAGCCCTATTCAGCTGTAGCCCGTAGCCCTGCACTATCCATCCACTTGATTGGGGTGGGTTCCGGCTCGATTCCGTTCGCATTTGTCCCACGCTGGCACTGACACTGGCATTGGCCATTAGGCACTTCCACTTTGCTGTTTGCCACAGTTGAAACCTGAGCGACAGCATGCCGAATCAAATGAAAAGCACTTTTTTATAATTTTCGATTTTGATGTACTTTTTGAAACTGATATGGTGCGCCATTATTATCAAGCTTACGCCTCTATGGTCGAAATTAATCGAGAAAATGGAAAGAAATGTTGCTTTGTGTTTTTCGGGTTAGGTGGGGGAATGTAATGCAATGTAAAAAAGTGGGAGAGCGAAAAAACATTTATATGATATTGTATAATATTTTACGTGATACCTATGGCAAAATCAGTTGTAGCCACATATAAACCCAGAAAAATGTAGAACGATAAATTTGGGAACGAACGTTCTTTAAAAAATTCAGAGGTGTATTCGAAAATTGAACATTCTCTCTGAACGGTTTACGAAAAAGACTTATTTGTACTTTTAAGTTTTTAAGAAAGAATGTTCTCAGTTCAAGCACAATGTTCTTGGTTTTTTCTTACTGTATATATAAAGTATAACTACTATATACATAACTACTATATACAGCCGCAGAATAGAAAATATGCTATGATGTGAGCGGGCGGTTTGATGCACTGGTTTGAGGGTTAGTGGTTCGAGTCCTCCACGTGACAAATTTACTTTTATTTTTTTTTATTTTAAGTCTGAAATTACTTAAGTCGGTAAAATTATTAAGTACTACAATTATAATTTTAGATAATATTTATAAATACTTAGCGAGTACTCTGCTCGATGCGCACTTGAACCTGGGACCCTTAGAATCAGAGACAAACACCTACAACACACCACCTCAAGTCGAAATGCAACTTACTATTGGTTATATTTTTAATGCGTTTGTTTTGATATTATTGGGTTTCTGAAAACAAATTAAATTTGATTTTAGAACCACGTTCTTGTTTTGAGAACAGTTTCGATTTAACCAAATTGTAAGTAAAAACTCAACTTGATTCAATCACAATGAGAAAATTTTGAGCTCAAAAAATGTCGCTCTCATTTTAAGAAAATTTGGTGTTCTCTCTGTGTAGTAGCTTTAAATAATAAAGTAGTTATAGGAGTTATACACTTTTCTTAAAAACACGTAAGTACAAGTAGTTAGTAGTTTTAAAAGTAAAAACAGATCGTTCTTAAATTAGGAACCCATGGTTCTTGAATTAATTTTTCGTTCTTGAATTAGGAGTACTTATTTCTTAAACCCATTTTGTGTCTTACTTATGTCGATTAAATTTTAGCCTCGAATTTGTTCGATTCAAAAACAAACATTTCAGAGCAGGAACGAATAACTCAAGACCGACGAATAAT